>NC_138204.1:142640627-143340723 GCF_964194415.1 Vipera berus
TAAAGCAGGGGAGAGGATGAGTGGCTAGAATGTTTCTGCTCTCCAGCTCAGCAACAATGACACCACAGAGCAATGGTTTTCAAATACCTTTTTGGAAAATTATCATAACCCTAACAAGTAGACAATGTGATGCAAGGCGATCAGAATCCAGAAGAGTCAGTCATGTGCAAATATGGCTCTATATTTGTGCCTTGGTATGCTCAACCTCAATTAAGCAACTGGAACAGGAAGATGTTTTGAAATATTCCAAGATTCTCTTAGAGAGAGAACTTGGGACATGACTTACATTTCTTTTTATAGTTTGCACAACAAGGACATTTCAAAGTAAAAGTTGACTGGATTAAGAAAAATCATCTCTCCAGTTACATCATGAAAAATTAGACATTCAATAATATGTGACCGCAAGAATGGAAAAGAGTGTTGATTCTGAGTAAAAGTAAAAGAAAGATTTGAAAGGGAAAAACTTCAGGCTAGATATTGGTGAGATACATTGACATGACTTTCCCAGGGCTGGACTCAAATACTTGTATCAAACACTTTGGCCAGTCCTAGTTTTTAAAAGCTGTTAACCTCTCAATGGTCTTCTGACTCAGCAACCTGACCACATGAGCCCTCACAGCCCCTATTGGATGGCGTATGATTAAACATGAACAATGACAAACAAATTTTCTTGGTTAAGAGCTTGCCCACATTTCTTGTTTTTATGCCAGGTGCTGAAAGATACATTTGCCATTTCCCATTTCCAGGCAACACTTACAGTAAGAGTCCAAATGGCCCGGTCATATGTCCATGTAATTTAACAGGACACAAATATTTTTCAAGAATTTTCTGCAGGAGCAATATTTATTAGAGGATATGTAAGACTAGCAGGAAAATGGACATATCTCCACTACTCATAGTTTTGCTCGTCATATTGCAATAATAATAATAATAATAATAATAATAATAATAATAATAATAATAATAATAATAATAATAATAATAACTAATGCCATGAAAGCGAAGATACAAAAATCTACTGACAATCCAAATTGCCGACTTTGCAACAACAAAGTTGAAACTGTTTCACATTTAATATGTGAGTGCAGCAAAATCGCGCAAACTGATTACAAAGCTAGACATGACTGAGTTGCTAAACTAATCCACTGGGCATTCTGTAAAAAATACGACTTCCCTGTGTCCGAAAAGTCGTGGGAACATAGGGTGGAAAAAGTTGTCAAGAATGAGGGGGTGAAGTTCTTGTGGGACTTCCGAATACAGACAGATCCTCATGTGGAACACAACACGCCAGATATCAGAGTTGTAGAGAACCGAAGCGTACAGTTAATTGATATCGCTGTACCAGGAGATGCCAGAGTCAAAGAAAAAGAACTGGAAAAAATTACGAAATACCACGACCTGGCCATCGAAACTGCGCGATTATGGATGAAATGTGTAACAGTGATACCCATTGTCATCGGGGCACTGGGAACTATGTCCAAAAACTTTGCGAAACACATCAAGAAATTGCAGCTTCCTGCAATAACTCCAGCAAAGCTACAAAAAACTGCGCTACTCGGAACATCTTACATTTTAAGGAGATACCTGGTTGATACCTAGGATGCTGGCAGCAACCCGTGTCAACCATTAGTGCCAGTCAATTTGAGTGTTCAGTTGACTGAGTTTCATGTTTAATGAATAAAAGTTTAATAATAATAATAATAATAATAATAATAATAATAATAATAATAATAATAATAATAATACAAACCCCATTACGTTTTAAATAACTTTTAAAAACTCATTAGTTTTTCTGTTTCTGGCACCTGTAAAGCCCTAGGCAGCAGCTCCTGATCAAGAAAGCTTGATTGTGACAGGTTAATTAATCAGGTGAATCGCAAGGGGAAAAAAGAGTTAGGTTACACAATCTTTTTTTTTTAAATTCCATTTATATCCCGCCCTTCTCCGAAGACTCAGGGCGGCTTACAAGCTTAGCAGTAGCTTTGATAGCTTTGTGGGCATGGCAGAGATGGTGCTACCTGTTTATAGCTATGAAAGCTCTGAGAATTCCATTGTATCACCCATTATCATTGGCCAGGTTGTTGGGGTGGGGTGGGGTGGGGTAAAATTTGTGAAGAAGATGACCTTGAAAACAGCGGGTCAATCTAATTTAACCCCAAATGTCTTAGCAGCTGCACCTCTTTTCCCTTTTCTCTTCATCAGTGAACGTTTGGGGAAATGTGCATATTTGTTCTAAGAAGGCCCTGTTACATGCGTCCTCCTAGGTTTGGCTTGTGATCACTCACTTCCCCGCTCACAGCCCTGGAAAACAGCCACACTCAAATCACTTTCAACCAAAGACTGAGGCACAAACAGATAGATATTGAGGGTACGTGGAGGCCCAGTGAATTTAAAATAATAGCAAACCTTTACTTGTTCACACACCTGCCCATGTGCGCACACACAGAGATACTCTCATCCACACCTCCCCATGTCCTAGGCTGGCAGACACTAATCAGAGGGATGGAAGCCACTAAGTCTGGATTTAAAGATGACTCCCAGAGTCCTAACCCACTGACGCGGTGGCTCAGTGGGTTAGGACGCTGAGCTTGTCGATCAGAAGGTCGGCAGTTTGGCGGGTCGAATCCCAAGTGCCGCGTAACAGAGTGAGCGCCTGTTACTCGTCCCAGCTTCTGCCCACCTAGCAGTTCGAAAGCACGTAAAAACGCAAGTAGAAAAATAGGGACCACTACGGTGGGAAGGTAACAGCGTTCCGTGCGCCTTTGGCGTCTAGTCATGCCGGCCACATGACCACGGAGACGTCCTCGGACAAGCGCTGGCTCTTCGGCTTTGAAACAGAGATGAGCACCGGCCCCTAGAGTTGGAAACGACTAGCACGCATGTGCGGGGGAACCTTTACCTTTACCTTACCCAGAGTGGGTAGGCTTTGGGACCTCTTTTATCCCCCAAAGTCCTTGTTTTGTTGATTTACAAGTCTGGTAGCTGTTCATAGGATTTGGGGTGGGGTTTCCCACGTGCTCAGGTCCAACTTCTTTTGTCTGGTTCAGGTGACATTTTCCCCTTTGTTTCCTTAACAACTTTGTTCCATCTTAACTACTTTCCCTAAGGGAGCTTTTCTTGGCCACCCTGTTTCCAGGCTTGCCTTCAACTTTAGGGACGGCAGCTTCAGCCTGATCTTATACCCAACAAAGACAAATTGGGACACAACTGATATATTTTGTTTTGCAGGCTCTTCACTTGTTCCATTCGCCAGGAGCTGAGGCCTCTACAGATGCGTCTGTAAGAGAATTATCGATTGAATTTCATTTTGCCACTAACTCTATTAAACGAACTATTTTGTATAAAGAATTCTAAACACTCAAAATAATAGAAAATAATTTCTTTCTTAGTAAAGAAAGGTTAAA
Organism: Vipera berus; assembly: GCF_964194415.1. Taxonomy (NCBI): domain Eukaryota; kingdom Metazoa; phylum Chordata; class Lepidosauria; order Squamata; family Viperidae; genus Vipera; species Vipera berus. The sequence continues at coordinate 142,644,032 of NC_138204.1, forward strand.
TATTGGCAGTCAGAATTGTATATCCTAACCCAAATCTCTTATGATGTTTAGGTGATTGTGCCCAACATGTATTGTCCACAAGGTAATGGATAAGAATAATTGTTTGTCTCCTAGACTAGCATTTTAAAGGAGAATATCTGAAGGATGGGGACAATGACCCCTAAGAGGACTTCTGCTGTAAAAATAAAACATCTATTCACATCCTGAAACCGTTTAGCTGAGAATGGTCATATATGTGTTGTTATGACTTGTTCTGTTATGAGTTATGGTAAATGTAAATATTTTGGAGGATGTTGGCAAATATATTTATATGATTATAAATATGCTATCCTTTGCTGCTTGAAGCTTTTGGGGAGTCACTGTGATAAACCTGGAGGACCTCACCACCAGATCAAGAAACTCCTGTCAGCCATCAATCTCCATTCCAATGTGCTGAAATCATTCATCGGGTTATATGTATCAAAGTCTTATGTTTTAAAGAAGGTAAGAAAGAACACTTTTTCTCTCTTCCCCTTTCCATCCATTATTGATGGATGAGCAATGTGGATGTCAGCAGCTCAAAGCAGCCACATATCTTTCTGACTATGTATTTCAGACAGTAGAATTAATCAGAACTGACTTAAAAGGAAAACAGGAGCAATAGCTCTAGATGTAACAACTATGATAAGTCTTGCCTTTGTCAATGTAGAATCGTTGAAGGTCGTCTTCCTAAGAATGGTGCTTTACTAAAATATTCTACTGGTATTATGTTTGGTGAAGCAGGAAACTAGGTTAGGTCAAGTATAAAACTGCTGGCAAACTGCAATGCAGACCTAGGCAAAAGTTTGGTTTACATATTAGGTTAAATGCATGTGAAAATGTTCCTTCACCTCAGGCCAATAACATGCATCACTCCATTATTAGACGTAATGTCAAAATGTACGTCCATGTTTTTTCTCCATGAATTTTCATTTCTGCATAGCAGCAAACACAACGTTAAACAGTTACATAGCAGATGATAAAGTGTGGTAACACTTTGAGGAATGAGGCTTTCTTTGAGCTGAACTCAAGTTGTGGCGATTTCGTAGATACATCCACCCACTTTTTAGGTAATGATACCATACAAACACTGGATATTTCATTTTTTCTAGAATAGTGTTTCTCAATCTTGGCAATTTTCAGAGATGTGGATTTCAACTTCCAGAATTCCCCAGCTCTAGGATGAAAGCCACAGAAAGCAAATAACCACTGTCAACTAGATTTATTGATTAAGAGCATGTGATAATAGGTGAATGAACATATTGATATGTCTTCTTTCATTTGGTGCAGAGGTTCATACATTGCGTTAAAGAGCTATACAGTTCGGAAATAGAAAGCGTCGACTTTCTGAATTCATCTGAGAAAGTTAAAGAGCAAATTAATTCCTGGGTTGAAAGGCAAACAAATGGTAAGATATTATAGGTTTCTTTCACTTCATTTGCCGTCAATCAGTTAGGAAGTCTCATTGGGTTTTCCAATGAGAATACCAAGAAGCAGGATGTTTAGTCATTGCGAACTAATGCGGGAGGAGGACAGACAATGGAATTTCTGTTGCAAGAAGAATTAGTCGTTTGCAGTGAATTTTTATGGACTGATGTACCATGGAGTGAGATGAAGAGGATGGACCTCTGAGCATGAGACCAGTTCCTGTCTACTTTAACCTGCCACTTTAATCTTGGCAAACCTTAGGGCCAAAAAAGGTCATGGATGAATTTTAAATAATGTATATACAAAAAGTTTTGTAGAGTGGGGAAGGGTCAATGAGCCTTGGTGGAGCAGTGGGCTAATGCCTCCTTAAGTAACACCAGCTGCCTGCAATTAGTGCAGGTTCGCATCCCACCAGGCTCAAGGTTGACTCAGCCTTCCATCCTTCCGAGGTAGGTAAAATGAGGACCCAGATTGTTGGGGGCAATTAAGCTGACTTTGTAATAATGCCACTTGGGGTGTGTGTGAAAGCCCTAATAAGCAGGCATATACATAGAATGAAGGCTACTGCTAAGTTTGTAAAGCCGCCCTGAGTTTTCGGAGAAGGGCGGGATATAAATGGAATTAAAATTAAAAAATTAAATTAAAAAAATTAAAAATATGCGCTGCTAAGGTACTTAAGAAGAGAAAATTAACCTATGGTCTGGGGTAGGCCCTGAATGCAACGCCAATCTGCAATATAACAGGGATTCAGAGTTTCAGGCCTTCCAGTCCTATGAGCTTTTGAGACCCTCATCCATGACTTTAGCAAAAGGATTTTGGACACAGGGAATCCACAAGACAGCTCCATTATGTCTGAGTTTTTAAACACTCTCTGGTGTGATGTGCCTCTCTGGTGTTGTTCTTGCTATAAGATATTGGTGTTCTGTTTTTTTATTGTATACTTCCCAGAGTCACCTGTGTGAGATGGGTGGCTACATAAATGTGATGAATGAATGAAATTAGTTCATTTTAGACTTACTTTTTCACTCTTTCATTTATCTTGGATTTTGATGTTTTATGTAGTTTTTTCTATTCTCCAGCTTGAAAACTGTGTTGTAGAAAGAAGCGGTTGGTTGACAGTATTGCACCATTTGCAGATATTTTCATTCAATTTCTTTCCTGAAAGGTAAAATCAAGAATTTACTTCCTGCCATTGACCCATCATCTGTCCTGGTGTTAGTAAATGCTATCATTTTCAAAGGATTCTGGAAGATACAGTTTAATCCAAGCGAGACTTACAGAACAGTCTTTTGGACTTGCAAGGTAGAGTATATGAAAATCCAGGGAAGCCACAATTCTGTCAAACAATTAAAAGTAACAACCTTGTTGAACGCAGTGGGAACACGAAATCTATATATTATCCCGAATTAACAGATTGTGAGGTGAAAAATTGGTATTATAATTGGCCTACTATACTCTAAAAAGGGATGTGGTGGCTCAGTGGGTTAGGACGCTGAGCTTGTCGATCAGAAGGTCGGCAGTTTGGCGGGTTGAATCCTGAGTGCCGCATAACAGAGTGAGCGCCTGTTACTCGTCCCAGCTTCTGCCAACCTAGCAGTTCAAAAGCATGTAAAAATGCAAGTAGAAAACTAGGGACCCTTACGGTGGGAAGGTAACAGCATTCCATGCCCCTTTGGCATCTAGTCATGTCGGCCACATGACCACGGAGACGTCCTCGGACAAGCGCTGGCTCTTCAGCTTTGAAACAGAGATGAGCACCGGCCCCTAGAGTTGGAAACGACTAGCACGCATGTGCGGGGGAAACTTTACCTTTACCTTTACTATACTCTACATTTCATCTTGAAATTCCTGATATTGCTATTTTTTTTACTTTTAACCATTGCTTTCCTTGTTATAGGATCAGAGCATTTATGTGGATATGATGACTCGAACGGGCAGTTTTAACTTTGCTACTATAACGAATCCATCAATGAAATTGCTGGAGCTTTCTCTTGACAATGAACTATGTCTTTTGACTCTTGTGCCAACACACAACACAACTACAGATGAGGTGATTTTAGTTTTGAACTCTTTGCAGTGAAATTGATATGTATACAGGTAGTTCTCCACTTATGATTAATCAGTTAGCGACCATTCAAAGTTACAATGGATCTCCCTAGAGCTATTTATGATTGGAATCTAGGTTCTGATAGCCAGGTCCCCCCCCCGCCCCCCAGTCTTCCACATTACATAACTGCATTTTAGGTGCTTGGCAAACAAGCCAAATTATACTGGAAACTAATGTTTACTTCCAATTTGCAGCAAAAAAATTGCCCATAGCAGACAATGATTTTCTTAACAACTGTTGCACTGACTTAACAAGCATTGCATTCATTTAACTGTCACAAAAACAGTTATAAAATTGGGCATGGTGACTCACATAATGACCAGCATGACTTACAACCCTAACCTGAACTCAGTTGTGATCATAATTCAAGGGCTATCTGTATTTTAATATGTTATGCTTGATAAAAGATCTGAACACATATCCCTGAACTCATATCTACAACTTTTTAAAAATTATAGAATTACAGGAAATGGTGTTTCTATTCCTAAATAATTCTCAAATCTCAGCTTGCATATATTTTTTCTTATATTGTTGATCAGCATAATAACTAACTGTAGTATTCTAAATGTGTCAATATACTGAATATATTCCCTAGCTTGTGGGCAACAATAGACCATCTTGCAATGGAGTCTAGAGATTAATGTTCCTAGCTAGCCTAGAGTAGCAGGAATTAGTTGGTGCAAAATTATTTTTGGTTCTTCTTGTGCCACGCTAGCCAAAATTTGCTAATACTGCCTTGAGGACCTCCCATTATCAATATGGCAAAATAAATAAATAAATAATAAAAATAGAAAGCCACTATCCAGAATATAGCCTATTATCCAGCATCAGCAAAAATAGTTTTTCAGACAATCACTCCTTAAAGCCACTGATTGGAGGGTTTCCCAGATTCCTGCCTTCTCTCATCATAATTGGGAAGGCAGGTGTCAATTGTTCTCTTGCAGTGGGTGGCTCTCTGCAGCCACTGGCCCACATGACTTGACACATATATCTCCTTACATTGAATCTCCACATGGAGGTATTGGACATCTTTGCACACATCTATTCCTTGTGTGTGTGTGCCCTTGGTGCTCCTTGAGCTTAATTATTTTCTTGCAGATGTTTCATTCCCAAAACGTCATCAGTGCTAGTAAGAAGACTGATGATGTTACCTCATTTGGATAATGAAACTTCTGCAATAAAACAACTAAGCTTAGAGAGCACCAAGAACCCCTCATTCAACCCTGAGCTACAAATATTCTCTTTTACCTATCTCCTGTGTCTAACAGTCTTCCCCAAGACTACTGGATTGTGTCTAGTCCCGTGTTCAATGATGTACTAAGGGCATTACTTTATGTCTAAGAGATGTTTCTATCTCTTCTACATTGACCGGTATATCAAATACATGTCCATGTTGTTAGGCAAGCTTATGTAAAGCTTGGAAAAGGGATGGAGCAAACTGTTGTGTATGCTTTTGTACAACATTTTTCTTTCTCTAGTAGTCTCTCTCTGTGTGTATGTGTGTGTACTATTGAGATTCCGTTTTTATTAGTGTGGTGCTCTTACTCCAACTGCTACCCACTCTTAAGCCATTCTAGTAACGATGGCCACCATATATGAAAATATCATACCTGCTGGCACTAGGAGGTTCTTGAGTGTATACTGAACTTTTGCCCGGCATTTGGGACAAGCTGCATTTTGATGGCTGAACCTGCACCTTCTACCCTTCATTCCTGTATATTGAATTAACATGATTTAGGAAAGACACTGCTCTATTGGGTGACATGAATGGATGAGGGGGGAAAAAGAAAACCTAGATGGAAAAAAAATTAACTTGTATATATGTCCAGCATTTTTATTTCACTATTCCTCTAGGAACCAAAAGCAGCATGCATGCAGTAATTTTCTTTCTCCCTCAGCATTCTCACAACTTCTAATAGATAGAGCGGATTAAGAGAAACAGTCAATCAGTTAAATCTTTTGAATTTTGGCAATGCTAGTCCCCCCCCTTTATTTGTATAATGATTACATCTGTCCCCTTTTCTGGGGATTCCAGACTTTAATCTGAGGCTGGTAGGAATTGGGAATTGGTGTGAACCCCAGCCATCACTTCTCTTGAAATTCTGCCTTTTGTTTTAAAAGGGCTCATTTTTTCCCCTTTTTGGTCCCTTCAGCAAGGAGTCTGGATTATTTGCCTTTGTTTACGTGTCAGAGAAATCTCTGTTACAGGGAATGTGTAAACTGTGACTGTTAGAGGGAATGTGTAAACAGCCTATAAGAGTGTGAATATCCAATGTAAGCAGACACATTCACAACCTTGGAGCAAGGCACTGTCTTCCTAGATGCACTGCTCAGCATCTTGAAAAGAAGCAACATTTCAGCAGATAAATTTATTAGGTTACTTTGAAACAATAATGTGGTTATTGTGCAGATGTTTGGCATTTCGGAAAACTGTCTGTCTTGTTCTTTTTTTCCCCACCAATTTTTTTTCTCACTCTTGGATTGGTTTCTATTTTACTTGACAGATTATAAAGAACCTCAGCTATGAAAGACTTCAAGAATGGATGGAGAGTATGAAAAGCACAGTAATTAAAGTTCACTTTCCAAAGTGCGACTTTACAGTTAAATATTCATTGCTATCAGCCATGACGGCACTGGGACTGGGTGACCTGTTTGTGCCAGGTAAAGCCAATTTATCTGGCATATCTGACATGCCTTTGTCTGTGAGTAATATGCACTTTACAGGTTGCTTTCAAGCCAGTGAAGACGGTCTAGTGGGAGCTAGTGCCTCTCGTGCAGAGATAGTTCATGGGAGTCGCTCTGACTTTAAAATTAATCGGCCTTTCATTGCCATGGTGATCCATATACCCACTGGCATCATTTTGGCCACAATGCGGATTTGTCAGCCACAGTGAGCAGATGCTGCCATAATAACAAATGTCTTTCCAGGTGTGGTGAGCAGTGGAGCTTTCTCTGTTCTGAATTCTATTTCAGCTTGGATAATATCTTGTCTAAACTTATAAGCGATCAAAATCAATTTCATATTTGCCTACCTGGGTAAAAGCTTTTACTTTGTGAGTTTCTCTGCAATTCCTCTCCAATGCAAATGTGATGTATCCATAATAAACTTTCTTATGCTGTGCATTAAACTCCTTTTCAACAGAAAAAAAATGTGCATATTTGGGGTTTCACACATGGAATAGGGAAGAATTGGGGAGAATCAATAGTGCTACTTTGAGTCCTCCCTAGAGAGTAAACCTAAAGTAAAAGGGTATCTATGGAGATTCTCAATCATCCAGGTCATGGTTGTCCCAAAGGTACTTTTTCCAAAAGGCTACTGGACTTTCTTTGACCAATTGGCCCAAGAAAGCCCAGTTGCCTTTTAAAAAAAACACCTTTGGGATGATTAAAGGCCTTAGATGTCGCTAGGCCAGGGAGGGCAAATACAACTATTTATTTGTTTTAAGGAAAAAAGTTACAAGGGTGCTGTGTATTGGAGTGTGTATTGTATTAAGCAATAGCTTAACATGACAGCTAGAGGGGGCTGTACATAACTGCCGCAAGGCGTGGCTCAGCTTTTGGCGGGAAAGCCTGGTTAAATTGATTGGCTGTCAGCTCAGCAGCCAGAGTATATAAAGGGCACAGGCAGCCCATTCTGTTGCTGGTTCGTCTCTACAAATAAAGAGCTGAATTCACTGCCTGGCGTCGTCTTGTGTGTGTTAACCAGGGCTTTTTTTGTCATAGAACGCTCAGAACGGAGTTCCGGCACCTTTTTTGGATGGAACCTTGTAGGGTAGGCAAGGCGGGTTGTATGACACGTGTGAGTTCCGGCACCTTTTCCTTTTACAAAAAAAGCACTGGTGTTAACCCACCACACTTCACTGGCGACGAAGGTGGGATTCGAACCCACGCGTACAAAGCACAATGGGTTAGCAATTTCCAAAGAGTCTTTGCGAAAACTCTAGTCTGCCTATTGAAGCAGTACATTTGTACAGTGAGCCTACAATCTCTAAATTTTCCCTCAGGCTGGATATTACAGAAGGATTGGGGTAGGAATGGAGAAAGAGAGGAAACCCCTTTTTTCTTTTTCTCCTCTTTCCTGCCATGCTCCCTCTTCATCTAATTTGATTTGTTTTTTAATTGGCTGATGAAGACTTTTGGAAGACTCAAAAGCATGCATACCACTTGTGAAAGAAATGATCCTATTTTTCTTCTGGTATGCCTTCTAACAAATTTTTATTATGACTGCAAAACATGTCACATCTTCAGTTTCTTTGCTTAGCCTCAAACCAAAGTTAACTGAGTCTGTGTTTGTGGGTGTGATGGTGATGGGACAAGGATGGTTGTAAACATTGGAAGCAAATTAAGTATCTTGAGAGTATTTCAATACAAATTTGGAGGCAATGACTAATTCTGCTATTTTGCCAACACATTTCTGTGGAAGAAATGTGAAGATAAATTGGTGCCATAACGAAATGTCAATCAAACAACCCACAATCCATCAGTCAACCTGAAGAGAACCCATTTCTTTCTTTTCAGGGCTTCTGGTTTCAATTAATTAAGCTCTTTTTTCCTTGAAAGATCCTGTTGGAAGAAGTCTGAATTTTAAATACGTTTATTCATACACTCTCTACCCCTAGCACAACTTACTAGTAATTGGAGGAAACAATATTGCAAAGACAAATACAATGTTGCAAGGACTGTTTAACTGCTTTTAGCCAATAACTGACAGTTGGGCTAAATTTGATTAAATCACGCAAATAACGACAAACAGCTGACCGGCTGTACTCAGCATGTGGTCCTCAATGGAACTGCATCTACATGGGGGGAAGTGTGTAGTGGGGTGCTACAGGGCTCTGTTCTGGGCCCAGTACTCTTCAACATCTTCATCAATGATTTGGACAAGGGGATAGATGGGGAACTTATCAAATTTGCAGACGACACCAAGCTGCCAGGAATAGCCAACACTCAGGAAGATAGGCTTAAGATACAGGAGGATACGGACAGACTTGAACACTGGGCCTTATCTAACAAAATGGAATTCAATAGTGAAAAAAGCAAGGTTCTACATTTAGGCAAGAAAAACCAAATGTACAGGTATAGCATAGGTGGTACCTTGCTCAATAGTAGTAACTGTGAGAGGGATCTTGGAGTCCTAATGGACAATCACTTAAATATGAGCCAGCAGTGTGCTGCAGCTGCCAAAAAAGCCAACACAGTGCTAGGCTGCATTAACAGAGAGATAGAATCAAAATCATGTGAAGTGTTAATACCACTTTATAATGCCTTGGTAAGGCCACAGTTGGAATACTGCATCCAGTTTTGGTCACCATGATGTAAAAAAGACGTTGAGACTCTATAGAGTACAAAGAAGAGCAACAAAGATGATTAGGGGACTGGAGGCTAAAACATATAAAGAACGGTTGCTGGAATTTTGTATGTCTAGTTTAATGAAGAGAAGGGCAAGGGGTGACATGATAGCAGCGTTCCAATATCTCACAGGCTGTCACGAAGAAGAGAGAGTCAAGCTATTCTCCAAAGTGCCTGATGGCAGGACAAGAAGTTACAGATGGAAAGTAATCAAGGAGAGAAGCAACCTATAACTAAGGAAAAACTTCCTGACAGAACAATTAACCCGTGGAACAACCTGCCTCCAGAAGCAGTGAATGCTCCAACACTGGAAGTTTTTAAGAAGAGATTGGACAGCTGTTTGTCTGAAATGGTATAGGGTTTCCTGCCTTAGAAGGGGGGTGGACTAGATGACCTTCAAGGTCTCTTCTATTATTATTATTATTATTATTATTATTATTATTATTATTATTATTATTATTATTATTATTATTATTATTATTATCTTCCTTGAGCACACAGGCATGGTGCCTAAAGTGGCACATAAGCACACAGCAAAGAAAGAATCTGCATAATTATATAAAAAACATCTCCCCAATGGAGCTATACATCTGCCACAATACACAATCCAAAGAACATGTTCACACACCATTCACAAAGATCATTTCTTCTTTACGTACCTCCAACGCCCAAGGTTTGTAGGTAACTCAGGATATGTTTCTATTGCTATCGAATAAACTATCTTTTTTCCAAACAAGTCTAAGCCTCATTCTTAAGAAATCCCAGTTCAGGATTGGACTTCTATTCTTCAAAAGTTCTTTTGTCTTAGTACTCTTATTTTTTGACAACTTCTTCTTCTTCTTCTTCTTCTTCTTCTTCTTCTTCTTCTTCTTCTTCTTCTTCTTCTTCTTCTTCTTCTTCTTCTTCTTCTTCTTCTTCTTCTTCTTCTTCTTCTTCTCCTCCTCCTCCTTTCCTCCTCCTCCTCCTCCTCCTTCTCCTCCTCCTCCTCCTTCCTGCAATCCCTTTTCTTCTTCTATCAAATTTTGTTAGGTCTAAAGATCCAGAGGTGTGACTTTGGGCAGACACCATTTTTAAAAACCCAGGAGGGTTTCCAGTCTCTAAGCATCACTCATTTTTTTCAGAAATGCCATACAGATCCCAAAATTAGTTTGCAGAAGATAGATGGAAATCCTATTTATTATCTCATGCTTTTTTGCATTAAATGTAGAGTCTGTCTGAATCAAGGCAATTTTGGGTAGTTAACACTTTTAAAAGGAAAAATAGTAAAATAAATCATATACTGTACATATGGGGAAAACCACACATAGCCTACCGCATGTCGAAAGAAAAATCTTCATCAGGGTCCAGTCCAAGCCGGGAATAAACAACATGGCGACTGCTTTAGAAAGAAGGTTGCAGTTTATTGAAGAGGAAAGCCAGACAGAAAGATGGCTCTGGAAGAAAAGATTGAGTGTTCTGTTCCCCACTCCCAAAGCACAGACAGACAAGCAGGCATGACTCGCAAGAGTTAATGCTACAGGCTTTAATTAATTGCCTACTGATAAGGTCTTGGCAGCAACATAAGCTCATTACCTCAAACTTCAGCTGAAATGAGATAATGTCCAAGCAAAGAGTTCATTAGCAGATGTACAGAAGCGTTGCCAAGAATGCAGACCAAGGTTTCAAACAAGAAGCAGAGTTCCCAAAGACGTGACCCAAAGTTGTTGAAACTATTGTTCGTCACAAAGTTCTGAGCGCAGCCACACCCCCTATATACCTTATGGGGTGTGGCTCAATGGCTGTGGCTCAATGACTCAGCTACTCCCTGACCCTCCTTCCCAACCTACGTTGCTGCAGACGCTTGGCCCTGCATCTTTCTCGAGGGTCTAGCCATGACTCATCTTTGCTAGACTGCTGCAGCTGTTCAAGCACCGGCTGCTCCTCTCGGCCTCCCAATGGAGACGGAGGACTTGCCAGAGAGGAGGGCCCTGGAGAGGGAGGCCTTGACAGTTCCTCCCCATCATCCTCAGAGTCCTCATCCTCGGTTAAGACAGGCGCGGGGGTCGGGGCCACAACAGTGAGCACATGTAGTAGGGAGTGAGTTTTATGTCTTCTTGGGCTTTTGTTTGGAATTGTTTCCTGTTCCTGTTTGAGGCTTTGTATTTCATGTGTCATGTACTTTGACCTGAGTCTGAGTGTGTCCCTTTGGTATCTGTGGGTTAATCCTATTATGTCCTGTCCTAGAGTTTGGGTGGGGTATGTAGATTTTAAGTGTCTTTGTCTTCCTAAGCTTCCAGCTGGAGGGCTCCAACCTTCCTGAATGGATTATTACATCTGCATTTCTACAGAGCTGGTTTCTGCTTGGGGGAGGGAGACTTGGGGCTATTAAGAAAAACTGGGCATGCTTTTCTGCCTCTTTAAGAACCTTTGAGGAAATATAATATTCTGCCCTTTTAATTTCCTTCTCTGGGAGTGGGGGGCTGACTTCCCACACATAGAAGAACCAACAATGTCCATCCTACCCTTGGGAAAACTAGTAGTTTTCAAGGACTTTTGGAAATATCAGGGTAGTAACCATATACTGTAGATCTCCAGGGCAATGGAGATGAAATACTAATTTCATCAATATTCCATTTTAAATTGAAGAGGTATTCAGGCAGATTCACTAAACACCTGATTAAAAAACATAGGACAGGTCTTGTTTTATAAAATGAAAATGAAAATCATATCCTACACTTCAGCTGAAATTAAACTTAGCTATTATTTAACTGTAACTCTAGAGACCATGTGACTTAAAATGTTGAGGAGAAACAACTTAAAGCTGAGAATAGACTATGTGGCTTGGGCTCCAGTTCATAATTACCAGTCTATAGCAATGCTACTGAAATTTCAAGTCATTTGGAAAGCCTGTTGATATTTTTGGTTAGTTTGACCACGGTGGTTTTCTCTTTTCTTCAGCTCATAGTCTCTAAAAATGGCAAGGTCTTTAAAATGTGACTCTAACTTACAGCAATGAAATCACATTAATAACATCTACACAAACCGTTATAAATGTTGGAGTCTGCATTTATTAGTAGGTGAGCTAGGAGCCACTTGTTTGGACATGGACAATCGATATCTCTGCACGGGTCTTTCCATTTTGCTACACACTACAGCCCCTCAAGGTTGTTGAAAATTGGTAGTGCCATTTTTAATGCATGATGGAGGCAGGAAACTCAGCGTAAACTTACCATGCATTTAGAAAGAAAGGAAAATTGCCATGGAAAAGCACAACACTGGTATGGATAGTATTGCAGGGGGCTTTGTCTGTGGTGGTGGACGGTGTCTAATGGAATTAGGCAAAGAGGTGAACTGGGTTTCTCTCTCACCATGTGCAAAAGATAGAAAAAAGGGTGCACCATTGTCTTTGTTAGATTTACTTTTTTCAATATACAAACATCTTCTCCTCAACCCAAAATAACATCATCATCATCATCATCATCATCATCATCATCATCATCATCATCATCCTGTTAGTTGCATCACCAATCTACCCAGTGCAGCCCTCAGCCTTCAATGTAGTTTTCAACAACTGCTGTAGATCAAAGGAACACGATCAAATAATTCTTTGGGTGTTGCTTAACTCAAGCTTCTGGTGTTTTTGGCAGGGGCTGAATTGGCTAAGGTTTCATTGGCCAAGGTTGTATCTGGAGGCATGTATGACCCATATCAGCTATTGCATGGCATAGAATTTCACTGCAAAATAAAATGGGATAGGAAAGCATCGTTGCTTGATTTATTGAATAAATGATTGATCTATTGGTGCCAAGAAGAAGAAAAAAAAATCTGCCTGAGTAGTGTGGCAGGTGAAAGAAAATAAAAAATGACTTAAGTAGAAAAGTGGGAGAGAAGGAGACTACTTGACTGGGCAGAAGCAGAAAGAGGATCTGAAGGCAAGGAAGGAAAGGATTGCAGATAGTACCAGGGAAGAGCTGAATAGGTCACAGAGGAGTATTCTTCTGTACTAGATCGGTAAGAATTACTATCTCTGTTGCATCCAGGTACATGGGGAGAAATGTAACTACAGCACAATAAACACAATAGGTACTAAAGTTAAAGAATAAATACCTTTTGAAAATGATCCCATTTCCCTCTTCTTGTTGTAGAATAACACCAAACTATATTGTTGTATGAGTGGACCTACTTGGCCAGCAACTCCATCATACATGAACAAAAAGGTGTTATTTGGGGATAGAGCAAAGGCAGTAGTAAGCAGCTATAGCAGCAGCTTTCTGGTTAAGGGAGTCCTGCTTTCTGGGGTTTGTGACTCCTTTAAGCAAGCAATTATTTACTTCAAAGCTTTCATGATATAGGACAGAAGAGAAAGAAGCCTAATGGCCATAAGCAAAAAGTTTGACTTGCTGGGCAACCCATGAAAAGGCCTTCTTAGCTTTTATAGTTTCAACCTGCTGTTGGAACTGCCTTCCAAACACGAATGTATGTGTTCACATATGCATCTTTCTTATACTTTCTTCTCCTCAGCATAGCATCTAGCTAAGGAATCTTTTGTGAGACCCTCAAATATGAGAGCCACCAAGAATGAGACATTACTTGGCTAGGTCACACTGTTTCAGTACTTCATTACTTCAGGATATCATAAATCATTTTATGTTTTCATTTCATTATCTATCTGTTAACCACTGACTAAAGGAAATTGCTGAAACAAAACAGTTGTACATGCCTTCTGGAATTCTTCACACCCCCCCCGAATATTTCCAGAAGTACTTTGAAATTAAGGCAAATGTATGTGTTCCAGGATAATGCTGCAGATAATGTTGTTTATACAGAGATGGGCTCTCCTGAGGATGGGCTCCAGCACGAGTCCAAAACCTCGCAAGACAATTTTTTTTCTCCCGATGGCCCACTCAGATTGGATCCTACTTTAAAACTGATGAAAGAAAATCATGGAAGAAAGAGTATCCCTCTTTCAATACAGAACAGTTGTTTCTGTTATTGATACTAGTGAGTGACACTGTTATTTTGATATGATGAAGTCATTCATTCATTCTTAAATTAATAATAGCAACCCTACTTACATGTCCAACAAGCATAACCACTCTTGTCTTTCTTCTTTCATATGTTTTTCTTCCTGAATATTGCATTAGAACTTGAGAAAAACCAGTGGGGCTAAATAGAATTCTATTTTTATTGCTGTATCCACAAACACATAATCTTATAGGTAGCCAAAGAACAAATCAGCAAAATTATACAGTTATGTTGTCTCCCTTAAAATAAACCCCTTCATACCAGTTCCCTTCTTCTCAAAATATGATGTGAAAAGGTAAGTTTTGAAGACTGATTTTCTTGCCAGCAGATGGAAACCCTATGATAATTGTGAGCCTTGGGAAGCCAAGAATTATTATGAAAGTAAGTAGCATACAAATATTGAAAATAAATAACAAACAAACAAACAAACAAGAGGATGGAGTGAAATGTACTTTTAGACTTGCAAGATTCTGTTAATATATACAATAAAGTAGAATTAACTCATCTGGTTGTGTTTCCTGTCTGGTCTATCTAGTAAAACAGACACTTCCTGCTTCCTTTTTGTCAATTACTGGAGGTATACATGATCCATAAGTGGCAAAACTACGGCAGCAATATTCAAAATGCTTGATACTCAAAAATGCAATGCGTGTCTCAAACTGCAACCCAATAACTAGTATGAGATGGTTCACATGTTGGACTATAAAGTCTGAGGGGCTTCCAATCAAAAATTAAAACAATATCAAAACCCTCTGAAATCTATGAAAACCAAACTTTTAAAATCATTACATGTTTTAGTCCAGACACGTCAAACACAAGGCCTGGGGCAGTGGCGTAGCGTGGGTTGTCAGCACCCGGGGCAAGGCAAGTAATTTGCGCCCCCTCGCTCTCGCACCGCACGCCTGGCACCCCCCTGGCGTAAGAAGAATCGAGCCTCCCGCGATCTCCCGTCCCCCCCACCCCCCTGAAATTCTCGCCCGCTTTCACAGACTTGTTCTTTTACACCGGCTGCAAGTACCAGGAGCCAAAGGCAGCCTCTCCGAAAGCCTCACACCCAAAGACGCAGGCACGCCCACACCGAGGAATGGCGCCGCTGGCGAGGCTCGCAGACGCCGCTGCTGCCGTTCTTTCTTTCTCGTTCGCGGGAGCGCGCGGTGGCGTGCGCATACAGAGGCGTATATAGACCCAGAGAGCCGCCGAGCCTTCCCCCACCCGGAGAGAGAAGCGTTTCTGTGTCGGCGCAGGCACAGATACCCCTCGCTCGCGAGCAGCCTTGCCCTAGCCCGCCGGTCACGCCCCCCCAGATGTTGTGCCCGGTGCGGCCGGCCCCCCCTGTACCCTCCACGCTACGCCACTGGCCTGGGGGCCGGATCCGGCCCGCGAAGTGGTTTCATGTGGCCCACGAAGCCACCCTGGAAACAGTGAGGGAACGGCCACCGCTGCCTTGGCCCTGGTCCAGAGACCCTCCTTCTGCCAGAGACCCTCAGATCTGTCCCACTCCTGCCCAGGTCCCCATAGGCACCCTTGATGCAAATGATGTAGAGTTGGCCATGCCCACCCAGTAGGCCATACACACTCTAGCCACGCCCACCCAGTAGGCCACACCCACCCTGGCCATACCCACCCGGCCCCCTGAGGGCAACTGCAATGCTGATGCGGCCCTCAATGAAATTGAGTTTGACACCCCTGTGTTAATCATTACCACCACCCCACAGGATCATGGCTGTGGAAAAATATGGAGAGGCATGGAAATATATATTCTATTCAGATCTGAATCAGCCAACAGTGCTTTAAATGCTAGCCAGCCATCTTTTCTTTACTGGTTGGCTTAAAGAAACAGTGTGTTTTCCTGGACTTATTCCAGAGCTATTCTGGGAGATGAATGAAAGAGACATTAAGGGAGAGTCGTGACTCTTATGATTCTATAGGAACATTTAGAATAGGAAATTAATGGTGAGCCAATAGACATGTTACAAGAGTGATATAACTGACCACAATACCCATTCCCTGTCCATGCTGCACCAGTTATACTTCTGCAGTTTCAACTGATATCTAATTATAGGAAGAGGGTATTTCTTTGTGGAATTGTTGGAAGCATTATAAATATATTCATTATGTGTTTTTTTTAATGAACTGCTTCTACATCACCAGATCACCCAAACTTCTCTTTACTCAGTTACCTCAGTTTAGTACAGGGGTCAGCAACCTCAAACAGTGAAAGAGCCACTCGGAACCGGTTCCCTCACAAAAGGAAAAACTGGGAGCCGCAAAAAATATGTGCGCATGCGCGTACATGCGTGCATGCGCAGAACAGGGTTTGACTGAAGAGTAGAGCCAAGGCGAGATATGCACCTACCCAGCATATTTGAATTGATTGGTTGAACTTTTTTAGTCCCACTTTTTTTTTTTGGACTGCACATGGCAGAGGACCAGGAGCCGCAGGAGAAAGAGCCGCATGCGGCTCCGGAGCCGCGGGTTGCAGACCTGTGGTTTAGTATATCTGACTCTGATGGTGTACACGTTTTGAGCAAGAGGGCTGAGACTTTGCTTCAGACATTAAGTGGGACCGACTTTCCCCTTCTCAAAGCCAGAGAGATCTTTTTCAAGCGTTTCAAACTGTCCACAGTTCTCCACAGGTCCTAGCTTCTAAATTTTAAACTCCATTTCTAGACGATGAAGGGGTAACCCCAGGAGAATGTCACCATTCATTTTGCGAATGTCCTCATACATACACGCTTCTTTTCTTTTGTGTCCAGGGTTAAGTAGGAATAGTCCCAGAGTTGTGGTGCGCCAAGAAGCCCGAGTCACTGAGTATTCCTTCCCTGGTCTTCCTGCAGCATTCCCACAACTCACACACGGTCTATGCTGGGCCTCCCCCACCTGCTGTGGGAACCCCATGCTCCTTATGTGGGACTCCCTCTGCTTCCCACTTAATGACCTATGCATCTTACAATAGCAACCATGCATGCCAAAATTGCAGTCACCAAGCAATATGGTCACATAACCTGACGCTTTACAACTGCATTGAAATTCCAGTCCCAGCTGTAGTCATAAGTCAAGGACTACCTGTACAGCCAATGCAAAGGAGACTAGGAATTATGATTCAGCAATATCTGGAATTTCTTTGGTTCATTGTCCTCCATCTACTACTGTTGTGGTCAAATTGTGGATGTTAAAGCCTACAGTGAAAGTCTAAGGGGAAGTGGGGAGGATGAAAGGCCAAATAGGCAAGACCTAGATTGGGGACAAGGGTTCTTTCTTTAGAAGAGTTTTGAAGTGCAGAAATAAATATGAAGAACAGTAAACCTGAGACTATTTGATGTACTGTATATGTTTATTCAGATATTACTGTAGTTTTAAACTCAAGAGATCACAAAATATATTTAGCTTAGACAGAGAACAGAATCAGAATAAAACTAGCTCGATTTTTAGTTATGAATGGAAGACAAAGCAGCTTACTGTGTACTCAAGTTTAAATTTCATAATCAGAAATCGGAAAGTATCTTAACCAAGTCATCCACTGAAGCTAATACATTCAGAAACAACAACAAGGTTAGTAGTGGGTTTTACTGCACTCTTCAATTGAAACCATTGGTTTCTTCTGTTTTTATTTAACAGAATGTATATCTCACATTTCTTCCATCACAGATCTATTGTACACATATTAATATTAGCTAATTAATTATTGGGGCATATTAGCCCTTAATTATTGGGGAGGAAGGGGCTAGTGACTCCTAAAACCAAGGGCTCTGTGTCACAAGGAACATTCAGATTTGTATTCTTTGGATTCCACACACATGTCAATGTAAAGGTTTTTTTTTTTTACCTCAGCAGGCAAATAAAAACTGTATCTCACCATTTGCTTTTTCTTAAGAGAGAAAATAATTTGTTAGCCAAGTTGAGAATGGAATTTGGAATGCAGAAGTCTTGGTCACTTACAACAGATGGAAATATATTTTTTAACGTAGCAGCACCTGTTATTTATGGTGAAAAAAGTTTGCCAGCAAAAAGAATGCTCTTGGTGGAATTATGTTTTATAACAAACAATACGGGGCGACTCACGTTAAACTCAGGAATTTGTGCACTTGTAGGCATTACAACTACAGCAGTACTACCAGCTGCTTCAGTACCTTCTTCGTTCACTTCAATATAGGTTTTATGACGGACCTGAGATACTAACAGGTCCTGACTCCCGGATATGCCAGACAAATCAGCTTTCTGTGCAGTAAACAGATCATTTATTCCCATCTTTTTTAAAGTTGAAATGAGCAAATATTCTTCTTCCACCTTGAATCTTGGCAGCAAAATCCTAATCATTGTGTCCTGCATTGAATCGGTCCATTCTTGAAACTTTTCATACGTGAGTTCCCTCACAATCTGTCAGGTAAAAGGAAGACATGAATGAAAAATTTATTTGGAAAAAGACATTGAGAAAGACCAAAATATGATTTCCTGTTGCTTCCCATTGCAGCATTATTCCCTCAGAATAAACATTTTCAGAATAAGTAAACAGCAAATATATCTGCAAAAAATATTACTTTCTTTAAAAAAAAATTGTAGGATAGTTTTAATGAAGGGAAAGAAGGGAGGTTAAAGACACTTAGCAGCACATACCCATATCAAGGCTAAAATGAATATCTTAGCTCTGGAATCTTTATTGCATTGCTCAGGGATGGAACATCTGCTTCAAAACCAGGGATGAACATCTATAGGAGCAAGCCAAACTCTAAAATTGAAGAATCCGGACTTCCGGTGGCGGCGCGGCGCCGGAGACAGCCCTTGCGGCTCAGCTGTGTTATTTCCACCCGAAACAGCACCGATCAGCTGTTCGGGTGGATTTGAAGCCCCCTCCTCGGGAGAAGAGGAGGGGGTGAGCCCCCAGGTAGGGGTTGAGTTCTCCGGGGCCGCCTGAGCTTAAAGCTTGGGGGGCTGAAGGATCGAACTCCCCCGTAGCCTGGGTTGCTCCCAGCTGGTCAGCGTCTCTGCTCCGTGATTTCTGGAGCGGAGCCAGGCGTTTGCGACCACCCCTGCCAGAAGGAAAGACCATGGAATAAAAGGAGCAGGCAGAGCGGTACAGGAGGAAAAGGTGAAGAGGACTTTTATGGCTGCTTTCTAGCTTAATGGATTTTATAAATTTAAAAGTGAAAGTGCGTAGTAAGTGAAAGTAAAGATGGCGGCTAAACCTTCCCCAAAAGCTCTCAGGAGTGCTGGAACTTCTCCGATGCAACAGTCATCATTACAAGCGTTGCTTCTTCCTGATATATTGACACCGAAGGATCTACAAGATGCTCTTGAAAAATATGCCCAGGTAATTCTGGAAACAATGGGTGATAAATTTGCAAAGATGGAGGAGAAATTGGAGAAATTGGAGGAGAGACTAGAAGAGAGGATGGAAGAGAAGTTCAGAGTGATGAAGGTAGACATTTTGTCTTCAGTGTATAGAGTGGCTGAATGTGTGGAAGATTTGGAGGAAAAAGTGGAAGATTTGACTCAAAAGAATACCATATTAGAAGCAAAAGTACTGGAGAATGAAGATTTAAGAGAAAAAATGGACACGGAACTGAGTCTTGCTCAATATTTCCAGATGCAATATGCTGTTAGAATTAGAGGTTTAAAAGAGAATATTAAGGAAGACCTAAAGCAGTTGATTTCTGAGGCTCTGGAAGTAGTATTGAATCAGCCAGCATCTGAAATAAAGGGAGGCATGGATAAAGTGTTTCGTGTGAATTCATGGATTGCTAGACAGAGAAAGTTACCTAGAGATGTGGTGGTTTATTTTGTAAAGAGGGAAATTAGAGATGAAGTTATTCAAGCTGCCTATGGTACTAAAGTTGTGATTGCTGATCAAGAAGTTTTGGTTCTAAAAGAAATTCCTCCAAAGATTTTAAGGAGAAGGAAGGATTTTACATTTTTAGTGCAAGAGCTCAAGCAACGAGATATAAGGTTCAGATGGGAGATTCCAGTTGGGTTGATGGTGATGTATGAAGGTAAAAGGCACCGTTTGGCCACTGTGATGCAGGCGCGTGATTTTTACAATAATGTTTTAAAAGCAACCCCTCTATCACTTCTGGAAGCTGCAAAGGGATCCGGAGAAGGAGAACATCAAGAGGCTGAAGATGGACAGACAGAGGAAAATGGTGCTGGAGGAGATCAAGCCATAACCTCTTTGGATGATTCTGGAGAGCAGAGGGAGATGCGTGCTGCTTTAAAACGATCAAAGAAAAATAAAAGAAAAATGTACTTACAGCCAAGCAGTGGGAGGAGTACGGCCTAAAAAGATAGTCCTATTTAAGCAGTGCTCCAAGAGCTTTGGGATGATATGCATGGCAATTAAATTTTTAACTTGGAACGTTAATGGACTAAATTCATCATAGAAGAGGAAGAAAGTTTTTTAATATTAATGATCAACAACAAGCTGACTTTTTTAGTTTACTTTATACGAAGTTTGCCCAGTTGGATTATAAAATTTTTTATTTTTATGAGGGATTTGAATGGTGTTTTGGATGTACAGATGGACAAGGCTGGAGCTTTTAAGCGTGTCCCAAGTCATGTTAGACTGCCTAAATCCTTTTTTGAAATGAAGGATGACTTGGAACTGTGAGATATTTGGCGTGAAAGACCCGTACCAATCGGGTTTCAGGCCCGGGCACAGCACGGAGACGGCATTGGTCGCGCTGGTGAATGATCTCTGGAGGGCACGGGACAGGGGTCATTCCTCTGTTCTAGTCCTATTAGACCTCTCAGCGGCTTTCGATACCATCGACCATGGTATCCTGCTGCGGCGTCTCAGGGGATTGGGAGTGGGAGGCACGGTTTTACAGTGGTTCTCCTCCTATCTCCAGGGACGCTCGCAGTCGGTGTTGACAGGAGGGCAGAGGTCGACCGCGAGGTCTCTCGTTTGTGGAGTTCCTCAGGGGTCGGTCCTCTCGCCTCTCCTGTTCAACATCTATATGAAACTGCTGGGTGAGATCATTCGTGGCTTTGGAGTTGGGTATCATCAGTATGCTGATGATACCCAGCTTTTTCTTTCTACCCCAAACCACCCCAGTGATGCCCTCAACGTGATGTCCCGTTGCCTGGAGGCGGTTCGGGTCTGGATGGGGAGGAACAGACTTCAACTCAACCCCGACAAGACCGAGTGGCTTTGCATACCTTCATCCCGGGTCTATTCGGATATTCCATCTCTTTCTATGGGGGGTGAATTATTACCCCCCGTAGATAGGGCTCGCAACTTGGGAGTCCTCCTAGATTCGCGGCTCACCTTGGAAGATCACATGGTGGCTGTGACTAGGGGGGCTTTCGCCCAGGTTCGCCTGGTGCGCCAGTTGCGGCCCTATCTAAGCCGGGATGATTTATGCACGGTCACTCACGCGCTCGTGACCTCTCGTCTAGACTACTGCAACGCTCTCTACATGGGGCTTCCCTTGAGGACCACCCGGAGGCTCCAACTGGTACAGAATGCAGCCGCGAGAGTTGTGTTGGGAGTCTCCCGATACTCCCATGTGACACCTCTGCTCCGTGAGCTGCATTGGTTGCCAGTTGTCTTCCGGGTGAGATTCAAGGTGCTAGTAATGGTGTTCAAAGCCCTCCATGGCATGGGGCCGGAGTACCTCAGGGAACATCTGCTGCCAGCATCAAGCTCCCTGCGCCCTGTGCGTTCCCACAGAGAGGGCCTCCTCAGGGTGCCACCGGTCAGAGAATGCCGTCTGGTGGCCCCCAGGGGGAGATCCTTCTCTGTGGGCGCCCCGGAGCTATGGAACCAGTTACCGGTTGAGCTCCGGACGGCGCCCGATCTGCGCTCCTTTCGCCGCGATCTGAAAACATACTTGTTCGAGCAAGCCGGCCTGGCCTGAGGGGGGATTGGTGGGGTTTTTTATCATTTTTAATTGGGGTTTTTACTATGTATCAATTGTATTTTAATCGGGCATGCATTTAATTATCTTTTAATGTTTGTAAATTTCTGTGTTTTATTCTTGCCCTGTACACCGCCCTGAGTCCTCCGGGAGAAGGGCGGTATAGAAATATTAATAAATTAAATTAAATTAAATTTGCAAGAAAAGGATTATACTTTCTTTTTTCTGATAGATATCAATTTTTTTTTTCAGGATCGATTTTATTTTGTTGACTAATGACTTTTTTTTAAGGATGAATGTAAACAGCGGATAAAGGGTTTTTTTTTTTTGAAATTATTATGAATAAGGGCACCTCTATGGACATGGTTTGGGATGCTAGTAAGGCCTATATGAGGGGGTGTTGATATATATGAATAATAAATTTAGATGTGCTGTGGAAGCTAGGAGGAAAGAATTGGAGAATGAAATAAAGGAAAAAGAAAAGGCTTTGATTTTGAATCCAGAGGGTGTGAAGTTTAAGGAGGCTATTAAACTGTTAAGAGGAATGGTTTGAGTATATCCAGAATAAATATGGGACAAATGGATTGAGTATATCCAGAACAAATATGGGACTAAAAAGTTTTATGTAGTATTTGAATAAGTCTTCCCTTCTTTTCTCTTCTTCTTTTTTTTTATTTTATATATTTTATATTAATAGTGTTTGTAGTTATCCTATATGAGCTAGAGAGTGATAGATTTTAGAATTTACGGTTGTTAGCATATGGTTGTTTTTGATTCTTTTTTTTTGTTTTTTATACCTTGTACTTAGCTCTGGGAAGTCGGGGGGGGGGGAGGGGGGAGGGGAAAGGAGGGAGGGATAGGGGAGGGGTAGGGGGGATTGTTAAAAATAAAATGTATGATAAAACTTTTCAATAAAATTGAAGAATCCCTGCCCTAGTTGCTTTCTTTCTCACTGAAGTTTGGGAGGCCAAGAATTGCCCACATCTGTTTGGAAGTTATCAAAGAGTGGGTTTAAAAACAACAACAACAACAACAACCCAGCAACAAACATTTTTTTTTCTTAAACTACATTCAAAATATGGACTGTTTTGTCTACTTTTTCATATTTCTGGTGAAGAAGAAAACATGAAGTGTGGGAAGCCATGGGCTCACAGTCTTTTGCCTGGGTCAAAAGCTGAAGTTTGAAAAGTTATGCTTTCACTTTTGCTTGGAGATGGTTTGGATGGTATCCGGACAGGCAGACAATTCTGAATGTTAATGCTGTTGGCATTTAGGAAAGTCATCTCTGAGCACAGTTGCTGAAGCGCTTTGTTTAAGCCAAGGGTAATAGGATTAACTATAGGTCCAGGTTTGGATGACAAACTCTAGCTAGTCAAAGGTAGAAGGAAATATTTCAAAAATCCTTATTTGGAAGCAGAAGGAAGGGAGATGAAGAACAAGATGAAGGTCTGTGGTGGTGCAGTAGTTAGAATGCAGTACTACAGACTACTTCTGCTCACTGCCAGCTGGCAGCAGTTCGGCAGTTCGATTCTCACCGGTTCAAGGTTGACTCAGCCTTCCATCCTTCCGAGGTCGGAAAAATGAGGACCCAGATTGTTGGAAACACTATGCTGACTCTGCTTAGAGAAAGATGTAAAGTACTGTGAAGCAGTGTGTGTGTGTGTGTGTGTCTGTCTGTCTCTCTCTCTCTCTCTCTCTGTGTGTGTGTGTGTAAAAATAAGAAATGAATGAGAAAAATAGGGAAAAATCACAATTAACATTTGAGAGCCTCTTAAGACTATATGATCAAAGGCCTTTCTTAGCATTAAAAATATTCAAAAGACATCAAGTTCATTTAAATCTCTTTCTGAATGATTTCAGAACTCAAATTACCTCTTTTGTAGTCCCATTCTTGTCTGGTAGAAATATGTACATACTTAGGCTTCTCTTATCATAGGGAATCTCAAGCACTTCCATCGGTGGGTTTGTTATTTTAGCGTAGTTAAATATGCCCGTTTGATCCATCATTTGCACTTTTTTGCTGTGCTCCTATAACAAATAAAGCAAAGCTTACCATAATGCAATAACAATATG
Organism: Vipera berus; assembly: GCF_964194415.1. Lineage (NCBI taxonomy): Eukaryota > Metazoa > Chordata > Lepidosauria > Squamata > Viperidae > Vipera > Vipera berus. The sequence continues at coordinate 142,667,864 of NC_138204.1, forward strand.
AGAAATCATAACATGAAATGTTGACTGTAATTGCCAGCTATAATATAAGATTACCATTTTCAGGAGACTTCCGGGTGGCAAGGTGTCACCGGAGGCAGCCATTCTTAGGCTGTCAGCCCCGCGGCTTCGTAGAGCCGCCGAAAACAGCGCTGATGAGCTGTTTTGGTGGCTCGGAAGCCCCCTCCTCAGGAGAAGAGGAGAGGGTGAGCGCCCAGGTAGGGGTAGAGCTCTCCGGGGCCGCCAGAACTTAAGGTTTTGGTGGCTGAAGGATTGAGCCCCCCCGAAGCCTGGGTATGCTCCGGACTGCGAGGCGCTTCTGCTCCGGGTTCTTTGGAGCAGAACAGGGCATCCGCAACCATCCCTGCCAGCAAGAGAGAACTATGGAGAACTTGGATGCAGGCAGAGCGATGCAGGAGATTCAGGTGAAAGTGGATTTATGATCTTTAACTCAATGGACTTTGCGGAGTTTGAAAGTGAAAGTGCGTAGCAGGCAATAGTGGGTGAAAATGGCGGCTAAATCTTCTAAAGTTCTTAGAAGCACGGGGGCTTCTCCGGTGCAGCAGTCTTCGTTGCAAGCTTTATTGCCCCCTTCACCTGCACCTGCACCAGCCCTTACAGTTAAAGATTTGCAGAATGTGATGCAAGAGGCTTTGGAAAAGCAATCGCAACAACTAGCTGAGGTTATGGATGAAAAGTTGGATGAGAAGTTAACAGAAAAACTAGCTGAGGTTATGGATGAAAAGTTGGATGAGAAGCTAATAGAAATAAGGGCAGACATCTTACTTGCATTTCAAGGCATGGCTATATGCATTGAGCGTTTGGATGAAAGAGTGGAAGATCTCAGCCAAAATAATAGCAGATTAGATGCAAAAATGTCAGAGACTGAGAATGTGGTGGAGAAAATTGATAGTGATTTGACCTTGGTACAGTATCACGAGATGGAGTTTGCTGTGAGAATCAGAAGCTTAAAAGAAGATCCTAAAGAAAATTTGAAGGAAATAGTTTCTGAGGCTTTGGAAGGGGTGCTGGGGCGACCAGCAGATGTAATTATGGAAGATATAGACAAAATTTTCCGTGTTAATTTGTGGATTGCAAGACAAAGGAAATTACCCAGAGATGTGGTGGTTTATTTTACAAAGAGAGCAATACAATACAATACTAAATTTACAATACTAAATTTGCAATACTAAATTTGCAATTGCTGAGCAAGAAGTCTTGGTTTTAAAAGAGATCCCTCCAAGAATCTTAAGGAGAAGGAAGGAGTTTGCTTTTTTAGCACAAGAATTAAGGCGATGTAATATCAAGTTCAGATGGGAGATACCAGTGGGTATGGTGGTGATGCATGAAGGTACAAGACATCGTCTTACTACAGTGATGCAGGCACGTGATTTTTACAGTAATGTTTTAAAAGCAACCCCCATACCACTTTTGGAATCTACAAAGAAGAATGGCGAGGGAGAGCCTCAACTACGTAGTCAGAATTTACAAGGTGCTGAAGGAACAACACAGATAGTTGAGAAAGCTACAGGAGTGGATCAAATTTTAGTACCATCGGAAGAGGCTAGAGACCAGAGGATGACGCGTGCTGCTTCGAGACGAAATGAGACAAGAGCAAGAACAAAACCAGCAGAAAGTCATGGGACCTCCAAAACGTACCTATAGCGAAGCTGAGGGAGCGGCGAGACCTAAGAATGTAAAGGGGATCCTGGAAGAAGTGCTCCAAAAGCTTCGGGTCGCGAAGGATGGCGACTAAGTTTCTAACTTGGAATGTTAATGGTTTAAATTCACCGCAGAAGAGAAAGGAAGTTTTTTAACATTTAAAACAATTTAAGAATGATGTTATTTGTTTACAAGAAACACATATTAGAGTCATGGATTAAAAGTACTTATTAAATTCAAGACTGGGTACACAATTTATTGCCTCTGTAACGGACAAGAAAAATGGAGTGGTTGTTTATGTTAAGAATACCTTGACAGCGGAGTTAATTGAAGCAGATAAATAAGGAAGATATGTTATAATAGAACTGTTAATAGAAGGCTAAAAAACACTTTTGGTTGGATTATATGCTCCTAATCAACAACAAGCAGACTTTTATAGTTTACTACACAGCAAGATTATTCAATTGGATTATAAATCTTTTATTTTTATGGGAGACTGGAATGGTGTTTGGGACGTACATATGGACAGGAGTGGTTCTTTTAAAAGTATTCCAAGTCATGCTAAACTGCCTAAATCCTTTTTTGAGATGAAGGATGATTTGGAATTGCGAGATATTTGGAGAGGAAATCTGCAAGAAAAGGACTATATTTTTTTTTCTGATAGACATCAATTTTTTTCTAGGATTGACTTTATATTAATTACCAATGATTTCTTTTTCAGGACTAAGAAGATTAAGATTTGTCCAAGAACCATGTCTGATCATAGCCTAGTCTGGCTGGAGATAGACAAGGATAATAGAGATAGGTGCTCCTGGCGTCTAAATGAGAATTTGTTTAGAAATCAGGAAAATGTGGATGAATGTAAAAAACAGATGAAGGATTTTTTTGAAATTAATATGCATAAGGGTACTTCTATTGAAATGGTCTGGGATGCTAGTAAAGCTTATATGAGAAGGGTGTTAATATATTTGAATAACAAATATAGATGTAGTGTGGAATTTAGGAGAATATAGATAGAATAGAACATAAGGGTGGTATGTATCAGCAGAGTCTTATTAAGAAAACTTTTGTTGATTTTTATTCTAAGTTATATGTCAGGGATAAGATTAGTGAGGTAGATATTGATGTATATTTGATGAATGCTAATATTCCTGTTCTTACATAAGAACAAAAGGAAGAGATGAATCTAGCAATTAAATAATTGAAAGTGGGCAAGGCACCAGGGACCGATGGGTTGAATGCTGTGTATTATAAAAAATTTACAGTTAGAGATGGTAAAGCCATTAAGGGAATTGTTTCAGACAATACAAATGGGAGGAGGGGTGCCTCCGTCTTGGAGAACTGCTTTTATCTCTTTGATATTGAAGGAAGACCAGGATCTCACTTAAGCAAAAAATTATAGACCAATATCATTTTTGTTATATTGCTTGTAGTCATTTTATAAGAGTTAAAGTGCGATAGATTTAATAGTTTATTGTTGTTTGCATATGGTAGATTATGATTGTTTTCATTTTTATACCTTGTATTTAGCTCTGGGAAGTCGGGGAGGGGGGAGGGGGAGGGTGGGAGGTGTTGGGGAGGGTTGGGAAGAGGGGAGGGGCTGGGGAGGGGGAGGGAGGGAGGTGTTGGGGAGGGTTGGGAAGAGGGGAGGGGGTTGGGAGGGGTTTTGTTTTGTTTTGTTATAAATAAAATGTATTGTAAAACTTTTCAATTAAAAAAAAAAGATTACCATTTTCAGACCCTATTGGTGCAGGAAGAAGCTCATTGTATAAGCAAGGATTTTATGTTTCCATGTTGTTCAACAAAGTGGTTATTTTTAGTTGTTTAATTCAATTGTGCAGCAATTGATACATTTCCATTCTCTTGGGTTTTTTCCAGATAATATATACCTTACTACTCCAAAAGTCTGCTTCATGTGTCTCCTTGGGATTAAATTGATTCATCCACTTTCCTTTGAAATATATAGCATTTATCAAGATCATTGCAGTGCTTTCGGAAATTGAGTGAAGAGGAAACATATTCTTGATTTTATCTTTTCAAAAAGTAAAAACATTAAAAATGTTAGCGGTAGATGACAGAAGTTTATCAACAATACGCTTCTTTCCACAATGCATTTTTTTGAGTAAGAATACTGAAAAAAAATTAAAATACCAATATAATCCAAACACATTTAAGGAAACAAAAAATGAATGAAAGGCTAAACCAAACTGAAATCTTTTCTACCTTCATACATGATGGGTACAAAACCTTCATCCTAAAGTTATAGGATCAGTGACATTTCTGATCCTGTGGAAGCAGAAAAATACAACTTTGGATATACAGTGGATCAGGAAAAACTCCAGGTCTTGAGCTTCTCCAAAGAATCAGATTTGTTTGTTTGTTTGTGTGTTTTGGCATTACATCAGGAATATTAATTGTTAAAGATAAAATGTATTCTAAAACTTTTTAATAAAAAAAGGAATATTAATTGATTATTCTTGGCTATGCAAATGAACATGTTGGGTAACACTGGCTAAAATATCTTTTTTAAAAAAAAAAAATAAGGACCACGCATGAATTCAGAAATGACATTTTGACTTTGAGAAACGTATATGTTGTAGAGGCATGGAACAAGAACATGATCATATGCAATCTTCATTATGCAATATTCAAGGACTAAATATTCTGCTTTTCTGCCATTCGCTGTGGGAAATCCAGTGAGCTTTCCTAACTGACCAATGGCAATGAAAATGAAGATTAACCAATGCATTCTTACCATTTGTTTGGCTTTCAACCCAGGAATTAATTTTTTTTCTAACTTCCTCAATGGCATTCAGAAAATCAACTCTTTCTAACTCTGCATGATAAAGCTGTTTAATGCACTCTGTGTATTGCTGCACAGATTGAAAGAAAACATATCAATGTGTTAATTCCCTTATCATCATCATCATCATCATCATATACACCCAGTCAGCAATTGTAGTGGGTACCGAATATTTACCAGATTGGATGGCAGCACCTAACCAACTTTGACTGACCCCCCAAAATTAATTAGGATCAAAATCAGTAGGGTATGCTGGGAAGTTGAAAATCATCTCAGAGAAACTATTGTTCTTTAGAAACATTGCGTAGATGGCAGTTGTATGTAGCTCAAAGAAAACATCATTGCTAATGTGATCCCTCTTTTGACTGCCCACTATTTTAACTATTTAATAATGTAAATATGTAAATTTTCATGGGAAAGGAAAGGAAAACATTATTTTGTTCAGGCACACCACCCATCTACTTTGACTATATATGCCTACTTCTAAGGATGGAGAAATAAATCTTACTTGCGCCCTCAATAGGTCAGAGTTCCTCATAGAGTGAAAGGGATGAGGAGTTTCTTGCTCACCTGGAGAAATTCAAAATTCTTCGATCCATACATCCGGTTGGCTGTGCTCAATATATAGTTTTTAGCAGGTTGGTTAATGGCTGATAGGAGTTCCTTGAACTGGTTGTGAGGTCCACCAGGTTTGTCACACTGAGCCTTGAAGAATCAAAGGACAGGACATTACATCCATAGGCGCACATTTTGCCCACTATTCCAAGGCGTTTACACCAAATGTTGAGATATCTGTGTGTGTGCATGTGTGCATGTGTGCATATGTACTGTACTATATGTGTGTGTGTGTGTGTGTGTGTACATATGTGTTTGTATGTGTGTGTAGAACTAGGGATAAAATGAAATTTAATGAAAAGTCTCTTACAAGCAAGTTTGTAGACATCCCGGATCCTGTGATTTTATCAAAATGAAGGACCTGCAATACAAAATACATGGGAGGTTGTGCTCTATGTCACTATATCCTTCTATCATAATTCAGTTTCCTTGGAAGTTCCTAGATGAACTTGGAAGGGACTGTCTTAAAGAGTAATTGAGTTCTAATAGATGCTACATATAGGCTAACATTCTTCCACATGATATTTCCAAATGTTTGGGTCACAATCTCTACCGGCCCAATTAATCTGACTTATCATAAATAGCAATAGCATTTAGAGTTTGGGGAGGGGAGTCTAGTCAAAGTCATCTGAGGGCAAGAATTATGATTTTTATTTTTCTGATTTTTTTAAAATGACACTTCAGCTTGTCCATAAAGTTATGAGTTCTGGATGCACTTTCACTTTAAGAACTTCTCAATTTCTTTATTACTAACTCTCAAACTTCTCTGGACAGATTCTTGTTCAGGAAAGCATATATGCTCTCTTTAATCCTTAAAGATCCTGAAGCTAAAACTCAAATACTTTGGCCACCTAATGAGAAGGAAGGACTCACTGGAGAAGAGCCTAATGCTGAGAAAGATTGAGGGCAATAGAAGAACGGGACGACAGAGAATGAGGTGGCTGGATGGAGTCACTGAAGCAGTAGGCGTGAGCTTAAATGGACTCCAGAAGATGGTAGAGGACAGGAAGGCCTGGAGGAATGTTGTCCATAGGGTCGCGATGGGTCGGACACGACTTCGCAGCTAACAACAAAATCCTTAAAGAAGATTTATTACCTGAGACTATGGACAGGATGGTGTCATCCCACAATTACTATACAGGAAATATGCTTACATTACCTCAACACTGCTGATGGTGTAGCATCTTTTGTTGTGACTGAAAAACAGACAAGCTTAGAAATTACAGAGATTGGTTTGTAGCACACCAAGCTCTCTTTTCCAGCTTCTGTCTATAGACCTTGTCTCTTATTATTTTCTGCCCTAGTAATCTTAAATATGGCTATCTATCTCTGCTGCGTTAAGAAAGCAGTGACAGTTTTCCATTACCCAGCTTTTGAAAACTGTCCTTCTGTGTTATTTCTTTAGCTGGATTGTTCTTTGGCTTACAATATACTGTACCTCTCTATACCACACTGCATCACCCACAGGCAACTGGACATTGTTTTTCCTTGAAGACGTGAACTAAAGAAGCTTTTTGGATGAGAAGCGAAATGTCTTCAAGGGAAAAAAAAAGGTCCAGTTGCCTTTTGAAAAAGCACCTTTGGGACAACCATGAGCTGGATAGCTGAGAATCTCCACATGACGCATTGCATCACCTTACACCACAGTGCACTATATTCCTGAATAATGGTTTTCCTATTACAAAGAAATACATAGCTTTTCTTACACTTTGCTGGATGGACTTTCTCAGGCTCTGTATGCAGTACAGTTTAAGAATTGTTGTATGAAAAGGAGTCTTGGAAAATGCATTTGGGATGTGGCTGTGACCAAGGAGCAATTCTACATAATTCAGATCAGAATTTTAACTTCAGATGCTCAAAGGAAAAGTCATCAGTAGAAAATACTTCCTGGTTATCATGAGGATTCCTACCTTCTTCATTTCATCAGCAGTGTTACCCGCAGCACCATACAAGACCATAGCTAAAGCTGTTGAGATACTAAATGGAGAGAAAAAGATGTTTTTATCGGATTTCTCTTCTTCTATCATTTTTAAGAGGTCCACAGCAAAGTTGGTGTTTGCTTCAGCAAGGCTGTCCATGGTGGAAATAGTACCTAGAAAAATTTGAAATCATTGTTAAGGTTTCTATAACTTAATTTACTACTTCTTAAAGCTAATAAATCTTGGCTGAATGATTGAATAGGAAAAGAAAAAAAATTAATTAACCAATAATGCAGTTTACTCACTGCAGAAATAGAAAACTGTGATATTGATATAAAGGAGAGATTTGAAGCATTCAGCTCTAAACACAGTTTGCATCTGAAGCATTCAGCACTCTTTTGCACAATGACAAATTGTCATTAGGTTTAAACTAGCAAGCTACCACTTGTTTAAACCCTTTTTATCTTTAAAAAGATACTTTATTTCTTGCAAATTTTAGTAGTAAATCGTAGTTGATGGTACAACTATTCTTCCAGAAGTTTTAAAAAGGATTTTTGTTAAAAAAATAAAATAATTGATCCTGCCCACTGTAGGACTGCTGTGAAATTGAAGATGTAATTTTTGTCTTACTATAGTGTGAATTCTAGGAAGAATCACATTACCTATTGCTGAGTGCTCCATAATTCATGGGTCTGCAATCGCAGAATTTTTTCCCCATTGGAGCAGTTTACACTCAAGTAACATTCAAGTCAAGTCAAGCCAGTCAATCAATCAATTATGCCATGTATTTTCTCACTTACTTCATGTAAGTGTATATATATATATATATATATATATATATATATATATATATATATATATATATATATATATATATATATATATATATATATATATATACACACACACACACACACACACACACACACACCCCTGTACAATAGAAAAATGGATGAAAAAGAGGGTCCCACCTCACTATAATTTGTCCAAGGGGAACAGCAATCTGTTACCCGATCTGGAATGGAAACAAAAGAATTCCATCCCACTATTTTATATATACTCATCACCCTTTACATTAGTTGAGTATAGATGTAGAAATAATAAGATTTCAAAAGTTCTTTTTTAATATTTTTCACGTCACTATGAATCTTGGTTGAATAATGCAGGACATTGCTTGTAAATTGTGCAACTTTGTCTTGGGGAAGGATTAGCTAACTTTCCAAACAGTAATACATTATTTTAGTTTGGCTTTTTGAAACTCTTCCTTTAGTGACCACAGCCTGAGTTATAAAAGAAGGGCAAATCAGCATCCTGACTTGCCTTGCTAAAGACCCAAGCACATAAGAATTTGATTTGTTGTCAACTTTATCCAACAGAACACGTTGAAATTCAGAAAGGCAATGGTTGAATCCACCAAATCCTTATGAAACTATGAGGATTACCTTCAAGACCTAATTTGTACATAATATAGTATTTTTTTCCTATATGTTCATCGATACCAAGAAAGGAAATGTATTGAAATGCACTTTAAAATGCCAACAGATATGGGTCTGCAAATATGCTGTCAACAGTGCACATAGTGAAATGTTGAAACATTTTCATTTTAATATTTACATACTTTTACATCATGCAATCAGTTTACAACCATCTTACATAAGGCAAGAAAACCTTAGCTTAATTTCCCATTTTGTCTAAACTAGAAAACAAGATAGCCTACCTAGACCAAGATTATTTTCAACTATCTTCAAGTCAGAATTTAATATTCTGGATTACTACAAAGCTGGCAATTCCATTTTCCCAGTTGCAATGAACTGAAGTTTTCTAGAGAGCCAGTACCGTATTTTCCGGCGTATAAGACGACTGGGCGTATAAGCGACCCCCTACATTTCCTGTTAAATTATAGGGTTTGGGCTATACTCGCCGTATAAGACTACCCCTCTTCCAACGCACACCAAATAAAAATTAAAAAACATCAGATTTGATTTTAATATGGTAATTTTAATTCAAATGCTTATGACATGCAGGTGCTTAGTAGGAAAACTGTCACTTATAAACATAAGGCTGTTTGTCATCAAACATGTAAACATAAAACAGTGCAAGTGGATTAAATAATAATAATAATAATAATAATAATAATAATAATAATAATAATAATAATAATAATAATAATAATAATAATAGGTTGGAGGGGACCTTGGAGGTCATCTAGTCCAACCCCCTGCTCAGGCAGGAAACCCTATACCATTTCAGACAAATGGCTGTCCAGTCTCTTCTTAAAACCTTCCAGTGTTGGAGCATTCACCACTTCTGGAGGCAGGTTGTTCCACTGGTTAATTGTTCTAACTGTCAGGAAGTTTCTCCTTAGTTCTAGGTTGCTTCTCTCCTTGACTAGTTTCCATCCATTGCTTCTTGTCCTGCTTTCAGGTGCTTTGGAGAATAGCTTGGCTCCCTCTGCTTTGTGGCAGCCCCTGAGATATTGGATCACTGCTATCATGTCACCCCTCACCCTTCTCTTCGTTAAACTACACATATCCAATTCCAGCAACCATTCCCTTTTTTCCTAATTCACTTTTTCACTTTTCCTAATTCACTCTAAAGCTTTCCCTGCGCAGAGCCTTAAGTAACACCAGCTGCCTGCAATTAGTGCAGGTTCGCATCCCACCAGGCTCAAGGTTGACTCAGCTTTCCATCCTTCCAAGGTAGGTAAAATGAGGACCCAGATTGTTGGGGGCAATAAGCTGACTTTGTAATAATGCTGCTTGGGGGGGTGAAAGCCCTAATAAACAGGCATATACACAGAATGAAGGCTATTGCTAAGCACATTGATTTGTGCTTTAAATTGTAAGCCACCCTGAGTCTTCGGAGAAGGGCAGGATATAAATGGGATTTTTTAAAAAAAAGACCAAATGGGAGATCCGCTCCAGGTTTTCCAGCCAGCCCGCCCAGTTCCTGAGTCAAATGTGTCCTTAGAGCTAAGCCGCTGCTCTGGCTGCTGCCTTCCCCACCTGCCTTTCAAGTTGGGATATACTACAGCTGCTCTTCAACTTTAGAAGGAAAGACGCCCAGACCCCAGCCTGTAAAAAATCACAGACTGCAGCTTCTTCTCCAATTGGTCCCGCTTTCCCTGCGCAGACTAAATGGGAGATCCGCTCCAGGTTTTCCAGCCAGCCCACCCAGTTCCTTAGTCAAATGTGTCCTTAGAGCTAAGCCGCTGCTCTGGCTGCTGCCTTCCCCACCTGCCTTTCAAGTTGGGATATACTACAGCTGCTCTTCAACTTTAGAAGGAAAGACGCCCAGACCCCAGCCTGCAAAAAATCACAGACTGCAGCTTCTTCTCCAATTGGTCCCGCTTTCCCTGCGCATACTAAATAGGAGATCCGCTCCAGGTTTTCCAGCCAGCCCTGTCCCTAAATTTTCAGCACCCGGCGTATAAGACGACCCCTGACTTTTGAGAAGATTTTCATGGGTTAAAAAGTAGTCTTATACGCTGGAAAATACGGTATTACTGGAAGGTATAAGTACAACTACATAAGTTATTGAATAGACTTACGTATTCAGAAAGTAAACAAACAGACCTAGACTCTTAATTTTGCCATCTAGTTATATCTAAGATCACTTTTGTTGTTCTGCTAGCATATTACAGATATTTTGGCTTATGACATACATCACAATAAAATAATGATAAATAATAAGTAACTTTTGATTCTACAAATTTTAGTAGTATTTACATTGTACTGAGGAATTATGGTAATCAGATAAATGATCAGTATTGGATTTATTCAAATCTTGGCTTGGGAAGTGTTATAAGGATGGGAATTACAAACTGTAGCTGATGCAAATTGAATGTATACAATTCTCTAAATTTGTATGATGATGTTAAGGACATAACCTAATATATACTGTAATAGGTTTTCTATTCAATAGCCAAGCTGATTTATTTTGGCTGAGCTGCAATTCATTCAAAAATGCTGTGTAGTTGGTTCTTCATTTAAAATGGCTAAACTTTGTGGATTGCTGAGGTAATTTCTTTTCCCTTCTCAGAAACTCCTGCCTGCTGGCAGGTTCAAATATCTCCTGATCTCTTTTCCCTCCTTGCAGGGGTTCAAATGTGATGGCATTTCTCTATCCACCAGTCTTAAATTTTAATCAGGGAGACAATTGGGTGGCAGATAATTGATGGTAGATTAGAGATGGATGGATGGATGGATGGATGGACGGACGGACGAACGAACGGACGGACGGACAGACAGACAGACAGACAGACAGACAGACAGACAGACAGACAGACAGAGGAAAGCACTGAATCCATTTAGTGATCTATATATTTCCCTGAGACTGTCAGCCCTACATGGCAGAACAGATTAGGAAACCAATGCCATGTAAGTCAGTACTACAGTTAGTGTAAGAGCTATGGCAACAGAATATTGCCAGTCTGAATACGATACGATACGATACGATAATCTTTATTGTCATTGTCCCATACAGAACAACGAAATTGAAAATTGAATGTGCTACTCCCTCTCTTATTTTCATGTGAACTAAGAAAGGACTTGTTTTAGATGTTTTCTCAAATTACTTGCCTTGATAGGGCTCCTCCTCCTGTCATTCAAAGCTATTCCCTCTTCCCTCTGGAGACCAGGAGAACTTCCCCACCAAACAAGCCTGGTTGGATTCTTAATTAGCCGAGTGATTGAAGCAACTACAAAATAGGCAACTCTGGTTTGGACTCACGTTTGCACTAATTTGGAGAATTATGCTCATTTGATGGCATATCTCAGAGCTAGGCTGAAGAAGATGGCAGCTATGAGTTCTTCCATTTACAAGAGAGTGAAACTATGATGCAAGATTATGCTACTCAAATTCAGATGTTAACTCAGTAATGTGGACTGGACAGAAAGAAGCTTAATGGACTAGTTCAGGGGTGTCAAACTGCCAGCCCGCTGGCCGGTTGCATCATATGGAGGCTGCGCCCACCCCATCTCCGCCAATGTGAAAAAAGTTGCAATATGGCGCAACATGTCACGTGATGTGGCAAGTTTGACACCCGTGGACTAGTTCATGGAGGGACTGTCTGATGAAATATAAATTGTTCCAGTTGATCAAGACATACCAGAAACAATTCTATGAAGAAATACAAAGATAGCTTTGGAGAAATTTTTCAACAATCATTATGTAAACATCACTAGAAAAGAGGAAGGGAAGAAGCCTCTTAACATTGCCCCATCTTGATTCTTGATTTTGTTTTCTATAAAAGGAAAAATAACAGCGGGCTTGCTGTTATTACAGTTTGCAACAATAGAGTAGAGTTTTAGTAGTCCTTGTGATGGCTATTTCCTGACCTGGCCTACCTGATTTTTCCAGATGTTCTCTCCATATATTAGGACTGGAGGCAGAGTCGGACAACCCAATGTTTATGTGCAAAGGGAGGCCAGAGAAATCAAAATTTCACATGTGAGTTAGCAGAAAAACTTTCAACATTATTGAAAAAAAGGAGGGCTATGTACAAATTTCTCTCTTGAGAAATATCTTCCTGCTGAAATCAAAACAGCTTCTCGTGGGCTCTGCTGAAATATGTTTTTAAAGTTTTGCAAAGCTTCTACATGTTGTCAGAATGGAATTATTATTCATTTCCCCAAGTGGTAGGCATGTAACAACATCAATATAGGTCCAAGTTCCTGCAGATTGATTGAATGGACCAGCTATATAGTGAGTGGGTTCAAAGAGATAAAAGCTAAATTTTTGCCAAGAAGTTTCTGAATCAGCAAAAGGCAGCTCCTATGAAACTCTATTACACTATTGTTAAAAAAAATACAGGTAGTCCTTGACTTATGACCACAATTGAGCCCAAAATGTCTGTTGCTAAGTGAGACAATTGTTAAGTGAGTTTTGCCCCATTTTACAACCTTTCTTGCCACAGTTGTTAAGTGAATCACTGAACTTATTAAGTTAGTAATACTGTTTTAGGTGAATCGGACTTCCCCATGGACTTTCCTTGTCAGAAGGTCACAAAAGGTGATCACATAACCCCCGGGCATTGCAACCGTCATAAATATGAGTCAGTTGCCAAAGTCTGAATTTTGTTCATGTGCACATGGGGATTCTGCCATGGTCATAAATGTGAAAAATGGTCACAATTCACTTTTTCCCAGTGCTGTTGTAATTTTGAACGGTCACTAAACAAACTGTTGTAAGTCAAGGACTACCTATAAAGCTTTATCATAGCTTTTCAGCGTCAGGATGAATTTATGGTTCCCTTGAAAAGTTAGTAGAAATCCACTATATGGACCAATTCCTTGGATTCTGGGAGTTGAAGTCCACAAGTCTTAAAGTTGCCAAATTCGGAGATCCTTGGACTAAGTTATTCAAAGTGAAAGTGCACTGCACAAGACAAAGAGATGAAAAAGGTGTGGCTCAGCAGATCCAAACAAGCAGGTATGAAATGTATACAGTGGAATGTGGGTTACACACCTGCTAGTTTCCTAGTGACAAGAGAATACATATTGCCCTTGTGCAATTCTGGCTCAGGTCACAATATAGAAAAATCATAATAGAAACAGAGGCTTAACGGAAATGATACTTAAGGATTTTAAGCAGAGCTTCAATGCTGAAGTGCACCCGCATCAAATTAAGCATAGATGTTTCTACTGTAATACAACATTGGTGCTGTCTTAGGGTTGCCAAAGAGAAAGCATAGTAAAGTTGTCACCAAGATTTTATCACAATGGGAAAATAATAGCCTTCTTTATAAAGCAAAGGAACAACATTGCTTGAACATCCATATTTTTTTTAAAAAAATGTTGAAACATGTTATAAAGTATTTTCTAAAGCATATTAGTATTAGTATTATATATACGGGATTTTCTTATTTGAGAAAAACAACTGATGGATATTTTATGAACAACCTCCAGAGTTCCTGGAAGTAAAAAAAGTGTTTTTCATGCCAATTACTTTTTATCTTCTACCAGGAAAACAGAAGATCAGAAAAGATGACAAACCCTTCTGCTCTAATAGTCTTGAGATTGGCAAGCTTAACTTTTGAGCGTGGACAAATCAGAGCAAAGGTTTATTTAACTCAGAAGCCTCTGACATTTTGCTATCGTCTGGCCGAGCAAAAATGAAAGTAACAAAATCTTCATATGTAGGAGTACGGTATGTTCTTTTCTCCAAGTATGTGCAAGCACTCTGCGAGAAGTTACTTTTGGCTGATGGATGAAGCTATATATCTGTACAGGTTTACCGTAATTTTTGAGGATTGACCCTCTCGTACCCTTTTCTCCTTTTTGACAGCAAGAGACTCATGCCAGTGCTGTTGGTGATTCATTCTACAACTATTCTATTTCAGTCGACTATTTCTATATTTATTATGTCATTCTTGCATTCTTGTTTAAGTCCTATTGTTAGTAGATGTTCCACAGGGACAGGTCATTGGCAAAAATTTATTACACGAGACAAAAGTTGAGAAACTAGTTTCTATGGGAGTGGTAAAAAGTCTATATAATCAGTCCGATCTTATAGTGAAGAGACTGCCTGCTCTATTTGTTGATTTTTAAAAAAGGTATGTAAAATTTTGGATTGTCAATTTCCTTTTTGTTGTTCTAGTTATGCTAATATATTAAGGGTATTTTACTTTACATTATGGTGATGATGGCAATAAAAGATATGCTTTATAGGTGTTTATGCCTACACTGACAACAATGGCTCCAAATTAACCCTGTGTATGTTTATTTAGAAATCTAACCTGGGTCAATTTCCAAAGAACTATATATTAAGCTGCCCCAAAAATCACATCACAAATTGTGCTGTTGTAATGGGAGTTAATGCAGTTGTTATTGTTATTATTTATTAAATTATATGCCGCCCCTCTCCCCGATAAAGTGACTCTGGGCGGCTTACAGATCATGAAAAGGTAAATAAAATAGCAGGTAAAATTTTAAAACTATGCAAATCAAAACTTTAAAATTAAAAAACCAGGAACGAAGAGCTGGATAATATAATGATGATGTTTTCTTACCCCATCAACCATTTTCAGCAGTAAGTGCCCTCCCCTCAGGGCTTCCTTAGCAGATGAGGTCCATAAGAAGGCCTTCTTTTGCTGACATGAATAGGGTGGACTAGACCTATTCAAGTGAGATGGCTCCTCCTTAGCAGTTAGAATAGAATAGAGCTGGAAGGGACCTTGGAGGTCTTCTAGTCCAGCCCCCCCCCCACGTGTAAGCAGGCAAAACTATACCATCTCAGACAAGTGACTGTCTACTCTAGCCTCTTCTTAAAAATCTCCAGTGATGGAGCGCCCACGATTTCTGGAGGCAAGCTGTTCCACTGGTTAATTGTCCTCACTGTCAGGAAGTTTCTCCTTAATTCTAGGCTGCTTCTCTCTTTGTTCAGTTTCCAACCAATGTTTCTTGTCATGTTTCTTCATAAGTTAGCTTATGAAGGTGTTTCTGTCTATCAGCTTACTTACAGGTATTTTATCAAAAGTTGGGAAGAGTATAACAGATACGTAGGTGGCATAGCAAGATGGAAATAAACAATGAATTAATGAAACTGTGAGATTATGGAGCAGATGAAAGGCAAGACTGAACTTGACAGCTTCTTGCACACAGAGAGGTAAATCATAGCAGAAGGAGTCAGCCAAAAGACAAATCTATGACATTACTTTTTCCAAAGCATGCCAATCCAGAAGCGCGCTTCCCAGGTATCAATGTCAGGAAGAATGATTCATCTGAAATCTAGGAGCAAGTTTCTATTGTCTCAGTAAATATTGGGCAGTTTGAGAAATTTTCTCATAATTAACAGTAGTAGGCTGGAAGAGACAAATGTTTAAGTGACTGGATATATAAATATTATTTTTTATTTTATTTTTTATTATTAAATGTATATATATCACCAATATCGCTGTTTGGGGTGACTCCAGTAGCTATTTATTTATTTATTTATTTATTATTAATTTAATTTGTATACCGCCCTTCTCCCGAAGGACTCAGGGCGGTGAACAGGGCAATACATATTAAAAAACAAGATACAAAAATTAAAAACGATTAAACAACAATGCCCATGAATAAATTAGTACATATTAAAAAGTTAAAACCAATTTATAAAACCCAACCCCATCCCATCAGGCCAGGCCAGCTTGTTCAAAAAGGTAGGTTTTGAGATCGCGCCAGAAGGAGTGGAGGTTAGGCGCCATCCGGAGCTCGGCCGGAAGATGGTTCCATAACTCCGGCACACCCACAGAGAACGCCCTCCCCCTGGGGGCCACCAGTTGGCATTCTTTGACCGGTGGCACCCTGAGGAGGCCCTCTCTGTGGGAGCGTACTGGGCGGAGGGAAGTTGACGCTGGCCGCAGGTGCTCCCCAAGGTATTCCGGACCCATGCCATGTAGGGCTTTGTAGGTCATTACTAACACCTTGAATCTCACCCGGAAGACAACTGGAAGCCAATGCAGCTCGCGGAGCAGAGGTGTAACATGGGAGTGTCGGGAAACTCCCAACACAGCTCTCGTGGCTGCATTCTGTACCAGTTGGAGCCTCCGAGTGGTCTTCAAGGGTAGCCCCATGTAGAGAGCGTTGCAGTAGTCCAGACGAGAGGTCACGAGCGCGTGAGTGACCGTACGTAAGGCATCCCGGTCTAGATAGGGCCGCAACTGGCGCACCAGGCGGACCTGGGCGAAGGCCCCCCTAGTCACAGCTACTATATGGTCTTCTAAGGAGAGCTGTGAATCTAGGAGGACTCCCAAGTTGCGAGCCCTATCTACGGGGAGTAATAACTCACCCCCCATAGAGAGGGATAGGATATCCTGAATATCCCGAGATGCCGGTATGCACAGCCACTCAGTCTTGTCAGGGTTGAGTTGAACCCTGTTCCTCCCCATCCAGACCCAAACCGCCTCCAGGCAGCGGGACATCACGTCGAGGGCATCACTGGGGTGGTTTGGGGTCGAAATGAAAAGCTGGGTATCATCAGCATACTGTATGCTGATGATACCCAACTCCAAAACCACGAATGATCTCACCCAGCGGGTTCATGTAGATGTTGAACAGGAGAGGCGAGAGGACTGACCCCTGAGGGACTCCACAAATGAGAGGCCTCGCGGTCAACCTCTGCCCCCCTGCCAACACCGACTGCGAGCGTCCCAGGAGATAGGAGGAGAACCACTGAAGGACGGTGCCTCCCACTCCCAATCCCCTGAGACGCCGCAGCAGGATACCATGGTCGATGGTATCGAAAGCCGCTGAGAGGTCTAATAGGACTAGGACAGAGAAATATCCCCTGTCCCGAGCCCTCCAGAGATCATTCACCAGAGCGACCAATGCCGTCTCCGTGCTGTACCCGGGCCTGAAGCCCGATTGGTATGGGTCTAGATAATCCGCTTCATCCAGAACCAGAGGGAGCTGATGCGCCACCACACTCTCAACAACCTTTGCAAGAAAGCGAAGGTTGGAGACCGGACAAAAGTTATTTAACACAGCTGGGTCCAAGGCAGGCTTCTTGAGGAGAGGTCTCACCACCGCCTCTTTCAAGGCGGCGGGGAAACTACCCTCACTCAAAGAGGCAGATATAACCGCCTGGAACCAGCCTCGTGTTCCCTCCCGGGCTGCATAAACCAGCCAGGAAGGGCACGGGTCCAATAAACATGTGGTGGAGCTCAGCCTCCCCATAATCCTGTCCACTTCCTCCGGAGTTACAGGATCGAACTCCTCCCAGATAACATTGACAAGACCACCCGTGTCCTGATCGTCCGACTCTGCCCAGTCGGAGTCCAAACTGGTCCGAATCCGAGCGATTTTGTCCGACAGATGTTGACTAAACTCCTCGGCACGCCCCTGCAAGGGTTCCTCACTCACCTCCTGATTAAGGAGGGAGCGGGTCACCCTAAACAGGGTGGCCGGGCAATTATCTGCGGATGCGATAAGGGTAGCGAAGTAGTTAGACCTTGCCACCCTTATCGCTGCGAGATAACACCTAATATGGGTTCTTAGTCGCAATCGGTCGGATTCAGATCGGCTGGACCTCCAACCGCTCTCTAGGCCCCGTCTCCGACGCTTCATCTCCCGGAGCTCCGCGGAGAACCATGAAGCCCACTGGGATCTGCGCCGGGTCAGGGGCCGCAAGGGTACAACTCGGTCAAGTGCCTCCGTGGCCGTCCTTTCCCAGGCTTCCACTAAGGCATCTGCCGAGCTGTGAGCAGAGGAGGCAGGTGGGGACCCCAGCGCTGCCTGGAACCTCTCAGGGTCCATTAAGCACCTGGGGCGGAACCATCTAGTTGGCTCAGCACACCCACGGTGGGGAGTGGCAAAACGGAAGACCAGCCGCAGGAGATGATGATCGGTCCATGACAGGGGCATAACAATTGGAAAGTCCCCACCAAGATCATCTAACCACCATCTAGATAGGAAAACCAAATCCAGGGTGTGACCTCCCACATGAGTCGGTCCATGAATTACTTGCGTCAGGTCCATGGCCATCATGGAAGCCATGAACTCCCAAGCTAACTCAGATGCTCCTCCCAGGGATGGTAGATTGAAGTCACCCAAAACCATGAGTTTGGGGAACTCAACCACCAGCCCCGAGAGGATATCGAGAAGCTCAGGCAGGGCTGCTGCTGCGCGACTAGGCGAAAGGTACACCAGCAGCAAGCCCAACTGCGCCCTAGGACCACACCTCAATAAGAGAGATTCACACCCGACTATCTGAAGAACGGTGGCCTCCTGCGGACATAAGGTCTCCCTCATAACCACAGCCACTCCCCCACCCCTACCCTGAGTCCGAGGCCGGTGTAGCACCCGGAAGCCTGGTGGGCAAAGATCAACCAGGGGGATACCACCCTCTGGGCCCAACCAGGTCTCCGTGATGCAAGCCAGGTCCGCATGCTCACTCTCGACTAGATCCCGGACAAGAGGAGTCTTATTAACGATGGACCTGGCATTCAGGTACACTAGCCGGAGCTCAGGTGGCTGCACATCCTCGCTCCTGGAGCCTTGGGGTGAAGACAGAGGGTCGGAGCGCCTCACCGCTTGTAAATAGCGGGGATGCCCTCCCGGACATCGATACGGCCCTATTATGTTAAGCTTGCTGGAAATTTATAATAGCTCTTGTCCATTAAGAGCTAACATGCTGGACAAAAATTTATGGTCATCTCCCAGTATTACATGGCATGTATAGGGGAACAACAATGGCCAGACAGTGCCAGCATTAAATTTTGCTGGCATATAAACAGGTTTTGGAAATAGGCCTTAGACCATTCATCTATGTCTCAAAGTTGGTATATCATTCAAGATAGGCATGGATGTGCGGTCCCTAAGACTCGAAGTCACTAAACAGAGGGATTTTTCTGAAGCTGTCTTTCCTATTCCTCTAACAATATACTGTATGTGCAGAGTTGGAAAATGATCTTGATGAAGATAGACAAGTGTTTTGCCAAGGCAGTGATCAGCTGCCCAGACAATTGGTTCTTTTGGATCCTGAGACAAGATCGTACACTTTATTATTAGCTAAAGCAAACAGAATATATACCAAGATACCAAAATCTTTTATAAGCTGCCAGGAGCATCTTAATAAAGACAGCAGAGATACCTCCAAAGAAGGCCAATTTCCACATATCCAGTGCTGGGTTTTGTGAAGAAGCTCCTAACAAAAAACAACCCCAAGGTTGTTGTTTTTTTATCAAAAATTGGCAGCATGACCTCCTGGTCCTCTTATGGTATGGAAACTTGACTGGGGTGGGAATTGAAAGTCTGAGATTTTCACAGCAAGAAAGCTCTGAAGCTTCATGAAGATTCCTACCCCTGCCCATCTCCCTTACTCAGGAAACAAGAGGGTTTTTTAAAAAAAAAAATCCACCCAAGCAGAGTAGCTCACAATAAGCTCTAAACATTTACTAATTAGAATTTTACTAATTTGTAGAAGAAGTCAAAATACATCACTAAACGCCTTGAAATAACAATGGTCTTCCACCTTGCCACTCTGGGGCAAGGAAACTCTGGGGCAAACTCTGGGGCCAAGGAAACAAGAGGTAAAGTGTGCTTTAAGTCCAGAACGTCCAGAAAAATCTTTTCATGTGGCTCAGACATCTTCCCAATTCACTAAACTATAAGAGGGGGAAGGGATACAACACAATCGGACTTGCAAAATTCTATTACTGGTCTTATAGCCAGTCTCAACAGAGGTAATTTTAGCCTTCTTGTGGAATTGATTTTTTGGCCTTGTCTACCTAATGAGGTCTACCTAATTAAGGAACAGGTAAACAATATGGCATCCAAGGACCATAGTGAGAAATAATTGCCCCTTCCCCCGACAATCATTTGTGAGGGCCTGCTTTAAAAATTTCAAATTTGCTCCGTTTTCCCCCCAAATAATTTTTATTTAGGACTATAAATGGACAGAATAAAAGTTACTTTTTATTCTTTCTTTTCCCTTTCCTGAGTCTTTTCTCTGTTCCTTTTCTCTGTTTGTCTTGTTCTAGTGCTTAATCAGACTTATCTATCTATCTATCTATCCATCCATCCACCACTAGCATCTCATCTTTCCACAACCATTGACCTTACAAGCTTTTCCCACAGTTCATTTAACCTGGATGGTTCTTTTTCCTTTTGACTTTACCAGCCTGAAGTTTGCAAATAATTTCAGTAGCTTATTAAAACTGGTTGGAAGACAGGAGGGATTTTTGTCCATGCACACATTTGTCCTTACCGGTGCAAGAGATGGAGAAAGGAAAACTGAAGCCCTTGCTTCCCAAGGCTGCAGAAGGTTTGAGCGGCTTACCACGTGCCATTTAGGTACTGACTAGTTGTCACCCATTTGCAAACCAGAGGCTTGTCTAGCAAGTAACTTAAAGAAAATTATTTAGTGGCAGAGTTTAACCAATGCCCCCAAACCATACAGCTGTAGAGATAAGTTTTGTGGGACAAATATATATTTTCCGGAAATTTTGTTTTCCTGCCTGTTTATCAGACGTTTCCAGTGTTTCCTAACAGGGCTTGAATGGTCTCCACCACGAATCTTACATATAGAGCTGAATGCATTTTTCTTTTTATATATATATGCTAGGTTTAAATGGCGATGGAAACACTGAGTGGGGCAAACACTAGCTTTGCTATTGATTTTTTCAAACATTTATGCAAGACTCAAACCAACACCAATGTACTGTTTTCACCATGGAGTATTTCATCAGTTATGGCCACTCTCTACCTTGGGGCTAAAGGCCACACTGCACAGCAGATAGCAAAGGTACGTTTTGACATAATCATAAGTGAAAGGTTTGAAAAGAAGTCTGGCTTTGCTGTGTAATCTGTTCTCTCCCAATGGGATGCTCTGCAGATGTGTTTGAATGGCAACAATCATCATTTCCAGTCAGCATATTGACTGGTAAGTCTAGGTTTTATAGACCTAGTTGTTGGAATTTGTTGTTGGAATGTATTTCTATGCAACAACTACAGTAGTATATTTACCCGGCAGGTGGCTGGGACAGGGTGCTGAAATTGTACTATTCTATAGCAATAGCTAAAACTCAAATACTTTGGCCACCTAATGAGAAGGAAGGACTCACTGGAGAAGAGCCTAATGCTGGGAAAGATTATGGGCAAGAGAAGAAGGGGACGACAGAGAATGAGGTGGCTGGATGGAGTCACTGAAGCAGTAGGCGTGAGCTTAAATGGACTCCAGAAGATGGTAGAGGACAGGAAGGCCTGGAGGAACATTGTCCATAGGGTCGCAATGGGTCAGACATGACTTCGCAGCTAACAACAACAACAATAGCAATAATCACTGAAGTCTTTGGGGCTCCTATCTGAATAGCATCTCCTCTTTCTCATATAGCAAGGATGACAGAAGACATATCCAAATTAAAAGATATGACCTCACATGACCATTGCTTTAAATTGCTTCCTGGTGTACAAGTAGTGGATGTGAGAATGTGTAATTTTATACAGCTAATATAAAGAGATTCTGTTTTCATGATGTCTTTCATTGTAGGTGTTTCATTTTAATAAAGCTGGGGGAACTGAGGCCACCTATCCTCTGAGGCACCCACAAGTATATTCCAAAATGGAGCAGCTTTTGAAAAACCCATGCATCTCACTTACAAAGGTGATTTCTTAAAAATAATTCCCAACTGAATTTGGGATTGAATGAACGTTTATTCGAAGCTAGGATAAAAATACCTCACGGTTTGATTCCAGTCTGACTCATTTTCATTCAGTGCTCATTTTATAATGATTGAAAAGCGTGAGGTATTGTTTATGTCATTTGCACTGACTTCTTAACATTAAAGTCATTTGATTAAAAAAAAACCAACTGAAAACAAAAATGCAGAAGCAAAGCTACACCCAGAAAGAATATAGTCTGTTGTAATGAAACAGAGAAACCGTAAGTTATCTAATTAGTTTTTCAAATAGCTTAAATTAGAAATCATTGCTAATTGAAATTACACTATATGCAGTTACAATCTGCATATCTTTACTGCTTAACAGGTCCCAATATTTTCAAAGACAAACTGTTATGTTACAAGAACAATTGCTAATTGCTCCAAGTACCGCAAATGGAAACCATACAATTAAAAGATACAGTGACAAAGATTTAAAAATAAAATTTACAGTAGCATGCAGGATATAAATACCCCACAAGAGAATGCCTCCCTCCCTCCCTTGTTAATAAATTCCTTTGTTTTTTCTTTCTTTTAGCCTTCCCTTGAAGTACAAAGTAACATCCATTCAAGATTCCAAGCCCTAAATCAAGAGATCAATAAACCCACAAAAAATGTTCTGCTAAGAAGTGTCAATCAACTATACGGGGATAAATCAGTGTCTTTCCAAAGAGTAAGTGTCACCTTTGTTTTAGTAATGAGAATGTGTTAATAACCATGTACTGTTAAAGTTTGGGCTAAACATATTGCTATCTTCTATTAAACTTCATTTTACCTATAAGGACTTCTCAGAAGCAATGAAGAAATATTATAATGTTGAGCCACAAACAGTAAACTTTCAAGACACTGCAGAATGTGCAAGAAAGGAGATCAATTTATGGGTTGAACACCAGACAGCAGGTAAAGTCCAAATAATTGGCTTCCCTTATCCTTCTTTTCTGCATTTTACAAGATGTAGGCATTATCATTTGGTAGCTTTCTATTGAATACAATGTGTTTACAATGTAAAGAAACAAGAAGCAAGTGTAAAGTGGAACTGGTATAAGAGCTGCATTAGGTTACAATTTGCTTGGGGAATTGGTCAGAGGGAATATACAAAATGCTTTGTGGAAAATAAAGATCGTGAGGAAGGATTTGATAATACTAATTTGCTTCCTTCCTGAATGGCACTTTTAAAGCAGGATTTTAGGCAGCAATAAGTAGTACAACTGTAACAATGATAGTCTGTATGTAAGACTAAAAAATAAAATTGCATTTCTTAGCTTATATTTCCACCTTTATATGGGAATAAAGATGCAGAAACATTATTTTTCTCATTCCTTCTGTGATAAGGTAAAATCCTCAACCTGTTGAATGAGGGCTCTATAAACCCCCTTACCCGGTTGATCATGGTGAATGTACTATATTTCAAAGGCAACTGGTTAAACACCTTTAAGAAAGAGGACACCACAGAACAACCTTTTAGGTTGAACAAGGTAAATCATCATGTAATGTAATTTTGTATAAAACAAAATACGGTTTTGAAGATCACAGTAGTCACTACTCCAACTAAATGATCTGTGCTCTATTGCTACCCATCAGCTTAAAAGCATTAAGAGGCTTTTTGTGAGGTGTGTAAGTCTGAAGGGACCAAGATATATTTAGGCAATATTACAAACATTGCCAAGGAAAACTATGAACTGTGGTGGTGCAGTGGTTAGAATGCAGTATTGCAGGCTAACTCTGCATTCCACTGCCAGGAGTTCGATCCTGACCAGCTCAAGGCTGACTCAGCCTTTCATCATTCTGAGGTTAGTGAAATGAGGATGCAGATTGTTGCGGGCAATATGCTGACTCTGTACACTGCTTAGAGAGGCCTGTAAAACACTATGAAGTGGTATATGTCTAAGTGCTATTGCTAAAGGTTTTGGCCCTGTTCACTGTAAAAATGCTGGTGGTCAGAATGCAGACCCCATTCATAACAAAATATCTCTACCTCTTTTCAGAGCACAAGTACGCCAATAAAGATGATGTACCAGCATAACAAATTTAACTGGAAGTACATAGATGAAGTACAGGCCCAGATTCTTGAACTCCAGTACATGGGTAATGACTTCAGCATGTTTATATTGCTTCCTGATGACATCAATGATGACAACACTGGCTTGGAAATGGTAAACTGTTTATATTAAAGGGGGAATATGTTTTGAGATTTTTATCCCAGATGTTTACAGAGTTGTCTTTAATGCTTCCTTTTGACATATTCTGTATCAGAAATCAACGAATTATTTAGAATTTATGACACTGTTCAGTCAGATATTAGATTTGCATTTAAACAGAAAATGACTCTTAATCATTTGGAGGAGGAAATTATTATCTTACCATGTGAAATCAGGCAGCACCAAAAGGAGAAAAAAAATCTAATCCATTAAAAGTCCAAGAACCTTAGCTGAAAAACAAATGATTCTGTCTTTTGAGCATTTCTGAGTACATTTCACTGAAAAAGTGTTTCTCCTATCCAAATATGCTGAATCTATATGGATGCTACATACAATAAATTCAATACATTTCAAATAAATAGTTTCAGAATTAATGTGGCATTGCAGAATGGGATAAAGGGACTACAATCACTACTCACAAGAAATCTAGGTGAACTTGGACAGTTTACATTATAGGCAGTGGTGGGTTCAGCCTGTTTGCACCACTTTGGCAGAACCGGTAGCTAATTTTTGTTGCCCAGGCCCAGAATGGACTTCCGGAAGTGGCATCCACACAGAGAACCGGTTGTTCACATATTTGAATCCCACCACTGATCATAGGGCTTTTATAAGGGGGATACTTGTTACAGGATAACACATAAATATCTTAGGAATGTGGATGGGGACCTATTGCATGGGTCCTGCTAACCACTGGTCTGCAGCTAGCTAGATAGCAAATATGGTGTTGATTTCTTTGGGAAAAGCATTTGTAACTAGCTTCCATCCAGATGCTTTGATTATTGAATTACTATCCCATTCACACATTCACTGAAAAACGGTGCACAAACTTCAGAACTCCAATCCCTGTCAGAAATTGTGAATGAATGTATTTTGTAGTACAGCCAAAGGGAAACCAATAAACACTATACATTCAATAAAAGAATGAAGTGTAGTAAAAAAAAGCAATATTGCAAAAGTAATGGGACATTCTAAGGTATAACCACTGTGAAAGATGGATTATCACTTTTGCTGGTTACATTACCCGCTGTCACATTCACCTTCCCACAAAAGTTTGCTCTTTTCTTGGCAGTAGCAGGCATTCTGTCCCACGTAAAAAGAATAAGCAGGTATTCACTGAGATGACTTAGGTTTTGTATAATACCCTAAAAAATTCACAATATAGAAGGACATACTTTATTAATAGTAATAATAAAAAAAATATTACCTAGTACTGAAATTGCAGAATAACTACATTCCCTTATAATATCTGAGCCCATGGATTAGTCTCACAGTTGGACAGCATTTGGAACAGACAAAAATCTGCCTCCATTTGAAGAATTTTAATACAGTTGCAGCACTATATTTTAGAAAAAGATTCCACCGTATCTGAAGCAAACTTCACTGAATCGGGAAAACTTAAGGACAGATTCCAGTTTACTTCCTACAAAGTAATGTTTTAATATGCAATATGTCTTTGGTTTTTATCACACCTAAATGAGAAAGTTCAGATAGTTTTATTCTTAATTTAAGAAAGCTACAATTGAAATACCACTTATTAATATTTATGACATTCTGAAACATCTCTTGCTTTATTTAATGATAGTTGGCGCCTTCAAATGATCTTGGAATACTAGTAAACATGCTATTCTCGAACTATACAGTGAAGTTGTGCTTAAATTCAATGGTCTGTAATCTTCACTAGTCTTGTTCATTTGATTTATAAGTACGCTGGGTATTTATAAAACAAGTTTCATTATTTTAAGCCCCATTTTTTCCTGCTGACACAATGACTTTGCTGATAACATTTGAAAAACTTGGATTTTACACTAAATACTATCAGGATTTATTCCGCATAGCTTAAGGGATCTGTACATCAGCATAAATAGAAAGTTTAGCATGCAACCGTTTAGCATGCAATTATGGAGTGAGGCCTTTCCAGAGTGATACTATTTGGTTTTCTTTGTGTATCTTTCTCAAAATTATTCTAGTTGGAAGACAAGTTAACTTATGAGACCTTCTCCAAATGGACTAGCCCAAAAGAAATGGAAGAAGTTGAAGCAAATGTTCACCTTCCTAAGATGCAATTAAACATCCACTCTGAACTGAAATCATTGCTGACCAACATGGGAATAACAGAAGCCTTCAATTCAGAAATGGCTGATTTCACTGGGATGTCGGGAGAAAGCAATCTGGGTGTATCCCAAATTTTTCATAAGTGCTTTGTTGACATCAATGAAGAAGGAACGGAAGCAGCGGCTTCAACTGCTGCTACCATAGATGGCCGAAGTGACCAAGGTGCAGTTTTATTTGCAGCTGATCACCCATTCCTTTTTTTCATCCGGCACAACAAAACTAAAAGCATCCTCTTTTGTGGAAGGTTCTGTTCCCCCTGAAAGATTTCAACCTAATGTTAGCAAATAGAGAGGAAGTTACAGCAGAAGCAATGAGCAAAACAGGCTATATTTTGTCAGCCTATGTCTAAATATGGTGGGTTCTTTTCATTTTCCAGTATCTTTAGAAATTGTAGCATGTGGCTTTTACTGATATTTTAGGGGAAAAAAGTCAAGTCATATTTACTGCTTCTGCCAAGGAAACATAAGAAACCGCAAGTGAAAGTTTGATTTTATTATGTCATTTTGAAAGCAGAATTTTAATGTGAGTTAAATAAAAGATCTAATTTAATGCAATGATTTCCTCTAATGGATTTATGGAGGGAAAAGTTTGTAGAGATATATGAGAATATGATGAGAAAAATAATAAAATTGATTTCACACAATCCAGCGTACAAAAAAGAATTACTGTATTTTTCCTTCTATAAGATGCACTCTTGCATAAGACGGCCCCCAATTTTCTAAACAAAACTTCAGAAATCAACATTTTAAATATTAAACAAACCACATCTTTAGTTTTGCACATATTTTCTATTTTATTTCTAATCAAAACAATGAAAACAGACCACATCTTTAGTGGCAGTAAAACAAGTGGCCATGCCATCACACAAGGGAAGCAACTTCCTCCAATCAGATGGCGCTCTATGGGCTTAGTCCCGCCCACCCCTTCCCCCATCAATCACTTACTGAGGCGGCTTCCTGGGGCCTCTTGTGGCTTCAGCCCGAGCTGCACTGGTGAAAAATGGGTCATAGAAGGCGGCTTCAGTGGGACCGGCAGCATCCTCGGAGCAGTGCGATCCTCCAGCACCAGGCGGCATCTCAGGCTGGCTTTCTCTCCATCCGGGCGGCATCTCGGGCCAGCGATATCCTCCTGCACCAGGCGGCATGGCAGTGGCATGTAAAGAACCCACACAGGCATGCCCTGGGCTGCAGAGGTTACCATTATTTTGTCGTGTATAAGACGCTGCACTTGTATAAGACATACCTGATTTTTGAACAGGGTGTTTGCAGGAAAAAATAGCATCTTATACATGGAAAAATATGGTATTTTTCATAGCCACTAAAGCACAAACAATAGCTTGCAACCTGCCGACTAAATACAGGTAGTGCTTGATTTAAGACAGTTCATTTAGTGACCATTCAAAGTTACAATGACACTGAAAAAAAATGACATTTTTTCACACTTATGACTGCTGCAGCATCTCCATGGTCATGCGATCAGACGCTTGGCAACTAAAGGTTGCAGTGTCCCGGGGTCATGTGATCACTTTTTGAGACCTTCTGACAAGCAAAATCAATGGGGAAGCCAGATTCACTTAACAACCATGTTACTAACTCAACAACTGCAGTGGTTTACTTAACCACTGTGGCAAGAAAGGTGGTAACACGAAGCAAAACTCACTTAACAAAATGTTTTGTTTTGCAACAGAAAGTTAGGGCTAAATTGTCATCGTAAGTCAAGGACCATCTGTAGGTTCTGGAAAGATTGGGGTAGGGGCTACCTTGCCTGTCTTCCTCTCTTTAGCTTTATTGAATGCTAACACTTGGAATGTAAGGTTGCAGTATGCTAGACAAAGGATTAATAAAGCATCTGGTTTTCAGATTTATCTTATGGATGACTGGAATTAATTTTGCATCCTAAGCTTTAATTGTATCTCCCTGAACCTGAAGTAAATGTGAACTCAGTTTTGACACTTGAACTTACATATCTAAAAAGCAATTCAAAACAGTTAGGAAAGGAGAACTTTTGCAACATCAAAACATACAACAACAACAAAACCCATTTCCCATTACCAGCAGACGTTGTGTCGTTGTGTAGAGGAAATTGTCAACAAGCACTTTTAATGAAAACAGAATGGTAGTCATACAAAAAGAATCCTACATGGCCTAGGTGTGGTGTGATCTGAAGCTTTAGAATAGCAGGGATTTGGGGAAGAATGATAACAATAATATATACATTTGTTTACATATAGAGAAAAAACTATTGTGAGACCATCCTGCACATGATCTTAGCATGCTGATCTTATGTCCAGCCTGAAAGTTACCTTAAAGAGTTGCTTTGCAGCATGAGATGGGTGGCATATAAATTTAATTAACTGATTAATTAATCAATCTCCTCTACTATTTTGTTAATCCATTGTTTGGCTTTTTTTTCTTTGTTGATTTTGCATCCCAAGGTATTCAGTTAGAGCTGCAGCTGTGTGCTGCACATGAGTTTGCTTCTTGCAGTGAGCTGGCGTTTATTTTTGATATAATTGTTACTGGATATGAGATGAGTGGCAAATGAAGTCCATAAATAAATAAATTTCACAAATAAATAAATAATTAAATTACAGTTTTGGCATATTTTAATACCTGTACTAGGTGTTTCTTTGTAACAGGCCTCAATGCTGTTTTTGTGCTGTTCTTGAGGCTCAGTTATTTGTTTCAATTCATTTTGTTTTTTAGTTAAAGGGCAAAGGACAGGGTGCCTCCACTTACAAACATTCATTTAGTAATCGTTCAAAGTTACAACAGCACTGAAAAATGTGACTTACAACCCCGTCCTCAGACTTATGGCAGCTGCAGCATCCCCATGATCTTGTGATCAAAATTCAGGCACTTGGACATCTGACATGGATTTATGGCAGTTGCGGCATCCTGGGGTCATGTGATCACCATTTGTAACCTTCTTAGCTGGCCTATGACAAACCAACTCAATGGGGGAAGCCAGATTTGCTTAACAGGAGCCATGGTGGCGCAGTGGTTAGAATGCAATATTGCAGGCTAACTGCCAGGGGTTCAGTCCTCACCGTCTCAAGGCTGACTCAGACTTCCATCCTTCTGAGGTCGGCAAAATGAGGACCCAGATTGCTGGGGGAAATATGCTGATTCTGCAAATCACTTAGGGAGGGCTGTAAAGCACTATGAAGCTGTATATAAATTTAAGTGCTATTGCTAGTGCTACTAACAACCATATGATTCAGTTAAGAACAGCAGCAATTCGCTTAACTACCTGGGAAAATAGGATGTAAAATCAAATGCGACTCACTTAATTGCCTTGCTTAACAACAAAAACTCTAAGCCTAATTGAGCTTGTAAGCTGAGGACTACCTATATGCTGGCTTCCTCTATTGCCAACTTCCCCTACTTTTTATATGTAACTCAAAACAGCAAACAGTTCTAATTTTTCTCCCTTCTCCTCTTAGCAATTTGGTATGATTGACAGCCATTTCGTCCTCACGCATCGGTAATAAATATTTTTTTAAAATGTTAACTATTCTTAACATACAAACAATAATACTTCTTAAAAGGATGAAATATAAATAAGATCCAAACTTAGGGAAGCATAGCTGGAAAAATCTAAGCATTTTCAAGTTTCAGGATAAAAATAAAATGTGTTCAAACATTCGGTGAGTAAACATTTTAAGTCAGACGTTCCTTAAATTTGGATATTGTTTACATAATTTATATAGAATGTTATTAACTGCCTTATTAAAATAAAAGATATTTTATCTTTCCAGTAATTATTCTCACAACTCAGTTATCAGGTGCTTCATTTCAATCCAATAAAAAGAACTAACATTTCTTCATATGCTACATTGTATGTAAAAAAAGGAACTTCAATAATTCTGCCACACATACTGTATATAAATAAAATTTGCAAATTCACAGTGCATGACTATCTATTTCCTGTTTTGTCCTATTTCTGACAGGATTGTTCCTTATTTTTGACAATGCATCAGTCATTTTTTAACCACAGGAAAATCAAGTTAGCCTGGATATTGCTTCATTAAAGTTGTCACTTTCAATCACTTATGATAAATGATTTTATTCTAGAATTATTTTCAGCTATAGTGAACCTGAAAACTTAGTGAGTGATGGCAATAGCAGAGGGGGGCCACTTTGATTAATGTTTTCAGTCACTAGGAGTTTCTTTGATTAATGTTTCTAATTCTTGATGGAACAAAGAAAACTATGTACAGGCTGATAAGAGACCTCGTTTAAACCATCAAGGATATTGACTTTCATTACTTGTAAACTCATCATAATATCAAGACCATGAATCTGAAGATGAGCATTAATAAGATAACTGCTAGGGACAAATAATCAGGAACAGGAGTTGAATTCAAAGCACTATGAGTTTATTTTACACAAGAATCTGCACAACTAACTGTCCAAGCTAAATGGGTGCTAAAGGTAAAGGTAAAGGTTCCCCCGCACATGTGTGCTAGTCGTTTCCGACTCTAGGGGCCGGTGCTCATCTCCGTTTCAAAGCCGAAGAGCCAGCGCTTGTCCGAGGACGTCTCCGTGGTCATGTGGCCGGCATGACTAGACGCCAAAGGCGCACGGAACGCTGTTACCTTCCCACCGTAGTGGTCCCTATTTTTCTACTTGCATTTTTACGTGCTTTCGAACTGCTAGGTTGGCAGAAGCTGGGACGAGTAACAGGCGCTCACTCTGTTACGCGGCACTCGGGATTCGACCCGCCAAACTGCCGACCTTTTGATCAACAAGCTCAGCGTCCTAACCCACTGAGCCACCGCGTCCCTTTTTAAATGGGTGCTAGATAAGGATAAAGAGCCTTGGTGGAGCAGTGGGCTAATGCCTCCTGAAGTAACACCAGCTGCCTGCAATTAGTGCAGGTTCGCATCCCACCAGGCTCAAGGTTGACTCAGCTTTCCATCCTTCCTAGGTAGGTAAAATGAGGACCCAGATTGTTGGGGGCAATTAAGCTGACTTTGTAATAATGCCGCTTGGGGTGTGTGTGAAAGCCCTAATAAGCAGGCATATACATAGAATGAAGGCTACTGCTAAGCTTGTAAGCCGCCCTGAGTCTTCGGAGAAGGGCGGGATATAAATGGAATTAAAATAAATAAATAAAATAAAATAAATGGAATTCAATGGGGGATGGACTTGGGTTCCTTGAGGCTGTGTAATGACTCTAAACTGATTATGTGTTCAACTGCACACTCCAGCGTAGCCTGCTCATCTCCTACAATCATACTAAGAATGTGTATGGAGATTCTCAGCCATCCAGATCATGGTTGTCCCAAAGATGCTTTTTCAAAAGGCAACTGGATTTTGTTTTTCCTTCTCATCCATGTTTCACTTCTCATCCAATAAACTTTTTCAGTTCTGAATTCTGCTTTATTAAGATAGTTAGAAATTATGTTGCAATAGTGTATTTCTGTTTATAGAGCACCAAGGGACACTGTGACTGTTTAAAGGGCCACTCCTATGGGTAAAAAAATGACATTTTCATTTATATTATTTCATTTTAAATACATTTGGAAGACTAACTTCCAGGATTATTGGGAAAGTAATTCTAAAATGCAAAAGGGGGTTATAAGGGAATTTGGGATGTTTCAAAGACTCCAGAAAGAATACAGAGAAGAGCAACAAAAATGATTAGAGGACTGGAGGCTAAAACATATAAGGAACGGTTGCTGGAATTGGGAATGTCTACTTTAATGAAGAGAAGGGCGAGGGGTGACATGATGGCAGTGTTCCAATATCTCAGGGGCTGCCACAAAGAAGAGGGAGTCAAACTATTCTCCAAAGCACCTGAAGGCAGGACAAGAAGCAACGGATGGAAACTCGTCAGAGAGAGAAGCAACCTGGATCTAAGGAGAAACTTCCTGACAATTAGAACAATTAACCAGTGGAACAACCTGCCTCCAGAAGTGGTGAATGCTCCAACACTGGAAGTTTTTAAGAAGAGACTGGACAGCCATTTGTCTGAAATGGTATAGGGTTTCCTGCCTGAGCAGGGGGTTAGACTAGATGACCTCCAAGGTCCCTTCCATCATCATCATCATCATTAGTAGTAGTAGTAGTATTAAGTCTGAGTAGTAGGCCCCTTCTAACTTCCTAATCAAAATTAGAAGGATGGGGACCAAGGAGACAAGAGATGCTTTGAACAGGGCTTAGATACAGACCTATATGTTCTCAGTTTTCTTCCTGTACCTGTATGTGTGCAGTCTAAGTGTCCGCATCTGATCACTATGGAATGACAGGCAGAATTTACTGTCACTTCTCCTGAGTCCTCAGTCTGCTCAATTGTTTAGAAATGGAATTGCAACCCCCAGGAAAAATATCAGCTACATGAAGAATCAGGGCTGGGAATCAAAGAAAGAAGATTGCTTGCATTAGTGAACTGATGTCACACTCTGGTTTCAGGAAGAATTCCATCTTTTCAATGCTGATCTAATTCATTTCAGTATACCCATAGGATCATCGGCATGTGTACCATGGTAACCTTCATTAACCCAGGCAAGTCATTGATGTATAAATTAAATAATAATGGAGCCAGGATACACCCTTGCCTTATCCCTTTATTTGTGTGAATCCTGTTAGTCAGGGTCCCATTAACCCCATACTGCACCCTCAAACAGGTACTTGTGTAAAGGGCTTTAATCAAAGCCAGGAGTCTGGGTTCTATTTTAAGGGATGTCAATTTACTCCATAGTACTTCTCTATTTACCATATCAAATGCTGCTGTAAGATCTATGAAAGCAGCAAACAGGGGTCTCCTCTTATAGGCATATTTGGCAATTAGATGGTTCAAGACAAAGCAGTTATCAATAGTAGATCTGTTTTGTCTAAAACCTGCTTGTTCTTCTGTGAGGATGTTGTTTTCCTCTACCCAGATTTCTATTCTGTTCAAAAGGTACCTAGCATATATTTTTGCTACAATGTCAATCAGGCTGATGGGCCTATAGTTACTAGGATCCTTTTTATTCCCTTTTTTATACAACTATTGCCATCTTCCACCTGTCTGGTATATGGCAGGTGTTATTTATGTGTGTAAAAAGACCTACTAATACAGGGCCCCACCAATTGGGAAATTTCTTAAATAATTCTGCTGGTAAAAAATCCTCGCCTGGGACTTTATTGCTCTTTAAGCTTTTAATGATGGACTGTATCTCCTTTTCTGAGACTGGTGGCCAAGGGGGGGGAGTTCTAGGGTTTTCCTAAATCACTGTTTAAAGATAGTTTCTTTACCGGTTCGGTGGGAGCAAACAAGCACTGATAATAATTCTCCCAGTCCGCAGCCGAGATTGGTATGTCGAACGCAAATCTCCATTCCTTCAGGATACCTGCTACTGAGTGCCAAAATAATACTGAGTTATGACTTCTGGCAGCCAACTCGAGTTCTGACCAGATTGAAATGGCAAAACTTTTTTTCTTTAATGTTATAGTTTTTTTTATATTCCCTTCTTGTGTGCAGCATCTTAGCTTGTATATGGGCAGTAGGATTCCTCTGGGCAAGCCTCATGGCTGCCTTCAATTTCTTTTTCAGTCGCTGGCAATCAGGATCAAAACAGCGAGGTCTACCCACTTGGGCTCTTTTTGTAGTAGGTTTAGCTGTTAGGTGTTTTTCAGTATATTACAGAGATTGGAGAATGCACTGAAGGCTGACATCCAGTCAGTAGTAGATGTCTGGATTGTTCTTGCCCACTTAGTAGCATTCTCTGTTTTAAGGCATTCTAATATTGCCTTAGTATCAACTTTGGCTCAAATTAACCTTTTATTTTGGGTCACCTCTACCTTTTTGGTGAGCCATCTGTCAGCCATGTCATATAGTCTTAAATCTGAGTGGCTTCGCAGTCACGCTTACAGGCTGATGGTCGCTATTGTCACTAAGGTGTACTGTGACCTCCGAAAAGAGGTCAGCCTTATCTCTAGACACACAAAAGAGATCCAGTACACTACTTGAATTGGCCGAGTGGTAGGTATAAGGGTATATGTATGTAATTCTTATCCTTACCCCACAAAATTTGGAGGTTAACCTTAAAAATTAAGGAGACTAGGAGCCGGCCAGCGGCATTACTTTTACAGTCTCTCAAGAGCCACTGAGGATGGTTATCAAAGAACTCCCCTGGGATTCCCTTCTTCTAGGCAAGCTTATACAGAGAGGGACCCATCCTAGCATTCAGATCTCCTAGTAATACCACTATGGACTGAGGATACAGTACAGATATATCTTCTAGGATAACTTCCAAGCCCATCCAGTATTCTGAATTATAGTGGTGGGATGTGCTTGGAGGAATATACACATTTACCAATATTAACTCAAACTGGTCATATTCAAATTTGACAGCTAGGAAGTACGGATACTTATCTTCGTTATATAATTTTTCCCCTGCCATTGCAACTCTTGCTTTAGAAGAATGCATAGCCCACCAGAGGGTCTCCCTTTGTTCTTTGTTTTTTGGGCTGGGGAGGCCCATCCCTAAAAGCCTGGCAGTTGTACTTGTTCATCCACTTAAGTTAACCAGGTTTCTTGAAAGGCTATTATGTCGAATCTAGAGAGGAAGCTCATTAGTCCACTATCAACCATCCCTTTCCAGCCAGCTATGTTCCAGGTCATCAACTGTATGGGGTTCTCGGAGGCAAGGTGGTCTGGCTTGGTTGATTGGCTAGATGGTAAAAATGCCAGATGTCAACTTGACATTGGATCCAGGTCGATATCTATGCTTCCCATATAAACACAGTTGTTGTGAGGTTAGATATTTCTCCTTGTGGGTTGCAGGACTTGTTGTTGCTCCTCTATATCTCGGTTGCCAGTGTGCCTCTGCTCTTGCTCCAAGAATGAATTTTTTCCCAATGGGCAGGTACTCCGGCTTAAGTCTATAAATGTAGATTTATGTCCATTTTTGGAGGGGCATAGCTGAGGATTCATCTTGTGAAAAGATGTTGTGGGAACTTCTAAATCAAATGAGGATGGAAGCTGGATTATATCCTTAGTGTTTGTCAGTTTAGGGGGCACTGTGTTATGAAGCCCTTTGTCTTTCAGTTGTTTCTCAGAGGCTGGGTCAGTCAGTGCAGTTACCCCATTGTCAGCCTGTGTGACAGTACCTTTTTTTACTATTGAGGTAAAGGCAGATTGTTGATTAAATATATTGTCACAAGGGTGGGTGATTAGTGGAGCCAAATTAAATAGAGGCTTTGCTGTAGATTGAGTTGTTGTCAGTGCCTCTTTTAGGTCATCCAATCTTTGAATGATATTAACTTGCTCAGGTTCCGGCAATGCACTGAATAGGTCAATCAGCATTTCCTCTGGCACATCCTCAGCAGTTCCTGCAGCTGTGGGTAACACAGTTTGTATATTGCTCCTTTGCCTTCTCAGGATCAGTTCAGTTGCAGCAGCCTCAGGCTTAGTAGTGTGAGGGCTGTTGCAGCCTGGATTTAAAGTGATGGTTCCCTCTTGGTGACGCTGTTTCAGGAGTGGGCACACTTTGTCTGAGCAAAAGACCCTTATTGGAAATATTGAAAAGGTGCTCAGAAAGGGCTTCATTCTGAAGAGCATGGAGGGAATTGTGGGCTGCTTGAACAACAGGAGAATTCTTGTACATTGCGTTCTTGCTGGCAGCCACTCTGCATGTAGTAGATCTATCAGAGTGAATTCACAGCGAAGCAGCTGACTCAGGGACAACCTAACAGCTTCTCTATTACTCCAACGCCCTCTATTTACTCTCTTGTCATAAATTTGCAAAGTAACTTGGTTGGTTTGCAGACTGTAGTTATATTGGTCATCTCTTAGGCCTTCGCCTGATTGAATGTTTTCTCTATGGGTGTTCAAATTTTTGGAATGAAGACAAGGTCCTTCTCTACTTTCATTTTCTGAATTAGCTATCCCATGTCTATCCATGGTTGTCTTCCCGAGTCCTTCTACAGTATTTGGGCGGCTCCTAACAAACTTTGCAAAAGATTCTTTCAGGCAGTCGACCTTATTTATGACAATTGACAAAAGATCATATATTGAGTTTACAGTTTGAGCTGTAAGCAAACATTGTCTAGAGAGGAAGTCTGTCACATTTTATTTATTTTATTTATTTATTTATTTATTTTAATTCCATTTATATCCCGCCCTTCTCCAAAGACTCAGGGCGGCTTACAAGCTTTTCCCCCTTTAGATTTGCTACATCTCCCTCCTGTGCAAAAAAAGGCTGTTGCTGGGTTCCAAGGAGGGGAGCCATTCTCCGAGAGGGAGGAGGACAGCTCCACATGCTGTTTGCTCTCCAGTTCATTTTGTAAGTCCCATTCCAATGAGTCACATAAATTAAATTTATCTGATCAGGTGCCTGCAAATGAGCTACTTACTGGAATAGACTGTTTGTTTACAATATAATCTTCCATTGTCTGCTGCTTTAATGGCTTGGAGAAACTCTCTGCTGCGGAGTGCTGGCTCTTCCTTCTTTTCCCCATTCACGTTTGTTAAAACAGGTTTTAAAATGTTTAAAACTAGGTTTAAAAAGTTAGAATGGGTTAAAAATGGGTTTAAAAGGTTTTAAAAGGTTAAAATAGATTTAAAAGGGGTAGGTTAAAAATACAATATTAAAAGAGGTTAAAAAGTTAAAATAAAAATAAAGTAAAATAAAATAAAGCTTTTACTTTTGGAGGAGCTCTTTACAGCCTTTGCTGCCTGTCCACCATCTTGGCTCTTCCCCCCCCCCCCGTCTTCTGCATATACTGTAAGTATTTGATTTTTAGACTCAGCTTTTGCATCACTCAACCTGACGGTCAGTTGTCTCTTACATTAGTTTCCACCAAAATATTTGGGCAAACAGTGGGCTCATTTAACAGATGAGGTCTAGTGAAATTCTTCTGGGTACGGCAACTGCTGATTCAGCCTAAGGAGTGAATAGTGCAATAGATCTTGAAATAATCTTTGCACATAGCCATCATTTATCCACATGCAAATATCTAAATTGCTTTGGGCTTTCATTCCAACAGGCTATGGGAACTGCTGCACTAGCACTTACTTTGTTTTCCATAAGTACTTTGGGATTTGTTTTAGAAAAAATATATTAAGTTTAAATGTATGATTTAGGAGGAGAAAGAAGTTATTTATTGTCTGATTCTCCACAGCCCTCTCACTGGGCCTTCAGACCTCTAGTTTAGATTCCTCAATGCACTGAGGCCCATGTTCTAAGCCTCTACATGTTATGCAGGAAACTGAGACGGAAGAAGCATAAGGTACATTTGGTACTTTGAGTTATTTATAAAAAATAAATAGATGGAATAAAAATAATAATAAAATATCCTAGCAGAGTCTAACCTCTGGATAGGCAGATATATGTAAACATTTATGGAGATTCTCAGTCATCCAGGTGATCCCAAAGGGGCTTTTTCATATAGGCAACTGGACTTTCTTGTTTTTCTTTGAAGGATGTTTTACTTCTCATCCAAGAAGCTTCTTAGGCTCTGGCTGCATGGTGGGGACTGGAAGGATTTATACTCCTTGCAGACAAGTGAAAAAGCACCTTTGGGGCAGATCCCTGTAGTTTCCTTGACATAATGTACAAATGCTTCAATCCCACCTTCTTCTGGGATGTTTTTCTCTTATCTCAGTCTAGCCCTGCAATTTCCCAGTGGTCTCCATCCAGGATTCCTCCTGCTTAACTTTTCAAAATTAGTCAAAATCTGCTAGGCTACCTTTACTACCAGTCTTGGGACAGTGTAGCACTATTTTTAATAATTTAATTGAATATTTTATGCATTAAAATTAAGATGAGTAGCTGCTGGTTTCCCCACAAACTGCAGAATAGCTAGAAAGTATGTTGCAATAGTGTATTTCTGTTTCTAGTGCGTCAAGCAAACTCTGACTGGTTAAAGGGCTACTCCCAGGAAGTTTACAGAAATAGTCACGAACACATTCGGATTACTTTCCTTCCCTTGTAATCCTTTCCTTCTTCTCTAGCTAATGATCTCCATCGCCTTTGGAGGAGTGGAGTGCCAGGAAGCTAAAATGAACGTTTTGCTTCTTCCAGCATTGATCGCAGCTTTGTTGGCGTTTCTGCCCAGTCAGACATCTCCAGTAACTGCCCTAGCAGTCCAGAACACTACCTTTCCCAGGTACAACCATTATATGTTTCTCCTGTCTTGTTCTAATTCCTGCAGGTGCCACAGGTGAGATTGATAAAGCCCTGCCTTTGGTTTGATAGACAGTTTTCTGTGGCTCCCTTGGTGGGGACCTTGTTGTATAAATGCTTAGATGTTCTGGTGATAAAGCTGAGTGGTGCCTTTGGCACCCTGAAAACACTTAACTATAAAATGACGTGCTGCCTAGTTGGGATTCTCCAGCCCAGTGTCCTGACAGGGCTGCTGTTTTCTGTGTAGCTGTATCATTGCATTGAGTGGGGGAGTGCCCCCTCCAAAAATCTGGCAGGATAAAAAACCTTAATCAAGTTACCACTTTCCCACTCTGACTGATACAAGCTGGCAAGATGTTTCCTTCCTATCGCTTGGATTGCTGTTCTTGTTCTTTCCTAACATGGAAGGTAGCTTTTAGTTTTTCCAAGGATTTCTTAACTATACTGTTTGGAGAGAGGGAGAGAGAGGGAGAGGGAGAGGGAGAGGGAGAGGGAGAGGGAGAGGGAGAGGGAGAGGGAGAGGGAGAGGGAGAGAGAGAGAGAGAGAGAGAGAGAGAGAGAGAGAGAGAGAGAGAGAGAGAGAGAGAGAGAGAGAGAGAGAAATTCTCTTGAGCAACAGAAAAATAATACAAATTCAGTGGAAGCCAGAGTGGGAGGCAAAATTAAAGTCTCATTTTTGGTAGTATTTATAAACCAACTCAGAGTCATAAATAGCATCTATAATTTCAGATTCTCCCAAATCATTCATTAGGTGAGAGTGGGATTATGCACTTTTCCAGTATCTATTACTTAAAAGACACATTTATCTTTTCTTTACTGAATTCCTTTTAATCCTCTTTCTGATTGTTTCTTCTTTTTACCACATATATCTATTTGCTTAATACTTGAGTCAGCCTCTTTGTAGTAAGGTGGCTATGAAACAGGGATTCATCTGAGTTCACAGGCAGGAGTTGCACTGTCTGACTAGAAAAATGTCTACTAGTCCATTTTCTTCTAATTTTCTTTTTTTTAAATTAGCATTCACAGTACCTAATATATGGAGTCTAATATGGTATCTTAGGCAATACTGATGCATTCTGAAGACTGAATAGGTAGTTAATGGGGGAAAAAATCCCACACAGTAAGATTATAATAATAATAAGAAGAAGAAGTTGGAAGGGACCTTGGAGCTCATCTAGTCCAACCCCCTGCTCAGGCAGGAAACCCTATACCATTTCAGGCAAATGGCTGTCCAGTCTCTTCTTAAAAACCTCCAGTGTTGGAGCATTCACCACCTCTGGAGGCAGGTTGTTCCACTGGTTAATTGTTCTAACTGTCAGGAAGTTTCTCCTTAGTTCTAGGTTGCTTCTCTCCTTGACTAGTTTCCATCCATTGCTTCTTGTCCTGCTTTCAGGTCCTTTGGAGAATAGCCTGACTCCCTCTTCTTTGTGGCAGCCCCTGAGATATTGGAACACTGCTATCATGTCACCCCTCACTCTTCTCTTCATTAAACTACACATACCCAATTCCAGCAACTGTTCCCTATATGTTTTAGCCTCCAGTCCCCCAATCATCTTTGTTGCTTTTCTCTGTACCCTTTCTAGAGTCTCGACATCTTTTTTACATCGTGGTGACCAAAACTGGATGCAGTATTCCAGGTGTGGCCTTACTAAAGCATTGTAAAGTGGTATTAGTACTTCACTTGATCTTTATTCTATCCCTCTGTTGATGCAGCCTAGCACTGTGTTGGCTTTTTTGGCAGCTGCAGCACACTGCTGGCTCATACTGAAGTGATTGTCTACTAGGACAATTTCACGTAGATTGTCTACGTGAAAGAAGGGGAATATTATTAAGTAGTATTTGATATTATTCATTAGTCTTTATTAATAAATTATTTAATATTAATAGTTTTTAACTAATTTTAATTTAATTGCAGTTTCACCTCAATTCAGATCACATTTTTGTTCTGGGCTTACCTTACCTTGCGGTGGGGGCTTAAACAAAGACCACTTTCATGGGGGAATAAGCAAATCATACTTCTCTGCATGCCTTCAACTTTTGCCTTTAGGAATCTGTAATTATCTTTATTCAGTAGCTTTAGTTACTGTATTAGAAGTCCACCTGACCTTTCCTGACTCTTCTGTCTCTCCTTCACATGGAAATGAGAGCTGCTTCTGTAGAAAATGAGCATGACTGTACAGCAATGTCCCCCTTTTCATAATCATTACCAAAGCAGATATTCTTATTTTTGGAAATACATGTGAATCTGGATGTGGGGTTCATAGTTCCCTTATTTTTTTGCCCATTAGGTTCTGTAAATTATATTCCTTAAAGCAAGTAGAATAATTGTTCAAGTAGAGTAATAAATAGTTATATGGGTGGGATGTTTTGGTCAACTCATTATCTAGGAGTTAATCTATGGTTTATTGTACTATATTTGTTCTCTAGGCTAGGAAACATGGACAGCGTTTCTGCAGGAAACACCATCTTTGCCCTCAACCTCTTCAAGCAGCTTAGTGCAAATGATTCTGCCAAGAACTTGTTTTTTTCTCCATTGAGTATATCTTCTGGGCTGCTAATGGTCTCGTTGGGTGCCAGAGGTAACACAAAAGCTCAGATATTAAAGGTATATCAAGATACATTTTATTAAAAGGGGGAAAGGGGGCTGGCTGGGAGCTGGTCCCCATCTTTCCTAGCCGATGATGAGAACATTCATTTTATTTATTTATTAAGTTTATGCAATGCCCATTTTGCAATCATGCAACTTTGAGTGGATAATCTATCATCTGGTCTAAAAAGTTCCAAGACACCTATTAACTCAACCTGGCTACACTCCTAAGATGTTGCTATTTGTGCAATTGCCAAGTGTCTGATTAGCTTTTGAAAAATGCAACAAGCACAAGAGATGCCATTGTTATCAGGATTCTCTGCTCCCAATTCTCATCCAGATTTGGGATTCTGTTTGCACGCAGATGGGAGCAGCTGCTATTTGCTTGGAATGTAAACAGCATGCAAAGGACGTCTGATAGGGATTCAGTCCTCTGTGCTTGACTTCTTTAAAGCCATTCTGGCAACTGCTAATTATGGAAAAGGTATTATTTGGGACAAATTCTTTCAAACATGGAAAAGTCCAAACATATACAGTAAAGTCAAGACAGCTTTTAGGGACTTTATGGACACCTATGCTTTATGGACAACTATACTTTCCTTGGCAACAATAGGGAATAGGTTGCCTTTAAGGAAGGATTTTTTTTCCAAAAAAAATCAGCCTACTGTGTAAGTAGGCTGAAGTGTTTGGGGTTCAAACACTACCCAAATATTAACTATGTCCAACTCTGCTTGGCTTTCAACTTTAAAAGTTATACATCTGCAGGTAATCCTTCAAAAAAATTAGCTCCAAAATATATAAAGATCACTTGCAATGTGCAAGGTTTTGCTATTGTTGTATTACATTTTGAATTGATTTTGAACATAATTTGATTATCCATATATCATCTTATAGATGCTATCTGGATCCAAAGATGGAGAGGTTCACCAAAGATTTGAGAAACTCATTTCTGAAATCAACAAACCAAGCGCCAATTATAGCCTCAGTCTAGCCAACCGGCTCTTTGGAGAAACTTCATATGATTTTCTTACAGTAAGTTACATGCATGTTGGAGAACTGGCTAGAAACAACCATAAGTGCTCTGTTTGTTCCAATGTTTGCCTATATCATTGGAATTGCTGTTTGGCTCTTAAAAAGTACCTAATTCTCCTATAGCTTTACTTTGGCCAACTGAGTTATCTGAAGGGGGAAATAAAAAGTCTAGCTGCTTTTACTGGGAATGTTACAAGAACACCAAGTAACACCAAGTAGGATTTTAGCATTCTAAATATAGAACTTTCAAATAAAAGTCATAAATAGAACTATGTGACCCATAATTGCCGGATATATTCTTGAATAAACTAAGTTATCTTGGGATAATTCCATAATGGTTCCTAATATCTGATATACTTTTTCTAAGCTGTATTAACTATCCAATGGCACTGGCGGTTTTTAAGGTGTATTCAGTGTAATAAATAATGTTTCCAGATTGTTAGTTCACAGAAGAATAGAACAAAATCAATTCTTGCTCTTTAGTGTTGCTTCCATTACTGAGATGTCACTGTTTCTTAAGTCATTTATAGAATCCACTCAGAAATTCTACCAGGCAGGTCTGGAGAAACTTAACTTTAAGCAAGCTGCAGAAGATTCAAGAAGACATATAAATGCCTGGGTAGAAGAAAAAACCGCAGGTGAGAATGATAATAGAGTTAATTATTTCCATTAAGAAAGATATGCAATATTGTGCATGCATGTGAGAGAGACAGACAAGGCAGGCAGCCCTAACATAGTTAACTGTTACTTGCTACATCAAACTTCTCATGAAATTCTAGCCAAGAACAGATGCTTGATTTTATTGATGGACACATCTGAGTATGATTCAGTTATTTAGTTTGCCTGTTGTTTAACTTGTGTATTTATGGTTACCTTACTAAATAACAATATAAAATGGGCAATGATATAAATGTTAAGGGAAGATGGATGGATGGATGGATGGATGGGTGTGTGTTTATTCTAAGTCAGAGGAGCTTTTTGGGTAACCACCTTGAGCTCCTGAAGGCAAATAAGAATAAAAATCTAATAATTAAATAAAAATGGCTTTATTTTGGTTTACCTACAAACATGTCCATGATTTGCTAAGTATTCCAGTGACTGAGAAAGAGAGGGAGGGAGGGCGAGAGAAAAAGAGAGAGATCTTAAACCATAAATCTTACAAGTGGGCTGCTAAGAATTTTTTGTGCAACATTATGCATATAAAAGTATTTATCAGTTAAAGCAGGAGGTTTTTTTTTACACTCTCCAAAGGTAAAATTCAGAATCTGCTTGCCCCGGGAATAATTCATTCCCTTACAAAACTGGTTTTGGTGAATGCTATCTATTTCAAGGGAAACTGGGCAAATCAGTTCAACAAAAATCAAACAGAGGAAAGGCCATTCCACATTAACAAGGTATGCATTTGTTAACAAATAAAGAGGCATTCTGAATATTTTAAATTGCATTATTTTGCATATATCTGAGGCAAGTCTGGGATTAATTTGAAACATTCCTGTAGCAAATAAATTGCTTACTCCTTACATTTTTATTGATTTTCATGGAAATAGATGAATCATGAAGATCAGTCATCTTGAGTTATTAAGGCTTTGTGTGTAGAAATTCAGACTTTTCAGTCATTGAAACTTTTCCCCGCAGGGATTTCTAATGCAGCACCACTCCCACTAATTCTGCGTGATTAACCATAATAACTACAGAGTAGTTGCGATTAGAAAATATATTTGCTGAGTATAGGGTTCTTTTATGTATGATCACCTGGAAGTATTTGATGGAGGATGAACAGGCACAATACGTTTCTATGTGGCTATCCACAAAGAAGGCTAGTTTTGATATTATAAACATCTGTTCCTTTGAGAAAATTGCTGATTAAAGGCACAGCTCAACTTGCACCAGGGGAGGGTCAGTGGGCAATCGGGTGCCTGCACACCAGCCCACCTCTCACACAAGTCAAGCTGCACATGTGTGCGGCACTTGAACAAGGGCTGCATGCCCCCAGTTCCCATTTTCCCACCCCAGCTCGGCTGCTGAGTTGCAAACATTGGGGACCGCTCCTATAGAGAGTATAGACAGGTACAGAAAAAGACAAGAAGTAGATCAACTGGCCCTGTGGTGCAGCCTGAACAATCTGGAGCTGAACACTTTTAAAACTGTAGAGATGAGAGTAGATTTTAGAAGAAGCTCTCCTATTCTACCACCTCTTGCAATATTAGGCAACACAATATCAA
This sequence comes from Vipera berus, assembly GCF_964194415.1. Taxonomy (NCBI): domain Eukaryota; kingdom Metazoa; phylum Chordata; class Lepidosauria; order Squamata; family Viperidae; genus Vipera; species Vipera berus. The sequence goes on from NC_138204.1 coordinate 142,712,268, forward strand.
CAGTAGAGACCTTCAGGTTTCTAGGTTCTATCATCTCCAAGGACCTGGCATGGACATCTAACATTCAAACCTTCATTAAAAAGGCACAACAAACAAGGTTCTTCCTGTGTCAAGTCAGAAAGCTCAGATTGCCCAAGGATCTGCTGGTAAGAGTTCTACAGAAGAATTATTGAGTCTGTTGTTTACACTTCAGTAGCTGTCTGGTTTGGAACAGCAAACAAACAGGACAGGTACGGACTTTAAAGGATAGTTAGGACTGCAGAAAAAACAATTGCAACCAGCCTGCCTTCCATTTAGGATCTGTATACTGCACAAACCAGAAAGAGGACTGAGTAAATATCTACAGGCGCCTCATATCCTGGACATAAACTGTTTCAACTTCTCCCAACAGGACATTGCTATAGAGCAGGGGTGTCAAACTCAATTTCATTGAGGGCCGCATCAGCATTGCGGTTGCCCTCGGGGCCGGGTGGGTGTGGCCTGGGTGGGCGTGGCCTACTGGGTGGGTGTGGCTAGAGTGCATATGGCCTACTGGGTGAGCATGGCCAGCTCTACATCGTTCGCATCAAGGGTGCCTATGGGGGCCTGGGCAGGAGTGGGACAGATCTGAGGGTCTCTGGCAGAAGGAGGGTCTCTGGGCCAGGGCCAAGGCAGTGGGGGGCCGTTCCCTCACTGTTTACAGGAAGGCTTTGCGGGCCACATGAAACCACTTCGTGGGCCGGATCCAGCCCCCGGGCCTTGTGTTTGACATGTCTGCTATACAGCATTGCATGCCAAAACAATTATATATAGATAGTTGGTTTTTTTTTCATTTCTCCTCATTTCTTATCTTTTCTACTATCTTCTCATATTAGTTTCTTATGATTTATCAATTGTTTGTAACTTATGATTAATGATTGTAGCTATGAGTTATGACCTATGACCTATTATTTCCTGTTTATATGTACACTGTGAGCTTTACACTGGAGACAAATTCCTTGTGCGTCTGATCACACTTGGCCAATAAAGAATTCTATTCTGATTTGATTCAAAAGTCAAAGCTAAAGATGAAAGTCCCAAAGGTGCTTTTTTCATGGGGCAACTGGACTTTCTTGTTTTCCTTTGAAGACGTTTCTTAAATTATCTTAAATTATATTATGAAGCTGCTGCGTTATCAGGAATAAGTGATTGGATTAATTTGACACAAGAGAGATTATTAAATCTTGAGGGCCACGACTTGTTATTTGGCTGGCATGCATATTTGTTGTATGATAAGAAGGTAGATAATGTGTTTAAAGTGCATATTTTAAGACAGGCATTGCTGAGAGTTTGGAAGAAGTATAGACATAAGTTAGACTGCAAGATTCCATTGTGGGCAATCCCAAAACACGCAATAGAAAACATAAATGTTGGTTTCAAACATGATGTGACTACGTATAAGGAGATTTTAAGCTTGGAAAGAAGTGTCTGGAGTTTAAAATCGTATAACCTCTTGCGAGATGAGAAGATTGTTCAAACTTGGTTTCAATATACTCAGCTATGGGCCAGGTGGAAAGAAGATCAGAAAACTGGTTTTGCAATGACTGATGAAAATTTGATAAAGCAAATTAGAAATCAGGGTCCAGCACATATCAAACGAATATATCTTGCATTGATAGAAATTGACTCAGAAACAGAACTTGTTAAAGATTGTATGATAAAATGGGCCCAGAATATCCAAGAAGTTATTACAATGGACACGTGGGAAAAGATCTGGGTGAGGAACGTAAAATTTACACAAGCTCAAAACCTAAGAGAGAACTTTTATAAAATGTTTTATAGATGGCATTTAGATCCCAAAAAGCTTGCAAGTATGTATCCGAATTATCAGCCAAAATGCTGGAGGTGTGGTGGCGAAGATGCAACATATTTTCACATATGGTGGACCTGCAAAAAGGTTAAGGCTTTTTGGATAAAAATTTGGTGGAATATGCAGAAGATCTTCAAGCAAAGGATAAAGTTTTGTCCGCAATTGTTTTTGTTGGGTATAATTACAGATGCCACTGTTGTGGACATTAAGTTGATGTTGAATTTAATTACTGCAGCAAGACTTTTATTAGGTCAATATTGGAAGAAGGAGGAACTGCCGACCATAGAAGAATGGACTTTAAAGGTTTCTGACCTGGCGGAAATGGCAAAGATTTCGGCTTATTTGAAAGATCACTCGCAAGAACGTTATATTATGGAGTGGAAAAAATGGATTGAATATATCCAGAACAAATATGGGACTAAAAAGTTTCATCTAGCATTTGAATAAGTCTTCCTTTCTATTTTCTTTTCTTTTTATATGTAATATTAGTATTGCTTGTAGTTATCTTATATGAGCTAGAGAGTGATAGATTTAAGAATTTATTGTTGGTAGCATATGGATGTTTATGATTGTTCTTTGTTTTTATACCTTGTACTTAGCTCTGGGAAGTCGGGGGGGAGGGGGAAGGGGGGGAGGGGTAGGGAGGGACAGGTAGGGGTGGGGGGAGGGGGGGATTGTCAAAGATAAAATGTATTTAAAAACTTTTCAATTAAAAAAAAAAGAAGACGTTTCACTTCTCATCCACAATCACTCTATAAAAGAATGCTAGTGACCAGCTGTCTACAAGGAATATAAATCCTTCCATTTCCCACCATCTAATCAGAGCTGAAGAAGCTTCCTGGATGAGAAGCAAAATGTCTTCAAACAAAAACAAGAAACTGCTGATTAAAATCACAGACCTGTGTTTCATTGCATTCTTTTGCTCACAGAATTGATAATTCTTTAAGCATCATTTCTCTAAAATTCATAACCTTTGCTTTTTAAATCTCATCCTTAATACTCTAAAATTATTCCAATTCTATGAAAAATAAATTATCACTACGTGTAAAGATTGGAAAATTTGGTGGATGGCTGAGATATGATACCGTAAATGCTCATATACATTATAAACACTCAATATAGTTTGATTCAAAAGGTCAAATCAAAAGATGAAAGATTTAATCAGAGGAAAAAAACCCCAACACTAAATACATGATGGCATTCTTTGTATTTCCTATTTATTTGAAATATTTCTTCTAATATAGGTTTTCTTCATTTCTAGAATGAAACAAAAACAGTGCAAATGATGTTCAGGAAAGGGGAGTACAATGTGACCACCATTTCGGACTATCGGATTTCAATTCTTGAGCTTCCATTTGGTGATGACGACTTTAGCATGACCATTTTGCTTCCTGATGAGCCTGAAGATAACTCTATGGGGTTGGAAAAGGTGAGGTATTTTCATGAAACAATTTTAAACCCTGGTCCATCTGAAAACATCTCTGATACTAGCCCGCCATCTGCGATTGGATTCAAGACTTTCTCAGGGACCGGTTACAAACAGTGAGGGTCGGGTCTGCTTTGTCCACCCCCCTGAAACTTTGCACCGGCTCGCCACAGGGCTGTGTGCTTAGCCCCTACCTGTACTCTTTATACACATATGACTGTGTATCATCTGACCCATCCACTGCGATAATTAAGTTCGCAGATGACACAACTGTGGTGGGTCTCATTACAGGTGGGGATGAGACAGCATACAGGGCGAAGGTACAAAAAGTATCCATATGGTGTAGTAACAACAACTTGCACCTGAACATCAGCAAGACGAAAGAGATGGTGCTAGACTTCCGGAGGAAAAAGGAGGAACCTGCCCCACTTTACATTGGGGAGGGCTGTGTGGAGAGAGTTTCCTCCTTTAAATTTCTGGGAGTCTACCTCTGTGAAGATCTGACCTGGGAAGTTAATACAACCCAGGTGGCTAGAAAGGCCCAACAGAGGCTTCACTTTCTCAGGGTCTTGCGGAAGAACAGGGTAGAACAACGGCTAATGACCCTCTTTTACCGGTCTACTATAGAGAGCGTCCTCTCGTATGGTATTGTGGTTTGGTATGCTGGTCTGATAGCTGCGGATAGGAAAGTATTACAGAGGGTGGTGAGTACAGCACAAAACATTGTGGGCTGTTCCCTGACACCACTGGATGACATCGCCAGGACTCGTTGCCTTGGAAGAGTGAGGAAAATTCTCAGGGACGACTCACACCCTGGACAGTATCTCTTTACTCTCCTACCATCGGCCGCACCAACAGGCTGAAAAACACCTTTTATCCGTGAGCTGTTAGGCTTTTGAACGAGAAATAACTTGTGTGAATTTTATGCAGAATTGACTTGGGAGGCCGGTGTGTGGTGTAGTTGGTTCACATGGTGTAGTAAGATGGAGGGTTTGTTGCCACTGTGTGTTGGGGGGGGTGGGAGCACAAAGGGAGGCTCAGCTAATCTCAATGTATACATAGTTGTACTTTGACAATAAAGATTCATTCGTATGCTGTCCTTTTTAATATTGAAGCTTGGTTTTCTGCAATTATAATTAGTGCTATTGTGTTGACTTGTATTTTCCCTTATTTTGAAAAGATGCAAAAACAAAGTCTAAAGAACACCAGCTAATACATTTATATCTCAAACTATTGTATACACAGTGTGATTCCATCAGTAGTTGATGTGTACAAGGCAATTGATAAGTTTGCCAATAATATACAGTATTTCTTATGACATTATTAAGAGGCAAACAGTTAAGTTTTAGTTTTTGATTCTTCAGTTTATACTGTTAAATATTGAAATAGCTACTGAGATCCGTAGCTTGAAGAAAAGAATAAGCAAGTTCATATAGCTGAGGTATTTTTGTGTGGATATGTGGGTATCAGGAGGTGAGAGAGGATCCCTTGCAGGGACGAGCCGAGGAGTTTAGTCATCATCTGGCGGACAAAATCGCTCGGATCCGGACCGGCTTGGACTCTGACTGGGCAGAGTCTGATGTGGAGGAATCAGGCGGTCTTGAGCACGTTATCTGGAATGAGTTCGACCCTGTTTCCCCTGATGATGTGGACAGGATCATGGGGAGACTGAGCACCACCACCTGTTTGTTGGATCCGTGCCCCTCCTGGCTAGCTTATGCGGCTCGGGAAGGAACACGAGGCTGGTTCCATGCAGTAATAACTGCTTCCTTGAAGGAGGGTGTCTTTCCTGCTGCCTTGAAGGAGGCGGTGGTGAGACCCCTTCTCAAGAAGCCTGCTTTGGACCCGGCTATTTTAAACAACTACCGTCCAGTCTCCAACCTTCGCTTTCTGGCGAAGGTTGTTGAGAGCGTGGTGGCGCATCAGCTCCCTCTGTTCCTGGAGGAAACTGATTATCTGGACCCGTACCAATCGGGCTTCAGGCCCGGACACAGCACGGAGACGGCATTGGTCGCGCTGGTGAATGATCTCTGGAGGGCTAGGGACAGGGGTTGCTCCTCTGTCCTGGTCCTATTAGATCTCTCAGCGGCGTTCGATACCATCGACCATGGTATCCTACTGCGGCGTCTCAGGGGGCTGGGAGTGGGAGGCACCGTTCTACGGTGGTTCTCCTCCTACCTCCAGGGCCGCTCGCAGTCGGTGTTGACAGGAGGGCAGAGATCCGCCCCGAGGTCTCTCATTTGTGGAGTTCCTCAGGGGTCGGTTCTCTCGCCTCTCCTGTTCAACATCTATATGAAGCCGCTGGGCGAGATCATTCGTGGTTTTGGGGTGGGGTATCATCAGTACGCTGATGATACCCAACTTTTTCTTTCCACCCCGAACCAACCCAGTGATGCCCTCTCCGTGATGTCCCGGTGCCTGGAGGCGGTTCAGGTCTGGATGGGGAGAAACAGGCTTCGTCTCAATCCCGCCAAGACTGAGTGGCTGTGCATATCGGCATCTCGGGTTAACCAAGTTATTCCATCCTTAATGATGAGGGGTGAGGTGTTACCCCCCGTCGATAGGGCTCGCAACTTGGGCGTCCTCCTGGATTCACGGCTCAATTTCGAAGACCATATAGGAGCCATGACCAGGGGGGCTTTTGCTCAGGTTCGCCTGGTGCGCCAGTTGCGTCCCTATCTGGACCGAGACGCCCTACGCACAGTTACTCACGTGCTTGTGACCTCCCGTTTGGACTACTGTAACGCTCTCTACATGGGGCTGCCCTTGAAGACCACTTGGAGGCTTCAATTGGTGCAGAATGCGGCCGCGCAAGTTGTAATGGGGGTTTCCCGATACTCCCATGTAACACCTCTACTCCGTGAGCTGCATTGGCTTCCGGTTGCCCTCCGGGTGAAATTCAAGGTGCTGGTTATCACCTATAAAGCCCTACATGGCCTGGGTCCGGGATATCTGAGGGAACACCTGCTGCCGGCATCAAACGCCCTTCGCCCAGTGCGCTCCCACAGGGAGGGTCTGCTCAGGGTCCCGCCGGTAAGAGATTGCCGGCGGGTGACACCCAGGGATAGGGCCTTCTCAGTGGAAGCGCCTGCCCTCTGGAACCAGCTGCCGGTGGACCTGAGAACTGCCCCCGACCTCCGATCATTCCGCCAGGGCCTGAAGACCTGGCTCTTCGAGCTCTCGGGCCCAGACTGAGGAGAAATTTTTAATTTGGGGTTCTTTTTAATTGAGTACAGGGTCAATTTAATATTTTTTAATTTGGTTCTTAACTTTTGTATGTTGGATTTTTAATTCCCTGTAAACCGCCCTGAGTCCTCAGGGAATAGGGCGGTATATAAATATAACTAAATAAAATAAAATAAAATAAATAAATAAATTTAAGCCTTCAAGGCAGCCTTAACTTCTGCCAACTCTCTGGACAAATCCAGGTAGTTAATTTGGCAACATTTTCAGAAGTTGTTTGCCATTGCCTGCTTCTTAGGGCTAAGAGGGTGTGACTGGCCCCAAATCACCAACTCTAGTAATTAAAGTGATGATTTATAACCTTAGTGCTTTTAACCACTACAACAAACTAGGTCTCATTTTGTACTTTCCTTTTAGCATTTCTTTTAGCTTTTAGCATAATTGTAAATTATTGGATTTTCTGGAATGAAAATTGGTATAAAATTTAATACAAACATGAATAAATTATAAAAAAATATTTCTTATCAGCAAGTGAGTTTTCTCTGATGTAATGTATATAAATTTGTCAGGACTGCTGGGTAAGCAATTCTAGAACTAGTGGCTCTACCAGGTGGATCTGGCTTATCTTCCTCATGTTTGTTAAAGAGTGTATTGAGTTAGAAATTGATGTACTTTGAATATAAAGCTACATTTATATTTCTCCTTTTCCTCCTGGTTCTAAGGTCTGCCCTATTTTTGTGACTTAATTAACTTTCCTAATGTTCTATGAAATACAAGAATTTGCAACCACTTGTAAGATTTCAGGATTTTTCTGTCATTGTCAACATTGCATCATTTATTTATTTATTTTATTTTATTAAATTTATATACCGCCCTTTCCCGAAGGACTCAGGGTGGTTTACAGGGCATTTAAAACAACCAATACAAAAGTTAAAAACAAATTTAAAAAAAGATTAAATCATCCCTAGAATTAAAAACCCCAGTTAAAAATTCTCAGCCTGGGCCGGAAAGCTCGAAGAGCCAGGTTTTCAGGTCCCGGCGAAATGTGCGGAGGTCGGGGGCAGTCCTAAGCTCCACAGGCAGCTGGTTCCAGAGGGCAGGCGCACCCACAGAGAAGGCCCTTCCCCTGGGTGTTATCCGCCGACAATCTTTTATCGGCGGCACCCTGAGAAGATCCTCCCTGTGGGAGCGCACTGGACAAAGGGAGCTTGATGCCGGCAGCAGGTGTTCCCTCAGATATCCCGGACCCAAGCCATTCTTGTGTGAAGAGTGAAATTATCAGGATAATAAGTCTGTGTGTCATATAACCAGGAATTTCTTTTTCCTTTAATGCTTTTCATCTTATTTTAGCTGGAGAGAGAAATTACGCATGAGAAACTTAAAGAGTGGATCAAGCCAGAGAAGATGATCCCAAGAGAAATTGAACTCTCCTTTCCCAAATTTAAATTGGAAGAAGAATATGACCTGAAGCCTGTTCTGAGAAACATGGGAATGACAGATGCATTTGATGAGGGCAAGGCAGACTTCTCTGGAATGTCAACTAACAAAGATTTAGTCATATCTGAAGCTGTTCACAAATCATTCATAGAAGTCAATGAAGAAGGCACTGAGGCAGCTGCTGCCACTGATGTTATAATAGAGTTAAAGAGTGGAGTATTAGAAATCATAGTTGACCATCCCTTCCTCTTTTTTATTAGCCAGCGATCTACAAACAGCCTCCTGTTCTTTGGCAGGTATTATTCTCCATAATGGGTGCATCCAGCATATAATGGCATAATGGGTGGCCCTTAATTCCTCATCAGATTTTTTAAAACCATGTTGTACTGAACTTTCACTATCACACTTTCGATCTCTGTAATTAGGTAGAGATAGTACCTTCATAATACTCCATGATACTGGATTTTAATCCTTTCTTTCCAGGACAGAATTATTTTTAATGAATTCAAGAAAATAATTTTTAGTCCAGGTGTTCTGATTGGTAGATAAATCCTGCAACATTGCTTTGTTTATAGGAATGTAGGCTTTGGGGGAGAAGTTGCTAAGCATGAATCAAGGTATCACAACACAGATGTAACTATGTATCTGCCCAGTATACATTTCCATGTGATGATACAAGTACAGTCAACTTAGCTTTCATTGTGACATCATGTTTTGTCATTTGGGTGAAGTCATGGCTAGTTGTAGATGCCACTGCTGAGCTTATAATAGCAAGTGTGCACAGTGCTAGAATGAGTACACATAACATTTTTTGTGGTCATCATTTAATCAAGCAATTTGATCCTATACAACTCAAAATATCTACAAATAATATTTACCTTATATAGTTCTTATTTTGATGCAGTTTTTCATTATTCAAAATTGAAATAAAAGAGCATTTGATTATGTTGCTTTCAGATTTATTAACAGCTGGTATGGTGATAGACCCTTACATCAGAGGTCCCCAATCCCTACATCCGTGACTTGGTACCAGTCCAAGATCTGTTGGGAACTGGGCCACAAAAGTGGTGGATGAGCATGCAAGGCTTCATTTGCACATGCGCATGAACCCGTCCCCTAATACACACCCCCATCACCAGTCCCTGTAACCAAAAAGGTTGGGGCCGCTGCTGTATATTACTCAGCTGCCATTTCACTGAAATTCATCAGTTACACCCAAACTGTATTTCAGGTAGTCCTTGACTGTAATCGAGCCTAGAATTACAGTCTTAAGTTGTTGGGTTCATAAGTCAAGGTATCATGTGACCAGATTCAGTGGTATGATAGTTATTATGATGGTCATTAAGTGAACATGCGGTTGTTAAAGAAATTCATTTTCCCCCAATGGGCATTCTTTGCTGGAAACTGGAAATGAATGCTGGAAACCAGCAAAAAAAAGTTGCAAATGTTGGTCATGGGACCACAGGATGATGCAAATAGCCATAAAGGTGAGTCAGTTGCCAAGTGCCCAAAATACAGTCACGTGACCAGAAGATGTGTGCCTGGCTATCTTAATTCTGAAAATATATCGTAAGTAGATCTGGGGAGGACTGTTGTAATTTCATTAAGTGACCAATTGGAAGTTGACAACTACCTCTACAGTAAAAATTGATTCATTGGATTAATACGATGGAATAGATATCCACTGATGCCAAATGTCCATTAAATTAACATTTTATTTTAATCATGAATAGGGCAAGGTGAATAACAAGGCTGGCGGGTGTTGCCCCCCCTTTCTGCATCACAGCATGTCATATCCCACTGGTCTATCTATCCTTCTCAAATCTTAACAACATTTACCTTTTCTTATGTGGCTGCCACATCCTGAGGAATGACTTTTATCTGGACTCATGTTCCAATGAGGAAGTTTGGTGTGGTGGTTAAGGCTTCAAACTGGAAACTGGGAGACGAGTTCTAGTTGTGTTGTAGGCACAAAAGCAGCTGGTGACCTTGGGCCAGTCCTATTCTCTCAGTCTTAGGAAGGAGGCAAAGATTTCTGAAATATTTCCAAGAAAACTGCATGGATTAATCTGGGAGGTTGTCAAGAGTTAACACTTCTCAAAAGCACACACACACACACACACACAGACACAAAAAAGATCTATCAATGAACACACTAATTGATTAAATATCTTATTGGCAGTTATATGTATAAGAGATACTGAACAGTTGAAAAAAAAGATACTTAAGTAATCAGTGTGCTCATTAATGCTAAATTTTCCCTTTGGAGGTGGCACATGACAATTTAATCCATGTATGCTAATTGACCAATCTGAATCAAAATGTCTGTGTACAGTGCACAATTTGTCAATACTAATTGGCTAGCCGGCTTTACACTTACATAAAGAAGCAGATTGCTTATTTACCTGAAAGTCATATATGGTTATAAGTAGTCTCATTTGCATAATAACTGGAACAATATCTTCCCCTCTGCACTTAGCAGAAGAGCAATTAACATATCTGGCATTATTTACAAGGATGATATCAATGTCCTGTCAAAATGATTTACTGCTTTCTTTCCCCCATAATTCCTAGCCAAATAGTATGGCTAAATGAAGCTATGATAAAAGGGCAACCATGTCTGTATCATGCAATGTTTGATACCAGTATTATTAAAAATAATTTTGTTTAAGGCCATTACTTCGGTTATTTATTATATTTGTGGGCCTCTCTGGTCATAGTAGACTGAACGGCATACAACCCCAAGATTGCAATTTAATTAAAAATAAATGAGGTAGCATGTTTGTGTTCATCCATTTGCTACTAATTTCTACTGGTGAAGCCAGTGGAAAGTTGCTGGCAGGATGAATAAACAGAAAGCAAATGCTCAGATATGAACCACCCATGTTGGGGACAAGGTCAAAGTTCTCCACAATATTGTAAGCCACCCAGAGTTTGTTGTTGTTAGTTGCGAAGTTGTGTCTGACTCATCGCAACCCTATGGACAATGTTCCTCCAGGCCTTCCTGTCCTCTACCATCTTCTGGAGTCCATTTAAGCTCACGCCTACTGCTTCAGTTACTCCATCCAGCCACCTCATTCTCTGTCATCCCCTTCTTCTATTGCCCTCAATCTTTCCCAGCATTAGGCTCTTCTCCAGTGAGTCCTTCCTTCTCATTAGGTGGCCAAAGTATTTGAGTTTTAGCTTCAGGATCTTGCCTTCTAAAGAGCAGTCAGGGTTGATCTCCTCTAGGACTGACCGGTTTGATCGCCTTGCGGTCCAAGGGACTCGCAGGAGTCTTCTCCAGCACCATAGTTCAAAGGCCTCAATTCTTTGGCGCTCAGCCTTTTTTATGGTCCAGCTTTCACTGCCATACATTGCAACTGGAAAGACCATAGCCTTGACTATACACACTTTTGTTGACAGGGTGATGTCTCTGCTTTTTAGTGTGCTGTCTAGATTTGCCATTGCTTTCCTCCCGAGGAACAAGAGTCTTTTAATTTCTTGGATACAGTCCCCATCTGCAGTGATCTTGGAGCCCAGGAAGATAAAATCTGTCACTACCTCCATTTCTTCCCCATCTATTTGCCAGGAATTGAGAGGGCCGGATGCCATGATCTTGGTTTTCTTAATGTTAAGTTTCAACCCAAGTTTTGCACTCTCCTTCTTCACCCGCAACAAGAGGCTCTTTAGTTCTTCTTCACTTTCTGCCATTAGAGTGGTATCATCTGCATATCTTAGGTTGTTGATATTTCTTCCGGGAATCTTAATTCCAACTTTTGATTCCTCTAACCCTGCCTTTCTCATGATGTGCTCTGCATATAAGTTAAATAGGCAGGGTGACAGTATACAGCCTTGATGGACTCCTTTCCCAATTTTGAACCAATGAGTGGTTCCGTGTCCAGTTCTCACTGTTGCTTCTTGGCCCACATATAGGTTTCTCAAGAGACAAATAAGATGGTCTGCTACGCCCATCTCTTTAAGAACTTGCCACAGTTTGTTATGATCCACACAATCGAAGGCTTTAGCATAGTTAATGAAGCAGAAGTAGATGTTTTTCTGGAACTCCCTAGCTTTCTCCATGATCCAGAGTATGTTGGCAATTTGATCTCTAGTTCCTCTGCCTCTTCGAAATCCTGCCTGTACTTCTGGTAGTTCTCGATCCACATACTGCTGGAGTCTAGCTTGTAGGATTTTAAGCATAACTTTACTAGCATGAGAAAGGAGTGCAATGGTGCGGTAGTTTGAACATTCTTTGGCACTGCCTTTCTTTGGAATTGGAATGTTAACTGATCTTTTCCAATCCTGTGGCCACTGTTGAGTTTTCCAAATTTGCTGGCAAATTGAGTGTAGTACTTTTACTGCATCGTATTTTAAGATTTTGAATAGCTCAGCTGGAATACTGTGACCTCCACTAGCTTTGTTGTTGCTCAGTTTTTCTAAGGCCAACTTCACTTCACATTCTAGGATGTCTGGCTCGAGGTCAGTGACCACCTCATTGTGATTATCAGGGACGTTAAGCTCATTCTTGTATAGTTCTTCTGTGTAATTTTGCCACCTCTTCTTAATCTCTTCTGCCTCTGTTAGGTCCCTGCCATTTTGGTCCTTTATCATGCCCATTTTTGCATGAAACGTTCCTTTCATCTCTCCAATTTTCTTGAAAAGATCTCTGGTCATCCCTATTCTATTGTTTTCTTCTATTTCTTTGCACTGTTCATTTAAAAAGGCATTCTTATCTCTTCTAGCTATTCTCTGGAATTCTGCATTCAATTGGGCATATGTTTCTTTTTCTCCCTTGCCTTTCACTTCCCTCCTTTCCTCAGCTATTTGCAAAGCTTCCTCAGACAGCCATTTTGCTTTCTTGCATTTCTTTTTCTTTGGGATGGTTTTGGTTGCTACCTCTTGTACAATGTTGCGAACCTCTGTCCATAGTTCTTCAGGAACTCTCGTCTATCAGATCTAATTCCTTAAATCTATTTGTCACCTCTACTGTATATTCAACAGGGATATGATTTAATTCATACCTGAGTGGCCTAGTGCTTTTCCCTACTTTCTTCAGTTTAAGCCTAAACTTTGCAATGAGAATCTCATGGTCTGAGCCACAGTCAGCTCCTGGTCTTGTTTTTACTGACTGTATAGAGCTTCTCCATCTTTGGCTGCAGAGCATATAGTCAATCTGATTTCTGTGTTGACCGTCTGGTGATGTCCATGTGTAGAGCCGTCTCTTGGGTTGTTGGAAAAGAGTGTTTGCTATGGCCATCGTATTCTCTTGACAAAATTCTATCAGCCTGTGCCCTGCTTCATTTTGTACTCCAAGGCCAAACTTGCATGTTATTCCAGCTATCTTTTGGCTTCCTACTTTAGCATTCCAATCCCCCATGATGATAAGGACATCATTTTTTGGTGTTAGTTCTATAAGGTGCTGTAGGGCTTCATAGAACCTGTCAATTTCATCCTCTTCAGCACTGGTGATTGGGGCATAGACTTGGACTACTGCGATATTGAATGGTTTGCCTTGGATTCGAACTGAGATCATTCTGTCATTTTGAGGATTGTATCCCAGTATTGCTTTTCCTACTCTTTTATTGACTATGAAGGCTACTCCATTTCTTCTGAGGGATTCTTGCCCACAGTAGTATACCTGATGGTCATCTGAATTAAATTCACTCATTCCTGTCCATTTTAGTTCGCTGATACCTAAGATGTCGATGTTCAGTCTTGTCATCTCTTTTTTGACCACGTCCAGCTTTCCTTGATTCATGGATCTTACATTCCAGGTTCCTATGGAGAAAAAATCTTTACAGCATCGGACTTTCCTTTCACCACCAGACACATCCACAGCTGAGCGTCCTTTCGGCTTTGGCCCAGTCGCTTCATTCTTTCTGGTGCTACTAGTACTAGCCCTCTGCTCTTCCCCAGTAGCATATTGGACGCCTTCCGACCTGAGGGGCTCATCTTCCAGCGTCATATCGTTTTGCCTTTTGGTACTGTCCATAGGGTCTTCATGGCAAAGATACTGGAGTGGGTTGCCATTTCCTTCTCTAGTGGATCACGTTTTGTCACAACTCTCTGCTATGACCTTTCCGTCTTGGGTGGCCCTGCACGGCATAGCTCATAGCTTCACTGAATTACGCAAGCCCCTTTGCCACGACAAGGCAGTAATCCATGAAGGGGCACCCAGAGTTACTATACGGGTAACCAATAAATTTAATTAATAAATAATCAATAACCTTCGAAGTAGGCCTGAGAGAGTGACTGGCAAACAACCACATAGAGAAATGACAATGCAATACACATGAACTGTTTTTTTCTGAATCTATTTTACTATCTGAACAATTACACCACACTGCCTCTTAGTGTTAATCTGTATTAATGCCTTACATTATACTCTTATTACATTATTTGTATTTATTCACCTATTTCTTTAACACTTCGAAATACTTATTCCTTCCTCCAAAACAATAAGTTTCTTTCACAGTTACTCCATTCTGTGCTGACACAACTGTTTTCTGAAGAGCTTTTTTATTTTTTTTAACGGTGCAGAGAAATGAAGGATTCGTGATTAAAATTGCAGTCGGTACAGTATCTGCATACACAGAAATAAGCCTTGCTACATTCAGTAGGATTATGGCAGTGATGGCAAACCTAGCATTTCAAAAATTTGCAAAATGCCTAACTTTGACTCTTCTGGTGTGTTATCTCCCCAAACAAAAGAGAAAAAATTCTCTGTCTCCCCACCATCTGGGACATCCCGAAGAGTGACAGTTGGTGAAAGTGCCAAGGCTGGTCCTAAAGTAGAGGCCTGGGCATTATTTTAGTTCTAGCATCACTACTGCCAGTCAAAAAGGCCAGCTCGTGCCATTCTCCAAGGCTCACAAACCTTGGGGAATGGAACAATTGTCCTGTGGCCCAGTGCTCCCAAGGATTTGTTGCATGTTGTTTAACGTCAGGCAGTTTTTTTTTCTATTGACAATGTTGTGTATTGAACGGTTAAAGGTTGTTAATCAAGTTCCATTCCCTCACCAAGTTCGTGAGGAGAAAACGTGGCAGACCACTGTCAGCTGTCAAACGGGCTGCCACTCACTACCACGCAGGCGCGCCGACCAGCTCACTATGACAGCTGTCAAAGCGGCCGCGCAGGCGCAGCTCAATGACAGCTGTCAGGGTGCCGAGAGCCGCGCATGCGCAGAAGCAACCTAGCTGTCAAAAGTTACCAGCTGGCCGGAGGCGCAGCTCGTTGACAGCTCGCGGCTGTCAACAGCTACCTCACCTGATTGGCCGCAGCCACGCGGCGGGAGAACGCCGCACTGTTATTGGTTATCGCTTGTTCTAGTTTGTGTATAAATAGCAGGGAGTCCCAGCGGGTTTTTTAAGCCAGTGCCTTCTCTAATAAACATCCTGAACAGTGCCTGCTGTCTCCGAGTCTTGCCTCATGCTAATCCACCTGGCGAGGAAGGTGGGATTCGGGTCTGCTTAGACAGAGCTGAAGTCACAGAGCTGAAGTCGCAAGCTGAAGGAGCGAAGCCGTCCCACCAGCCGATCGCTGAAGTCACTCGCTGGTCAGGGAGAGCCCTCCACCCACTCACCTTACAAGCAGACCCGAGGACCAGGACAGCATGGCAAATCTCGGGCACATTAGGGAATTTGATGTCTCGCAACCAGAAGGCTGGGAATCTCACCTCGGGCAGGTCGAAGGATACCTCCTCGTAAACAAGATTTTCGAAGATCGCCCCAAGGCCGCCGCACTTCTATGCCTCAGTGGGCCGGCGGTCTACGACATGGCTCTAGGGCTTTGTAGCCCGGACCCGGTTGCCACTGTGCCTTACGCCGAGTTGGTCGACCGTCTCAACCGGCATTTCATGCCATGGCGGTCCGAACCTTACTGGCGGCTGAACTTCACCCGTCGCTTCCAACGACCGGGCGAGTCAGCCATATCATTCATCGCCGAGGTTCGCCACGCAACCCACCGTTGTCGTTTCCCCGACCTAGAGGACCGCATCCGAGACCAGGTCATCGTAGGTCTGCAGAATGAACGGCTGCAGAAAAAGATCGTCGCCAAACCACGAGATAATGGCATACGAAGACAGCCACAGAGAAGATGTGGCTCCATCAGGCAATTCCCTCAGCGGGTCAGTCCACCAGGACCAGAATCCCACCAGAATCCCAACAACGGGACATCAGAGGAGGAATCTGGAGTAGACGCCATCTGCCTGAGTCCCAGCAACCCCCGAACACGCTGCGAGTCTGACAGAAGACCTGACAGACCAACCGCGGGCACCAAGAATTCCCCATAAAACCGGCTCAAGTATGCCAGCTGTGGCGGAAATCATGCCAGAGCTTCCTGCAGATTCCGGAACACCAAGTGTCACGGCTGCGGAAAGACCGGTCACATCCGTGCTGCCTGCCGCAGCACGAACAGAGAATCCCTCAATGATCTGGAAGTCGCCCCGTCAGGTAGGACGTCCCCTCAAAACTTGGCCAGGGAAAGCCATAGGGCATCCATCTTATCTGTCCGCTCGGACCAGGGGCCCTTACTCATCAACTACCTCAGGCCCAAACTAAAAATCCAAGTTCAATTACAGGGAGCCCCATGCGAGATGGAGGTGGACTCAGGGTCCTCAGTCTCCATCATATCATGGGACACACTTCAGGGAATCGCGCACCACTGCAGACGCCACTCCCCCCTAAGTCCCTCACAAATTCTGCTTGCTGACTTCCAGGGGGCCCCTATCAAACTGAAGGGGAAAACCAAACTAAGAGTTGATTACAAGCAGTTCCACGGGGAACTCACTGCCCAAATTGCCTTAGGGAGGCGTGCCAGCCTCATTGGCCTCGACTGGTTCGAGGCCCTAGGAATAAAAATCATCGGGATCAACCAGTTACAGTCCCGACACTTAGAAACTGTCTGCCACCAGTATGCAAACGTGTTCGACGGAACCCTAGGCAAGTACAATGGACCCCCTATAGACTTGAAACTGAATCCTGAAATCCTGCCTGTCAGGATTAAAGCCAGAATGGTCCCCTTCGCCCTTAAATCCAAAATTGAAGTAGAACTAGACAGACTAGTTAATCTCGGGGTGTTAGAACCAACTGAGGGAGGCACATGGGAAACCCCCATAGTCACCCCAGTAAAGCCCAACGGGGAAGTCCGCATCTGCACAGACTATAAGGCCACCCTCAACCGAGCTTTAAACCCCCACGCCTACCCCGTCCCAGCTGTCAAAGATGTCCTGTCAGCCATCCAGTCAGGCACCATCTTTGCTAAGCTCGACTTGGCGCACACATTCCTGCAATTGCTGGTCTCTAAAGAGACAGCGGACGCACAAACCATTGTCACCCACTGTGGGGCGTTCAAAGTTAACCGCCTGCAATTCGGCATTGCTGTGGCACCTGGCATTTTCCAGGAGGCCAAGGAAAAAACTCTCAAAGGAATCCCCGGAGTCTGCCCCTACTTTGATGATGTGCTCATTGCAGGGGAGACCGAGGAAATTCTTGCAGAAAGGTTGCAGGAGGTGCTGCACAGATTCCGCACCGCTGGCCTTAAATTAAAAAAGGAAAAATGTTCCATAGGGGTTCCAGCCACCGATTTTCTGGGCTACAGAATCGACGCCCAAGGAATCCATCCCACAGATTCCAAGATTCTGGCTATCAAGGCAGCCCCACCCCCCAAAAACAAGACAGAGCTACAAGCCTTCTTGGGACTGCTTAACTTTTACCACGCCTTCCTCCCCCAGAAGGCAACCATCACAGAGCCCCTACATAGGCTGCTCGACAAGGGAGCCCCCTGGCAGTGGACCCAGGAACAAAATGACAGTTTCCAAAAGTTAAAACACCTCCTATCCAGTAAGTCCACTGTCACTCACTACAAGGAAAAAATGCCCCTCTGCGTCGCTTGCGATGCCTCCCCCTATGGCATAGGTGCAGTTCTTAGCCACCTACACACAGACGGGACTCAATCTCCCATCGCCTATTATTCTAGGACTCTTTCCAGGGCAGAGCGGAATTACGCTCAAATCGACAAAGAAGCCCTAGCAATCGTAGGAAGCATGAAAAAATTTCACGATTACCTGTACGGTCGCCCCTTTACGATCTTCACAGATCACAAACCCCTGCTAAGGCTCTTCACGTGGGACAGGCTAACACCCCAAATCCTATCCTCAAGAATGTTGCGCTGGACCACATTCTTGGCAGCTTATTCCTTCAGGCTGGAACACAAGCCCGGGAAGCAAATGGGCCACGCAGACGGGCTAAGCAGGCTGCCCATGGCCACTCTAGACTCAGACCCAGCACCAGCCGGCCACATCCTGGCAATCCAAGAATTGCCAGACCACCCCTTGTCCGCTAAGGACATCGCTTCAGCAACGAGCAGGGACAAGGTCCTTGGCAGAGTACTTGCCTGGGTCATGACAGGTTGGCAGTCCAGCTGTCCCGGACCGGAGTTTCAAGCTTTCTATATCAGACGGCATGAACTGTCAGCCCACCTAGGGTGCGTCCTTTGGGGTAGTCGGGTCATCATTCCAGACCCCCACAGATCCCAAGCACTGCACTCACTCCACGACGGCCACCCAGGTGTCATCAAAATGAAGGCACTGGCTCGCAGTTACTTCTGGTGGCCAAGACTGGATAAAGACATTGAGAAACATGTAGCCGGCTGCTACATGTGCCAACAAACGAGACCCCCCCACCACATGCCCCCGTCCACAAGTGGGAGGTGACTAAGAACCCCTGGTCCAGGGTACACATCAACTATGCCGGCCCCTTTCAGGGCCAGAACTTCCTTATCATAGTCGACAGTTTTTCTAAATGGCTGGAGATCATCCCTGTCTCCAGCACCACCACGGCCGCCACGATCAGGGGCTTAAGGAGGGTGTTTGCCACTCACGGGCTACCCGACAACCTAGTCTCTGACAATGGCCAATTTACCTCTCGTGACTTCCAGATTTTCACCAAGGACAACTCAATTAGGCACACCACGTCTGCTCCTTTCCATCCATCCTCGAACGGCCTTGCAGAGGTCATGGTGAAGGCGACCAAGGATTCCCTAAGGAAGATCATATCTGGAGACTGGCACTACCGGCTGGCTCAATTTCTCCTGGCACAACACTCCACCCCCTGCTCCACCACAGGGAAATCACCAGCCAAACTCCGCTGAGGCCGCCGGCTGGTTACAAAGCTGGACAGGCTGCACCCGGACAGGGCAGCCACAGAAGCTGAACACCCCCCCCAGCCAAAAACTTTCCCACCTGGACAACTCATCTGGGCCAGGAACTATGGGTCAGGGGACAAATGGTTTCAAGGCATTGTGTTGGAACAAACAGGGCCAGTCTCCTACTTGATTGACTTGGGAGGAGGTCTGCACATCAGACGCCATGCAGACCAGCTAAGGACCAGGGGACCCCAAAATATGCCACTTCACCCTCCTCCCTCTCCACTACAAAGCCAAACTCCACCACAGCAAAACCAGAGCCTGCCGTCCCGCAACCACACACCCCCGGAGAACCTCGAAGCCCCAGATCCTACACTTCCCCCCGATGGGGGAAAGGGAGACCAGCCCGAAGGAAACCTCCGCTGCTCCACCAGACAGCGAAAGGCTCCTGCGTACCTAGCTGACTACGAATGGGCCGGGAGCAGGTCAAAAGATACAAAGGGAAGAACCGCCGAAATCCAGCGAGTCAACACAGTACAAAACAAGCAGGTGGGGGGAAAGGGGTGTTGTGTATTGAACGGTTAAATGTTGTTAATCAAGTTCCATTCCCTCACCAAGTTCGTGAGGAGAAAACGCGGCAGATCACTGACAGCTGTCAAACGGGCTGCCTCTCACTACCACGCAGGCGCGCCGACCGGCTGACTGTGACAGCTGTCAAAGCGGCCGCGCAGGCACAGCTCAATGACAGTTGTCAGGGTGCCGGGAGCTGCGCATGCGCAGAAGCAACCTAGCTGTCAAAAGTTACCAGCTGGCCGGAGGCGCAGCTCGTTGACAGCTCGCGGCTGTCAACAGCTACCTCACCTGATTGGCCGCAGCCACGCGGCGGGAGAACGCCGCACTGTTATTGGTTATCGCTTGTTCTAGTTTGTGTATAAATAGCAGGGAGTCCCGGTGGGGTTTTTAAGCCGGTGCCTTCTCTAATAAACATCCTGAACAGTGCCTGCTGTCTCCGAGTCTTGCCTCACACTAATCCAGACAATCCCCCCCACCCCCACCCCCACCCCGGTTGAGGCACACAAGGCCTTCCTTCTTGAAACAGCTTCAGGGAATGTTTTTCTGTGGCCTCTGCGGGCTCTGAAAACCTCACAAAAGCAGGTCCCATTCTTGTGTAATTTTTGGAGACCACATGAGAGGACATAGGCATCTCCCCCAACTGCTGGAGAGTTTGGAAGTTGTGGCAATAGCACACCTGATTCTCACATGGCCTCTGCAGTGAACAGGCCATGCTTTCAAGAATGGCAGTTGTCTGGTATTGGTAAATGTTGGTATGTCACCCAATATGTCATGACGTGTCATCTTTGGCAAGCATGTCATATACTAGGGCTGTCATATTTGGCTACAAAAATCCAGACAGCCACTAGTTGGAAGAGTTAGAGTTTCTTTGTGGTCATTTAGTGACTACCTGCAGTTTTGCAGCTCAGATATAGTAGCATATCAACCATATAAATATCCATAAGATTGACAATAAAGAATGATCCATGAGATTAATTATTGTAATTTCAGTACAGTATCCTAGCTGATACAGTTACAGCTGATATTTCTGGGTAAGTGTATAAAGGAACTTTCTTTTTCTTTCCAAATTGATCTCACCTACAATTTAAGGAAACACTGATTGTTGCCACCCTTGATGAGGAAATGGCAGGGATGAATCAATACTCAAATTAAGTCTTTAACTAAGCTAAGAAAACAACAGAGGGGGCAGTGACAAGTACTCCAAACTTCAACCAGAAAGTCTGGATCATTCGATAAAATACTGAATTTTGGGGCTTCCACTCTGACAGATTGCATGTTGTAAGCTCTGGCTTAGTACATTTTTACTATAATTTGCAAGAAATAAGAATGCAGTGGGTTATATTGAAGCGGTAGCTTCTTTAGAGTTTAGTCAATTTATTCATGCAGAATTTGATTTTGTCACAGCAATGAGACTTGATGGTGTAGTTCAGGGGTGAGTAACTATGACCCCTTTCTGACTTGTGGGCTGCAACTCAAGATCATAAAGCTCAGGAATTCTGGGAGTTGAAGTGCACAGGTCATAAAGGGGCCATAGTGGAACTTATAATTCTCCTTGTGGAACTATTTCAGGGCAGTGTGACTGGGGGACTTCAGGGAAATAAAGGTCATAGGATCCCTGCTTTGTTATCCTCTTCTATGGTCCAAGTGGCTATTAAATATTTTCTTTCCCTACAGAATTTAGCAAATGGGGAAAAAAACCCAAATCAACCTTTTACTTCAGAATTTTGGAATTCAGTAAAGCATATGCAGAAAAGAAGCCATTTTCTTTCTCTTTTCTGAACTGGAGGAAAGAGTGTAGTAGAAGCAGATGCTTTAATATAATGAATGGTGATAGAAAAAATATTGATAACCACAAAATATTTACTGACGGGATTGATAGCACAGGGTTTCTTGCCTGAGCAGGGGGTTGGACTAGAAGACCTCCAAGGTCCCAACTCTATCATTATTGTTGTTGTTGCTACACGTAACAGCTACAATAATGCATGGCTTATATGAACTGAAGATGAAATATACCACAGTTTTTAATGTACTCTGATCTAAAGTCACAAACGTAAAGAGCCCTAAACATTATTACACATTTTTCAGATTTTTCTTCTTTGCACTTGTAAATTAAAATGGATAAATATGAACCTGATTTGGAGGGGGCCCCTCAAACATATGATTAATCTTACATGAATCTAGCAATGCACTTTCTTAAGCAACTAAAACCTTGACAAATGATGCTTTCTCTATTGTTGCACTTTGTGCACTAATAAATAAAAATATAAACTGGCTTTTTAACTGTGCTGTTGTCAATCTCTTTTATGGAGAGCTAGGGGGGACAGTCCCTATGTAACTTGGCTTCTGGATCACTCAACCTGGTGGATCAGTTTTCTCTTATACTAGGTGTCACCAAAATGTTGAGACAAACAGTGAGCTCATTTAAGATGAGTTCCAGTGAAATTCTTCTGGGTGCGGCAACTGCTGATTCAGCCGAAGGAGTGAATGGTGCAATCAATCTTGAAATAATCTTTGCACATAGACCATCATTTGTTCACATGCAAATATCTAAATTGCTTTGGGCCTCCATCCCACCAAGAAAAAGGATATAGGAACCGCTGCAGTAGCATTTACTTTGATTTCCACAACTAGTTTGGGATATATATATTTTTAGAAAAATATATTAAATTTATATCGATGATTTAGGAGAAAAAAGTTATTCATGTTTTTTTGCCACTGATATGCCACAGCCCTCTCATTGTGCCTTCAGATCTCCAATTTAGATTCTTCGATGCATTCTGAATCTCTACACGTTAGGCTGAAAATGGGATAATGAAGAAGGTATGTTTGTAATCTTGAATTATGTATAAAAATAAAAGATGGAAGAAAAATAATAAAATAACCCAGTAGAGTCTAACGTCTGCATGGAAAGATCCACGTAGTTTCCCTGGCATAAGGATACAACTATTTCCATCCCACCTTCTTCCGGGACGCTTTTCTCTAATTTCAATCTAGCCTTTTAAATTGCTCTTGCGGTCCAGCAGGATTCATTCATCCCGTTTAGTTGAGTCAAAACCTGCAAGGATAGCCTTTCATTGCTAGTCTCTGGACAGTGTGATTAACAAAAGGTACAAGCCAGATCAACGTTGAATCCTTTTGCGAGTCTCTCAGCATTTCTTGGCCAACCGCGATACGGGGAAAAGTTCCGTTTTCCAAAGCAATCGTGACGCTTCCCTTTCCGATTCCGCGGGCAAGAGCCCTTTAATACCAGCCACTTCTAACGCATGCTCAGTGCAAAGGGTTAGGCAAGCTAAAGCCGGCAGCTGGAAGCCCACGCCCTGGAGGACACACACCTTAAAAACACGCCCTGGAGGACACCTTTAAAGGCACGTCGAAACCCGACCGCTCTTCCACGCCTCGAGCTGTACAGCGCATTCGCACTTCGTTGCAAAGAGGGGAAAGGAAGTTTGTAGCAAGCGGCTGAAAGCAATTTCGCCCGGGCCTGCAGGCTGCAAACTCTTTTTTTTTTTTTTATAGAGGGCTGGCCGCGGAAGAACTTCCTCTTTTCGGCCTCTTTCCAGGAAAGTTGGCGAAAAGACTTCCCTCTAGGTAAAAAGAGGCCTCAGCCGCGATTGGAATTCAGCATTGCAGGGAAAGTTCTCAGGGCGTTCAGCTGGGCGGCCGGGTTGCCTGCGGGCTTTAAGGGAGGCGTGGATTGGGGGCTTTCTAACAGCAAAGGGAGGCTGTGACTGTTTAAAGGGCCTCTCCCAGGAAGTTTAAAGGGCTGGTGGTGAACATATTACCTTTCCACGTCTGGATTTCTTTCCTGCCCTTCTTCCTTCCCTCCCTATCTAGGGGGTTTTCACCCCCTTCCTTTTGAAGAGGCGGTGTGCAAGTTTGGTTGTTGAGTCAACCCAAGGCAACATTGTTCATTTTGCTTCTTCCAGGATTTATTTGCAGCTTCGCTGGCTATTCTCCCCAGCCAGACGTCTCCAGTAACTGCCCTAGCAGCCCCAGAATACTTACCTGTTCCAGGTAAAACCATTGTACGTTTTTTTCACTCTCTCCTGTTCTGCAGGTGCCACAGGTGAGATTGGCATAAAGTGACAAGTTTGCTTGAGCTCCCTTGGCTGGGAGCTGATTTGACAGTTTGCTGGGGCTCTCTTGGTTGGCACATTGTTGTATGAATACGTAACATACTTAACATACTTAATTTCAATTTTAATTTATTTTATTGGGGCTGTTAATTTAGTTCTTTTTAACTTTTGTATCGTTGTATTTTATTGTTGTTAGCCGCCCTGAGTCTTTCGGGAGATAGGGCGGCATATAAGTCCCAAAAATAACTAACTAACTAACTAACTAACTAACTAACTAACTAACTAACATATACCGGTGGTAAGAGTCAATCTTGGCACCTTGAAAACACCAAACTGTAAAGGGAGGTGAGTTTCAGTTAGTTGTGGAGCCTAAAGCAGCATTTGCACTCTGCAGTGCAGTGTGCTGCTGTGTGTTTGGGGTACCTGTGTGCTATAATTCATCCCACGGTTCCTCGTTGGATAAGCACAGAAGAGAAGTTAGGGCTGCCAGGCTGGGATTCTCATAGAATAGGTAGAACTGCTGTTTTCTGTGAAGCTGTACAGTTACTTTGAATAGAGGAGTACCCCACCCCCACCCCCATATCTGGCAGAATGAAAAACTTAATAGAATTTAATAAAATTGCTACTTTACTACTCTATCTTATATTTGCTGCGATGGCAGGGACTTAGGATAGCTGTTCTTGTTCTTTAATATGAGAGCTAGCATTTGATTTTTCTAAAACTTCTTGATTAACCTGCAGTGAATAGACAGACATTTGCTTGAATAACAGGAAAGTGATAAAAAAAATTCAGTGGAGGCTGTGCTAGGCATATTGGGAGACAAACTTGAAGTCTGTTACTGACAGTATTAACTAAGAGTTACAAAATAGCATCCAACTTTTTGGATTCTCCGAAATAATTCATTAAGACAAGAGGTAGATTATGCAGTTCTCTTGACTTTTATTATTTAAAAGACACCTCTATCTTCTTACTATTCTTTTGATCCTCTTCATGTTTGTTTTGCTGTTTACCACATGCATCTGATTACTTGATATTTTGAGACAGCCTGTTTGTAGTGTTGCTATAAAATAGGGTCTGTCTCATCTAAGACAGAAGTTTCATTGTCTGACTTGAAAGGTGACAATTTCTCTGCTTTCTTTTAATTTTCTTTTTTTTAATATGAGCATTTATATTACCTAAGATATGTACTTTAATATGCCATGGTATCTTGGACATTACCAATATATTCAGAAGACTGAGTTGGCCAGTGGTTCTCAGCCTATGGTCCACGGACCCCTGGGGGGCACAGTGTCATCACGGGGGGAGTATGTGAAGGCTTGAAGAAAGGTTATTTTGATTTAAATCTTGAGTTTAAGTCTTGGGGCTCTATGGTCATGGTCCATGGCCACAAAATATATTTAAAGGGGGTCCATGGTGAAGAAAGGTTGAGAAACACTGGAGTAGGTGATTAATGTAAAAGAAAAAAGTACATAGTAAAATGAATCAAGGCCCTGGATAATAATTTCTGATTAAACTATATGATAGGTACTTTATAGCAGAGGTCCCCAACCCTGGCTCACTACCAGGCTATGGCCTATTCAGAAACAGGATACGCGAGTGGTAAGCGGTGTGCACGCGCGGTGCACAGCTTGACTTGCATAAGTGGCACATCAGCGCACATGCACAGACTGCACTGTTCAACTTGCACAAGTCGAGCTGCGCACAAATGCGTGTGTGTGCTGGCCTGCAGATTGTGCAAGTTGACCTATGCATGTGCACCAACCTGCCATACATGCAGCCTGGTTCCCCTCTCCCCCCCCCCGCCCCCAACTGGGCCGCCAAGTTGCAAAGATTGAGGAGTGCTGCTTTATAGCCTGGGTGTGTAAAAGAGGAATATTTGAGTATTGGCTGTAAAACTGAAAAATTGCCTTCCTGAGGATTTTAAGTATTAAAGCCAAAGAACAGTCAGGTAAGTTAGTCAACAGTGATTCTTCAGTGCTTAATTTTTTTTTCTTTTTAAATATTGGCCTTTAACCACTTTTTTATCCCTTTGAATAAACTCTGATTCCTGGTGACTATCTTGACAAATCCCTGCTGTTTTCTGGACAAAGCTTTTTGGAACTGGTGTACCATTATCTGCTTCCTGAGAGAGAGGGACTGACCCCAAAATCATCCAGCTGGTTTCATGCATATGACAGAGCTAGAATTCCCAGTCCCAAGTTTCTGGTCTGGTGCCTTAACTGCTATATCTAAACTGGCTCTATTTTTAAAATAATTTTTTAAGTTTAACTGGTTAAGTATAAAATTAAGATGAGTACTTGCTGACCTTCCCCTAAACTGTAGAATAAGTGCCTTAAGACAGACAGCAATTTCGCTGCAATAGTGCTTTTCTGTTTATGGAGTTCATTCCTGCTCTGTGTGTTGTGGAAATCATCTATGGAATTGTAGCTGCTCCACTTCCCGACAACCAGATAACCACAAGATGGAAGCAAAAAAATAAAAAATACAGAAAATTTTAATTCTTTACTACCATCTAGGGGTCATTTGCAGCCTGGAAATAGGCACACTTCCTTTCTCTCTCATTTTTTTCTTGGGTAAGTTATTTTTCAATTATTAAGCATTTTTCTTCTCCAGGACTGGTTTGTACCACGTGAATAATGCAGATATCCTCTCTTCCCATCATTTAGCTTTTGTATGGTTGCTGTAGAATTGTCACAAGGTTGGGGAGGAGGGAAGCCCTGTTTTTATCTTTGGAATTATTTATGAATCTGCAAGTGGGGTTCATAGTTCCCTTATATTTTGTCCACTAAGTTCTGTACATCATATTCCTTAAAGCAAATGGAAATAGAAGGAATGGAATAGAGCAGAATAGAATAGAATAGAATAGAATAGAATAGAATAGAATAGAATAGAATAGGAGCAGAATAAAATAGGAGCAGAATAAAATAGGAGCAGAATAAAATAGGAGCAGAATAGAATAGAGCAGAATAGAATAGAGCAGAATAGAATACAGCTGGAAGGGACCTTGGAGGCCTTCTAGTCCAGCCCCCCTGCTCAAGCAGGACAACCTATACCATCTCAGACAGGTGAATTTCCACTCTCCTCTTAAAAATCTCCAGTGATGGTGCGCCCACGATTTCACAAAATTGTTCAAGTAGAACACAAAATAGTTTCCTGGGTGGGGCGTTTCAGTCATTATTTAGGAGCTAATCTATGGTTTATCGTACTATATTTGTTCTCTAGGCTCTGAAACATGGACAGCCTATCTGCAGGAAACACCACCTTTGCCCTCAACCTCTTCAAGAAGCTTAGTGCAAATGATTCTGCCAAGAACTTGTTTTTTTCTCCTTTGAGTATGTCTTCTGCGCTGCTAATGGTCTCGTTGGGTGCTAGAGGTAACACAGAAGCTCAGATGTCAAAGGTATATCAAGATACATTTTATTAAAAAAGAAAAAAGGGGGCTAGCTAGGAGGTGGTCCCTACCCTTGGTAGCCAATTATGACAATGTCTAATTTATTTATTACATTTAAATGTTGCCCATGTTGCAGTCATGCAACTCTAGGTGACTATGACCTGCACTAGAAAGTTCCAAGTACACCTATCAACTCAACCTGGCTACACTCCTAAAATGATGCTGTTCATGCAATTTATTTATTTATTTATTTATTTATTTATTTATTTATTTATTGAATTTATATACCGTCCTATTCCCTCCCGTAGGACTCAGGGCGGTTTACAGGACAGTTAAAACCATGAAACACAAAATTAAAATCAATTAAAACAATTAAATAAAATTCAAGCCCCAAAAGTAAATCTAAAAGCCAATTAAATTAACAACCCCACAGTCTGGACTAAACAGCTCAAAGAGCCAAGTTTTCAGGTCCCGGCGAAATGAGCGAAGGTCGGGGGCAGTCCTAAGTTCCGTGGGTAGTTGGTTCCATAGGGCAGGCGCACCCACAGAGAACGCCCTCCCCCTGGGAATAACCCGCCGGCATTCATTAACCGGCAGTACCCTGAGAAGGCCCTCCCTGTGGGGGTGCACAGGACGATGGGAAGATGATGCCGGCAGCAGGTGTTCCCTTAGATAGTCCGGACCCAAGCCATTGCCTAGTGTCTGATTAGCTTTTGAAAAATGCAACCTGCAGAAGGGGTGCCACTGTTATCGGGACTCTTTAATTCTGCTCCCAGTGCCATTCTCATCCAGATTTGGGACTCTGTTTGCATGAGGAGGGGGAGCAGCTGCTATTTGCTTGTAATGCAAACAGCACGCATAGGAAGCACAATAGGGGTTCAGTCCTCTGGGCCTAACTTTTTATAAAAGCCATTAATGCAGTTGCTAACCATGTAAACGATATTATTTGGGACAAAAGTCCTTAACTTTTGAAGTTCCAGAGTTTGAAAATCCATTTTGTGGAAAATCCATTGTGGTGAATTGTGGTAATTCACCACAATTATCAAAAATCGGAAGGAAAATTTATGGCATACTCCGGTTAGGCAAAACATTCCACCTCCAGGGTAGGACCTAAAATGGGCATTTTTAAAAAATAAATAGGAACTTGGGGAGTTGGGAGGTGGACACAGAATCTTGGTTCTGGTACATGTTTGTGCTTCAGTGTTGGATACCCATGGCATTCATTTATTTCTCAAATTTATGTACTGCCCAGAGTCATTATGAATTTTTTAAAAATGCAAAATACAATTAAAATAATAAAAAAGAAAGTAACACAGGCCTATGCAACACATTAACAGAATCCACCCCTATGGTATACACTTATTTATTTATTTTTATTTATTTATTGCATTTATATACCGCCCTTTCCCTGAGGACTCAGGGCGGTTTACAGGGAGTTAAAAATCAACCATACAAAAGTTAAAAAAACAATTAAAAAAGATTAAACCAACCCTGTACAATTAAAAACCCCAATTAAAATAAATTTCTCCTCAGCCTGGGCCCGAGAGCTCAAAGAGCCAGGTCTTCAGGCCCCGGCGGAATGATCGGAGGTCGGGGGCAGTCCTCAGCTCCACTGGCAGCTGGTTCCAGAGGGCAGGCGCCCCCACTGAGAAGGCCCTATCCCTGGGTGTCACCCGCCGGCAATCTCTTACCGGTGGGACCCTGAGCAGACCCTCCCTGTGGGAGCGCACTGGGCGAAGGGCATTTGATGCCGGCAGCAGGTGTTCCCTCAAATACCCCGGACCCAGGCCATGTAGGGCTTTATAGGTGATAACCAGCACCTTGAATTTCACCCGGAGGGCAACCGGAAGCCAATGCAGCTCGCGGAGTAGAGGTGTTACATGGGAGTATCGGGAGACCCCCATTACAACTCGCGCGGCCGCATTCTGCACCAGTTGAAGCCTCCGAGTGGTCTTCAAGGGCAGCCCCATGTAGAGAGCGTTACAGTAGTCCAAACGGGAGGTCACAAGCGCATGAGTAACTGTGCGTAGGGCGTCTCGGTCCAGATAGGGACGCAACTGGCGCACCAGGCGAACCTGTGCAAAAGCCCCCCTGGTCACGGCTCCTATGTGATCTTCAAAATTGAGTCGTGAATCCAGGAGGATGCCCAAGTTGCGAGCCCTATCAACGGGGGGTCCAAAGCCGGGTCCAAAGCAGGCTTCTTGAGAAGGGGTCTCACCACCGCCTCCTTCAAGGTGGCAGGGAAGACACCCTCCTTCAAAGAAGCAGTTATTACTGCATGGAACCAGCCTCGTGTTCCCTCCCGAGCCGCATAAGCTAGCCAGGAGGGGCACGGATCCAACAAACAGGTGGTGGTGCTCAGTCTCCCCATGATCCTGTCCACATCATCAGGGGAAAAACGTGCTCAAGACCGCCCGATTCCTCCACATCAGACTCTGCCCAGTCAGAGTCCAGGCCGGTCCGGATCTGAGCGATTTTGTCCGCCAGATGATGACTAAACTCCTCGGCTCGTCCCCGCAAGGGATCCTCTCTCACCTCCTGGTTAAGGAGGGAGCGAGTCACCCTAAACAGGGCGGCCGGGCGATTATCTGCGGACGCGATAAGGGCGGCAAAGTAGTTAGACTTCTTGGCTCTGCACCTGCAGAAAAAAAAACAGTTCTTCAAGGCCCATTTAAAAACAGTTCTTCAAGGCCCATTTAAAAGATGGCTTGGTCAGGGGAACTTGAACCTTGAGGGGAAATGGTACCAGAGCACAAGTATCATGACGAAGAAGGCAAAATGTGGCACTATGTTAAATGTGGGACCTGGAGCAACTCTGTTATATTCTATTGAAGCAATAGGAGAAATGTGACCATGGAGCTACATGCCATGTAGATGTTATAGATGGCAATCAGACCTTGAATTTCATCAAGGCACTTATGGATAACTTCCACTGCTGATGAAGGAGAGGTGTGCCTATACTGGCCTATATTGCTCAGTTCTGGATCAGTTCTGAGTGGCTTTCAAGAATAGCTCTAAGAGGTGCAATTGGCAGCAGCCGACGTGTGAGGCAGGTATGGAATGAATGACTTAAGAGAAGGGATTCCCAGTCCAGGAAAAGGTGCAGTTTGTGCACCAGACAAATCTAGACAAAGCTTCTTCCCAAACCACTGCTGACACCTGCAGTGGGTATGAATCCAAGAAGACTCCAGATCTTAAGAAGACACTGGACAGTCATTTGTCTGAAATGGTATAGGGTTTCCTGCCTGAGCAGGGGGTTGGACTGGATGACCTCCAAGGTACCTTCCAACTTTACTATTATGATTATGATTATGCACAGGTTCTGTCTTAAGGGAATTCTAGCCCATTCAGACTTAAAGTTGGAAAGTTGTGGTGCCAGGAGAACCAGAAACGTGTAATCACCTAGTCTTGACAAGGTTGAGTTTAAGCCTGTTCCTGCCCATCCAAACCCCAACAATCTTCAGGCACTGGGACACATCCTTGATAGTGTCCAACTCACTGCAGCTGCCAATCTTCCTAGAAGCATTAAAGTTCAGCCTTTGCCTTCAAAAGTGCTACCTACCATTACCCTAAGAAATACTTTCCATTATAAATTTGGAGTGAGGCTGATGGCACATAAAGATTCAATTTCCTCAGAAGTTTATATAAAGAGTAAAAGTAGGCACAAGAGTGTTCCTTCCGCCTTAAAAAAAATACTTTATTCACAGAGGCATACTGTTTGTGATTTAAAAACCTTTTTTTTTTCAAATAAAGGGACATTTCTGAAAATCCTCCATCTCTCTTACTTGTCAATCAAATTGATTTCCAAAGGAGATCAATGACTAGGAATTTCAAACTTGAGAAGTCCAAACTTGAGAAGTAAAGCCAAGTTCAAGGTTAACTTTTAGGGACTTTATGGACACCTATACTGTGAGTTTCTGTAGCAACTGCAGGGAAGTGATTTCCTTTAAGGAAGCTAGGTTTTTAAAATTTTTCTTATACTCTAGAACAGAAGTCTCCAACCTTTTGGGCACCAGGGACGGGTTACGTGGAGAGAGGTTTTTCTGCGGACTGGAGGAGGCCAGGTTTTGTGTGCTGCCTGCATCCCGCTTGTTTGTGCGGCCTAGTTGCTGGCATGCTGTGGCCCGGTACTGGTCCACGGACTGGGGGTTGGGGACCCCTGCCTTACAAGCTTGGGTTCCAAACACTACCCAAATAATAAGTAGGCACAACCATGTTTAGTTTTCAAGGCTGGACCTCATCATCTATTAACTTAAAAAGCTATACACATGCAGGTTAGCTTCAAATGATGTGGAGACCATTTGTAATGTGCAAGCTTTTCCAAGCTTTTGCTATTGTTGTATTACATTTTGAATTGATTTTGAACATAACTTGATTATCCATATATCATAGGTGCTATCTGTATCCAAAGATGGAGAGGTTCACCAAAGATTTGAGAAACTCATTTCTGAAATCAACAAACCAGGAGCCAATTATAGCCTCAGTCTAGCCAACCGGCTCTTTGGAGAAACTTCATATGATTTTCTTGCAGTAAGTTACATGCATGTTGGAGAACTGGCTAGAAACAACCATAAGTGCTCTGTTCCAGTGTTTGCCTACCTTATTGGAACTACAGTTTGGTTCTAAAAAAGCACCTAATACTCCTATAGCTTTACCTTGGTCAATTGAGTTATATGAAGGGGGAATTAAAAGGCCAACTGCTTTTATTGGGAATGTTACAGGAACACCCGATAAGATTTTAGCATCCTAAATATAGAAAAGGCAAAATAGAACTATGTGACCAATAATTGCCAGATATATTATTGAATAAACAAATTGTATTAACTGTCCAGTGGCACTGGCTCTTTCTAAGGTGTATTCGGTGTAATAAATAATGTTTCCGGATTGTTAGTTCACAGAAGAATAGAACAAAATCAGCTCTTGCTCTTTAGTGTTGCTTCCATTACTGAGATGTCACTGTTTCTTAAGTCATTTATAGAATCCACTCAGAAATTCTACCATGCAGGTCTGGAGAAACTTAACTTTAAGCAAGCTGCAGAAGATTCAAGAAGACATATAAATGCCTGGGTAGAAGACAAAACGGCAGGTGAGAATGATAATAGAGTTAATTAGTTGCATTAAGAAAGATATGAAATATTGTGCATGCATGTGAGAGAGAGAGACAAGGCAGACAGCCCTAACATAGTTAACTGTTACTTGCTACATCAAAGGGAGCCTTGGTGGAGCAGTGGGCTAATGCCTCCTTAAGTAACACCAGCTGCCTGCAATTAGTGCAGGTTCGCATCCCACCAGGCTCAAGGTTGACTCAGCCTTCCATCCTTCCGAGGTAGGTAAAATGAGGACCCAGATTGTTGGGGGCAATAAGCTGACTTTGTAATAATGCCGCTTGGGGTGTGTGTGTGTGAAAGCCCTAATAAGCAGGCATATACATAGAATGAAGGCTACTGCTAAGCTTGTAAGCCGCCCTGAGTCTTCGGAGAAGGGCGGGATATAAATGGAATTAAAATAAAATAAAAAAAAAATAAAAGCCCATCAAACCTCTCATGAAATTCTAGCCAAGAACAGATGCTTGATTTTATTGGACACATCTGAGCATATTTCAGTTATTTAATTTGCCTGTTGTTTAACTTCTGTATGTATGGTTACCTTACTAAATAACAATATAAAATGGGCAATGATATAAATGTTAAGGGAAGATGGATGGATGGGTGTTGGACTGGCTCTGAGGAAGCAAAACTATATTTTATCCTAAGTCAGAGGAGCTTTTTGGGGAACCGCCTTGAGCTCCTGAAGGCAAATCAAGATAAAATTCTAATAATTAAATAAAAATGGCTTTATTTTGGTTTACCTACAAACATGTCCATGATTTGCTAAGTATTCCAGTGACTGAGAAAGAGAGGGAGGGAGGGCGAGAGAAAAAGAGAGAGATCTTAAACCATAAATCTTACAAGTGGGCTGCTAAGAATTTTTTGTGCAACATTATGCATATAAAAGTATCAATTAAAGCAGGTGTTTTTTTACGCTCTCCAAAGGTAAAATTCAGAATCTGCTTGCCCCAGGAATAATTGATTCACTTACAAAACTGGTTTTGGTGAATGCTATCTATTTCAAGGGAAACTGGGCAAATCAGTTCAACAAAGATCATACACAGGAAAGGCCATTCCACATTAACAAGGTATGCATTTGTTAACAAATAAAGAGGCATTCTGAATATTTTAAATAGCGTTATTTTGCGTATATCTGAAGCAAGTCTGGGATTAATTTGAAACATTCCTGTAGCAAATAAATTGCTTACTCCTTACATTTTTATTGATCTTCATGGAAATAGATGAATCATGAAGATCAGTCATCTTGAGTTATTAAGGCTTTGTGTGTAGAAATTCAGACTTTTCAGTCATTGAAACTTTTTCCGCAGGGATTTCTAATGCAGCACCACTCCCACTAATTCTGTGTGATTAACCATAATAACTACAGAGTAGTTGCGATTAGCAAATATATTTGCTGAGTATAGGGTTCTTTTATGTATGATCACCTGGAAGTATTCGATGGAGGATGAACAGGCACAATATGTTTCTATGTGGCTATCCACAAAGAAGGCTAGTTTTGATATTATAAACATCTGTTTATAATTGCTGATTAAAGGCACAGCTCAACTTGTACCAGGGGAGGGTCAGTGGGGCACCAGCCCACCTCTCACACAAGTCAAGCTGTGCATGTGTTTGCCAACCCACCACTCGAACAAGGGCTGCATGCCCCCAGTTCCCATTTTCCCACCCCAGCTGGGCTGCTGAGTTGCAAACGTTGGGGACCGCTCCTATAGAGAGTATAGACAGGTACAGAAAAAGACAAGAAGTAGATCAACTGGCCCTGTGGTGCAGCCTGAACAATCTGGAGCTGAACACTTTTAAAACTGTAGAGATGAGAGTAGATTTTAGAAGAAGCTCTCCTATTCTACCACCTCTTGTAATATTAGGCAACACAATATCAACAGTAGAGACCTTCAGGTTTCTAGGTTCTATCATCTCCAAGGACCTGGCATGGACATCTAACATTCAAACCTTCATTAAAAAGGCACAACAAACAAGGTTCTTCCTGTGTCAAGTCAGAAAGCTCAGATTGCCCAAGGATCTGCTGGTAAGAGTTCTACAGAAGAATTATTGAGTCTGTTGTTTACACTTCAGTAGCTGTCTGGTTTGGAACAGCAAACAAACAGGACAGGTACGGACTTTAAAGGATAGTTAGGACTGCAGAAAAAACAATTGCAACCAGCCTGCCTTCCATTTAGGATCTGTATACTGCACAAACCAGAAAGAGGACTGAGAAAATATCTACAGGTGCCTCATATCCTGGACATAAACTGTTTCAACTTCTCCCAACAAGACATTGCTATAGAGTATTGCATGCCAAAACAATTATATATAAAGATAGTTGTTTTGTTTTTTTCATTTCTCCTCATTTTTTATCTTTTCTATTATCTTCTCATATTAGTTTCTTATGATTTATCAATTGTTTGTAACTTATGATTAATAATTGTAACTATGATTTATGAGCTATGACCTATTATTTCCTGTTTATATGTACACTGTGAGCTTTACACTGGAGACAAATTCCTTGTGTGTCTGATCACACTTGGCCAATAAAGAATTCTATTCTGATTTGATTCAAAAGTCGAAGCTAAAGATGAAAGTCCCAAAGTTGCTTTTTTCATGGGGCAACTGGACTTTCTTGTTTTCCTTTGAAGACGTTTCACTTCTCATCCACAATCACTCTATAAAAGAATGCCAGTGACCAGCTGTCTGCAAGGAGTATAAATCCTTCCATTCCCCACCATCTAACCAGAGCTGAAGAAGCTTCTTGGATGAGAAGCAAAATGTCTTCAAAGAAAAACCAGAAAGTCCAGTTGCCTCTTGAAAAAAGCACCTTTGGGACAAGCATCACTTGGATGACTGAGAATGTCCATAGACACTAAAGATGAAAGATTTAAGCAGAGGGAAAAAAACCAATTATTTGTATTTCCTATTTATCTGAAAAAAAATTCTAACCTAGATTTTTTTCACTTGTAGAACGAAACAAAAACAGTGCAGATGATGTTCAGGAAAGGGAAGTACTACATGACCTACATATCTGACTATCGGACTTCAATTCTTGAGATTCCATATGTTGATAATGAGTTGAGCATGATCATTTTGCTTCCTGAAAAGATTGAAGATAATTCTACTGGATTGGAAAGGGTGAGTTTATCTTTCATGAAACAGAATTTAAACCTTTGTCCATCCAAAAACATCTCATAATAAGTGTAAGCTGTCTGTTTAATATCAAAGCTTGGCTTTCTTAGTATTATTGGTTGACTTGTATTTTCCCCTATTTTGAATAGATGCAAAAAAAAAATCTCAAATGCACAAGCTAATGCAGTTATGTCTCAAACCATTGGATGCACAATGTGATTCGACTGATGTAGTCAAGGCAATTGATAAGGTTGCCAAGAAATATGCAATACTTCTTCTGATAATACAAGGGATTCATTAAGAACTAGTTGCTTGAGATAGATTATGCTATTGCATCATCTTCTCTAACTGCCCCAAACAAAGAAGGGCTATATTGTCTGAAACAAACTGAGTCCTGTGGAGTCCACCTCCAAAGGATGAGATAAATGGGATGTGTCTGGAAAAGAATTTTCTCTCAGCTACATCATATCCTTTCCATAGAAACCTGGCTAGTGTCCATTCTTGTCTTTTTGATAGAAGCCAAAACCATGTTCTGCACATTCACAGAGTAATTCACAGAGCCTTGGTGGAGCAGTGGGCTAATGCCTCCTTAAGTAACACCAGCTGCCTGCAATTAGTGCAGGTTCTCATCCCAACAGGCTCAAGGTTGACTCAGCCTTCCATCCTTCTGAGGTAGGTAAAATGAGGACCCAGATTGTTGGGGGCAATAAGCTGACTTTGTAATAATGCTGTTTGGGGGTGGTGGTGAAAGCCCTAATAAGCAGGCATATACATAGAATGAAGGCTATTGCTAAGCACATTGATTTGTGCTTTAAATTGTAAGCTGCCCTGAGTCTTCGGAGAAGGGCGGGATATAAATGGGATTAAAAAAATTACTTCTGATAATTGTATAGGTAGCCATTGACTTAATGACCATTCAAAATTTTAGTGACCATTCAAAATTATGACAGTGATTGCAGTCTCCTGATCATGACTTGTGACCTTTTATGCCAGTTTCCAGCAAAAAAACAAACCCAACAATTTGTGCTTAAGACAACCACAGAGTTTTAACTGTGGTGATTCTCTTAACATCCATCATAAAAATTGTAAAATTGGGTCCAGCTCAACTTACGACCACAATGACTTACAACAGAAATTCCAATCCCAGTTGTTGGATCATAAGTTGAAGATTACCTATAGTGACTATTTTAGCATCCCTTTTGATTGATATTCTTTGGTTACATCTTCGTATTTGTTCTTAGCTGTGTTTTACTTAAAATTGCAGAACTGTAGCTATGCTGTAACTGAGAGGTTTTAGAATTAAGAAAATCAATACCAAACATTCAACTGTTAAATTTGTCCAAGATACTAGGCAAACAGCAATGCCTGACAGCAGATGAATTTATTTTATTTTATTTTATTTTTGCAACCTTAAGTAGAAAGTTTAGATTGGAAAAAAAGTATGGAATGCTAGTTTTAGTAATCTGGGTCACTGAGATAGCTTTATGAAAGTTTTTATGAACATATAAGGAAACCTGAAATTTCTCCTATTTCACTTGAAAGGTAATAGTCAAAATAGTGTCACGGGTGTTATAAAATGTCCGTGTTGGTGTGCATGTGTTCCCATAGTTAATTTGTCTTTTGATTTCCACTACAAATGAACCTTTATATTTCATATAGGAAGATAATAATTTTGATTTTAACAACCATAGTAATTGGCATTTATATGTCCAAAAATGGAGGATTTACAAACATCTGCTCCTTTTTCTTGGCAAGCTTCAAAATGCCTTTTATTGCATTTTAACAATGCTCTATTCTTGCTAAGGTTAGTAGAAGCTTCCTGTCACTAATAAGAAAACAGGTATTGATATGGCTCTAAGGTTTACCCTATTTTTGTGACTTTTAATTATCTTTCCTAAAGTTCTAGAACAGGCATATACATAGAATGAAGGCTACTGCTAAGCTTGTAAGCCGCCCTGAGTCTTCGGAGAAGGGCGGGATATAAATGGAATTAAAATAAATAAATTACAACTTTTTGCCATTGCCAGCAATGGGGCGGGCGCAGTTTTGCTATGATGCATCTGGCCCATGGGCCAGCAGTTTTGACACCCTGTTCTAGAAGGAATGGAAGAATTTGCAACTGCTTGTAATATTTCAGGATTTTCCTATTATTGCATCATATTTCTCCTTAGAGTGAAATGATCAGAATACTTCATAGTGTCATATAACTAGGAATTCCTTTCTCCTTTAATGCTTTTCATCTTATTTTAGCTGGAGAGAGAAATTACGTATGAGAAACTCATAGACTGGATCAATCCAGGGATGATGGACCTAAGAGAAATTGAACTCTCCTTTCCCAAATTTAAATTGGAAGAAGAATATGACCTGAAGCCTGTTCTGAGAAGCATGGGAATGACAGATGCATTTGATGAGGGCAAGGCAGACTTCTCCGGATTGTCAGCTAACAATGATTTAGTCATATCTGAAGTTATTCACAAATCATTCATAGAAGTCAATGAAGAAGGCACCGAGGCAGCTGCTGCCACTGCTGCTGTAATGATGATGAGGTGTGCAATGTTTGTGCCAGAATTCAACGTTAACCATCCCTTCCTCTTTTCTATTATCCAGCGATCTACAAACAGCATCCTGTTCTTTGGTAGATATTGTTCTCCATAATGGGTGCATTCTGCCTATGTTGATTAAGGTTTGTATAAGCCACTTTTCCCATCACCACACATTTGCTTTTTTTCTGTATTTGGGATATAGTTCCTTCCAGTAATATTCAGTTTTAATACTTTCTTTCCAGGATAGAATTATCTTTAATGAATTCCAGAAAATAATTTTAGAACACGTTTCTAGTGTTCTGATTGCTAGATAAAGCCTGCAAAATTGCTTTGAGATTTATGGGAATTTGGGGTGTGGGGGAGGTTACTAAGCATGAATCAAGCTATCACAACATAGATGTATCTATGTATCTGCTCTGTGTACATTTCCATCTGATGATACATGTACTGTACAGTCAATTCAGTTTGCCTTATGACCTCATGGTTTATCATTTTGGTGATGTCATGGCTAGCCATGGATGCCTCTGCTTAGCTTATAATAAGTGTAAACAGTGCTAGAACAAATAAACATAACACATTTTTGTGGTTATAAACAAGAATGCTGTTGAGAAATATGAATCCTATCTTGGAACTCAATTGTATGGATTATTTAATCAAGCAATTGTATGCAATTCAGATATCTACAAATTATATTTACCTTATACAGTTCTTATTTTGATGCAGCTTTTCATGTATTCAAAATTGAAATAAAAGCATTTGATTATTGCTATCAGATTTACTATCAGCTAGTGTGGTGATAGAGCACTATTACTGAGCTCCGGTATCACTGAAATTGATTAGATTTATACACTTTGAACTATTAACTCTATTGCAATAGGATAAGATTACACAACACACTAAGCCAAAGCTAAACAAATCTCTTAACGTGAATGACAATGGCAGATATGCTGAAAGATTTATTTATTACAATGTATGTTAACCCAGTTTTAAACAAAAGTGGGGATTTTATCTTGCATAATGTTTATTGTAAAGTAGGGGTGTCAAACCGGCA
Source organism: Vipera berus (assembly GCF_964194415.1). Taxonomy (NCBI): domain Eukaryota; kingdom Metazoa; phylum Chordata; class Lepidosauria; order Squamata; family Viperidae; genus Vipera; species Vipera berus. The sequence continues at coordinate 142,751,126 of NC_138204.1, forward strand.
ACATAACGTGACGTGTTGCAACATAATCACAACTTTTTCCCCATTGTCAGCTATGGGGTGGGCGCACTTTTGGCGTGACGCATCTGGTTCACAGGCCGGCAGGTTGACACCCCATTGTAAAGTGAGAGCCAATTAAACAAAGATAATGATAGGTCATCAATATAAAACTGTAGATTGGGGGAAAGGGACAGAGTAAGATATCCTAGATTGAGGTTATCCTCTGCATCAGGAGGCTGGAACAAAATAGTCTAGATGCCTCTCATTTTTAGCAAAAGCTGAAACAGACTGTATTATCTTCCTTTCTCTGTAGGGTATTTTGTTAAATTTAGGTAAGTTAAGATAATCTTTATTGTCATATTTTTACTGTGGGCACAACGGCACACATCAAAAATGAAATTTAGTTGCCCACTCTCAAAGTGAAACATACATGACACATACCTAAAACATACTATATACAACATATGTATAGACCCACACCGCTACATATACATAACAGTAAAATAATACTGTCCATCTTGAATATATAACGGAAGGAGGAAGCCTGAGCGTTCACAGGATTAATGCTGTATGGAATGAAACTATGGCTGAATCTGGATGTTCTGCTGCGGATACCATGAAGCCTCCTCCCTGAAGGTAACAAGGAAAACAGGTTGTGAAGAGGATGAGTAGTGTCCCAGATAATCTTACGGACCCTGTTCAAACAACGCTTCTGTGCTATGTCCTGCATGGGAGGGAGGGAACTGCCAATGATCTTTTCAGCCATCCTCACCACTCTGCACCGCCTTCTTGTCAGACGCAGTTGAGATGATAGAATTGTTTTTGAATAGTTGCTGAGTTCATGAGAACTTGAATGAAAATTCAGCTTCAATTGATATAGCAAGTACAGTGGAGCATATTCACTGCATAACTGAAGCCCTCTGTCATTTGTTGTCTACAATGAAATCTGTTTTCATGATTCTACAGAAAATTAATTAAAAAGCAATATGAATAGCAGCAACCTTGGTTGTGATGTCCCTGGCCTCTAAAACATGCTCCTGTGAGACTTTGCTTGATGTGGCTATCTGTTGCTGGATAAAGACCTTTTAAATCACATTCAACAGTGTTTCTCCATATTGCTATTCTGTTATTTCTTAATCCAAGCCCCAAGAACAAATTCTGTATATAAGAGGAAGGAAGGAAGGAAGGAAGGAAGGAAGGAAGGAAGGAAGGAAGGAAGGAAGGAAGGAAGGAAGGAAGGATGGATGGATGGATTTATTTTATTGCCTTCCAGTCAAAGATAAAGCTCATTCATGTGGTTTTCCTAGCATCAATCTGGAAATGGTATACTGTTGATGCTTTCTTTTTTATGTCCCAGACTAAACGAATGATTCCCCTTGGATTTCCAAGACTCCAGATCTTGGATATTAACTTATTTAAACTATTTGCTACAAACTGGTTGGAAACATATAGATAGTATGTATAATTATAGTCACCATACATCCTTTATTATAAATGATAGCTGTCCTTTAGATTTAATTATTTCATGGTTTTGCTCTTGAATTTTCCTCTGTAAAACAGTTATAAATAATTATTACTATTCATAATCCTTGTGAACCTCCTTCAGCTTTGCCCCTTTTTCCTGTTTGCCCTTTATTTTTTCCAAGAAATAAAATAATCAGTGCATCTACAGCATATCTACAATTCATTTCTCTGGCATGTAGTTGAGAAGCATCAGGGCAATTTCTGAAAATATACTGGGGTGTGGGGTATGTTTTCCTAACAAAAAGACTTACTGGAATCCTTAAGAGCAAATTCTCTCCAGTAGCCCCAAAGATGGACTTTCTGGTTTTTCTTTGAAGACATTTTGCTTCTCATCCGGAAGTTTCTTCAGCTCTGATTGGATGGTGGTGAATGGAAGTAATCCTTTGAAGGGTGCATGAACGAATTGCCAGAAAAATTGCAGACTATAGGAACCATCTACATAACCATATATAAGTTGCACTATATATAAGAAATAGCTACATCTCTATAGAAATAGTGGTGAATGGTGAATAAACTTAGAGAGAGATTGGGAAGGATTCCGTGGATGAGAATCCTCAAGGGGAAAACAACTTGAGAAGCTTGGGAAATTTTGAAAACAGATTATAAAAGCCCAGGCTAGCACAACACCAAACAAAGAAGAAAAGTAACAAAAGAAACCAGCATGGCTGCATAAAGAACTCTCTGATAAATTGAAAGACAAAAGGGACAAGTATAAAAAGTGGAAAGGCGTAACTAAGGCAGAATGTCAGCAAATAGCCTGAGCCTGCAAAGATGAAGTGAGGAAAGCTAAGGTTCAAAATGAACCAAGGCTTGTGATAAAAGTCAACAATAACAACAAAAAAAGAGCTTTTTTCAACATGGAAAAAACAAGAAAAAAGCTAAGGAAATGATTGGTCCATTAGTGGGAGAAAGTGGCAAGAAGGTGACAAGCAACAATGAGAAAGCAGAATTACATAACTAGTTTTTCCATCCATCTTTACATAAAGGGAAAAAACAGTCCAAACTACCAAAAACAGTACCGTAAAAAACAGATTAGAAACACAAGTTACAATAGGTAAGAAAATGATAAGTGAGCACCTGTCCACCCTAGACAAGTTCAAATCACCAGGACCAGATGGATTAAACCCCAAAGTTCTGAAGGAACAGCCAGAGGACTGCAAAACAGCTGATGTAGTTCCCATCTTCAAAAAAGATTTTTTTAAAATGGTTCCAGGAAACTACAGACCTATCAGCCTGACCTCAATACCTGGGAAGATTCTGGAAAAGATAATCAAGCAACGAATCAGCGAACACCTAGAAGCAAAGTCATGATCAAAAGCCAATATGGGTTTGTCAAAAACAGATCATGCCAGACAAATCTTATTGCATTCCTTGACCAGGTGACAAAATTAGTGGACCAGAGCAATGCTGTAGCTATAATTTACTTGGACTTCAGTAAGGCATTTGATAAAGTAGACCACAACCTACTACTTGAAAAGATAGAAAAATGTAGGTTAGACAGCATCACCACCAGATGGATGCATAACTAGCTGACCAACCACATTCAACATGTACAGTAGTCCTCAACGGAACTGCATCTACATGGAGGGAAGTATGCAGCGAGGTACCCCAAGGCTCTGTTTTAAGTCCAATACTTTTCAATATCTTCATCAATGATTTGGATGAGGGAATAGCCAACACTCCAGAAGATAGGCTTAAAATACAGGAGGATCTTGACAGACTTGAACGTTGAGTGCTATCTAACAAAATGAAATTCAATGGTGAAAAAAGTAAGGTTCTACATTTAGGCAAGAAGAACCAAATGCACAGGTACAGTATAGGTGGCACCTCGCTCAATAGTAGCAACTGTGAGAGGGATCTTGGAGTCCTAGTGGACAATCACTTAAATATGAGCCACATTGTGCTGCAGCTGCCAAAAAAACCAACACAGTGCTAGGCTGCATTAACAGAGGAATTGAATCAAGGTCATATGAAGTGTTAATACCACTTTATAATGCCTTGGAACACAGCATCCAGTTTTGGTCACCATGATGTAAAAAAGATGTTGAGACTGAGTCTAGAAAGAGTACAGAGAAGAGCAACAAAGGTGATTAGGGGACTGGAGCTAAAACATATAAAGCATAATTGCTGGGATTGGGCATGCCTAGTTTAATGAAAAGAAGGACTAGGGGTGACACGATAGCAGTGTTCTAATATCTCAGGGGTTACCACAATGAAGAGAGGGTCAATCTATTTTTCAAAGCACCTGAAGGCAGGATAAGAAGCAATGGATGGAAACTAACCAAAGAGAGAAGCAACCTAGAGCTAAGGGGAAATTTCCTGACTGTTAGAACAATTAACAAACTGCTCCAGAAGTTGTGAATGCTCCACCACTAAGTTTTTAAGAAGAGACTGGACAACCATTTGTCTGAAATGGTATAGGGTTTCCTGCCTAGGACTAGAAGACCTCCAAGGTCATTCTATTCTATTCTATTCTATTCTATTCTATTCTATTCTATTCTATTCTATTCTATTCTATTCTATTCTATTCTATTCTATTCTATTCTATTCTATTCTATTCTATTCTATTCTATTCTATTCTATTCTATTCTTCATCTGCATCTCAATTTGAGATGCAGACAATACAGATTCATCCCCAACAGCCCGCGCGCCTGTGTTCAACAGTGAAGGGACACAGGGCAGAAAACATCCTGCGGAAAGTACAAGCTCCACGACGTCTCCGTCTAGCTTCTGCCTGCTCCTGATACTTTCGGTTTTCCTTTTCTCTCTCCCCTTCCCTCCCCCCTTTCCCCTCTCCTCTTCCCTCCTCTTCCTCTCCTTTCCTTTCCGCGAGCTTCTGCAGTGGGGCGGATGGGCTAAGCGCCCGTGTTGGGCCACGGTCTTGGGATGGAGGCAAATTGAGAGCAGCCCAACCCTTCCTCCCATCCTCGCTCCTAAACCTGCCCGTTCAGACCACCTCCCCTCCCAGCTGGGGAAGGCCAGAGTCCGAGGGCGCTGCCGTCTCGCCGGTTCCAAAGTCCGCCCCGGCGCTCCCTTCCTCGCCACGTCAAGACCGGAGATCTGCTGGGGAGCGGCTCTCTGCGCACCCGGACCCACCTGGTTATCTCTCGCCAGGTAAGGGTGGGTCCCGCGCGGCCCTCGTTTAAAAGCTTGCTCCCGTCGTCGTGGCTCTGTTATTGGTGCTAGGGGTCTTCAAACTTGGCCCTATTATGACTTGTGGACTTCAACTCCCAGAATAACTCAGGCAGTGTGCCTGGCTGAGGAATTCTGGGAGTTGAAGTCCACAAGTCATAAAAGGGCCAAGTTTGAAGACCCCTGGACGGTGCCTCCGAAATAATTGTCTTCCTTCCTTTCTTCTTTTTTTGCTCGTTTTCCAGCGTTCTCGTGGTCGCTATGGAGAACCTGGCTGATGCAACCTCGCAGTTTGCTCTGGATCTTTTCCAAAAATTGAACGAAGCCCACCCAACCGGCAACGTTTTTTTTTCTCCGGTCAGCATATCTTCTGCTCTGGCCATGATCTACTTAGGAGCCCGGGGTAATACAGCCGCGCAAATCTCGGAGGTCAGCAGATATTTTTCTGTTTAGTATAGCTCCCAGGAATATTGTGGTTCTTTTGTAAGGAGAGGTGTATATTTTAAGTGCTGTATACAGTATTTGAAACACCGCCTGTGGCACAGGGACGTTGCCTTTGGATTTAAAAGGATTGATGTTAAGTCACTGTGTTAAAATGTTAGTACTTCAAAAGCCTTAGTAAGACACAGGATCAGTAATGTTCCTCCTTTCGTGATTTACTCCAGGCGTTACTTCTTTGTAATTCTTGTACGTGAATTTTCTTCTTATATCCTTATCCCATACAGATTGGACAACTATATGTGGAAAGTCTATAATTAGTGTTCTGCTGAACAGTTTTCAGGTGAATAAGGGTGATGATAGATGTTAGAGAGATGATAGAGAGATGATAGAGAGAAAGATAGAGATAGAGAGATAGAGATAGATTAGATAGATAATTAGATAGATTAGATAGATAATTAGATAGATAGACAGACGGATAGGTGATAGCCAATTTTCTATCACTAAATTTGGCCTATCGATCAGAGGTTCTGGAAATTTTATTTTTAACTTACAGGTTATACTCTGTGATAAAGTTTGAAAACTTTTGGTTTCAATTTTCCACATATAGTTGTCCAACGTGTATGGGATAAGGATATAAGAAGAAAATTCATGTACAAGAAATACAAAGAAGTAATGCCTTTTTTTTCACCATACCCCAAGCAAACTCAGCTTACTGGCTAATATGCTGAATTTTTCAAGCACACAATTACAGTAAGCTGTGATAAAAGTGATAGCTCTTCCCTCAAAAATTTACAGCCTCTATGGGGAATTAATATTTTGGTTTTCAAGTGACAGAGTGTCAGCCCCTCATACAAAGTGCTCAAATGGGAAATAAAACAAATGATCTGATGCTCTCTGTTCCATTCTTTTGCTATGCTTTATCAAAAAACCATTTGTTATGAAAATCGGACTAATATTCAACTTTTTCCTTATCTGTACCTATTTTATACTGTAGTCTACACAGATTCTGTAACTGATGCTGTAAGGTAACTTTGAATAAAGCCTCCTGTTGTGTCATTTCCCCAAGACAGAATATATGTCAAATACATTCAGCCTTTGGCAAATCCCCAATTTTTCCTTGCTTATGTAAAACCCATAGTATTAGTCTTAGATACTGTATGTGCCTCTTTTTAAAATGAAACCTAAATATGCAGAGAATGGTCCAGCACAGCTTGTTTATGTATGCCTTTCTATCTGTGTGTCTGTAGATTTCTGGAATGTCTCCATTGCTCTTAGACAAAAGTATGTTTGAATTAACCATAATTTCACTGTTCTTATTGGTATTAAGTTAGGATCTATCTTTTCCATGCAGATACTTCATTTTGATGGTGTCGAAGACCTTCATTCAGGATTTCACGAGCTCAGTACTAAAATTAACCGGAGCAATGCACCCTATATTCTGAAATTTGCTAATAGGTTGTACGGAGAAAAAACGTTCAACTTTTTGTCTGTAAGTAGATTGCAAACATCAATAACTCATGGGTCATCAGAATAGCTTTATAGGTCAACTTTAAATGTTAATTGATTATGATATTCAATGCAGTTATCATGTGCTTTAAGTGAATAATCTCTTTTAATTAGGTCTGCTATGGTCAGCCCAGCCCCCCCCAAAATGATACAGTAAGATCCAATTATATCCATTCATTTATTTCCTTACACCTAATAGACAGAATCTTGCCAAATTAAAGTTACAGTTGCAAGAAAAAGTATGTGAACCCTTTGGGATTCCGTGGAGTTTTGCATGAATTGGCATAAAATGTGCTCTAAACGTCCTGTAAGTCACAACAATAGAAAAACACAGTCTGCTTAAAATAATACTACACAAACATTAGCTCTTGTCATGTTTTAATTGAACATAACATGTAAACATTCACAGTGCAGGGTGGAAAAAGTATGTGAACCCCTAGCCTAATGACTTCTCCAAGAACTAATTGGAGCCAGGAGTGAGCCAACCTTGACTCCAATCAGTGTGATGATATTGGATGTGTTGCTGACAGCTGTCCTGTCCTTTAAAAACACACACCTGTTTTGGGTTTACTGGTCTCAAGAAGCACTGTCTGATGTGAACCATGCCTCGCAGAAAAGAGCTCTCAGAAGACCTACGATCAAGAATTGTTGACTTGCATGAAGCTGGAAAGGGTTACAAAAGTATCTCCAAAAGCCTTGATGTTCATGTGTCCACGGTAAGACAGTCTACAAATGGAGAAAGTTTAGCACTGTTGCTACTCTCCCTAGGCGTGGTCGTCCTGTAAAAATGACTGCAAGAGCACAGCGCATAATGCTTAATGAGGTAAAGAAGAATCCTAGAGTGTCAGCTAAAGACCTACAGAAATCTTTGGCACATGCTAACATTTTTGTTGACACATCTACAATAAGGAAAACATTAAAGAAGAATGTAGTACATGGGAGGACACCACGGAGGAAGCCATTGCTGTCCAAAAAAAATATTGCAGCACGTTTGAAGTTTGCAAAAGAGCACCTGGATGTTCCACAGCACTACTGGCAAAATATACTGTGGACAGATGAAACCAAAATTGAGTTGTTTGGGAAAAACACACAACACTATGTGTGGAGAAAAAAAGGCACAGCACACCAACATCAAAACCTCATCCCCACTGTAAAACATGGCAGAGGGAGCATCATGGTTTGGGGCTGCTTTGCTGCCTCAGGGCCTGGACGGATTGTTGTCACTGATGGGAAAATGAATTCCAGAGTTTATCAGGACATTTTGCAGGAAAACGTACTACCATCTATCCGCCAACTGAAGCTCCGCAGAGGATGGGTGATGCAACAGGACAATAACCCAAAGCATACAAGTAATTCAACACAACAATGGCTTCAACAGAACAGAATACGCCTTCTGGAGTGGCCCAGTCAGAGTCCTGACCTCAACCCGATTGAAATGCTGTGGCATGACCTTAAGAGAGCGATTCACACCAGACATCCCAAGAATATTGCTACACTGAAACAGTTTTGTGCAGAGGAGTGGTCCAAAATTACTCCAGATCGTTGTGCAGGTCTGATCTGCAACTACAGGAAACGTTTGGTTGAGGTTGTTGCTGCCAAAGGAGGGTCAACCAGTTATTAAGTCCAAAGGTTCACATACTTTTTCCACCCTGCACTGTGAATGTTTCCATCTTATGTTCAATTAAAACATGACAACAGCTAATGTTTGTGTAGTATTATTTTAAGCAGACTGTGTTTTTCTATTGTTGTGACTTACATGACGTTTAGAGCGCATTTTATGGCCAATTCATGCAAAACTCCACGTAATCCCAAAGGGTTCACATACTTTTTCTTGCAACTGTATAACCATCTAACCCACTAGATATGGCCTGAGAAACTCCAGGGTGTGGTCACTCTGAACCTTTCCCCCCTCCACCCTCCAGCTCAGGATTGCACAGTCTCTTAATCTGTGCATCTCTCGGGGTAAACTCTGTGTTTTGCTGAAATTTCCTACCCCACCCCCCTCTTGCTTCTTCAGGTACACGTTCCATCACGGCTATGAAATATGCAGTTTGAGAGGCTCATTCCTTTTCTCTCTTTTATCCACAGACAGGTTTCTTGTGAGATGTAGAAGCATTGCTGCTAACATTATTAGACAGATACAGATTTTCCAATTAGACTACAAATTGTATGCATGATATGCGTCTCTTTTCACAAGAATAAACTATCTTCAAAGACCATTCTGTTTAGGGTACGTTTCAGTCGAAACAAACCATGCTAATCTTGTATCATGGTTAAAGAGAACCATGAAGAAGAGCTGGGAAGCCTAGATTCAAGACCTCACTCGGAATAGTCCAATTTTTCTCTTTAGGCTAGTTGTGTTTTTCAGCCTAATCACAGTTATCATGACAGTGTATTGGAAAACTTCAACACAGGCTACATCAGCCTTTTAGAAAGAAGATATGTCTTCATTATGCTATTATGAGTGCTTCTTATGTGCTTAAATGCATTTAGAAAATTCTAGAGCATGATGAATGATGAAGGCAAAGGCTGTCAAGCAGGAACAGGGAGATTACCGTAATTGGATCTCTAGTTGATTGGAGATTATTATTTATTAAATGTAAACGCTTCCCCTCTTGCTATCCATAATAGTATTTATTTTATAATTTATTTTATAATTTATAAATATTACATGTCTCATTTTGCAAGGATTTCTTGACTAGCGTCCAGAATTCATATGGAGCTGAATTAGCCACAGTGGACTTCTCAAATGCTCCAGACAAGGCAAAAAACGAAATTAACCAGTGGGTTGAACAGCAGACTGAAGGTGAGCTTTTGTTTTTTTTTTTTTAAATTAACTATTGGGTCCACATGATAGTCAACTCTTACTTTTATTTCCCATAATGCTGCCATAAAATACCAATTTCAGGAATTGATAAAAGAGAAAACAAAATAATACTTTGCAACAGTTAATCTTACAGAGCAGTGAGTTGTGTAAAGTTGTATAAAAGATCCGGTCAGCAGCCTGTAACTTGATAAAAGATATTTTGGGCTGGCATAACAAGTCTGATGAAACATACAAGTTTGAGAACAACCCACCAATACACAGGACACAATAAATGAATGTTCCACACTGTCCTTGCTTGTAGAGTATCTCCTGAAAGACACTTAGAAAGTGGACATTTCATATTAATGGGTCTGCTTAATGCAACTCGCATCCTTTTATTTTATTTATTAAATTTATATCCTGCTCATCTCACTGTACAGCAACTATGGGGAGTTTATCAAATGATAAAAAGATAAAGACAATGCAAAGCAATTAAAATTTAGAAAAGTGAAATAGACCAAAAGCCAAGAGGAGAGGAGACATAAGGATGGGGGTCTTCTCTCAATCCCAGCATAGAGCGCCCTTGTTTATTTTATTTTATTTTTTTATTTTAATTCCATTTATATCCCGCCCTTCTCCGAAGACTCAGGGCGGCTTACAAGCTTAGCAGTAGCCTTCATTCTATGTATATGCCTGCTTATTAGGGCTTTCACACACACACCCAAGCGGCATTATTACAAAGTCAGCTTATTGCCCCCAACAATCTGGGTCCTCCTTGTTGAGGCTCTAGACCAGTCAGCAGAGCCAAGTTTTAAGAGTCAGGAGTGTGGGGACTGACCCTACCTCCAGGAAGAAATATTAAGAACACTGAATGTTTTGACTAACATATTGATTAAAAAGAGGATTCTATCTTAATTTGGAGTGATTCTGGAGCTGTGGCACCTTATGCACATGACAGGAACTAGCCAGTGAGTGCCATTCATAGAAGCTTTTGCTAATTCAGGATTATTATTATTTTAAGAGTGTAATTGCAGAGGGGAAATGTACATTTAACAAGTGCATTTAGATTAGTCTGATTGATATTATTTAGGTCTCAGTTTTTTGCACAGCTAATTAACACTGAAATTTCTCTGTCAAGGTAAAATCCCTGAGTTGCTATCTGAAGGCTCTATCAATGAAATGACTAAATTGGTTTTGGTGAATGCTGTCTACTTTAAAGGCAGTTGGGCAAAAGCATTTAAAGAAAAAGATACTGAAGACAAGCCTTTTAGATTAAATAAGGTAAATGGATTTTTTTTTCATGCTGTCTCTCTTCTGTAACAACAGTTTGTTGTTTAGGCATTTGTGGCAACGTACACTCTCATTAAGCATCATAAAACTTTTATGATAGCACTGAACACATAATCTTAATTTATCTGTAGTCATGTTTTTGAAGCTTTCTATCAGTTCCTTTGAACCTAATCACTAACTAAAAATCTCAACCTTCCCATAATTTAAACCTAATTCCATTCTGAAATATTTTACTGAACTGAGTAGGTCATTTGACTATACTGTATGCTCTAATATACAGTATGAAGGAAGACAACAAAGCAGTTTTTATTTTATTTTTACTACAGGAAGGTTCCCCCCCCCTGGTTTAATTTTTAAGTTGGGTTAGCTGTTCTGTTTACCTGACAATGAATTTACCTGACAATGAATTTCATTCAGCTTAATAGGATTGTAGGGACGCGGTGGCTCAGTGGGTTAGGATGCTGAGCTTGTCGATCTGAAGATCGGCAGTTTGGCGGGTCGAATCCCGAGTACCGCGTAGCAGAGTGAGCGCCTGTTACTCGTCCCAGCTTCTGCCAACCTAGCAATTCGAAAGCACGTAAAAATGCAAGTAGAAAAATAGGGACCACTACGGTGGGAAGGTAACAGCGTTCCGTGCGCCTTTGGCGTCTAGTCATGCTGGCCACATGACCACGGAGACGTCCTCGGACAAGCGCTGGCTCTTCGGCTTTGAAACGGAGATGAGCACCGGCCCCTAGAGTCGGAAACGACTAGCACGCATGTGCGGGGGAACCTTTACCTTTACCTTTAATAGGATTGTAAAATTCCAAAGAATAGCTTGCTATATATTAATATAGTTTTGCAAAGATCCACTTCCCAGAATTAGTTCTATCAATTTCAGCATACATGCAGAAGCTTTTATTTCTTTTGTTGTTTTTATAAGTTCCTCACTGTAATAGTCTTAAAATAATCCAGACAGAAAAGAAGAATGTGAAGATGATGTTCATGAAAGAGAAACTTCCTTTTGGTTACATCCCTGAATGCAAGTGTCGTGTGCTGGAACTGCCATACAATGGAGAGGATCTTAGCATGATCATCCTTCTGCCTAATGAAATTGAGGATAATTCTACAGGCCTGGAACAGGTGATTCTGTTGTTTTCTTGCTATTGCTATAAAATCATTGTCCTAAACAAAAATTATTCTAAATATGACATAAATACAGTACTTGGTAGGATCACCCATATGCATGGGCAAAGTTCTGGGTGATGTGATGCATTGAGTGGCTCCGTATACATTATTCTGGGGATCTCCAGAAAATCATTTTTGTACCAGACACTATGAATCCCTAATTATCTCGGATGAAAGAGCTGAAACCAAATTAGATCTGCATTAGATGTAAATAGTGTCTAAAAATAGTAAATAGTAAATTTATCCATTAAATAAATGCTTTCTATATTATGTTTGGACAGGACAACCGTGGTTTGCCTGAAAATACATTCTTTAAAAATCCATGTTATACTTCTAATAGTTTATAGTTTATAGTTTATTATATTTGTATACCGCCCTTCTCCCAAAGGACTCAGGGCGGTGAACAGGGCACATATAAAATACAAGGTACAAAAGTTAAAAAAAGAATTAAATACAAAGCCCAAGCTAAAACAATAAATAATAATGTAAAAAACCACAATAAAAACCCCAACACATCACCCATCAGGCCAGGCCGGCTTGTTCAAATAAATAGGTCTTCAGATCGCGTCGGAAGGAGCGAAGGTCGGGCGCCGTCCAGAGCTCAACCGGCAACCGATTCCGTAAGTCTGGGGCGCCCACAGAGAAGGCCCTCCCCCTGGGGGCCACCAGACGACATTCTCTGACCGGTGGCACCCTGAGGAGGCCCTCTCTGTGGGAACGCACAGGGCGGAGGGAAGTTGACGCCGGCAGCAGCATAATGTTTATGCTACAAACTCTGTATTAATTTTTTCCCATCTGAACATCGGTTAAAGCTGCAAATAGTTTAGCATGAAGCAAAAACCATCTTGCACTCAGTCCAATGCCATATTTTTATTGTCTCCCACAGAGAAAGACCATGTCTGGTGGGGAGGGGGTGTAGAGAAATGTGGTCTCTGACTCTGCAGATTCATTCATACTGAAGTCAATATGTTTTTCAGCAAGGCGTTTCTCTCTGCTGAAATGGAAATATCGTGGCACAGTGATACAAATGATTACTCCTCTTTCTTTGCCGTTTTAGCTGGAGAAGCAGCTTACTTTGGAAAAACTGCAAGAATGGACCCAGCCAAAAAATATGAATTCCAATCTGGACGTCTATGTACATCTACCTAAATTTCAGCTGGAAGAAAACTATGACCTTAAATCTTACTTTGCAGCAATGGGGCTGTTAGATGTATTTGACAGTGGGAAGGCTAATTTGTCTGGAATGTCAGGAGCTCAGGACCTCCATGTCTCTAAAATTGTTCACAAGTCATTTCTGGAAGTAAATGAAGTGGGCACTGAAGCAGCAGCAGCTACTGCTGCTGCGATTATGTTATTTTCTCTGCCCGTTGCAGAGGAGTTTAAAGCTGACCATCCTTTCCTATTTTTTATCCGTCATAAAGGAACAAACACTATACTTTTCCTTGGTAAATTTGTTTCTCCATAAAAGTAGCATAAAACCAACTTCCAGCCTCCTATAAAACACACATTTCTTTGCCTGCTTGGGGGAATTGCCATAAACAAGTTGGGTTTCTCCAGATGTTTTCCATCTTGGATTTTCTTGAACTCCTGAGTCTGTTGACAGGTTGTATACGACACTTTGCTCTAAAGCAGGGGTGTCAAACTCGCTGTGATGTAATGTTATTGTGACTTTTTTCCCCTTGCCGGAGCTGGGGTGGGTGCAGTTCCCACGTGATGCATCCAGCCCGCGGGCCGGCGGTTTCACACCCCTGGTCTAAAGGGTAGCTATCTTATCTAGGACATTCAGGTATGTTTGACTACAATTCCTTTAATTTCCAGCTAGCTAGGAATTCTGGGAATTTTAGGCAAGGGACAGCTGCTGTGCATTGTATTTGTAAAATCAATAACACACGAATTACTGGAATAAGGTTGGCCTTCATTTAATACAAGTTAAGAGTCTTTAGTCCAGGAACTGGACCAATGGAAGATCATTGATAATATAGAATCCAGAAAGTGACTTCTTTCTTGTTCAAAAATACAAAGCAATTTGGCACTTGTCTTAATAAGTACCTTATGAGGAATTATGGTACCACTATACTTCTCATTCAGTGAGTGGAGAATTGTTCACATACGAATCAACAACAGCCTCAATGTACTAATTTTTTGATATTTTTTTTCATCCACATGGTCTCTCTTCATTAAATCTGAGTTATATGTTGTCCATCTTTCAGGCATTGATTTTATTGAAGATAGATGTCAAATAAAGAAATTCTAATGACATTTTGAAGAGGTTGTTACTTCTACAATTCAGTTTTAATTCATGTTGCCTGGATGATTTAGAGGCACTCTTGTTTTAAATATTGGAGAAAGTCCCTTCATGCTTTCCCCTAAGTCAGTGATGGCGAACCTTTTAGAGACAGAGTGCCCAAACTGTAACCCAAAACCTATTTATGTATCATCAGGTGCTAGGTGGGCGTGGCCCATTGGGTGGGTGTGGCCCATTGGGTGGGCGTGGCTGCAGTAGTAACGGCAGACTGGGTGGGACTAAAAAGTTTAATCAATTAATTCCAACTTTGCGAGATCTTTTTTTTCCCCGCGAGAAGTTGAAATTGAGTGATTGATTGAACCTTTTTTTTTGCACACACAAACAGAGGCCTAAAGTGAAAAGGTTATATAAAAGCTACCTGAAGGCCTAGCAGTGGGGCGATGGCACACGTGCCACCTGTGGCACCCGTGCCATAGGTTCACCACCACGGCCCTAAATTGTCATTTATAATATAATCTGCCAATGATTTTGCCTTTGTGTCTAATTTCTCTCCTTTCCCAGCATTTTACAACTATCTACAGATGGAGCTCTGGGCTAGCAAAACGAAATGTCAAGAAGACAGTATAAGCCTGCACACCAGACAATATAGTACTTAAAATATTATAACTGAAGGTTTTTTTTAATCAAAATGGAAACAGTGATGATTTTTAAATTCACTTTATTTTCACAGTTTCAAAAATAATTTCTCAAGTTACATTTCAATTATAAAGGGTTTTTTTTCAGCTTAAGGTGCAAATGCAGTATTTCTTCCAACCAAGGACACAAGTCAAAATTAGGCCCTTTTAAGTTCTATGGATTGTATTAAATATATACTTATATCAGTCCCCACTGAAAAAAGCCTAATATTAGTTAGATTGGGCAATTTTATTTATTTTTTTTATTTTCTGAAATAATGCCCTTTATATCTTTGATTAAATCCAGTGATTTTAGTTGTTCTTTACCTATATAATATGTATTTTATTGAAGATTATCAAACAATTCTTACATTTTGCATAAAACCTGCAATAAAATATTCTTTATAGTATAAAATGGTTTAGGAATGTACAGTTATTTGGATTTGAAGTGGAAAAGGAAGCAGCTCAAGTAGGACACATATTTTCCTCTGACTACATAATTAGTGTAGAAAAGATAGTGTCTTTAGGGAATCTCTGACAACATTATTGAGTATATCCGTATCTGTGCTGAGCAGGTTTCTGCCTTGAACTGGAACAGTAGAATATCCTCAACGTTGTTTCATTTGTATCAAAGACGATGTAATTAATACACATATTATTTAATACAAAAAGGTAAATATCCCAGTTTGAGGCTACCAGTTTAATATGGCTATTCTGGAAACATAATGGTTTTCTTAAAACTGAAATGAACTTTTGAGAAAAAATATTGCAGGATTAACATGAGTCGCATATGAACAATACAGGGTGTTCCGTCAAATTTTGCTTTGCCTAAAAAAATCAATCCCTTTCAACTCTTCAGGCAGATATTCTTGCTCTACCGGGTTCTTGTACATAGGATT
This sequence comes from Vipera berus, assembly GCF_964194415.1. Lineage (NCBI taxonomy): Eukaryota > Metazoa > Chordata > Lepidosauria > Squamata > Viperidae > Vipera > Vipera berus. Next base: position 142,766,807 of record NC_138204.1, read on the forward strand.
ATATTTATAATCTTTACCATAACCTAAATTTTTCATGAGCCTGGTTGGTGCATTCCGCAAATGTAAAGGAACAGGAGGAAGTGGTCCCTGGTGGTCTCTTAGGCATGCTTTCACATTGCTGTAGGCGCTGTACACTTCAATAGACTTTGGTGCTCTGGCAAAATAGACTACACACTGTGCCAGTAAGACCTAAGCAACAAAAAGAAAGGGACAATTAAAGAAGCAAGGGAAATGTACTATAGGTAGTCCTCGACTTACAACAGTTTGTTTAGTGACCGTTCGAAGTTACAATGGCAATGAAAAAAATGACTTTTGGCTGTTTTTCACATGGCAGCCTCCTCATGTGATCAAAATTCAGACGCTTGACAACTGACTCGTATTCATGATGGCTGCAGTGTCCCGGGGTCAAGTGATCCCATTCTGCAAACGTCTGACAAGCAAAGTCAGTGGAGAAGCCAGATTCATTTAACAACCATATTACTAACTTAACAACTACAGTGATTCATTCAGTTAACAACTAGAGCAAGAAAGGTTGTAAAATGGGGCAAAATTCACTTAATAACTCCCTCACTTAACAACAGAAATTTTGGGCTCAATCGTTGCACTAAACTCTTGGCATAGGATAGCATGATTACTGCATTTTATTGAAAAACATGGAATTGACAGAATGGCAGGACGAAGGGGCCTATGTTTGCAATACATAAGTATATAAACAAAGTAATCACTGAATGTACAAAATTTAACATTTTAGGAATGGAACATTTCATCATTATTAGGAATATTCTGTTTCTTTTCTGGACCATACTATTCTAGATTGTGAAAATCTGCACCTGGTCCAGTCTTGGAATACTACAAATTGTTTCTGATTCAGAATAATTAACTTTTGAAATTATTAAAGCTTCCTTATAATGACACGATTGCCATGAATCAGAGGCATGACTGTTTCCAGAGTTTTCTGGAACATTCCATTCCCGGAATGTTAGGTTTTGTACCTCCTAAATTGAACTCATTGGCATATATTCCTAGAAAAAACATACAAGGTTACATTACTATTTATATTGTTTAGTAATTATATGCAATAGAAGGAAGCAAAATTGCTGTACAGGTAGTCCTCGACTTACTGTATAACCATAACTGGGACCAGAATTTCCATTGTTAATCAAGATGGAGTCGTGCCCGATTTTATGACATTTTTGCCATGGTTGTTAAGCAAATCACTGGAGTTGTTAAATGAATCACATTAAGCTTCCCTTATTGACTTTGCTTGTCAGAAGTTAAGTGGGGAGATGGCAAATGGCAATCACATAACCCCTGTAACCATCGTAAATGCATGCCAGTTGCCAAGCACCCAAATTCTGTTCATGTGACTGTGGGGATGCTGCCATGGGCATAAATGTGAGGACTGGTTATAAGCCACTTTTTTTCGGTGTCACTGTAACTTCAAACAGGCACTAAATGGATAGTTGTAAGTTGGGGACTACTTGTAGAAGAAAGAATAACATTTAGAGGTTCTGATGTTGATTTGTTTATAAATTACATTACCTCACACTCCGGCATTCCAATAAAGTGGCAGCCTTGATAAGCAGCCACGGCTTGAGGTAAGGCCAAGGGATCTGCTAATCCTATAATGACATTTTATATTCTAATCAATAATATGATACATCAAATCAAGTCGACTTAAATAAACCGCTACACGGCATGGGGCCTTTCTGTTTGAGGGACTGCTTGTTCTGTGTGCTTCAAAAGACTCGGCTTCCTTCAGGTCTCATTGATTTTAAAGTAAAGTCATCTAGCAGGGCCTAAGAGGTAGGCCTTCTGTTGCTGCACCTGTCCTTTAGAGATTTATATGGCCCCTGCCTTAAAGTGATCTTTAAAACCATCCAAATCTAAGGGCTAGATTTTTTTCCCCTAGGCCTTGGATTTGGATGGTTGGGCTGGAAACTTTAAGGTGGGGTAGGGGAAAGTATAAAGATGGTCTGTTGTTCTCTTTGACAGTTATTATTTTATGTGTGGTTGGGGTTTTTTTTTTTTGAGTTGGCAGCTAGAAATTTGATGAGTAAATCAAGAGGATTCATTTGGTAAAACTGCCATTAGTTAACATATTAAAACCTGCTTTCCTAAATATTCTCCTTTGTATCATTAATGTCAAAGAAAAAAGATACGAAGATAGGTATCTCTTTAGGATAAATGACCCCATCTCTAATTCCACTAGCAAACAAAGGCAGCATCTTGCTGAAATATGGTGGTGCAGTGGTCTGAATGCAGCATTGCAGGATAACTCTGCATTCCCACTGCCAGGAGTTCAATCCTGACCGACTTCCATCCTTCTGAGATCGGTAAAATGAGGACCAGGATAGTTGGAGGCAACATGCTGACTCTACAAGCTGCTTAGAGAGGGCTATAAAGCACTATGAAATGGTATATAACTCTAAGTGGTATTGTATTTCTATATTGATTCATAGCCTTTGCTGCTCACTTGTAACTCAAGGAGTAAAACACTTCAGGGAATAAACTAAAGGCAGCTGGATGGAAAGCTATTAGTACATGTCAGGGGCATAGAGTAACAGGAAAAAAATGACTTTCAACCATTAATTAGTTGTTGCCCATCAGTCTCTGGTTTCAAATGGAGTACTCCAGTTTTACTCTTTTCAAGCCAAGTGTCACAGGAGAACAGGTAGATAATTTTTGTTCACTTTGACCTCTTTCCCACAATTTGGGATCTAGGATGAAATAGATGTCTTGTCAAAAGACTACCAAAATAATGAAACTAGGATATTTTATGTATGTTAAACCCTATATAAAGGCCTTGTTTGTTCTAGTAGTGAAAGAGGGACGTTAGCCCCAATCTACCTGTCTATATCTGGAAGAAATAACGCTGCAATATGCAGGGACTCAGGCTGCAAAGATTTCTGTCATTTTGGAATAATCAAGTTACCCGTCAGAATATCAGTTAGCCAACTGGTTTTGATATTGGAGATCTCCATATTCATCATCTAAAAACCTGTGCTAGACAAGTGCAACATAGTTTGGGAGCCATACCTCTATTCAGTAAATTTGTAGATTCACAGACAAGCACATTTCCAGTTTGAATGAACCAAATACCCTTTTCATAATGATATCTATTAAACAGTCAGTTGACTCCTAATGGTATAATGTTGACTGTTATAGCCTGAACTTCTCTTTACATTAGAACTGCAATTCTCAAAAAAAAATGAGCTGATCTGACTTCTGGACAAACTGGTTCCAGAGCAAATATCTCAAGAACTGCCACCTGCTCCTTTGTAGTTGCCCTGGAAGCAGGTTTTCCTACTTGCCCTATATTTTAAGAAGGAGAATGGGATTAGACTGTTACTTGTGTTTTGGAAGTAAAAGCTGAGTTGGCAGCATTGGGGAGAGACTGCAGAGCTGGAGACAAAACTACTAGAGTGGCTATGAGGATCCAGGAGCCAGCTGGATGAAAGTGTCCATAGTAACCCACATTCTCTTGAGTTACTCACCTATATCTTCACTTGCAAATCTTACCAACCTTCTTGCCACATAGAGTGGATCCTCACCCCCTTCAAGCATTCGGGCAAGCCAGTAAAGGGAAGCATTTTCGTCAGAGCCACGCATAGATTTATGAAGTGCAGAGATGCAGTTATAATGCTCTTCACCTATTAAGAAACAGACAAAAAGCAACAAAATGCTTAGATGATCCAATGCATTTGAGTAGCAGGGCAATTTAAATGCCTATTTTCCAATGAATATATTAATTACAACATGCCTGCATTACCTTTAAAGAGAGATAAAAGTAACTGGGGGCAAAGAGCCTGCTGCATTTCTTTTGTCATTCCCAGATTTAAGATGCTTCTTGTGGGACATTGTATCAAATTATATTATATTGGTGCTGTAGCGCATTACAATATTGAAGATTGCACAATTATTTTAATGCTCATTTACCTTGTGTTTTTGTTGTGATTCAGCGTCAGCCTGTGGTTTCGGCAGCTGAATCAGACAATTCTGAGGAGGAGGAGGAGGAGGAGGGGTTTGGAGAGTCTTTGGTTGCAGATGCATCGCAGAGCTCTCAGCCAGGCCCCTCCCATCTTGTTCCTCCTCAGACCCAGCTGTGTGAGCCTGAAAGATTAGATGAAGACGATCCACAGCTGGCTTTGTTCAAGGACCCTCGAAGCAGGAGGCAAAGAAGCAGAAGTGAACAAAGAAAAGCAATGAGGCACCTCGGGAGGAGGCAAAGAGAAGCCACGCCCTGAGACTGTTGTTTAAAAGGGGAATGTGTGGGAGGTGCTGGTTGCTGAAGGCAACCGTTTGAAGAGTTTCTGATATAGTCTCGGTCTGTATTTATTTTACTCTGTTTTGAACTGTTTCGTTTAGTTTTCGCAAATAAATTTGGTTGGCTTAATTCCAGCCTCTTGAATATAACAAAGGGGTTGTCCCTGACATTTCTGCAGGGCCGGTTGTAGGCTAGAACAGAACAGTTTTGTTCCTAAACTTAGTTCACCATCCAGTGATAAGAGGGACATCTAAATGAATCATACAAGTTATGGTAACCTTTGACAGAGAAAATACATACAAAAGCAATTCTACAGAAATGCACAGCTAACTCAAGTATCTAAATTCCTTCCCAGTACTGCCATGACAGCTGTGATATTTGCCACTCACCAGCTCGGTCATACAAAATGTGGGATCTTTGGAGTCCTTCCTTCACGTGATCTTCTGTGATGACCACTCGTTTAGCAGAACACTCATGGTTGCTATCCTGATGGGAGGTGTTGGTTAATCTTGCCTGGACAGCCATCTGGAGCCCATTTAACCCAGTCCTTGCATCACCATCACAAAGGTAGGCAAGAGTATTTATTGCTCTTTTTTCAATGCATAGACATAACCTGAAATACAAACATAACTCATGCAAAGAACAGTTGCTGGAATTGGGTATGTCTGGTTTAATGAATAGAAGGGCCAGGGGTGACATGATAGCAGTGTTCCAGTATCTCAGGAGTTGCCACAAAGAAGGGGGAGTCAAGCTATTTTCCAAAGCACCTGAAGGCAGGACAAGAAGCAACGGATGGAAACTCATCAAGGAGAGAAGCAACCTAGAACTAAGGAGAAATTTCCTGACAGTTAGAACAATTAATCAGTGGAACAACTTGCTTCCAGAAGTTGTGAATACTCCAACACTGGAAGTTTTAAGAAGAGACTGGACAACCATTTTTCTGAAATTGTATAGGGCAGACATGTCAAGCACAAGGCCCGGGGGCCGGATCCGGCCCGCAAAGTGGTTTCATGTGGCCCACAAAGCCATCCTGGAAACAGTGAGGGAACGGCCCCCACTGCCTTGGCCCTGGCCCAGAGACCCTCCTCCTGCCAGACACCCTCAGATCTGTCCCACCCCTGCCCAGGCCCCCATAGGCACCCTTGATGTGAACGATTTAGAGCTGGCCACACCCACCCAGTAGGCCATACGCACTCCAGCTGCGTCCACCCAGTAGGCCACGCCCACCCTGGCCATACCCACCCAGCCCCCTGAGGCAACCACAATGCTGATGCGGCCCTCAATGAAATTGAGTTTGACACCCCTGGGTTAGGGTTAGGGTTCTGGTTCTATTCTGTTCTGTTCTGTTCTGTTCCATTCCATTCTTTACATTGGGACACAGAGAGCAAAACAGACTACGGTTTTATCCTCATGAAGTTATTCCAAATTATCACAGAGGCTTTACAAAGAATATGTCATCTGTCTCCTTGGTTTTGACATCAGAATGTTAAAAATATATAATGTGGTCATGTTAAACATTCTTCTGAGTCCTTTTTTGTCATTTGATAACAAATAGAAGATAAAGTGATAGCAAGCTTTAAATTTTTTTTAATTTTAATTTTAATTCCATTTATATCCCGCCCTTGTCCGAAGACTCAGGGCGGCTTACAAGCTTACATGTCACATTCAAACCAGGTTAGGGACTCATTCCAAACCCATACTAAAAATTGAAACCTGAACCACATTTTGCCCTGAATTGAAACAGAACTTACACCATTAACTGCTTTATTTATTCTGCTAAATAGGAACAAAGACCAAAAGCGAAATGACTAAATATCAGGCTGTAGTTATAACAGAATACCTTGGTTTACCTTTCTTTCCCTGCGTGCCGACAAATAAATGCCCAGTAAGGAGGTCTACCTGTTTGAACACTTTTAGAAAGAGCTGAAACATCAGTGTAAATTATGCCACCTAATAATCATGTTCTCTTAAGTTTATTTTAAAATTACTAATCATTCAAAAACAAAATTGACCATCAAGGATTTTTTCTTAAAAAAATATCATCCTAAAATTTTCAAAGGCAGCAAATTAAATTAATAAGGTTTGTGAAGGATTACATGGTTGTAATGTACATGGTTGGATTGGGATCTGAAGTTGAAGGACATTATACTCTGTCAGGACCAGAACATTTATTGGTCACTGTGAGGCTAATGGGCACTACTGACCTCTGAAGGAAGAACTGATTAAGAAGGGCCATGCCAGTTGCCTTCTGGATTCCTTGTATTTTGAGTGGGCACTTGGGAGTTTCCCAACAATTTGCTGGGCTGCTGGAGTGCCAAGTAGCTCTCTAGAATATAAAAGCAATGAATAAAGAGATACTGACAGAAGCAACAGAGTCCTGCCAAACAGTCTCTCTCTCTGAATGCTGATCCAGGAATATTTCTTGATTAACTGAGGAGCTAAGGTGAAGCAACAGAAGAGATACTTAGAGCAATACTGGTGAAAGACTAGCGGAGCATATGAACAAACACAAGAGTCCTTCTTCAGGTGACATTTTGGCGGTAAAGGAGGCAATTTCAATATCTTTCCATCTTTACTGTGTTTGTAGACTGCCATCTGGTGGCCTTGTTTAAGATTTCTGCTCTTTTTTCAATAAGGAGGAGTCACAAGAGCTCTCCTGGCTGCTATGAACTTTTTGCTAGGTGGGTTGCAGACGAAGCCACTGATATTCAGAGCAGCACCAAATCTAATCCCGTGACAGGGGTAGTACCATCTTTAGTGCTGGTATTGCAAATGAACCCAACATTGTCAGAAGATCTGCAATTCAGTTGTGGAAGAATGCAACTAGAATTGTTGGTTGGGATGTAGCGCACGCACACACGTGTGCGCGCGCGCACACACACACACATATTCCAGTTTGATGTAATGGTTCTGGTGCTGGAATACAAACCCAGAACCTCTGAGTTCTAGACATGGAAGCCATCTGGATGATTTTCCGTCAGTCCGTTTCTCTCAAACCACCCTCCCCTCCGCAACAGAGTTGTTGTGGGGAAAATAGGAGGAGGAGAAGAAATTATCTACTGTATACCACCTTGAGTTGCACAATTATAAAGGCAGGACACAAATCATATAAAATTAGCTGTTTAAAACTGATATTCTTGTTCTTGCTTCTGTTTTTGCCCCTTCTTTTCTGCCCACTTTTTATTTTCACACCCTCTGGAAGTCCCCTTAGGAGCAGAGATTTACCTCATCCCATAGTACTTTACCAGAACAAAATCCCAACTCTATACATAAATAATCATTTGCATGGACAAGCAGTCTATTTATTTATTTAATTTATAAAATTTATTGGCCGCCCATCTTACCACAGGGTAACTCTATTCTTTTTTTTTTTATTAAAGAGTTTTACAAAAACAAAATTTTACAATATATCCCCAAATCCCTCCCACCCCAAACCCACCCACTTCCCCCCCACTTCCCAGAGCTAAATACAGGATTATAGTTACAATAATCATATTCTAAATAAAAATTATGCATAATATACAATTAACCAAATTCATAATGTGCTTTAACTCCCCTTTAACATAACTACAAACAAAGTACCAATAACAATATCCCACTAAAATCTACTCATAAGCTAAATGGAACTTTTTAGTCCCATATTTGTTCTGAATATAATCTATCCATCTCCTCCAAACTGAAATATATCTTTCCTGTGAATGATCTTTCAAATAAGCAGAAATCTTAGACATTTCTGCCAGATTCGAAACTTTAAACACCCATTCTTCTATAATGGGCAAACTATCCTTCTTCCAATATTGTCCCAGTAACCGTGCTGCTGTTATCATATTCAACATCAAATTAGTTTCTTTAACATCACAATCTACAACAATACCCAATAAAAATAATTGCGGAGAAAACTTTATCTTTCTCTTAAAAATCTTTTGAATGTTCCACCAAATTTTGATCCAAAAAGCTTTTATGTTTCTACAAGTCCACCACATGTGAAAATAGGTAGCTTCTGAACTACCACATCTCCAACATTTAGACTGTAAATTAGGATACATGTTGGACAACTTCTTGGGATCCAGATGCCATCTAAAAAACATTTTATAAAAATTTTCTCTTACCGTATATACTTGAGTATAAGCCGACTCGAGTATAAGCCGAGACCCCCAATTTCACCCCCAAAAACTGGAAAAAGTTATTGACTCGAGTATAAGCCGATCCGCCGTTCTGCAAGCCTCTGCCGCCAGCAGAGGCTCGATCCGCCATTTTGCAAGCCTGAATACACAGGAATACCCTGTGTGGCCGCGGCTCTCGGGGAAGCCCTGGCTGTCCGCTTCCTCGCTCCACGCTGCCATTCGGGGCCCGCGCGTTCCCCGGGCAAATTGCGGCGCCCAGCAGGCGAGGAAACACGCCCGCTCCAGTCGTCCCCCCTTCCCTCAGGAGATGCGAAGCAAGTGACCGCCCGGAGCTTACCGAGGACTTGCGCGCGGCCGAGGCTTCGGTGCTTCAAGGATCGCGCGCACCTCTCCCAAGCCGCCGCCGTCCGGAGACCTGCCGAAGTTTGGGGAGGTTTGGGGAGGTGCGCGCGCACCTCCCCAAACCTCGGCAGGTCTCCGTTCCTCCTGCCGACCTTTGGGGAGGTTTCGGCGCCTCCCCAAACCTCCCCAAACCTCGGCAGGTCTCCGTTCCTCCTGCCGAACTTTGGGGAGGTTTCGGCGCCTCCCCAAACCTCCCCAAACCTCGGCAGGTCTCCGTTCCTCCTGCCGACCTTTGGGGAGGTTTGGGCGCCGCCCCAAACCTCGGCAGGTCTCCGTTCCTCCGCGCAGACCTGCCGACCTTTGGGGAGGTTTGGGCGCCTCCCCAAACCTCCCCAAACCTTGGCAGGTCTCCGTTCCTCCTGCCGACCTTTGGGGAGGTTTGGGCGCCTCCCCAAACCTCCCCAAACCTCGGCAGGTCTCCGTTCCTCCTGCCGACCTTTGGGGAGGTTTGGGCGCCTCCCCAAACCTCGGCAGGTCTCCGTTCCTCCTGCCGACCTTTGGGGAGGTTTGGGCGCCTCCCCAAACCTCGGCAGGTCTCCGTTCCTCCGCACAGACCTGCCGACCTTTGGGGAGGTTTGGGCGCCTCCCCAAACCTCCCCAAACCTCGGCAGGTCTCCGTTCCTCCTGCCGACCTTTGGGGAGGTTTGGGCGCCTCCCCAAACCTCGGCAGGTCTCCGTTCCTCCGCGCAGACCTGCCGACCTTTGGGGAGGTTTGGGCGCCTCCCCAAACCTCCCCAAACCTCGGCAGGTCTCCGTTCCTCCTGCCGAACTTTGGGGAGGTTTGGGCGCCTCCCCAAACCTCCCCAAACCTCGGCAGGTCTCCGTTCCTCCTGCCGACCTTTGGGGAGGTTTGGGCGCCTCCCCAAACCTCGGCAGGTCTCCGTTCCTCCGCGCAGACCTGCCGACCTTTGGGGAGGTTTGGGCGCCTCCCCAAACCTCCCCAAACCTTGGCAGGTCTCCGTTCCTCCTGCCGACCTTTGGGGAGGTTTGGGCGCCTCCCCAAACCTCCCCAAACCTCGGCAGGTCTCCGTTCCTCCTGCCGACCTTTGGGGAGGTTTGGGCGCCTCCCCAAACCTCCCCAAACCTCGGCAGGTCTCCGTTCCTCCTGCCGACCTTTGGGGAGGTTTGGGCGCCTCCCCAAACCTCGGCAGGTCTCCGTTCCTCCGCGCAGACCTGCCGACCTTTGGGGAGGTTTGGGCGCCTCCCCAAACCTCCCCAAACCTCGGCAGGTCTCCGTTCCTCCTGCCGACCTTTGGGGAGGTTTGGGCGCCTCCCCAAACCTCGGCAGGTCTCCGTTCCTCCGCGCAGACCTGCCGACCTTTGGGGAGGTTTGGGCGCCTCCCCAAACCTTGGCAGGTCTCCGTTCCTCCTGCCGACCTTTGGGGAGGTTTGGGCGCCTCCCCAAACCTCCCCAAACCTCGGCAGGTCTCCGTTCCTCCTGCCGACCTTTGGGGAGGTTTGGGCGCCTCCCCAAACCTCCCCAAACCTCGGCAGGTCTCCGTTCCTCCTGCCGACCTTTGGGGAGGTTTGGGCGCCTCCCCAAACCTCGGCAGGTCTCCGTTCCTCCGCGCAGACCTGCCGACCTTTGGGGAGGTTTGGGCGCCTCCCCAAACCTCCCCAAACCTCGGCAGGTCTCCGTTCCTCCTGCCGACCTTTGGGGAGGTTTGGGGAGGCGCCCAAACCTCCCCAAACGTCGGCAGGAGGAACGGAGACCTGCCGAGGTTTGGGGAGGTTTGGGGTGGCGCCCAAACCTCCCCAAACGTCGGCAGGTCTGCGCGGAGGAACGGAGACCTGCCGAGGTTTGGGGAGGTTTGGGGAGGCGCCCAAACCTCCCCAAAGGTCGGCAGGAGGAACGGAGACCTGCCGAGGTTTGGGGAGGTTTGGGGAGGCGCCCAAACCTCCCCAAACGTCGGCAGGTCTGCGCGGAGGAACGGAGACCTGCCGAGGTTTGGGGAGGCGCCCAAACCTCCCCAAACGTCGGCAGGAGGAACGGAGACCTGCCGAGGTTTGGGGAGGCGCCCAAACCTCCCCAAACGTCGGCAGGTCTGCGCGGAGGAACGGAGACCTGCCGAAGTTTGGGGAGGCGCCCAAACCTCCCCAAAGGTCGGCAGGAGGAACGGAGACCTGCCGAGGTTTGGGGAGGCGCCCAAACCTCCCCAAACGTCGGCAGGTCTGCGCGGAGGAACGGAGACCTGCCGAGGTTTGGGGAGGCACCCAAACCTCCCCAAACGTCGGCAGGTCTCCGTTCCTCCGCGCCCTGCCTGCCTGCTTCTTTCCGCTGCGGAAAGAAGCAGGCAGGCAAGGCGCGGAGGTCCGGAGACCTGCCGACGTTTGGGGAGGTTTGGGGATTTGCGCGCGCACCTCCCCAAACCTCCCCAAACTTCGGCAGGTCTCCGGATGGCGGTGGCTTGGGAGAGGTGCACGCGATCCCGGAAGCACCAAAGCCTCGGCCGCGCACAAGTCCTCGGTAAGTTTTTTTTGTTGACTGGAGTATAAGCCGAAGTGGAATTTTTCAGCCCAAAAAGTGGGCTGAAAAATTCGGCTTATACTCAAGTATATACGGTAAGTTTTGAGCCTGAGTAAATTTAACATTTCTGACCCAAATTATCTCCCAGGTGTCCAACGAAATTGGTTCCTGAATATTTTGTGCCCACTTTATCATACAGTCTTTAACCAATTCCGTTTCCGAATCCAATTCAATTAAAGCATTATATATCCTCTTTATATGTGCACAATTTAAATCTCTAATTTGTTTTACTAAATTTTGATCTGTAATTGTGATGCCAACCTTTTCATCTAACTTCCACCTAGCTTTCAATTGGGTATATTGAAACCAAGAGTAACTTATATTTTCTTGTCTTAACTCCTCTAATGATTTAAGTTGCCAATCATTCCCTTGCAATCTAAGTAATTCCTTGTAGGAAACCATATCCATACTCACTCCCATAGATACGCCCTCTATCGCATGTCCAGGAATTCCCCAAATCGGTATTTTATAATTTAACTTATAATAATACTTTTTCCAGACACGCAATAAAGCACTTCTAAGAATGTGGGATTTAAAAGCCCTGTCCACCTTCTTATCATAAAGCAAATATGCATGCCATCCATATACCAAATCCCATCCCTCAAGATGAAGTATTCTCTTGTTGGTTAAATTAAGCCAATCACTAATCCAGGTCAAGGCAACCGCATCATAGTACAATTTCAAATTCGGCGCCTTGAGTCCCCCTCTTTCCCTGGCATCTTGTAAAATCTTAAATTTAACTCTTGGTTTTTTCCCCGCCCAGATAAATTTGTTAATACCCTTCTGCCATTGATCAAGGTTGGCATCCTTTTTCAATATAGGTATCATTTGAAACAAAAAGAGAAACTTTGGTAGAACATTCATTTTAACAACTGCAATTCTTCCCAGTAATGATAATTGTAATTTTTTCCAATTATTTAAATCCCTTTGTACCTTCAACCATAGTGTTTCATAATTATTCTTATACAATTTTACATTTGAGGCCGCAATATATACTCCTAAATATTTAACCTTCTTCACTATTTCAAAACCTGTTAATTTAGATAACATATCCCTTTCACTCATAGATAAGTTCTTGGATAATATCTTAGTCTTATTACTATTCACCTTAAACCCAGAAACCTTACCATACTGAGTTATAATTTCCATCAAGTCTATAACCGACTGTAACGGTTGGGATACTGTCACAACCAAGTCATCAGCAAAAGCTCTCAGTCTATAATCATTCTGTTTTATTTTGATTCCCTTTATCATAGAGGACTCTCGAATTTTAATTAATAAAATCTCTAGTGTTAGAACAAACAATAATGGTGATAGGGGGCAACCCTGTCTTGTACCTTTTTCAATTTTGAAAGTCTCTGTTAATCCCCCATTAACTATAATTTGTGCAGTTTGTTGTTGATATATAGCTTTAATAGCATGTAGAAAACCTTCTCCAAAATTCATCTCCTCAACAACTCTTAATAAAAATTGCCAATTCAATTGGTCAAAGGCTTTCTCTGCATCCAAAAATATCAATGCTGCAGAGACTTGGTTGTTCTTATCCAAATATTCAAGCAAGTTAACAATTTGTCTTACATTATATTTCATATACCTCCCAGATATAAATCCCGATTGATCACTATGAATCATTTGTTTCAAAACTTGCATTAATCTATTAGCCAATACTTTAGCAAAAATCTTATAATCTGTATTTAAAAGCGATATAGGTCTATAATTTTTAGGTTGAGTAAGGTCTTGATCCTCCTTTGGAATCAACAATACAAAAGCTGTCCTCCATGATGGAGGAACTACACCTCCAGTCTGAATTTCATTAAACAAAGTCTTTAAGGGTTCAATCATTTCAGGCAACAACTTTTTATAGTAAATTGCTGTTAATCCATCTGTTCCCGGAGCCTTGCCCAATTTCAACTGTTTAATAACTAAAGAAGTTTCTTCTGATGTAATTGGGCAGTTCATCTCAAGTTGTTCTTGTGAAAGTCTTGGAAAATGAGCTCCCTGTAAATACTTGTCTATATCTAAAGCTTGTATATTTTCTTTAGAATATAATTTCGAGTAAAAATCTAAAAAACTCCTCTTAATCAAATTTTGTTGGTAGACTTCTTTTCCTTTATATTCTATTTTGTCTATAGTACGTGATTTCTGTTTTTTCCTTAATTGATAAGCCAACCATCTACCAGGCTTATTGGCATTACAAAAAGTATTGTGTTTAGCATAACGCAAATTAGTTGCTACTTGATCAGCCAATAGCATATTAAATTGTTCTTTCAATAAATGTATTGAGATCTTTAAATTATTATCCAATGGATTCAAAATGAGCTTTTTCTCCTTAATTTTAATCTCTTCCTCAGTATCTAAACGTTTTTGCACTTGCTTACGCCTATAGGCATTATTCATATAAATAAAAACCCCTCTCATATAGGCTTTACTAGCATCCCAAACCATTTCCATCGAGGTACCTTTATGCATATTTGTAACAAAAAATTCTTTCATATGTTCTCTACATTTCTGCAAGAACAAGTCATTTGTAAATAAATTCTCATTCAGCCTCCAGGATCTCCTACTAGCGTCTTCAGCAAAGAACTCCAACCAAACAGGACTATGGTCAGACATTGTCCTAGGAAAAATCTTAACGTTCTTAACCGAAGAGGAAAGATCAGTAGTAATCAAAAAGAAGTCAATCCTGGAGAAAGATTTATGTCTATCCGAAAAAAAGTAAAATCTCTGTCTCTCATATTCCTTTCCCGCCATACATCTCTTAATTCCAGATCTTCCTTCAAATCAAAAAAAGCTTTAGGCAATTTTGAATTAAAAAAGTTTTTAGAAGATCCCTTCTTATCTTCAGATGGCACCAAAACCCCATTCCAGTCCCCCATCATAATAACAGATTTGTAATCCAGTTCAATTAGTCTCTGATGTAAAAATTTAAATTTTTTTTGCTGTTGTTGATTTGGAGCATATAATCCAATAAGAAGAACTTTCTTTCCTTGTAGTGTTAATTCAATACTAACATATCTCCCTTGTTTATCCGATTCAATCAATCTTGCCGAAAAGTCTTTTCTTAAGTAAATAACCACTCCAGCCTTCTTGTCCGAAGCAAAAGATGCAAAATGTGTTCCCAATCGGGAATTAATCAAATATTTTTGATCTTTTAATGCAATATGTGTCTCTTGTAAGCAAACAATGTCATTTTTATGTTGTTTCAGATAAAAAAAAACTTTCTTTCTTTTCTGTGGTGAATTTAACCCATTAACATTCCATGTCAGGAACTTCACCATCTCTAGTGACCATGAGCCTTTGGAACATGGCCTGAAGATCAGCTGTTGCTCTCTTAGGACGTGCTCCTCCCACAGGCTCTGAGATGGCCGCATCTTGCGTAGCTGGACCAGTTACAGGCTTTTGTTTTTGCTCTTTTTCCATACGCTTATATGCAGCTCTTGTCATGATTCTTTATTTCTTGTTGCAAAACTTGCGTTGACTGCATCACAACTTGCTGAATGTCTGTCAGTGTAAATGCAGGAGGTGGGGGAGAGGGTGGTTGTACTGTAGGTTTCATTGAAGTCTGCCCTGCAGCTTGTGGTATAGGTGAGGAAATAACAGTCTTAGAGAGCGGGGCCCTCCCCCACGTCTCGCAGCCATCTCTTAGGTTTCGATTTCCTCTTTCACCCAGCAGAATCAAAGTTCAGGGGGGGAAAAAAAGGAAGAAAAGGAAAAAAAAAATAACAATTCTCCCAAAGTACTTAACCTTCAATAGGAAGAAAAGAGAACAGGCTTTCAAACACACAAAATCCGATACTGGATAAAGTCAGCTGCAAATTGTATCTCTTGCTTTGTAGCAAAATATAACAATTTTCAAACACAGTCACTTCACACAGGAGAGAAACATTCCAGCGCCATTTTTACTCCATTTCAAACTTGAAACTTGAAGAAGATAATGAAACTGAGTTAAAGTTGAAATCCAATTTGAAAATACAGATCTTCCTGCTTTGCTCTGCCTGCTTTCCAAAGGAACAAAATACTCACAATCCCCTCTAAGCAGCAGGTGCAGTTGTCGCGTCTTGTTCCACTCCTTTTGGAGCGAAGACGTCCTGAGAGCGGAGAAAGCCTGGGCTCCGAGGGGGCTCACCCTGTTATCCCCCAAACTACGTGGGAGAATCACAGGGGAACTCTACCTCTACCCAGGCAGGCTCGCCACTCCCTCTTCTCCCGAGGAAGAAGCTCCAGCGCCGCGGAGCAGCTGATTTTCGCTGCCTCCGGGCGTTTTGACACTTCCCAGGATCGGGCGGCTTCAGAACGCCGCCATTCGGCGCGGAAGCGCTACAGGAACCCGGGTAACTCTATTCTTAAGTTCATTCTTAAATTCTACTTATGGGTAGTCCTCACTTACTAACCACTGTTTACTGACTGTTTGAAATTATAATGGTGCTGAAAAAGTAACTTTACAGCCAATCCTTGCACTTATGAATGCTGGACTGTCCTGGCGGTCCTCAACCAGCCAGCATTTATGACCATCACAGTATACCACTGGAGAAACTGGCAGTAAAATTGCAAGTGTCAGCCACTTGGTGTCTCATTAATGTTCAGCATCCATGGGTGATTTGCTTAATGACCATGGTGGAAGTGAAGTCGTAAGCCAATTGTGATCATGTCATGTTTCATTTGCGAACCATGTTGCTTAGTGATGGAATTTCTAATCCCAATTGTATTTGTTAGTCAAGGACTACCTGTATTCAGTTCTTTATAAAATGCCCACTTCTGAGGTGGCTTATCACACAAGTAGTATAATGATAAAATAGCAGGAATATTCTAGGGCTGTGAAGAGCTTTGAATTCAAAGGCAGAAAAAGGGCTCTGGAGGAAATGGAAGCCCTCATACAGTTTGTAACTCCTTAAAATAGCTGCTACTTTTTCTGGGATCACTCAGCAGCCACTACAACCTGCCATACATTAAGACAGAACAGCCTTCAATAAAGTTGTCAAGTCTATATACTATAGTGTTACTTTATGTTGCATGATGTCACAACAGTTTGCTAGACAATTGTCTGAATGACAATGATTTGAATGATTTTTTTTCCTTTTTGAGTAGATATCTGTTTGTTAGTTCAGTTCTGTTTTAGCTTTATTCTTCATTTTAGTATTTTTCCTTCACATCTGTGTGTCAATTTGGCATATATAGTTCTTTACTTCTACAGATACAAGTAGTTATCTTCCTAGTGAATACAACATAAAAGAACAACTAAATATTAAAGTCTAGATTTGACTTTAATCACATCAGATGCAGATTTGGGGGAACACCTGCATATGTGAACGCTCTATGTTAATCTCTTTCTCCATAGGATTAAGGCCAACAAGTCCACAGCTTTATCTGCAACCTGCTCTTATTTACCACATACAGAGGAGTATCTTCCACCAAATGTATTGTGGGGAGCAAGTTGATAAAGATTAGAAAACCTGCTCCAGCAGGATTGTTCCTCTCCCAAAATAAAACAGGAACTCTATGCTCTATGGCAGAGGTCTTCAAAATTCTGCCTGGCTGAGGAATTCTGGGAGTTGAAGTCCACAAGTCATAAAAGGGCCGAGCTTGAAGACCCCTGCTCTATGGGAAGGATCAGAGATCCCTTGATGTGTATATATCTCAAGGAAAGCATATATATACATATGTATGCATAATTTTTAAAAAAATGTTATTTGTAAGCTGCCTAATTTAGAACATTTGTGTTTCATCTTCATATTTTCAAAGGTACTTGTGTTTATAAAGATATTTGTATTTCTATACTCAAATACAAATATTTATATTAAATACATACTAGATGTCATCTGGCAATGCACAATATTTGCCAGAAGATAACTATATTGTCTCATAAGAAGAACCAGTTCCCCACAGGTTTGACTGATCCTGCAGAATAGCCAAAACACCTAGTATAACTTCACATATCTTTTCTCCTATGCCAGGTAAAGACAATTATATCACTACTGAGATTTCTGTGTCTGACAGAAGAATATGCTAAATTATCAATAACTAAGAGAAGGCCAATTCACTTTTCTCATCCCTTTCAACATACAGAATAGCCTTATTAAATCATGGCTGGCCAGGGAATATTATGTAATAGCTGCTTCTTATTTTACTTTCAACCCAGATATGTTTATGGTTTTTACTGACCAACAAGCTTAGTGAAGCAGCTCTCTTATGCAGTATCTTCCCACGTGATTTAGGAAAAATTATAGCAACTCCCATGGTATTAAACACAAAAGCACTGTGTTGGGCTGAATTCTCCTACTTGCTTCATATCGCTTCTGCAGATTATTAGGCTGCAGCCAATTCGCTATCTCATAGATGCCACTAAGTTTGTAAATAAGGCAAAGCTGACTAAAAGGTTATTTTTAAAAGCAAAGTGAGCCGAGCAAGCACAGATCAGGTCACAGTGCTTGTCTGAAATTAAAGCCCAAGTTTTAAAAAGTTAAAAACAAGAAATGAGTCAGTTAAAAATCTGATCTTAAAGGTTCTTGCAAAAACAATAACAATAAACAAATAAAACCAAAAGAGATCTCCATCTTTTTGGTCTGAACTCAAAATGCACATGCAACCATAAAACAGTTGCAGCTATTATTCATTGGCAAAATTATTTTTCAAGCTTTTATACTGATGTTCTGCATTTTGCACTGAGTTGCTTTCTATGACCTGAACAGATGATTTTATGGTTCTTGAGTTTGAAATGATGAATGATGATAAACAGTGCTTTTTTTGTAAAAGAAAAAGGTGCCAGAACTCACACATGTCATACAACCCGCCTTGCCTATCCTACAAGGTTCCATCCAAAAAAGGTGCCGGAACTCCGTTCTGAGCGTTCTATGACAAAAAAAGCCCTGATGATAAAGCTTCATATTTGTGTTAGGTTTGTTGAGATAGTCCTTTGAGTTTTAAATCTTTCAAAATAATTGTTGAAGGGAAAGAATTGTTAAAGAAATAACTGTGGGAAACTGGGACAAAACTTTCATAGAGTTAGGGAGAAGACAGAAGACATTCTTGGCAGGACATGTCCTCAGTACTTTAATGTTTTTATTGATGTTACAGTGTATTGAGATATTTTACTAGATTTTTTTGTAGCAGTGTGATTTTATTATTGTCTGGATGTACATTATAAACAGCCATAGCTCTTTCTACCTATGTGAAGTAACAATTGCAAGGCATTAATCTAATCTAGCTCCCAATTTATGTTGAGATTTTCCTCACTCTCAGCTTTCACTTGGACAATATTTTTGCCAGTCTCCAAAATTAAACACAGGACATCTTGAACTCCCAAGTCTTGATGTTTGTATCCTGTAACCAATGATAACTAGAGACAAAAATATACAGAGACGGAGAGGACACCCTAGGACCTACCACTGCCTGACCTGCCAGTGGAATGTCAACGAAAGGATTAAAAAAAAACAGCTAATGCACCAGTTAATGGATGCATTATCTGGCACATTAATAATATTTGCCTAAATAAATAAAATTTTCAATGACTAAACATGTCAATGAATGCCACAGAAGTAATCAGTGTTTATGCCTATCTTCACAAATTGATGAGCAATACAAATAACTATCTTTAGTCTGTAGTACAATCTATATAGGGATGCGGTGGCTCAGTGGGTGAGGACGCTGAGTTTGTCGATCAGATGGTCGGCAGTTTGGCAGGTCGAATCCCGACTGCCGCGTAGCAGAGTGAGCGCGTTACTCGTCCCAGCTTCTGCCAACCTAGCAGTTCGAAAGCACGTAAAAAAAAAATGCAAGTAGAAGGGACCACTACAGTGGGAAGGTAACAGCGTTCCGTGCGCCTTTGGCGTCTAGTCATGCCAGCCACATGACCACGGAGACGTCCTCGGACAAGCGCTGGCTCTTCGGCTAGTCAGAAACGACTAGCACGCATGTGCGGGGGAACCTTTACCTTTACCTTTACCTTACAATCTATATAGATTGATTCTATTCAATAATTTATTTCCATCCCAATGTTTGGGATTATGTGTAGTAGAATTTGCTTCTGTTTGGTTTTTTGAGCAAAGGATAGGCAATGAATATACTAAATACTACTGAGCAATTTTGATTGCTATTAAATGTGGTCCATCTGACTCGCTATCTGCCTATCTTATGCACCACAACTCTGAGTGGCTAACAAAATCATAATAAAACCCATCTGAGTAGTAAAAATTAATACACAAAAAACCAAAACATGAATGCCAGTGCCCCAAGCCACACTTCCCAACTGATTCACGATTGTAATTGCTGGGATCCCATCTCACCTTATTCCAACGCCTGAGAGAACAGCCAGCTTTTTAAGGTCTTCTGGAAGGCTAGGCAAGTGGAGGCTTGCCAGATCCCAGTGCATCAGCAACCAAGTTTAAACCACAATAAAATTAACATTTAGAAAAATATGAAAACTGCTTGAAGACCATTTCATGTATTTACAAGAGCCAAGAAAATACACTGTGAAACTTGCAAAAAATGATTTGGCAATAATTGCAGCCAATATTATGTACCTTACAGTAACGTACAGTTACTACAAATGAGGACTCCTTTGGATACAATGGCATGGCAGCCAACTTTCCATAACTTCATTCCAGCGTGATGCTTGAAGGCCAAGCATTAGTTCAAAAAGTCCTTCCATGTAAACCTTATCAGCTAAACACATAATCTATTAGGATATTTTCCTATAATTGGGCTTACACGATAGACTTTTAAATACTACAGAATTGTACAATGAAGTCACAGCAAAGTGGCTCTAATCTTTGCTTTATCATACATACCAAGCGTACCCAACCCATAGCCTATGGGCCACATGCAACCCTGGACAGCTAGTAACGTGGCCCTACAAGTTTGTAAACTTTTAACATTATGTAATTTAATATTATAAGGCTATATATTTTATATACAGCCCAAGACAATTCCTCTTCACTCAATGCTGAATAACAGAGTTGGAAGGGGTCTTGGAGGCCTTCTAGCCCAACCCTATGCGATTTTAGACAAATGGTTGTCCAATCTCTTCTTAAAAACCTCCAGTGTTTTAACACTGCAGCCCAGGCAAGCGAAAAGGTGATATAGACACTACTTTTCAAGGCTTCCTCTTTTTTTACCATTTTCTTTTACTGATTATACAGTATAACCTTGAGTAAGATTCTTAACCTTTCCATGCTTCAGTTGATTCATGTTTATCCCACTGGTGGAGCTGGGCTGACCTATATGTACATAGCAATAGCAGTAGGACTTATTATATACCGCTTCACAGTGCTTTACAGCCCTCTCTAAGCGGTTTACAGTGTCAGCATATAGCTCCCAACAATCTGGGTCCTCATTTTACCGATCTTGGAAGGATGGAAGGCTGAGTCAACCTTGAGTCAGTGAGAATCGAACTGCTGGCAGTCGGCAAAGTTAGCCTGCAATACGTTCTAACCCTTGCGCCCCCACATGGGACATAAAGCATCAGCCTGAAGTACCACACGGCAGCAACAAGCTCACTAAAATCTCTTTCTTTCGAGAAATGAGATGGGGAAAATGTGTACCTTCTAACTGAACTTTCATTGGGAGACTGCCGTAAGCCATTAAAAAGGGTCACCAATGCTAAATCCTGAAGCCTTGCTTGGCATGACCAACTTAAATTATATTTTATTTAGCATACACACATGCACAAAATGGATAGTGAAACACAAAACCCTGAACAGGAGGAGGAAAAAAATAGTTTCTACTATCTACATTCCATTCAAGAAACAAAAGCCTCCCCAACTCAGCCAAAGAGTCGCTGTAAACACAGCTGTGACATTATATAAAGCCTGACAAGCAATGTTACTTCTTCTCCGCCCCATAACCTACTGTTTATATCTTGCTGCAACGTGAAAATCCTACAAATGCAATATCCTAAATAAGGAGGCAAGATTCCACTGTTCCCCTAAATCACGCAGTCTAGTTAGAAGCATAACATTTTCTTAACTATTGGAGGAAAAACTGAATAAAAGGCAATGGGTTTCCCCCCCCCCTAAAAGGCTTCATTATCTGACTTAATTAAATCAATATTAACAATACCTAACATACTGACTACTGTTGAAGAGAATGGTACTGACTTTTAAAATATTTATTAGCTAATCAAATTATAAAATACAGAAGTACAAAGAAAAATGAAAATAATGGGAAAATAGGGGAGGAAAAGGGGAAGTGGAAAAAAAAGGTGTAAAGCAAAGGGGAAAAGAAAAATAAAAGCACTGAGTCCCGGCTCCTTTTGATGGAGTAGAACAGGGGTGTCAAACTCAATTTCATTGAGGGCCGCATCAGCATTGCGGTTGCCCTCAGGGGGCGGTTGGGTTTGGCCAGGGTGGGCGTGGCCTACTGGGTGGGTGTGGCTAGAGTGCGTATGGCCTACTGGGTGGGCGTGGCCAGCTCTACATCGTTGGCATCAAGGGTGCCTATGGGGGCCTGGGCAGGAGTGGGACAGATCTGAGGGTCTCTGGCAGAAGGAGGGTCTCTGGGCCAGGGCCAAGGCAGTGGAGGCCATTGCGGGGGCCATTTCCTCACTGTTTCCAGGATGGCTTTGTGGGCCACATGAAACCACTTTGCGGGCCGGATTCGGCCCCCGGGGCCTTGTGTTTGACATGTCTGGAGTAGAATAAGGTAGCAACATAAAACTTCAACTTTTTACTTTTATATAATCATCAAACACAAAATGGTTTCCAAGCAGAAACAAAGTTAGTTGTGTTCTTTTCTTTAATTGACAATGGTACTGACCAAGAGAAAATTACTAGTGTTTAAGCTCCAAAAAGTGAACAGGGATTTATTTATTTTATTTATTAAATTTTTATGCCTCCCAACACCCCTTCAAGGTGATGCTGGATGGCTTTCAGGTTATAAAACAAGGAAAATAATTAACTGAAGCAGAATTAGCTGCAGCAGTGAGACCTAAATATAAATATGCTCTATGAACTGAAATTCACATTTAAATCTAGGAATAGATATTTGAGACCCAAGTGTAGTTTCTTGCGCTCCCGACCCTGCTTCACTAGGCAAAATAAATACGCTCTTACACTAAGGAAGTTGTAGTATATAATTTATTAAATGTAGTTGTTTTCTAAGTCTATGCCTCCGGTCTGATGTAGCAGTTATCTTAACATTTTGACTTCTGAACGTTTGAAATAATATATGATGAAAGCAAAAATTTCGCAGGAGGGAGGCTTCATATTCTTACCTGAAAACAACTTCGAACTGCTTTTATATGTTTACTTGAATTGTTTGATGGCATTTGGGGATCAGCAATGTGTCTTTATGGGAAATAGTAATTTTTCTTTTACTGCTCACTTTTAAGAAAACACCCAGGATATAAAGGTAATTCTGATCAACAGAGTCAAAACAAATCAGGGACGGCTGAACTGGCCAGCATTTTGGACTATTGTGATAAACTTGCAATGAGCAAAAACTGCTGCACAAAAATTAGATTAGAAACCCAAAGGCAATACACACAGTTGCTGTCAAATGTAAAATGGCCAGTGGCCAAAGCAGTCGTTACAGAATTAGGCTCATATTTTTTTTAAAAAACTTTGGCTGCACACGGCTATTTTCTGTTACTTGTGTTCAACACAACCCCTTTCCTTTGCTATTAAAAGAGTTTGGTTTTTGCATTCTTCCTCCTCCCCACTCCATAAGTTCTTCCTGCCTTCTGCTTTGGCAATCTGTCACTGGATTCCTTGGGAGGTGTAGGTTAACATACAGCAGTCTACAAAGCATACTTACTCAGAGCCTTTGCTGTTGTTGGCATTCAGAGAGCTGGTGGGTTCCTCATCTTGGCTCAGAACCTGGATCCCTAAGGACTTGACGGCTCGCATCAGGATAGTTTCCATTGCTTCAACTGAGAGTTTCTCAAGAACAATAACGCGGCACCGACTTAGCAGAGCTGAATTGACCTGGAAGGAAGGATTCTCTGTTGTCGCCCCAATCAGGGTTACGGTTCCACACTCAACGTGAGGAAGAAAAGTGTCCTGGACATGGGAAGGAAACGAACAATTGGCCCCAGTCAATGACAACTGCAGACATCCCATGTGAGTATATTGACAGCTCACCTGCTTAAGAAAGGTAACAGCTTTGTTAATAGTTGGTGCTGCAGACAATCACCTCTACCCTCATTTACCACAATGAGCTAAAAATTAAAAAGTTTGTGGGGAAAGCATGTTTAAGTCTCAGAACTTTAGCTTTTGTTCATGCACATCTAATAAAGTGGTTTAAATTCATTGTAACTGGGCTCATTTCTATGATGCCACAGGAACCTTGATCATGCAGGATACTGAAAACAGTATGTTTTTGTAACATAGGTTTTCATTGTTTTGGAGAAATAAAGGGGTCTGTGATGGTAACTCTTAAAACAGTTTTTCCAAAAGGATTATTCAAAGATTGTAAAGCACCAGGTACATTTTGATGTTATATAACACAATGAATGTTGGGAAAATTTACCATAGCCTAATTTCATTGCAATCCACTCCCTATTTAATATTATTATTTAATATAATACAAGGTAATTATTTAATATAATTTTTGATATGTATACACCTCCAGTCTCCAAATCTCCCTATGTGGTCACTTGGTGACATAATCAACCAATACATCTCCAAAACGTTCTGGCATTCTATTTTAGAATGTTGTTCAGTTGTGAAACTAAAATTGTAAGTTACATTATAAGCCAAAAAGTACAACTGTAAAGATGACTGTAATGCTCTGACTGTCCCTTCGTAACCTTGCTTGACTAGAAAAGAAGCTTTTGCTTTTTTTCCTATTGGGATAGGGCGGTATATCAAAAATGGAAGTGGTTGCCAAATTCCCAATCCCAAACTTGCTTTTTAAATAGACTGTAATATTAAATCTGAATATGGCAATCAGCATCGATATGGTAATCAAGTATCAGTATTGATTTTTAATGGATTTCTAATCTCACGTCGTCTTAAAATGCATGTAAACATGTATTATGCCAGCATGATATAACAGATCAAGTGTAGGGACTTGAACTGGGTAGACCTTGGCACAAAGCTCTGCTTACTAAGTGACCTTGGGCCAGGCACTCTCTCACACCTCGTTGGGCTTCAGAAGGCAAATACAGAAAAATTGGGCAATAAATCTCTAAATAGATTTCCAGAGCCCCTTCAGGAAAGGTGTATCACAATTGTCAGAGTTAAACCATTGCTCATTCTCACATGCAGAATGACTTCACTGCAATATACTAGTTTTCTGACTGCATATAGAAAAAATAATACCTGTTGGGACTTATTGAAACGGTGTATCTCGTCTATAAATAGAATAGTCTTCCTCTTGCAGAGTCTCTTTTCATTTTGGGCTTGGAAAATTACATCTCGGACATCACTGGTTTTGGCACTTGTGGCCGACAGTGTCACAAACCGTGTTCCATTCTTCTTACTGCTATTGGCTATGATCCGTGCCAAGGTTGTCTGAAACGAAGAAAACAGGCAAGCATGCTGATTTTGTTCTGTTTGGTTTTGGGTTAGTGTGATGTTTTATTCTAGTCACTGAACAGAATTCTGAAGAATATAAAGTAAGTGGATAGTTTGTTTCAAATAAAATACAAACATTATTTTAACTATATTACAAGGTAATCAAAGCCGGATGAGTTTTATAGATAGTATAACAATTTTTTGCCATTTTCAGAATTGCCTAAATTCTTGGCGAATCCAGTTTTACAAAGACCATTATTCTAAAAAAAACCTTTGCCTTTTTGTTCTTCAGCAGCGTCTCATTTTTCTTTAGCAGTGTTTTATGATTAGACCATTAAATAATACAGTATCAGTTCAGTGGATGAAAAGAGAAAGGGAAAAACAATACAATCTGCAACTAGATTTTTTTCCTTAGGACAAAAATACATTTTGTATCCTAAATGACAAAATTAAGTTTTTTAGTTCAAATAAGACACATATCCAGCTGTTTCTGTCCAGGTTTTTAATAGTTTTTTATTTATTTATTTATTAAATTTATATACCGCCCTTTCCCGAAGGACTCAGGGCGGTTTACAGGGTATTTAAAATCCAAACAGTACAAAATACAAAAGTTAAAAAACAATTAAAAAAGATTAAATTATCCCTTAAAATAAAAACCCCAGTTAAAAATTGCTAATTCTGTATGATAGGGACGTGGTGGCTCAGTGGGTTAGGACGCTGAGCTTGTCGATCAAATGGTCGGCAGTTTGGCGGGTCAAATACCGAGTGCCGCGTAACAGAGTGAGCGCCTGTTACTCGTCCCAGCTTCTGCCAACCTAGCAGTTCAAAAGCACGTAAAAATGTAAGTAGAAAAATAGGGACCACTACGGTGGGAAGGTAACAGCATTCCATGCGCCTTTGGCGTCTAGTCATGCCGGCCACATGACCACGGAGACGTCCTCAGACAAGCGCTGGCTCTTCGGCTTTGAAATGGAGATGAGCACTGGCCCCTAGAGTCGGAAACGACTAGCACGCATGTGCGGGGGAACCTTTACCATTACTTTAATTCTGTATGGTACATAATGTTTCCGGAACCAAAGTTGGGTACATTTATACCCCTATTATAAAACATAAGCCAATCCTAGTGCACATGAGCTTACATGTACAGTGCATCCTACTAAAGGGCTTATTCTGAGGAATCTGTGTATATTATTGCAAGTCTTAATTAAAGTAACAGGTGTAAGACCTGATTTTTAAAAAGAGAGGTGTTTTTTTAAAAAAGACACATAAATAGATTGTAACAGAGGAGCTGTAACAGTATTATATAACGGCTAGCATTCTCAATTCCACTATGATAAAATTTCACGTGCAAGGAAAAATATTTGCAATTTAGTTTTCTATAATCATAGATAGGGGAATGTGTAATACAAACGCTGTACAGGGCATCAACTAAGTCCACAGATGGCACGCAGAGCCGTCTCTGTAGGCACGCGTGCCATCGTCCCAGTCCTAGGTCTTCAGATGGGTTTTATAAAACCTTTTCGCTTTAGGCCTCCGCCGCTGTGTGCAAAAAAAAAAGGTTCAATCAATCAATTTCAACTTCTCGCAAAGTTGGAATTGATTGATTGAACTTTTTACTGCCACCCAGTATGCTGTTACCACCGAAGCCACGCCTACCCAATGGGTTATGCCCACCCAATGGGCCATGCCCACCCAATGGGTCACGCCCACCCGGCACCCAACGATAGATAAGTGGGTTTTGGGTTGCAGTTTGGGCACTCGATCTCTAAAAGGTTTGCCATCACTGATCTAAGTGAAGCAACACTTTTATTCCCAGCCTCCCTGACAAACCATGATACCAATGGATCTGATTACTTGGAAAATATTTTGAAAAGGAGTAGGTCCTATCATTCTTTCTCCCTTGGCACATCATTAAAAATTCAAATGTTTCCTGGAAGTCGCAAAGCAGGAATAAAGTCTTTGCTCTAATATGATAGCCAGTGCTAATTAAATCTAATAAAAGGGTATTCCAGCACCGAGTCCAAGAGAAGCTTTCTCCACTATGATACATTCCAGATGTGGTCTTCTATATCCATAATCCTGGAGCCAACATCTGTTTCTCTTGCTATAATGTGCACACCATTTAGACCTCAACTGTTGCTGCTGGCAATGTGCTCAGAAAGCAAACCACGATCCATCCAACATTCCCAGGAAAAGCCATTCTGTAAAATAGAGGTGAACCGAACCGAGGGCTGCCATGCTAAATTAAGGGTGTTAAGCACAACACTCTAGACCTGCATTGCTGTGCATCCTGTTCTATCAGCAGCAGGTAACCATTTCCAAAACAACAGTCAAGAGCATTATAGCTTGCCTTTTTTAAAACTACTAAAAGCACATCGCATATATTAACAGTATAACAGAGTTGAAAAGGACCTTGGACGTCTTCTAGTTCAGCTCCCTGCTCAAGCAGGAGAGCCTATATTCATTTTGGACAAATGGCTGTCCAATCTCTTCTTAAAAACCTCCAGTGATAGATTACCCACAACTTCTGGACCAAGGCATCTCACTGATTTAATTGTTCTCACTGACAGGAAATTCCTTCTTAATTCTAAGTTGGATCTCTCTTTCTTAAAACTTCCATCCACTATTTCTCTTGCCCTCAGGTGCTTTGGAGAATAGGTTGACACTCTGAGACAACCCCTTGAATATTGGAAGACAGCTATCATGTCACTCCTACTCCTTCTCTTTATTAGACTAGACTAGACTAGATGAAATGAGACGAGAAGAGAACAGAATAACGGAGTTGGAAGGGACCTTGGAGGTCTTCTAGTCCAACCCCCTGCTCAGGCAGGAAACCCTATACCAGTGATGGCGAACCTTTTAAAGACCGAGTGCCCCAAAACCCAGACATTCGTGTAGCAGCAGGTGGGATGGGGGGGGGGGCTTTTTTCCCTTTAGATTTCAGTTCAGTCAGAGACTTAAAGGACATAAATCGGGCACTTCAAATTGTATCTAGGGATAAACTGATAACTCCTAAAATGGAGGAAGAGTGATGGTCTCATCTTTTACAGCCCATCATACTTCTAATTGTTCTATTTGGGATCAACTGTAGCTTTATCAGGTTGTTGTAGAACAGCTCCAAATACATGGTGTGACAGTAATCTAAGGGGTGACAAAGGCAGGGGTTATTTTGGCAGGTGGTTTATTAGCAAAGTTGGAAAAATGTCCATCAAGCCACAGATATCGTCTGGGAACCAGTCAATGCACCTTCAAAGGCAATGCAACTCCATCCAAAACCTGATATTATGGTATCTTTGCGTAAGATACAACAGCATGTGCATAATCTGGGTCATTTTACCTTAACAATAAAAATGGGTTTTGTGAGCAATACACTGAGTACCACTTCATTCTAATTTGAACTTCTTGGCTAGAAATTATAGGTTTTAATCTAAGACAAATTTTAACTGAACACAGCTTTTACTGGCTACTTCGTAGCTTATAACAGTTGTTCTGCTGTAGAAGCTCTCATCCGAAAGAACCTCTAACCCTTGTTACATCATTCTCTATCATCCTTCCTCAATAAATCAAGCACTGATCATAGTCCCTTACTTTGAATTCTAGAATAAATCACACAAATAATCCCAGGATCTTGCAAGTACATAAACTGCACTAAGTTATAATCTAAGGGGAAAACAGTAAAAAAAAGTCTGTGCAATCCTTCAGCAAACAAAACAAAATGGCGCACAGCAGATTTTCCAATTCTGTATTTTAAAACCCAACCTTGCCAATGGTGGCTACAGCATAATCATTTTCCTATATACTATGTGAAAAAAAGTAGTTCCTGCCTAGCATTGGCATTATAATACAAAGCCATTGATTTAGCCTCAGCAATGCCAATACAGCCTTCTCATCTCTCTTTGTCTGTGGCAGGCATGGGAGAAGGGCTAAATAAAAAGGGCACAAAATTCAATCAAAATTCAACTGCCAAGCAAAATAAAATAAAATAAATATGTTTTATACAAACACACACACACACACACAGAGGCAGAACCTGAAGTGCTTTTGCCTTCTCATGATGAGGTTTAGAATAAAACACAAGGTAAGCTATGTGGTAAAAATAAGCTCGCTGAAACATAACCCCAGTTGCAAAGACAGCATGTTACTTTGAAGTTCACACATTCCCATCATTTACTGCTTTCATTAATGCAATCTAAGATTGCACTTATAAAACCAAGGGTAGATGCTGTGTCATCTTCAAGTCAGTTTCTATGTAATGTGCCAGACATTCACTTAATTATCCTTTTTCCATCTCTAGATAAAAACAAGGTTAGCTATCTGCAAATACAGGGGTTTTGATGTGCCAGCTCCCAAGCTGCTCTGTGCTTGGGTTACACAGTAGATGTCTCTCTCAGCTAAAACTGAGTACTCCATGGCAGACAAACAAAAATCTAAATCTTGCACATTAAAGGGTCATAAATCAAAGGGCGACTTAACTCAGGTTGCAACTTACGTTTAAGCAGCTGGACCATTCGCAGCCATGGAAACTTTTATTTCTTTTTAATCAGCAGTCCAGACTGATGCCCATTTAGCAGTCCAGACTGATGATCCCTATTGTGTGAAGTCAGACACATTCATCTTCAGGGGTTTATAAATTCTTTTCGAGTTTCTGCTGAATTCAGATAGACGGGTCTTTTAGCCCACATTGCTCCCTTGAAACCTACATGGCAGACATTCAGAACAGGAGCTTCTTGACTCACAGCCATTTTCTTAGTGACCATTCAAAGTCACAACAGCACTGAACCAAGTAACTTATGACCATTTTTCACACTTATGACCGTTGCAGCATCCGCATGGTTACACAATCAGAATTTGGCGACTGGCATGTAGTTATCATGGCTGCGGTGTCCTGGGATCATGTGATCAACTTTTGCGACCTTCTGTCAAGCAAAGTCCACGGAGAAGCCAGATTTACTAAACAATTACAGCGGTTCACTTAACAATTGGGGCAAGGATGGTTGTAATGGACAAAACTCACTTGACAACTCTATTGCATAGCAACGGAAATTTTGTGCTCGATTGTGGATGTAAGTCAAGTTGCATGGATCTGAGTGGATAGGGAGATTGTGGGGTATCCAAGCTGTAATACCTCTCATTTTAGTGCTATCATATCTGAACTGCAGACATTTAAACTACCTCTACAACAGCAGCCCCCAGCCTTTGGGGCACCAGGGACAGGTTCTGTGCAGAGAGTATTTTTCCATGCGCTGGGGGGGAGCATGGTTTTGCGTGAGCCTGCATCCCACATGTGTGCAGATAGGACTCATTTGTGTGGCCTGTTTTGTGGCGTGCTGCCTGGGGGGGGGTTGGGGACCCCTACTCTAGATCACAATCAAGTGTTAGTTTTTTAATGAATCTGGTTGCTGCATGTTGTGGTCAACCAGATATTTGCAGGCCACTTATGGTAGACCAACCTTATACAAAATTGTTAGCTGTGTATCATGGTATGAAAATCCCAAGAATGCAATTCTGGGAATTTTCCCACTTCATCAGTGAATGATTTATGAAAGCTCTGCTAGTGCGAAAATGATATTAAACAATAGAATGGTTTATTCTTATGTCATTATATTTTTAAAACACCTAGTTATTTAAACTGTGATACCATGAAGTTATAACAAAACAGAGAGAAGTGTAAGAGCATCATTTTTTTTTCATTTGGGGGAATGTAACCTCATCTATTCAGAAGAAAATAAATCTGTCTTCCCCTCAGGAGGATAATTGTTATCCAAATTGGAAATCCTTATGTATTATTCCGTGATATCCACAATTCTGCTCACTGCATTGCTAGCCAAAATGAAGCTCAATGACACAACATATAGATCAGTGACGGAGTGCCCAAACTGCAACCCAAAACCCACTTATGTATCATCGTGTGCCAGGTGGGCATGGCCCACTGGGTGGGTGTGGCCCATTGGATGGGTGTGGCCCACTTGGTGGGCGTGGCTGCAATGGTAACGGCAGACTGGGTTCGACTAAAAAGTTCAATCAATCAATTCCAACTTTGTGAGATCTTTTTTTTCCGTGAGAAGTTGAAATTGATTGATCGATGGAACTTTTTTTTTTGCACACAGCGGCGAAGGGCTAAAGCGAAAAGGTTTTATAAAACCCAGCTGAAGGCCTAGGAGTGGGGTGACGGCGTGCGTGCCCACAGAGAGGGCTCTGCGTGCCACCTGTGGCACGCGTGCCATAGGTTCACCACCATGGATATAGATTATAGGTAGATGCCAAACTGCTTTCTTTAGTATTTACAGTGGATTCCAAAGGTATTCAGACCCCCTTCACTTCTGTCCGTTATGTTATGCTGCAGCCTGATTCTACAGTTGTTGAAATTCATTTTTTTTCTCATTAATCTACACTCGGTACCCCATAACGACAAAGTGAAAACAGACTTTTAGAAATGTCTGTAAATTTATTAAAAAGAAAAACAAAAACAAAATATCAAGATTGGCGTAAGTATTCAGACTCAGTGAAGCATTTTTGTTGAAGCATCTTTGGCAGCAATTATAGCCTTGAGTCTATGATGCAACAAGCTTTTGCCCACCTGGATTGGGGGATTTTCTGCCATCGTTTTCTTTCCATTGTTGTCACGTTGGAAAGTGAACCTTCGGCCCAGTCTGAGGTCCTGAGCGCTATGGAACAAGTTTTCATTGAGGATATCCCTGTTCATTCCTCCCTTCAGCTTTCCTTCAACCCTGACCAGTCGCCCAGTCCCTGCTGCTGAAAAACACCCCCACAGCATGCTGCTGCCACCACCATGCTTCACTGTTGGGATGATATTGGGCAGGTGATAAGCAATACCTGGTTTCCTCTAGACATAACGTTTAGAATTGAGGCCAAACAGTTCAATCTTGGTTTCGACAGACCAGAGAATCTTGTTCCTCAGCCTGAGAGTCCCTCAGGTGCTTTCCTGCAAACTCCAAGCAGGCTTTCATGTATTTTGCGTTGAGGAGAAGCTTCTGTCTAGCCACTCTGCCATAAAGTCCAGGTCGGTGGAGGGCTACAGTGGTGGTTGTCCTTCTGGAACTCTTTCCCATCTCCATACAGGATCTCTGAAGCTCAGTCAGAGTGACCATCAGGTTCTTGGTCATCTCTCTTACTAAGGCCCTTCTCTGATTGCTCAGTTTGACTGGGCGACCAGCTCTTGGGAGAGTCCTGGTTGTGCCAAACCTCTTCCATTTGAGAATTATGGAGGCCACTGTGTTCTTAGGAACCTTCAGTGCAGCAGAAATTTTATTGTAGCCTTCCACAGATCTGTGCCTTGCAGGTGGACTGAGCGATTGGGATTTTAGATTTTAAATTTTAGAACGTGTTTTATTGTTTAGGGCTACTTGGTTTAATTTATTTTAATTTTTGTATATTATGTGTTGTATATAGTGTTTTAATTGCCCTGTACACCACCCCGAGTCCTTCGGGAAAGGGGCGGTATATAAATCCAAATAATAAATAAATAAATAAATAAATAAATAAATAAATAAATAAATAAATAAATAAATAATCCTGTCTCTTGAGCTCTGCAGGCAGTTTCTTTGACCTCATGGCTTTTGCCGTGAGGCCTTATATAGAGAGGCGTGTGCCTTTCCAAATCATGTCCAGTCGATTTAATTTATCGCAGGTGGACTCCAATCAAGGTGTAAAGAACATGTCAGCAACGACCTTAAGAAACGGGAGGCACTGGACCTAAATTTCAAGTGTTGTTGCAAAGGGTCTGAATACTTAAGCCAATGTGATATTTCAGTTTTTTCTTTTTAAGAAATTTACAGACATTTCTAAAAGTCTGTTTTCCCTTTGTCGTTATGGGGTACTCAGTGTGGATTAATGAGAGAAAAAATGAATTTCAGCAACTGTAGAATCAGGCTGCAGTATAACAAAACTGACAAAAATGAAGGGGATCTGAATACTTTCTGAATGCACTGTATAACTAGACAACACAATTAAATACACTGTATAGGGAATTATATGAAGGAACACTGAAATTTTTTTTCAATTTGTTGCCACACCGCAGAAGAATTTATCTACGCCAAAGAGTCCAAAAGTCCTCCATGTGTTGCTGATTATAGAATTTTTCATCAGTCACCATGCTACTAGATCTCCTGTGATAAAGGAATCTTTGGGTTAAGCAATCAGCTTCTAACTAAGTGTCCCAATAGATGCCCTTTCTTGCAATTTTCTTCACTCTCAATCAACGAAATGATTAGAAGCTATGGGCATTGGAATCCAATAAGAATCATCACATGACAAACTGTCAGCTCATTTCCTTTTCTCCCATGGAGAAGACTATTCACAATGTAAAGGTAAAGATAAAGGTTCCCCCACACATGCGTGCTAGTCATTTCCAACTCTAGGGGCCGGTGCTCATCTCCGTTTCAAAGCCAAAGAGCCAGCGCTTGTCCGAGGATGTCTCCGTGGTCATGTGGCCGGCATGAGTAGACGCCAAAGGCGCACGGAACGCTGTTACCTTCCCACCGTAGTGGTTCCTATTTTTCTACTTGCATTTTTACGTGCTTTCAAACTGCTAGGTTGGCAGAAGCTGGGACAAGTAACAGGTGCTCACAATGTAGACACAGCTTAATTCTGCCACAAAGTAGAAATACAATTTAGGATCCAGAAAGTTATAAATACACTCCTAGAAGGTATCTCCTCCCACATCTTTACCATCCAATCCAATGGGGCTTAAAAGGCTTTGAGGAATGCAGTTTGCAGACGTTTTCCCCCTAGTCACCTGGAAGGATGCTTTATCTTAAACAGAAGCAACAACTGAAGCTGGACAGACCCTTTTCCTGAGACCCGTTGCCAACTGATGCTAAGCATGTGGGATGAGATGACATTCTCTGCATGGCCTTTGATAGGCTGAAGCATTTACTCCTAAGGCTGCAGGTCCTTTAACATTGGACCACAACAATAAAAAAAAAAGTCCCTCTGGCCAGCCCCTGCTGCCTTTCAGCCTACTTGTGGTCCTCAAGTAAGCAAGCTTTAGGACCACAAGCTATGCCGAGTTTAGCCAGAATCAGAATAGAGCTGGAAGGGACCCTGGAGGTCTTCTAGTCCAGCTCCTCGCTTTAAGGAGGACACCCTATACAATTTCAAAGAGGTGGCTCGTCTGCCCAGTCTTTTCTTTAAAGGTAAAGGTAAAGGTTCCCCCGCACGTGCTAGTCGTTTCCAACTCTAGGGGCCGGTGCTCATCTCCCTTTCCAAGCCGAAGAGCCAGCGCTTGTCCGAGGACGTCTCCGTGGTCATGTGGCCGGCATGACTAGACGCCAAAGGCGCACGGAGCGCTGTTACCTTCCCACCTCAGTGGTCCCTATTTTTCTACTTGCATTTTGACGTGCTTTCGAACTGCTAGGTTGGCAGAAGCTGGGACGAGTAACAGGCGCTCACTCTGTTACGCGGCACCCGGGATTCGACCCGCCAAACTGCCGACCTCCTGATCAACAAGCTCAGCGTCCTAACCCACTAAGCCACCGCGTCTTTTCTTTAAAAACCTCCAATTGTGAAGCACTTACAACTTCTGAAGGCAAGCTGTTCCACTAGTGCAGGGGTCGGCATCCTCGGCTCTTTTATGACTCATGGACTTCAACTCCCAGAATTCCTGAGCCAGCCAAGCTGGCTCAGGAATTCTGGGAGTTGAAGTCCACGAGTCATAAAAGAGCCGAGGTTGCCTACCCCTGCACTAGTTCATTGTCCTGAATTGTCCCAGGCAAGGAAGTTCGGGAAGAAAACAGGGTAGACAAAGGACTTAACTACGTACCACTCACCTTTCCACAGCCTGGGGGTCCCCAGAGAATGAGCGAGGGGATTTCGTGAGCCTCCATCAAGGACCGCAAGAGCGTCTCTTTCCCCAACACCTGGTTCTGCCCCACATAATCTCCCAGATGGCTCGGCCGCAGCTTATCGGCCAGAGGTTTCCCTTCCAGTTTTTGGGCCAGGCTTTCTCCCCGCAACAGCGGCTCCAAGGCATCCGACGCTCGCTCCGGATTCTCCACTCGCCGCTCTCCCACTTTTCCCGGATTTGGAGAGGTAGCAGCGCCCCGGAGCGCCCCCATTTGGGCTCCTCCGGAGTTTCTGCCTCTGTGAAAAAGGGAAAACACCGGGGGAGAACCGAGGTCACTCCCCGGCTCCTCGTCTTTATTTCTCCGTTCCGGAGATTGGGAGAGCCGCATTTTCTTCGAGGAAGGCTGCTGGGCCAGAGCGGGGAGCCCCACTCTTGCTGCGGGCTTTGGGGCGCTGTGGCTCCTGCCTCCCACCTCTCCGCTGGACAAGTCTTCCCCTTCGCCCTGCAGCTGCAAACAGCTATCCAGATGTGAGTTGATGCGCGCAGCTGGAAGTTCCTCCAGGCAAACCGGGCAGCTCACCAGCGGCTCTTCCTGCGTAATACCTCCTTCCATTGCCCGGCAAGAGGAGGAAAGGCAGGATAGTGGGGACCCCCTAAATCGACACTAATCGGTGGCTTCTTCCTCTTGGGGGAAGCGTCTCCTTTGATCAATCCCTTCTAGAACCTTCCCGACCAAAAAAAATAAAATAAAAATAAAAGCAGAAGCACCGGCAAGGAAAAGGAAAAGTTTGCCACAATAACCACGACATGCTCCAGAAGGAAGAACAGCAAAGTCGCCGCCTCCTTCTTCGGCGGGCAGCTTACAGACCCAGAGGCTTTCGGGAGTTGTAGTTCTTCCGTCCGGCTACAAAAATGCCTTAAGACTTAATTTTCTATATGCGGCATATTTAATTCTCTCTCTCTCTCTCTCTCTCTCTCTCTCTCTCTCTCTCTCTCTCTCTCTCTCTCTCTCTCTCTCTCTCTCTCTCTCTCTCTCTCTCTCTCTTGCTCGAACTTTAGAAAGACGCGTGAATATTTTTTTTAAAAACTTGTATATTTCGAGGATAGAAACGCGATCGCTTGTGTGCGATTTTAGCAAGAGTTTTTCCAGTGAAATCAATTGCTGATAGGGAGGAACGTTTTAGGCACACTCAGACAAACAGACAGACAAAAGTGGAGGAATTGGCTGCCAAGGCGATCTGCTATTTTAGAACTGTTGAAACTTGGCGATTTTAAGCTGTGTGAACTTCACCTCCCAGAAACGCCAGCTGCCCATGTTTCAAGTTGCCAAACATGAGAAACGTGGAGAGGAAAACAGCGACTTCTATTTCACCTATTTCAGGAGTCATGACGGGACAGCAAATTATTTCCTGAGTTGTTTTATATACAATTAAAAAAAAATCTTTAGCAGGCGCAATGTAAAAAAAATGGGATTGGCTGCAATTTTAAGATTATGGTCAAATCTTAAATTGGAGTTGGCACAGCTGTAAAATTGCGTTAAAAAAAAAGCAAATGCAATTTTCCCCTGCTTCTAAGTCATGAGAAAAGATATATCTGTATTGTTCTTCACTGATGCATCTCAATGCATGATCAGTTCTGGTGCCAAATGTCAGAAAGGATATAATTAAACAGGCAATGAAGATGATTAGAAAATTTGAAAATTCAAGAGTTGAGTAGTTTTTACTTGAGAAGAATAAGAGGGAATATATCATGAAATATAAAAATGAGGCGGCGGGGCTTGGTGCTCTGTGAGCGTCTTCTTGCAGATTTTTCATTACTCAAATTAGGTAACATCCTCAGTGTTAGTAAGGAATGGGGTTTGCTGTCAGTTTATACTTGGTACTGTTTACTTCTTGATAGTTGAGGTTGATCTTGGTGTTAATATAGGCTCATCTTGGTATTGATCGCTGGTGGGGAGGTCTTTTAGTCTTTTTGTTCCCTTTTTGGCTTGTTGATTGTCTTTTTTGCACACTATGTAGGTGTTGTTTATGTCTATGTGTCTATTGATGCCAATTTGTAGAGTGCCAAGCTTCTAGGAATTCTCTAGATTTTGAACTTGGCTTGGCCTAACATGGTCACAGCTTCCCAGTCAAAACGATGGTTAAGCCTATCCATATGTTGAGAAATTCCGAAGTTTTCATCACG
Organism: Vipera berus; assembly: GCF_964194415.1. Lineage (NCBI taxonomy): Eukaryota > Metazoa > Chordata > Lepidosauria > Squamata > Viperidae > Vipera > Vipera berus. The sequence goes on from NC_138204.1 coordinate 142,803,567, forward strand.
TCGTTTGACTGTTGGCGTCAACGGATGTGTTCTGCTACTAAAGTGGGCTAAGATTTTTTTCTCTCTGTTATTCTAGAGCAGGGGTGTCAAACTGCCAGCCTGTGGGCCGGATGCGTCATGCCGAAACCGTGCCTACCCCATTGCCGGCAATGGCAAAAAAGTTGCGATACGTCACGACACATCACGTGATGTTAAGAGTTTGACACTCCTGTTCTAGAGGGTAGGACTTGATTAAGAGACTCCAGAAGAGTAGACAAGGACATGTCCATTACTGCCTTTAGAAACCACCCTTTGGGTTGTCAAAGGCTTGAAGATATTACTGCATTTTATTTGTGTTTTATAAAGAATAAGAGTTATGGAATGTAAAACATAATTTACATATAAATAATAATGTATATATAAATTTCATAATTTATACGAACAAGTTAAATGTATTCATGTATCATATTAGTAACCACATATTTTTTCTTAACCATTATATAGTATCTACCATTCATTCATGAGAAATGCCGTGAAAAGTGCTTAGCTGGAGCAGTGAAGAAATAATAGCTTTGCCTAAATAGATGTTGCAGATAGATTCTTCTTCTGGTTGCTCTCTAAAGTAAAGAGCTGATACCCATTGTAGTGTGGTGATTAGGAGGCTGGTATAGAAATCTATGGAGACTTTAATGCCAGTTGACAGGGTTAGCTGTGCTGTTGCTTTAGCCACCTGTTTATTAGACCTAGCCTTATCCTGGGTTATGAAAGCAGTCACAGTGGTAATCTGTGACTGGGTCCATACTGTGGTGACACCCTCTTGGAGGGAGGGGTTGATAACTTTTGCCTGGATGATGGAAATAGTGCAGCTTCTCCTGAGGCTGTCCTTGGACCAAGCACTTTTAGATAATATAGTTATCCATGTGATGAACCATGATAATACAAAATGAAGAAGCTATAGAAGATTAAGAAACTAAAGTGCTCAGGGACTTTAGGATTCAAACAAACAAGCACTTGCCTCATAGTACCTCAGACTTAAATGCTGTCGATATGAAAAAGTCTGGATAGTGGACATGGCAGTAATTGGAAAGCAGAACACAAGAGAAAAACTGGGGGGGGGACACAAAATACAAAGCTACACAAATAGAATTAAAATGACTGGGGCCAAAGAAAGCAAAGTTAGTACCAATAGTAATAGGTTTGTTGGATGCAATCCCAAAACATCTGGATCACCACTCAAACTCCATTGACACTGACAAAAATCACCCTCAGTCGATTGCAAAGAGCAGCTTTACTAGGAACAGCTTACATCCTGCATGGATACCTTTACCAACAAGAAAGAACAACATATGTCTATTCCAGGTCCTTGAGAAGTGCTTGTTAAGTGGATAAAAATGCCAAATCCATTCTAAGTTTCTTGGTGATTGTGCAACCAACCATACAATTTATTAAATGTACCGTATATACTGCCTGACTCCCAGCTCCCAGCAAATCTGGGCAGTTGTTTATTATTAAAATAGTTGGAGTTCAACATGCAATCTTTCAAAATCCACGTTTCTTGTCTATTCCACAAAGAATCCTTTATTCCAGATATTTTGGTTCTCTTCCGTATTTAGCTATGGATCCATCTTAGAGGACCTTGGCCAATTTTATTTTTTCTTCACTTTGCCTTCTTTACTGTAATCTGCCAGCTGAATGAATGAATATGGATATGGATATTTCTAAATATTTCTGAATTGTTCCTCATGGCACACTATCTTGAGAAAGATGGGATAGTTTCAAGGACTTAGCAGTTAATGAAAACATTCAATAACCACACTACCTAATCTAACGGGTTAAGGAGAAAGGAATGGAGGGAGTAAGAGAAGGTAAATAAAAGCATCGTTGTTTATTTTTAGGATGCTTCCAGCCTCTTGAACCAATTTACAAAATGTAAATTGTGCAATCAAAACAATACATTCAAAACAATATAGAAACCATGCGCAGGTTGTTTTTTTTTTGAAAAAAGAAGAGAATAAAACCAGAAACAGAACACATTCAGGCTTTTATGAAGTGAAGGATTTTCAATAAATATCTAAAAGATGTGACAGTAACAAATTTCACCGGGGAGAGTATTCTGTGGGTCCATTGGACAACTCTCCCAATGATTTCTGTAATCAACCAGTACTGTAAAGATTGATATGTCAGATACTATAATCCCAAGATTGTTTAAGACTTTTATTTCATAAGTAAAACTCTGAACCTGGCTTGTTAGGTAATTGGTAGACAGTCCTACTGGTTCAATGGAAGTGTATCATATAATTTAATTTATTATCATTTCTATAGGTGGTAGATGCCCCATTTGGTACCCTGGATATTAGATCAGGCAGCAGCTGTTTTTTTGAAGTTTGGGGAAAAATGCTCAAAATTTCCAACTTCTATTTGTTTTCCTTTTTACAGACAATAAACAAGAGAAATTGTGGGAGATGTTTCTACACTGATTTGTGAAACTACAATGAATAAACATATAACTGAATACCACCCAGAGTTCTATCAATTTAACCAGCTACACAACACGAACACCCAATATTATAACAGTGGAGAGGACGAAATGACGTTTTTTCGTAATTTGGAAACAGTGAAAAGTATTACAATGGATAATGAGGTATGTGTTTGTTTCTCTGTGTATTATTGCTAATTATGTACTGTATTCATTGTCCAAACTGTGACTCTGGAGCCGATGTATTCTTCACAGCTATTTTGGGAAACAGGGCAACAGACTGAGTTTTGTTTGCTCAGAATTGGCAGGATTTTTTCTAAGTTTATTTAAGGGATAAATAAATACAGTTTAGAATCTTGTTGCAAGCCGCCTCACCCCAATAATAACTTAAGAGTTGTTCTGATCAGGTTTATTTCTATACTGATACTGTACCTCATTGAGTAGTTTCCAGTAGCATAGCCTTAGAGATGGGGAGGGAAAGGTATTTATATGTTTGCTTCTCTCATTTGCAGTACAGAGTTGCTTCAATGGAAGTGCCCCATGAAGGTGCCTCCATTAACGATGAGCAACTAATGATTCAGCAATGACATTATATGAAAAACGTTGCTTCTTTTTAAACGCATACATCATCAAATCCTTTTTTCACTTGCTTACACAATCATTGTTTCATTTGACATAAAGGATTTCTTTTCTTTTGTTTCTGACTTCTTAAGTTTTCCTCCCTTCTTCCTCTAGCTACCTGTCAGGTACATCTCTCATTTTTTTCCCCCTCTGCCTTTTTTTGCACTGCAGCCCTTCAGCTGCTTAGCTCTCATACATTAATTAACCAGACTGAAAAAATCCTTTTCCAGGTTTCATCCTCTTCTTTCACTTTGGCCACAAAGATGGCCAGGTTGTTCTATTTTCACCGCAACGAACAGGTTTCCTGATTGGTAGATTTCCCTGCTTCCCCTTCATCTCCCACCTAGACCAGGAAAACAAGCACCAATTCCTTTCCTTCCTGTGGGCATGTCTTTTGAGGACTGGTATGGACACCCCCACCCCTCCCACCCCCAAATCAACCAATAACAGTGTTACTTGGACTAGAAGGGAAAATTGGGCAGAACTGCACAAAGAAATTAGCGGCATTTTGCTATTTCTCTGACAATGGGAGAAAACCCCACAAAAGTCCAGGCTTTCATGACAGACAGCCCAAAAGCCTACTATGAAATAGCTTTTGAAGGCAGAGAATGGAGATGGGAGTAGCACATTAGAAGAACATGCACCAGCCAATTGAAATGGAGACATTTACATAAAATGGAATGAAGCATTTTAGGCCAGGGGTCTGCAACCCACGGTCCATGGACCAGCGCCAGTTTGTGGCATGCCAGAAAGCAGACCGCACAAACAAATGAAGCTCCATCCTTGGGATGCACACAAAACACACAAAACCATGTCCCCTCCAGTCCATGGAAAAATCTTTCTCCACGGAACTGGTCCCTGATGCCCAAAAGGTTGGGGCCTGCTGTTTTAAGCTATCCAGGTAGAGACTGTCTTCCTTACATCCTGAGGGAAGAGGGGTGACCATAATGTTATTCATTCATGCCTTCCCAAAATAAGTAGGTAATCTATCTTTACTGTGACACAACTCACCCTCCGGGTGAGATTCAAGGTGCTGGTGATGACCTATAAAGCCCTAAATGGCTTGGGTCCTGGATATTTGAGGGAGCACCTGCTGCCGGCATCAAGCTCCCTTCGTCCTGTGCACTCCCACAGGGAGGGTCTTCTCAGGGTACCGCCGGTAAGAGATTGCCGGCGGACAATACCCAGGGGGAGGGCCTTCTCTGTGGGTGCACCGGCCCTTTGGAACCAGCTACCTGTAGAACTTAGGACTGCCCCTGACCTCCGTTCATTCCGCCGGGACCTGAAGACCTGGCTCTTTGAGCTTTCTGGCCTGGACTGAGGGTATTAATTGGGGTTTTAACTAGGTTTTTTTTATATTCAAGGTTTAATATAATCATTTTAATTGTTTTAACTTTTGTAATTGTAGTATTGTTTCTTTTAAAAAACCTTGTGAACCGCCCTGAGTCCTACGGGAGAAGGGCGGTATATAAGTCTAATAAACTAAACTAAACTAAGTGCAAATCAAACCTCACTCTCCTTTGTCTCTCTCGATTCTTATGGTTTTTTGCTAGTTTGCTTATAAGAAAGCAGTCAGCTAGTTCTTTATTTATAGTGCACCAAAGCAGCAAACCACCATTTTATAACAGCAGATGAGGCTATCATGCACATACACCTCCAGGGTCCTAAAAGAGAGGTATGTTACAGAACTGCAATACTATAAAGCTCTAGGTCGGGGGTAGGCAACTTTGGCTCTTTTATGACTCATGGACTTCAACTCCCAGAATTCCTGAGTCAGGAATTCTGGGAGTTGAAGTCCATGAGTCATAAAAGAGCCAAGGTTGCCTACCCCTGCTCTAGGTCAAGGAAACTCCCCAAAATCATGGCAGAATGAAGAACTGAGCTAGGGCTGTCTCTGCTTGACAGGCTTACCACATTGGCTGTCCATTGGGAAAAGTTGTAAATCCAGCAGCAGCCACTTCTGTAAGTGGTCTTTCCTGAAGAAGTAACCGAGGGCAGACAAGGGTATTCTTTTCAGCTATTCCATTTGCCAACTAGATCTGTTGCAATACTTATGTGCTCCTTACTTAATCCTGTTGACTCTGAGCTCATGTCTTTGGGAGGTGATGCAGGAGGAATTAATGTTTGGTTTAATATTTCTCACAGGGTCTAAGTTAGAGCTTTGAGAAGCTGTTTATTGATCCCTAAGGGTGCATTCTGCTGAGGCTTTTGCGAAACCTCTGTACCTAGGGCGCTTTATGGGGAGTCCAGACATTTCTATCATCTCCCACTTGTAACCCTCTGAGCTTTTTCTGCCTCTTTTTTTTCCATCCATTGCCTTTTTGAAGAACAAAAAGCTGCAAAATCCACTGAAGCTGCAATAAGGCATTTGATTGTTAGAGGAGGTGTGCGTATCAAGGAGACTGTTTTATGGCGTTATGATTTCACATACTGTAGGTTGTAAACTGCCAGGAGTCTGGTATAGAAATTCTGTAACTAAGTAAGTAATCCCAAATTCCATACAACTGGTTTCTACATAATAAAATAAAATATATAATCCCATTAAATTATAAGTTTGAAAATATTGCCTTACAGACAAGTTGCTCAGGGAGAGCATCCAGTTACATCCAGTTGTGGAAGTGGTCTCATTTTGAGACACAAGGCGATGACTGCTTTTATATGCTCTTATTCCTGTTCATAGGGTGAATAGGGTAAGATGGATGGGAAAAAAATCTAACAGGGATGTTGAAAATTTAACTTTTTGGTCAGATTTTTAATGCTTATAGTTTAATGGTGTTATGGCATGCTGTTTTTACTGATGTTATTTTAATTGTTGATTGGGAGCCACCCAGAGTTCAGCATAAGATGTTTGACATAAATAAATAAATTCCATGATTGTAGTGCTTATCTGTTTTTAAGCCCAAAGACTGCTATTAAAAAGTATTCTAAAAGGATCTTAATACACCTAGAAAATTTTTGGTGTTCCTCACTGAGCTAGAAAACAACAAATTATATTCTGAATAATAAACCTTTTTCTGGCATCTCTTCTTTTCTAAACCTAATTCAAACTGATGGTCATTGTGACTTACAAAGAGGCCAGAGTTTTAGGCAGATATTTTATTGAACAGGATTAACCAGACCAGAGGATCCCCATAAATAGTTACAGCTGTCTTATCACAATAGAAGTAAAAGAAGTAATTCATGTCTATTATCTACAAGGCTTGTTATTTCAAGAATACTATGCCCTGGACCTATAATTATGACTGTGTCCTTAGTTGTTAATCTAAATGACTTAGAACCAATACTCTGTTGAAAGACTGATCTTTTCAGTTTGGGCATCATTGGAAGGAATGGAGGCATCTCATTATATTTTATTCTATTCTGCTTGATTAAAATTGTTTTGGCTTGCCAACCCACGTTGATGATATGGACTTTAAATAAATAAGAAACTGCAAGATAAATGTCTCTTGAACATTCATAGGCAGTAGCTTATAGTATAACCACTTGTAAGGGACTGAGAAAATGATTCTGTTTCTGTGATATACTATAAGCTGTGTATAGAGAGATCCCTAATTCAACATTTAATGTAAATTATCTTTGATATCAAGGTTACTAGATCAAAACACAATTGTAGTAGGTCGAATGAGAACTGCCAAATTTAATTGAAAATTTATCCAATAAGGTAAGAGAAGAAACATCATCAGCCTTATAGATGTTTATTAAATCCTAATGCTTATTCCATGGTATTACTTGATTATAAGTTTCATAACTGTCCTTGAGCTACTTCTTTTTGAATTTCTTTGCATCTGATTTTCTTCCCCTTCTGTGTGGGCTTAACCAGCTGCTTTGTGCTTATCACTGAGTCTAGAGAAATATGGAAATACCCTTGAAGAAGATATGTGATAGCCACTGGGAAAACATGATCTTAGTCCTGAAATACAGGAAAGGGTGAGGAAGAAACTCAAGATAGCTCCAGGTTAACTATCTTTAGTTTGAGAGAGGGGGAAAGAAATGCTATTAGGCTTTCAAGATTCCGTTATTATAACCTACATCAATAAAATAGAGTTTTAGTATTTCTTTCCTGACCTGATCTACCGTGAAGGACTGAAAGAAGGCCATCACACAGCTTGCTTGATCGGGTCAGTGAATAACAGCATAAATACATTGAAGGGATGCAAGTCTACTAGTTTGAGCCATAAAGGACTCTCCAAATGTGACTGCTCTCTTTTTCCATTTCCCATTCGCCCTCAGTTGCTGCAACCAGGGGAATGACTTGATACCAGACCCCTGTCCCCATGGAGAGGCTTCTTTTGACAACTAAGCCTTTGGAGCAAAAGGGTTTTACTTACATACATAGGACTTCCTTTTGGCCCTCCTTGGTGTTAAGTCTGCCACTAGTGCTCACAGCATTTGAAAACTTAACCAAAGGGAGTTCAAGAAAATCAAGAGGCTTTAGTAATACCATAGCTAATATCCACCTGTTGTCAGTGCAATACGCTTTGTATTTTCGTGTTTTCAGCCCAAATATTAGATGCTAAGCTTTTTCCATGAAATTATTGTGCAGGTAGCCCCAACCTTATGAGGGATGGTAATTTCCATCGCTAAGGCTTACCACACCACAATGGCAATGGCAGTCCCTGCAGTCTCAATTGCCATTAACCAAACCTCACAGAGGGTTGTTAGGTGAAACCATTTCCTGACAGCTTTCCACACAACCAAATCAGCAGGAAAATTACAAGTCCCAGTTCGCTACAAGCAGGTTGGTAGGCAGGCTGATGCTGGGTGGGACAGGGCATAAGGCAGGTGTGGTGAGGCTCAGGAAATTTGCATGGGAGATGGATGAGGGTGCACCAACTTGTTACTTGCATTTTACAACGGTTTTGCTGAAAGCCAGCTCTTGCTTCTGGTTTTTGGCACAATTGCACCCATAGCAATCCATTTGTTGGCTTTAACTGTCATGGCATTCATTTTAGAACGGCTACATTTACTTTGCCTCTGCTGCATTTGCTTAACGACCATCTCGAAAAATGTAAAATTGGGTTGGTCATGTTACTTGTTTTACAACCATCATCACAAATGAACATAATGGGCGGGCTCCATTATGGTTGTCTGTCGAGGTCTACCTGTATTGTTTATCAGATAGTAAGGTAAAGGTAAAGGTTCCCCCACACATACGTACTAGTCGTTTCCGACTCTAGGGGCCGGTGCTCATCTCCGTTTCAAAGCCGAAGAGCCAGCGCTTGTCCGAGGACGTCTCCATGGTCATGTGGCCGGCATGACTAGATGCCAAAGGCGCACGGAACGCTGTTACCTTCCCACCATAGTGGTCCCTATTTTTCTACTTGCATTTTTACGTGCTTTCGAACTGCTAGGTTGGCAGAAGCTGGGACAAGTAACAGGCGCTCACTCTGTTACGCGGCACTCGGGATTCGACCCGCCAAACTGCCAACCTTCTGATCGACAAGCTCAGCGTCCTAACCCACTGAGCCACCGCGTCCCTTATGTTTATCAGATAGGGCTTCTCAAATGATAAAACTTGGCTCCAGCCTAAGACTAATCTTGACAAGTTTACATTTGATTGCTTGTCAGCCCAATGCTATTAATTGGCCTCCTGGTTAATGACATTTTTAATAACTTAAAACAATGTGAAAGGTAGCATGGATGCATTTTTATTTAGCTAATGAAAATGTGCTGGAAAGAGGATTCACACAACGGCCCCAGCATCTGTGCTTGTCTGTCAAAATAAAGATATGTTCCTTGCATTTCTTGAGGCTTGGCATCCGTTTCCTGTTACATATCATGCTTGCTATGTGTTAGCCACTTGTTTGCTGAATAAAAATAAGATGCAGGAATTTGTTAATTAGTCCCATCAGAGCAGGATCTCTGATTACACAAGCACTTTATTATGTTTTGTTATGTGAAGGAATTAAATTAGGTTATTTCAACTTTTAGAAATGTTTTTCCTGAGACTGGCATCCTAAAAATATTAATTGAGCTGGATAAATGTATGTGATGAGAAACGAGGTGAGTTTTTCATATAGCTTTTACCGCCGAAGTTGTGGTAGTTGAAATTAAGTCACGGGGAGAAAGTCAGTGATTTGTAGCTTTTTCAGATTTATCAAGCGCTAGATAACTTGTGATCTGTTCGGTCATTGTTTCAGAGGTATTTTCTCACCTAAACAGAGAAATAGAATGACTACGGAAGGGCAAAAAGTCAGTGGGAGCAGAATCTTAGCCTTTCCTTCCTTCCTTCCTTCCTTCCTTCCTTCCTTCCTTCCTTCCTTCCTTCCTTCCTTCCTTCCTTCTTTCCTTCCTTCCTTCCTTCCTTCCTCCCTCCCTCCCTCCCTCCCTCCCTCCCTCCCTCCCTCCCTCCCTTCTTTCATTCCTTCCCTTTCCCTTAGGCAAGAAAGTGGTTCTCTCCCTCCTTCATTTCTTCCTTTTCCTCTCTCCCATTCTCCCTCCCCTTTTTTTGGAAAAAAAGAACCAAGCAGGCATCGGTTGATCTCCCGCCGCCCCCGCCCGCCACCGTCCATCACCCCAGTCTTTGCAGAAACAGTGGATTCGGTTGGATAAATGCCCATAATTGCAAAGCAATATCAATGTATTATAGCTAGATTAGATAGGACCCCAGAGCAGGGTATATTTAGAAGCTTCATTAATCTATAAAAACTCTAATGAGAAATAAAGTATAGGAAATCAGAAACTACTAATAGCCAATTTCATTCGACACATCTCCCATTCCCTTTCTGAATACAGCCATCAAGCATTTAATACCAGATGTCTTCTTGCCGTGGACCTGACAAGTCAAAATATTAAGATTACAGTGACCTCCAGTGGTGAAAAAATATGGAAAATGATCTACCATTCCTTAAAGCTCTCCCCTGAATAATAAAAACCTTTTTTTTGGTCCTTCTTCATTGAAAATCCTCACAGTTACAATGATAAGTAGATAAATCTCCCATTGTAGGTTTGGGAACCATAAAGCTATCAGCTCTATAAAGACTTTCTCAGAATGTACACCATCCATTTTGTTAAGTGCATAGTGCTTCCAGTCCAGCATCACACCAGGACAATGTGGAAAACGTAAATGATAGCTGCTATTCATTAAAGAATAATGATGCCATTAGGCTGACCTCCATGTGTCTGCCTCTAAGCTATTTTTCCCCCCCCAACAATTTCAGGGAAGTAGTAGCCATTGTCTTCTGGAAGACCTTTTTCAACTTCCAAATCTAACCCTCTCCCTTGGACTTCCTGCGATTCCCTGTAAGGAATGTGGGAAAATTGCATTTCAAGAGATTCAGACTCTGGAAAAAGTTAAAGGGAAATGGGTTGGCAAAGCAATCCAAGTAAGAGGAGAAGACCATTTGTGCCAAGGAGGAAAATTAAAAGCAAAGAAATCAACAAGGAGAAAAGGTTTCCTCTTTCAGATGGATTTTAAAAGAGGTCAGGGCAGTCTCCATTTTACCCTTCTCTTTTGACATTTGTTTTCTCTTTTCTGTGAGTAGCTGAAAGCTAAGTAAGAGCAAAACTCCACTTAGCAACCTCAGTGCTGAAGGAAGTAGTTTCAAAATAGAGAGTATTTTTTTTAGGGACTGAGAACTGGGCAGGATAAGTTTGTTGGGCTTGATTGAGCCTGAGGGAGCTAGAGGGAGCATCTGACTGAGACCAGCCACCTCAAAAAGCACTTGTTTATTCCTTCTCCCCTTTGCTTTTCCTTTCCATTTTTCTTCTAGGTTTTTGAGGTGGCTATATTTATAGTTCTTCATTGGTACCCATTCTGGGAGAGGGGCTTAACTTTAAAGACAGGCTTCTGCCTCAGGTTGGGTTACTTAAGGATGAATTGCTTTCCCCTTCCCCTTCTTAGTGAAACAAGCTGCAGAAAAAGATTTCTGTGAAGTAAACTGTTTGGTGGTAGAACACCCAGTTGTCTTATTCTGGGAGTTGCAGGCAGGGCACCATTTAGTAGCGGGAGGAATATTTGAAGATTTCTCATGGAAGCTGCAGAATCCAAGGCAGGCATGAGGGTTGCGTGTGTGTGCGTGTGTGCGCGCGCACACCCATTACAGCCTTCTATCCAAATAGGGCAAACCCTACTTAGATTCCGAGATCAGTCCATATTCTCTGTGTTCCTGCAATGTACGCTGTGTTCCTGCAATGTACGCTGATGAAGAGATGAGACAAAGGGCACTTTGCAGGAAAACATCCAGTACTAGAGCTGGGTGTGATGGCAAATTGTAGTGACTATGACAATCAAAGCCAATCAAAACCGCCTTTCAACTTTTATTTTTTATTTATTTTTTTATTTTAAATCCATTTATATCCCGCCCTTCTCCGAAGACTCAGGGCGGCTTACAAGCTTAGCAGTAGCCTTTTGCCATTATCTGCACACTGAAGATTGTGCATGTTCTTGGGGCACATCTTTTAGGGTTTAGGGAGAATTGGGGAGAAATAGTTCTGCCAAGTTTAAGGGACAAGAAATTTTAGTCAGTTCATGTGAATGGACTACAACAATTTCGTTCTGGTCTCAGTTCTCCAACTAATTTAATCTAGGCTTTTCCCTTTGACACACCTATTTATTTATTATTATATTTTTTAAAAGGTAAAGGTAAAGGTTCCCCCGCACATGTGTGCTAGTCGTTTCCGACTCTAGGGGCCGGTGCTCATCTCCGTTTCATAGCCGAAGAGCCAGCGCTTGTCCAAGGACGTCTCCGTGGTCATGTGGCCGGCATGACTAGATGCCAAAGGCGCACGGAACACTGTTACCTTCCCATCGTAGTGGTCCCTATTTTTCTACTTGCATTTTGACGTGCTTTCGAACTGCTAGGTTGGCAGAAGCTGGGACAAGTAACAGGCGCTCACTCTGCTACGCGGCACTCGGGATTCGACCCGCCAAACTGCCGACCTTCCGATTGACAAGTTCAGCGTCCTAACCCACTGAACCACCGCGTCCCTTCATTTTTTTATCTCACCTTTATTTTTGGTCAGCTTAAGGCAATGCACATAACTAATGTTCCTGCTTCCTATTTTCCCCACAAGCTTAAATGAGAGAAAGCGAATGCTGCAAAATCATCCAGCCCTTTAGCTTTCATGCTTAAAGGAAGTAGAAATCTCCTGATTTCTCATCCAGCACCTTGACCATTACACCAACTAGCTTTCAGTAGCTTGCATAATATAATGTGGATGGCGCACATGATTGTCAGTAATCCTGGGATAATTTCTGAGTCTTTATTTCGATGTCATATTAGTTCTCTTTTTCTTTATGTATTGCTAATTGCTACATCAGCTTCGGATAATAAACATAGTAATTCAATGCATTTAGACTAGTGTTTCTCAAACGTGGCAACCTTAAGATGAACCTTAGATTTCTAGACAATCTATGTTTTCCCAACCTTATTTGTTAGTTAATATTTATGTAAATACAGGGACGCGGTGGCTCAGTGGGTTAGGACGCTGAGCTTGTCGATCGGAAGGTCGGCAGTTTGGCGGGTCGAATCCCGAGTGCCGCGTAACAGAGTGAGCGCCTGTTACTCGTCCCAGCTTCTGCCAACCTAGCAGTTCGAAAGCATGTAAAAATGCAAGTAGAAAAATAGGGACCACTACGGTGGGAAGGTAACAGCGTTCCGGGCGCCTTTGGCGTCTAGTCATGCCGGCCACATGACCACGGAGACGTCCTCGGACAAGTGCTGGCTCTTTGGCTTTGAAACGGAGATGAGCACCGGCCCCTAGAGTCGGAAACGACTAGCACGCATGTGCGGGGGAAACTTTACCTTTACGTTTACCTATTTATGTAAATATTTAGAAATATGCTTTTATATTTGCATGAAACAGAAAAGTTTCACAATCAATTTATAAAAATAGGGATATCCCAGTTTTCTTTGGCTAAGTACAAAACACCAGTTAAATTTCTCGTTAAATTACCTTTAGCAGTTCCCAGAGATCATACCCTTATATTAATGAAGAAGACAGCTTTGATGTCCAATTAAACACTTTGGGGAGGCATCTAGAAATAGCCCATCTGTTTTTTTAGAACTGCAAAGCAGAGAAGACGTGACTTCACAAGTGCCAAGTGAAAAAGGTGGTAGGTCCAGCTTTGGATGGGCTAAGCATGTGCTTTTTCCTTGTAAGGGTCTGTGCAGTTGTAACCCAGACATCAGGTTTCATATCCATGTGATAGATAATGGATCTTTGACAAGAAGTTGACAACATTTGTGCATCATGGACATTTAAAAACCTGTAGATGCCAATAGAGCAGCAGGTGTTGTTGAAACGAAAGCCCTAACCAATGACTCAGAAAGTGGGGATGTGTAAAGTCTAGTTAATTTCCACATGGTGGCATTCAGATGAAGTAACTTTTGGATGCTAATCCAGTCTGTGATTTTGACAGTGTTGTTTTCTTTCAAATACAGAAACATAATGCTAAAATATATTAAAAAGAATGTGTAGGGAATTATTTTATATAGTGTTGAAAATCTTATTGTTCAAAAACTATCTCCAAAAGTATGATTTAGGAAAGATTTTATGCAGGACCGGTTTACTGAATATAAGATACTGCTTTTTTTTTAAAAAAAAAGTATTTGTATGGGCTAAGTATAGATTTAGGTCTAAGTATGGTATTTGGGGGCATTTATTATTCCTATTTTCTGTATTTTGGATTATGGCTCGTCTTCATTATATAGTTATATAATAAAAAGTCTACTCCACTGAAGATGTAAATGACAATACTTTGCATCTTGTTGGATGTTTGTACTCTAATTAAGGAAGTTAAAGTAAAGACTCACATTAATCTTGTAGCTCATGAATGAGAAACTGTTGGCATAAATAGCTCATTGCTTTAATTCACTTCTAAAATTCATTTGTTTCAATGAGGCATGTCAACCTAGAATAGAAAATTGGTTTTATTAAAAAAAATTGATATTGAGATGCTTATCGAACAATTCAATAAACTTATTCAACAATTCGATTCAACAGAAAACCCCCGGGTCAGTGATTTAAACTAGATAGCTGACAATGCAAATTTTAAAATATGTATTTTAATATTTTTTACTATGTTTGTATAGATTTAATACATTAATACATTTAATACATTTCAGGGAAATTTACTGAAATCTTATCTTTTTCATTGTTCATTATTTCACAGTGTGACATGAGTGAGGTCTCCCCATGGGAGGGAGAGAGAGAGAGAGAGAGAGAGAGAGAGAGAGAGAGAGAGAGAGAGAGAGAGAGAGAGAGAGAGAGAGAGAGAAAGCTAGAGTAAGAAGAGTTTACTCTTCTTGATAAATGGATTTAATCTTAGGGGAAAAAACAAAGACAATGCAGGTAGTCCTCAGTTTACGACTGCAGTTGAGCCCAAAATTTCTGTTGCTAAGTGAGACATTTGTTAAGGGAATTTTGCCCCATTTTACAACTTTTCTTGCCACAGTTGTTAAGTGAATCACTGCAATTCTTCAGTTAGTAACATAGTTGTTAAGGGGATCTGGCTTCCACATTGGCTTTGCTTGTCAGAAGGTTGCAAAAGGTGATCAAATCAGCCCGGGACACGGCAATCATCATAAATATGAGTCAGTTGCCAAGCATCTGAATTTTGATCACGTCTCTATGGGAATGCTGTGACAGTCGCAAGTGTGAAAAATGGTCACAAGTCACTTTTTTCAGTGCTGTTGTAACTTTGAACAGTCACTAAATGAACTGCTATATGTCAAGGACTACCTGAATTGTGACAGATTGGGGATTGGGCAGGGAGAGCATCCTTACAAATCTTTAAGTAAAGCAAAGCAGATTGAAATTTTCACTTATAAACCTTGAAGAAGGATCCAAATGAAAGGAAGGGAAATACCAACTAAGATGAACAGCTGGAGAAAATATTATTGGAGTATAAACAAAAAAAAATCATTACGGTTGGAACATAATTTAAAACATTAACTGAAAGAAGTACTTACTGTAAGGGTGCCTGAAAAAAATTAAGTACAAATAAATTTCTGTAGTATCTTACAAAGGACACATTTAAAAAACCAGACAAAATGCAAATTTGAAATCTACGTCACACTCTGAGTTTCCCTCTTACTGGCTGTGTGATTTGAAACAGAATCATGTTTAAAAACAGATCTCATACAGATCTTTGGAAAGTGTGTAATCATATCCATTGGAATATGTAGCTATCAAGTCCCACTGTGACATAAATATAACCTGTCCCGTCTTAGAGGTCAGGGAATCAAAATAACTCCTCTACCAGAGCATCCTCGTGTTGTAATTTCACGTGCAACTATTCTTGTGGGCAATAAGGGGATGTCACAGTTCCTATGTTCCCAGTTTTGTGGCATAAACGTGCAATCTCAGCACTTTTTGAAGGAGATGAGCTGAGGAAAACTGAATTTGAGACATTATTTGTGGTATTTTAAGAGAAGGTGATATGTTACTAAAACTGTTTATATTTGTCATGAAAGGAGAAGTCACTATATATATTTCTTTTGTCTTTTTGATCATATACTTTCCTATTTTTCCTTTCTTTTCTGTACTTTCAATTTTTTATTCCTTTTTAGCTTGAATTAGTTTTTATTATTATAATTTATAATATTTAATAAAATTATTAAAAATGGCTTCAACATATGCAGTCTTCCCCCCACTCCTATCTGTTTGGATTATTAATGTTGTATACATGCTGTGAAATGACATAAGACTCAGTAAAATGATTTCTCAAATTCCATCTTTTCAACAACAGTATGTTACATTAAAAAGAGGTAAAGTGCTGGTATCCAGTGATGCTTAGGTCTTTATATTATTGTGCAGAATTACTGGGATACAACAAGGCAGCATTACCCCACTCCAGGTAAGTCTTGAGGGCATCCTGTGGGACCAGCATGATTAATGTGAATCTTATTCCATTCTGGGATGGGAGGAATGTATGGCAAAATGACTATTATTATTATTATTATTATTATTATTATTATTATTATTATTATTATTATTATTATTATTATTATTATCAACAACAACAAACAACAACAACAACAACAACAACAACAACAATAATAATAATAATAATAATAATAATAATAATAATAATAATAATAATAATTTGGAAGGGATCTTGGAGGTCATCTAGTCCAACCCCCTGCTCAGGCAGGAAACCCTATGCCATTTCAGAAAAATGGCTGTCCAGTCCCTTCTTAAAAACTTCCAGTGTTGCAGCATTCACAGCTTCTGGAGGCAGGTTGTTCCACTGGTTAATTGTTCTAACTTTCAGGAAGTTTCTCCTTAGTTCTAGGTTGCTTCTCTCCTTGATTAGTTTCCATCCGTTGCTTCTTATCCTGCCTTCGGGTGCTTTGGATAATAGCTTGACTCCCTCTTCTTTGTGGCAGCCCCTGAGATATTGGAACACTGCTATCATGTCCCCCCTCGTCCTTTATTAAACTAGACATACCAAATTCCGTTCCTTGTATGTTTTAGCCTCCAGTCCCCTAATCATCTTTGTTGCTCTTCTCTGTACTCTTTTTAGAGTCTCAACATCTTTTTTACATCGTGGTGACCAAAACTGAATGCAGTATTCCAAGTGTGGGCTTACCAAGGCATTGTAAAGTGGTTTTGATCCGTGTGTGTGTGTGTGTGTGTGTAGAATGGTGTATCATAGGACAAAATCTTTTCAACCAAGGCACCTCAAATGGGCTAAGTTACAGAACAGAAGTGAATTTTTTCACACTTCATATAACATTTTATGACATAAAAATTATCATAAAGCATTATATGATGTATTTTTTAAAAAACCCTGAAACATTTCCTGTGGTTAGTTGACTGCTATATGGTTCGACAGAGGCTACTTTCAAAGCAAATACATCTCTGAATATCTCCCTGGGTTTTTAAGAACTCTTCCAGTACGTTAAAAGCTCTGTCATTATTGAAGGCGTTGAGGAATCTGGTAAGGGAATCTCTCTGAAATGATCCAATGGGTCATGAGTTATCTAGTTCTGTTTCTTTCTTCTATTTCTGTAGGATACTGAAACACTTTTTAATCTACGTTTCTGACTCTACTTACTGTAAAAAAAAAGCAAATATTTGCTGCATTTCCCTGGTAAATGTGGAGAGAGGAAGAACATTGATGATCTACAGTTTTCAAAACCATAAGTGCAAATATCTTATATCTTCCCTTAATCCATATAATAAACAGCCATGGAATTTCCCCAGTGATCTATACATCAATAAGTTATAGCTGAGATACTTCTGAAAAGCATCCTTTTTGTGCTAGAAATAGAAAATGGGTGGGGGGGAGAGAAAGCTAAAGAGGGCTTCTGAGGTAAAAGAAGAGCCTGTTTCATAACAAGATGTTCCTCTTCTCAGATTTCTCCATCCCAAGAACTGAGCTGCTTGACACAGCAGCAATTCACAATGGCTTTCATCAACATTCTTTTCCCCGAAATTGTCATTCATTGAGATTATTTCTTACCAGCAGCCTAGTTAATTAAAATATTGACTTTCCCATTGTCAGAATAAGAGTGACATTTCCATTTATCCCTTTCTACTAGTCTATTACCCACTTCCTTCCATTGTAATCAGTTACCGGTTTTAACCTGTCAGATTCCATTTTGTGCCTTACATAATAATAACCTAGCAAAAGGATTGGTAAACATCCCCTTTTGGGATCACACCTATAGCCCCCAAATTCCCCTTTGCTAGATCACAGAGCTCTCTCTGGCATGTTTGCTAAAAACTAACAGCACAGTTTTGTGTCTCTGAGATGGACAAAACCACCAATTGACATTGTTTTGACTTCAGTTGGGCTGGTTTGTCTGGTTTCTTCTATTTTCCATAATATGCACTCATCATCCACATTTGTAAATTAAACAATTTTGGCAAGGATATTTTAAAACAGTGGAATAAACAAGAAAAATTGGAATGCTGAAATAAAGAAAGGTACGGCTGTTATCAGGAGTTAGCAAGTTAGGGTGTTAAAAGCAGATCAGAGCATTGGTTTCATTTCTATAAGTTTCTATAAGAAATCAGTTCAAATTTCTGGGAAAAACAATGGCATATTCCCAGGAGCTTGTTGGATGGTAATGAGAGCATGGGATGAGAAGAAGAGATACAGGTGGAAGGGTAGCCAATAGAAAGAGAAAACATGGCTCTGATTCTTTTAATATTCAACATACGACTCCTCAAAGTATCAGAAGTTTTAAAAAAAAATAGCCTGTACCATTCCTCTTGCAGACAGAAGAGCCAAACCAGAATCATCTTACTTTCTCTAACTTAGGAGGTGCCTTTCCTTATGCAAAAAATGTCTGCTATTATTTAAGGAAACTATCTAAAAGGTTAAAACGCTTTGAAACCTTCAAGTTTAGCTTAAAATAAATACCTGCGTTTACGATCCTAAAGTAATTTTTAGCGTGTATAGAAAGTATTGTACGATTTATGTAAGATAGTGTTTAGCTGCTTCCACTAGTTTTATCCAAACCTTTAAATTGCTTAAAAGGGAATTAATTTCAAAAACGTGTTTGTTTTTTTAAAAAAATATTCCTTCTGCACCTGTTTTAAGACAGGAAATAGTGGGAGGAGGATATGGCAGCACAGAGCCTCCAACTGACCAGCCAAGACCCTACAGAGAAGTTGTGCTGAATCAACACAGAAAGTAATGTGTCTCCATTTCCCCCCCCCCCGAAAACTGTTTGAAAAGTAACCACTTTTCAAAGACTCAACAGGCTGCCATCCTCTGACTACTTGCTTTTTAAAAATGTTGGCAGGCTTATGGCATGGCTCATTGACAGCTTTAGTCTCTGTTGGAAAGAACATGTGTTGTACTTGTGTAGCAGTTCTTTTTAAAAAAGGCAGTGAATTATATGTTGTCACTTTTACATATGCAAGGCATCATGATAGGAAACACCATCGTACACCATCCTGAACAGAAAGAGGCAAGACAAGTAGCAAAACAAGAACAGAGGATTAAGAATTGTATTTGAGGATTGAAAAGCTGTAAAACTAAAGAAAATTAGGTATGAGACTAATAGATTTGACATTTAAAGAAGGATAGCGGGATGTGATTTAGGGAAAGAAAGAAGATCTTATTTTTTAAAAAAGAGCAAATACATTCAGAAAATAGAAAGAGGGGTCTTTCTTGTACCATCCCTTTCTCTTCCAAATGGTCCTACCTAGACAAATACTAACAGAAGAGTGAGACGCAAACAAAAGAACTGAGCACATCTTTCTCAAGATCTCGATAAGAACGTTTTGCACGAGTGATAAAACTCTTTGGATTGGCATATCAATGCAACAAAGTCCACCACACCCTAACCAGTCACAGTACTGTTTGAGGTTCCACTAAATCAAAAATTCACCAAATGCGAATCACCTTCAGATCTCTGTAAAGAAAAACAAAGCTGCATGAATTCAAATATTTGAAGGGGTTGATTAGTCTGAATCTTTTGGAATCAAAATTAGTAGCCTTAATCTTAATAATGTTGATATGTTTGTGCAGATTTTTATAATTCCCTGACTTCCTGTGAGGGGAAAAAAAAGAATACAGATATGAATTACTCTGTTTGAGACTGTTGAGGATATGTAGCATCGTGATAGAGAAAAATTGGATCATGAAAGTACAGTATAAGGTTTTAAAAGACCAGTTTATATATTCACCAAGAAAAAAAAAGGTACATTATCCTGCAGGGTTCTATTCCCTCTTGAATGGCTTATCCTGCAAGAAGTAACGCTTTCTTAAACCCATTTCACTGGGATAAATAATGCTTCTTATGTCTATCTTTTTGATCAGGCAGCTTGAAATGGTACATTCCAGGAACAGGTATACTGTAATGCTACATTCTGGCAAATGTATACACAAGCTGGCATTTGAAAGAATTAATATGAAAGCCAAGCCATGAAGAGAATCTGACAAGTGGCCAGCTGTATATTACTAGCTGGAATGTCAAGGAGAAGGAGCAATTGCATAAAGATGTTCAGAGAACTCAAAGAGAATATATGTTCCAAATGGAACATAATGATCAAAGAGTAGGCTTTGTACCAGCAAGGACAATGACATCCAGCCTTGTACTCCGATTTTGTTGGAGTTAATTTAAGCAGCATTGGATTATGAATTGATTATACAAAATCCTAGTAAATACACACACACAGAGAGAGAGAGAGAGAGAGAGAGAGAGAGAGAGAGAGAGAGAAAGAGAGAGAAAGCGAGCGAGCAAGAGAGTATAAATATGTGTAACTCTAAAATAATGGCAATAAAAAATCTTTGAAGATGCTCCTTATTATATTTTACAGCCAGAACAGAGTATCAAATACAGTAAGCTTCCTATGATCAGTAATTAACATTCATTTCTTTCAAAGATCCTGAAAAACAATACCTCACCAGCTTTTAGCACACCATTTTAAATTTAACCATTCCAGCACTGTTATTTCTTTACTATATTCTTTCACAGAATTATTAAATAGAACATGAGCCAGAAAATGTTAAATATTTTTGAGGGTCATGTTTGCAATGAAAAAGTTAATTGTGAATAATTTTACTATTAAAATAATCAAAGTTGATTGACTGATTATGTGCCATCAAATTGGTGTTGACTCTTAGCAACCACATTGATAGATGATTGTTCCCAACCTGCTTTATTAGGTCTTCCAACATTGCACCCATTGCCACTATGATTAATTTCATCCACCGTTGGTCATCCTCTTCTTTCCTTCTATCTTCCCAAACATAGCTTTCTCCAGAGAGTTAGATCTTCATATAATATATCTAAAGTAAAATTTGCACCTAGTCATTTGTTCCTCAAATGGTAACACTGGGTTGATCTGTTCAGTGATGCATTTGTTTTCTTGGCTATCCACGTTATTTTTAGGGAGTTTTTTCCAATACCAGAGTTCAAAAGCATTAATATTTTTTCTATTCTGCTTCTTCAAACCCAAGCTTTCACTTCTATAGAGCATAACAGGAAAAACCAATATCTGCACAATTCTGATATCTGAAGGTAGATACAACCCAGCATCTGGATATCTTTTCCAAGGCGTTAATTCCGAACAAATATTAGTTTGTGACATATTTCTTGACTGGTGGTTCCTTTATTGCTGATAGTCAACCCTAAAAGGCATAGGTTATCTCCCATTTCACTATCTTATTGTTAACTCTAAGGATGGTTGCTGTTGTCATTACTTTGGTCTTTTTTCTATTAAATCTTAGTTTCATTTCTTCACTGTGTTCCTTGATTTTCATTACTAGAGCTTGTTGATCACGTGCATTTTCAAGTACAAATATCAAGTGTCATCAGTATAGTGCAAGTGATTGCAATTTTAAATTGCAAGTTCATCTTCTTCCAATCCTCAATAAATATTCCACATAATAAGACTGGATAATGAACATTGCAATAACTAGCAGAACAGAAAACAAAGAACTGGAGAAATTCACAAAATATGAAGCCATGCAAAGAAAAGTAGAATAACTGTGGCAAAAGAAAGCAAAGATAGGATCAATAGTAATAGGCAACTTGGGGTACAATTTCAAAACATCTGGAGCATCATGTGAATATCATCACTGTTGACAAAATCACCATCAATCAATTGCAAAAGGCTTGGAACAGCTTACATCCTGTGACAATACCTTTATTATTATTAGACAACATCTGCCCATCCCAGGTCCTTGGGAAGGACTTGATAGTTGGACAAAATTGTCAAATCAAGTTTCAACATCAAGTTTAAACATCTGGCTGACTATGCAACTAACCATAATAATATAATATATTAAACTTTATATAAATAGAGAGCATTCAACTTTGTCTTATTCCTTTGCCAACCTCGTGGCAATTTGTTTCACTATGTCCATAATGTGGCTTCTTGATTTATGCATAGGTTTTATATTGTGCGAACAATAAAATGTTCTGGGATTCCCATTTTTTTAGGCACATTCCACAGCTTGACATTGACTGAAAAAAAATCAAAGGGCTTTCTATAATAAATGAAGCACACACTGACTTCTCTTTGATATATTCCTTGGCTTTCTCAATTATGCGCATCAGCAATAACATCTCATGTTCTTGGCTTTTTTAAAACCAGCTTGAACATCTGGCATTTCCCTTTCCATGTAAAGCTGCCATGTTGTATAATTATAAGTATTACTTTGCTAGCGTGTGAAATGAAGTATAATATGATAGTCTGTACATTCAGTTCTATCTCCTTCCTTTGGTATAATTATGTAGAACTTTACAATCTGTTGGCCATTGTGTTGTTTTCCATATTTTTTGGCATAGTTTGGCTAGAGACTTTATAGATTTTTCTTCTGTTGTTTGCCATGATGCATATATTACATCAATTCTGATGTTGTTCCCACTCTTCAGAACGTCATCCCCTCAGAGATTAAATTGGTTTGTCAGCCTTTTGCAAGGCCTTAAAGTCACAGTTCTGTCACAAGATCTAGGGATCCAAATGTGTGGCAAAGCCCATGCAGTGATTACATAAATGTGTTGTTGGTAATTTGATTTATTTTGGCTGCAATATTATATGTGTTATTGTCTTTGTTATTCTATTTTTCAGTGGTAATTGTTGTTCACGGCCCAGAGTCATGGATTTGAGATGGGCAGCCATACTTATTGAATAAATAAATAAATTCCTACAGCCTTCCAACTTGAAAATGATAGTTGTGAATAAAGAAAATCTTCTAAGGTATATTGGATGTTGAGATCTCTATGGTACAGAATTTCAGTGTAGGTACTCTTTGCTTAATGACCAGTCATTTAGCAATTATTTGAAGCAATGACAGATCTCCCCCCAAAAGCTTATTAGGAGTCAGTTCTGGAATTCTGATGGTGGCAACGTGGTCACATGACTGCATTTTGAGCACTTAGCAACTGGCTCACTTTATGTCCACTTGCAGTGCTCTGTGAACATGAACATGATTTATGACCATTTTTGCTGGTTTATGGCCTTTTTGGCCAATATCTGGCAAAAAAACACCCCTAGGAATTAATGGACTCACTTAACAACCATGTTTGTTGTTTGCTTAATAATCACTGCAGAAAAATAAATAAAATTGGGTCAGTCAGATGGGTGCCTCGACTTAAGGCCATAATGACTTACGATGGAAATTTTAGGCTCTGTTACAGTCATAAGTCAAGGACTACCTGTATACTCTTTCCATCTGCATTTGATCTTCCAATCAGGTACTATCCATTGGCATCCTTTATTATGCCAGTTTGAGATCTTTTCAAAAACTTTCCTTGTTTTTCCACATCTATTTTTTTTTGTTATCTTTGATGGCCTTTCAGATGTTACTGTAATACTACTTTTTGTCTCCTGTAACAGCTGTCTAATTTTTTTTTTGTTCAGCTGCTTCTTGAGATCTTCATCTTTCTTGTTTTTTTTCCTTTTCTTCTTAGCAAATTCCACCATTTATTCTGACACTCAGTTTGCTTTCTTCTCTTTCTTGGTCTTTGTCAGTCTTTTTTCACATTCATCGTTAACAGTTCCTTTGATTCATTCCACATTTCCTCTAGTTTCCTATGAATGTGATTCAGAATTTCAAAGCGATTTCAAGATAATCACTTTGAAAATGGTGATCAAGATCTTATCGTGGCAACTGGTTAGCTTTCTTTTTTCACTTTAGCTTAAGCTGAAACATTCACATGAAGAAATTTTGATTTGTTCTATAACCAACCCTTGAGGACATCTTTGTTTTTAGAATTGACAATTTAATTTAAATTGTGCTTAATATTGGTTGGGACACATAGCCTTATTTATTGGGGATAGGGGTGGGGAATCCAAGGTCATTTTTACTGGTGTACAAATGAAACCTGGGCTGATCTTTAGGGATATTATTTCTGCTGAGATAATGTCCTCTTTGTGATAGGAGTGATACCCTATGGCTCCTAAATATGTGCATACCAGACCCCCATCCAGTCATGATTGTCAGACATTGTGGGCAAAGTTTCCTGCCTCTTTCAGTAAGAAACATAGAAAAACTACTCAAAATACCTTATAAAAGAAGACATTTCTTAGCTGAGTTCTGAAGCTTTCTGCATGAATTTTTTTTTATCAGCCTAACTTTTCTTTCTTTGGAAATCAAATTAGCTGTAATTTTTAAGTTGATTCTGATGGAGCTAGAAACCATTTCTTGTTGTATTCAATTTTCCACATAACCCCCTTGGTTGCTCTCCCTTTTAAAATCTTTTCAGGCTATCCATCTACAGTTAACCTTCTTTTAAGAAAAAGCCTTTTGTGGTTTATAAATTTTTAATACCGGATGCGAGCTGCCAGAACAGAGTTGGACAGCAACCAAAGATTGGAAGCAGTCTCCAAAACATGAAATGAAGTACAGCTCCTTGGCCACCTGGAGACAGTGCCTCTTTCATTCCCCTTCTTCAGAGTTATGACACCTCTGGCTTTCACCTCCAGAAATTCAGGAATTTTTCTTCAGATCATTTTCTTGGAACTAGGCTTGGGCACTATTAGTGGATAATTTATCACATCATATTTTTTTCTGCCTTAAGAAATTCAAATTGAGGCTCTTTTGAGTGGAGCCGTTTTTTTTAAGAAAGTAAAGAAAAAATGAGTGTTAAAGCCATGGAGGAGTCCTCAGATAGGGCCAGATGTAATGGACAATGGGAATTAAGTTAGGGTTAAGAGGCATAATTTTAACTATACATAAAACTTGTCATTAAGGTTCTGATCTTCTACTCTTTGCCTACTTTTCACAAAAACATGCATTGTTAAATTGATTTGGTGAAAAATGCCTGTTTGGCCCAAATTTATTCTCAACACATGCCACTAACTTACACAGAGCAGTAAATGCAGACTTATATCAAAATTTCCCATTAGATCATTGTCATCATCATCATCATTAAAAAGAAAAACTGGAATCACTGATATTTAACCTTTGTTCCATTGCTGAGGTCCTGAGAAAAATTCTAAAGATGGAATTAGCTTTGGAAAAAATTCTCCACTAATCCCCAAGGGGAAATCTGACAGACTTTTGGGGACTTTGCTGAAGTTAGATGAAATAACCTTGCAGGAGGACATTTCCAGGAGATAGAATTGGAGTCGAGGATTACAGTTTGGCAGCATAATCACTCAGATGGACCTAATTGCTGTTTTGTAATTAGTATTTAGTAATATCATTTTCCCTGATTTTTCTTTAACTTTTAAAAGCCGCTCAGCTGCTTCTGCATGTACTTACATGTTTTGGAGATGTCCTCAGAATGACTCCCTAAAAAGGATTCTTAGGAGCACTTCATTTGGTACGACTTTGTTTTCATAGATTACTACTAACAGTACATCATCATTGGCCCAGGTTCTTTCAATCACAACAGAGCTGAAAGGGACCTTGGAGGTCTTCTAGTCCAGCCCTCTGCTATATCATTTCAGACAAGTGATTGTCCAGAATGATAGAGCACCCACAACGTCTGAAGGCAAGCTGTTCCACTGGTTAATTGTTCTCACTGTTAGGAAGTTTCTCCTTAATTCCAGGTTGCTTCTCTCTGTGATTAGTTTCCATCCATTGTTTCTTGTCTTGCCTTCTGGTGCTTTGGAAAATAAGTTGACCCCCTCTTCTTTGTGGCAGCCCTCAAATACTGGAATACTGCTATCATGTCACTCCTTAGTCCTTCTTTTCTGTAGACTGGCCATATCCAAATCCTGCAACTGTTCTTCATATGTTTTAGTCTCCAGGCCTGTAATCGTCTTAGTTGCTCTTCTTTGCAATTTTTCCAAAGCCTTAACATCTTTTTTGTAATGTGGTGACCAAAACTGGATGCAGTATTCCAGATGTGGCCTTACTAAGGCTTTATAAAGCAGTACTAATACTTCACATTATTTTGATTCTGTGCCTCTGTTTATACAACCAAGGATTGTATTAGCTTCTTTGGCTGCTGCTGCACACTGCTGGCTCATGTTTAAGTGATCATTCACTAGGACTTCAAGGTCCCTCTCACAGTTACTGTTTTTGAGCCAGGTTTTGCCTAATCTGTACTTGTATCTTTGGTTTTTCCTGCCCAGGTGTAAAACCTTGCTTTTCTCTGCATTAAATATCATTTTGTTGGATAGGGCCCATTGTTCAAGCCTGTCAAGATCTTTTTGGATTCTGAGTTTGTCTTCTGGGGGTTGGCTATTCCTGCCAGCTTAGTGTCATCTGCAAATTTGATGATATCCCTGTCTATGCTGTCACCTAAGTCATTTATGAAGATATTAAGATTACTGGTCCTAAGACAGAATCTTGTGGTACCGCACTGCTTACTTCCCTCCATGTAGATGTAGTACCATTAAGGACTACTTGTTGAGTACTGTTTGTGAGCCAATTACAAATCCATCTGGTGGTTATGCTGTCTATTCCACATTTTTCTAGCTTACCAAGAAGTAGGTTGTGGTCTACTTTGTCAAATGCCTTGCTGAAATCTAAATATACTATGTCCGCAGCATTTCACTGGTCTACTAATTTAGTCACTTTCTCAAAGAATGAAATAAGATTGGTTTGGCATGATCTGTTTTTAACAAACCCGTGGTGCCTACTAGTTATAACTATTTGTTTCTAGATGTTCACAGATAGGTTTTTTGATTATTTTTTTCCAGTATTGATGTTAGGCTGATTGGTCTGTACTTTCCTGGATCTGCTTTTCCCCCCTTTTTTGAAGATGGGAACCACATCAACTCTTTTCCAATCCTCTGGTAGTTCCCTGGTGCTCCAGGATTTTTAAAACATATGTTACAATGGTTCTGAGATAACATCTGCCAGCTCCTTCAGAACTCTGGGATATAATCCATCAGGTCCCAATGATTTATATTCATCAAGGTCAGATAGCTGTTCTCTTACCATTTTCTTGCTTATTTTAATTCTTATTTGTAGTCCGTCTTCTACAGTTATGTTTTTGGTAGGTTGGTCTATAGTTTCTTTTTGTGTGAAGACTGATGCAAAGAATGAGTTAAGCAGCTCTGCTTTCTATCTACTGCCTGTTACTTCCTTGCCATCTTCTCTCTTTAGTGGACCGACTGTTTCCTTGACTTCTTCTTTTTTATTTATATGTTGAAAGAAACTTTTTTATTAATATCTTTGACTTTGGTTGCAAGTCTTTGTTCACTCTGAGCCTTTGCTTTCCTGACTTCATCTTTGCAGATTCGGGCTGTCTGCTGATATTCTGCTTTAGTTATGTGCCCCTCTTTCCATTTTTTGTACTTATCCTTTATGTCTTTCAGTTTATCAGAGAGATCTTTGTGCAACCATGCTGGTTTCTTCTTGGATTTCTTGAGGTTTTTATTTAGATTTTTTTTAATCCCACTTTTATTATTTTTTTAAATAACTCAAAGTGGCAAACATATCCCGTACTTCTTCATCATCTTGTTTTTCCCACAACGACAACCTGTGGACTGAGAGGTAGTGACTCACCCAAAGTCACCTAGCTAACTTTCATGCTTACGACAGGACTAAAACTCACAGTCTCCTGGTTTGTAGCCTCATGCCCTAACCACTAGACCAAACTGGCTTTCTTTGAGATAGTAGAAATTTGTCTCTTCTCTTGAAAATCTCTTAATATTTATGTCCCTTGTACCTTCACCAAAAAAGAGAGTCTTGCCAAAATTGAAAGATTCATCACAGTTCCAAATTCTCTTTCATCAGGAGGAGGAGACAGAACACGATTAGCAGGATCATAACCAGTGGTAAGCTCTGGTTTCTCTGCCACGGTTGTAAGTACATAAGCAGTTACTCTACCTGAATCCTAGGAGTCTCGATCTTAGTAATTAACTCATATTTAGAGTGGTGGACCTTCTAAAAATCAAGTTTACCAAAAAAAAGAGCATTTTGAGGACGATTGACTTTTGGGACGCTTGTGTAAGTTTTTGAAACAGGGCGACAGTCAATGTACGATAATGTAGGAAAGGGTGACCACAGCAGGTGAGGAAGGAAGGAGGACAAGCCAGACAAAGATAGCAAAAAGGGGATGTGAACAACAGATGTCTACTTAAGCTTTGTTTCATTTGGACACGGAAAATGATATGCTTCTAAATGCAATCCTGACATTAGTGTGCCAAACATTTTCAATCAGTGGGCACTTGTTGAAGGAAATCATTTATTTTAAAGCCATACAAATATTGAAAGACAAGACAAATGACTCGCTTTTAAAGGGGATTTGTCTTGACACATAGCTCAACTTGCAGCATTGTGCCTGCTTTTTCAAGGACATTGGAAGCAGAAAGAAAGCCCGCAAAGAGCATGCCAAAGGTAATGAATCAGAGTAGGCAAGGTGTTCTGTTTTTTACTGCCATCGCATGACCGAGATAATGCGAAGAAAAGTCTTCTCTGGACTTACAATGGCCAGTGAAGATTAGCTGTTCTGTGATAATTTATTACCACGGGGTATTTGCAAAACACCTTGCAGACAGTTTAGCTTAGGATACGGGATGTCAGGCTTCAGAACTGGAGAACAGGTGGTAAAATCATTTTAGTCAGAGACCAAATAGATACTATTTGTTCTTTACTTCGGCCTCATTGAGCAAAGCTTTGTGTGTGTGTGCACACACGCTCTTTGTTTCCTTTGGGTTGAGAAGAAGAGGGCTGAATAGAGCTGAAGACAATTTTGGGGATGACCCATGGACACCATGCTCATTTACCATCATAGACGCTGCAGTTATTTTAGATACTGCACAATTGCCAAATTCTCAGAAAGTCCACTGTTTACTCAAGATACGCAAATTCAAGCAAAAAAAAATATAATAGTTCATTTTCTTCAGAAAGCTGTAGTCGCATAAAGGTATCTAGTCAGGTAATTTTACATGACAGACTGACTCATTCTCCTTTAGACTAAAAGGATCTTTTTCAGTGCTTGGAAATTCAGTTCTGTCCGTCCTTCCTATTCTCGATTAAATCTACAAAGAACTATTACCGTACTCTCTAGGAAAAAAAAGTTTTCTTGTTAGGATTCCTTATGGAGTCATCTATAGTTTCTTGCTATGTCGATCAGTGCTAATTAAAAGGTTCTTGCTGTGGTAGGCAGTTTTCCACACTTCCTTTTTGGTCTTTTTGAAGCACATGTTTGCAAACTGTCAAGCAGCTATATTCCAAACCTTGGAATATTCATAACTAAGAATCCACAATTGGCTCTTTCATGAACTGAAGTGGATGGCTGATGAAGCATAATTCTTGGCCTGAAGGCTTATAACAGGAAGATAGGCAATGTATGGGAAATGTAGGGAGGCCTCTTCTGGGGACTGCTTATATGAACAAACAAGCAAATGAACAAATGAATAAATTATAGACTATTCTGTAATACTTATTGAAATAAGGAAATATAACACAGAAGGATTAACCTGCCAGTGTCTTTAAAGATTGTCTTTCTCTGCACAATAGAGTTAAATTTCAACTAATATTAATTGTAATTATTTTTAAAAAGTAATTTAAGAATTCTTTTCCTTGCCCAGATACCTCTTAGACAATGGTGGCATTCAAATACGTAAACTATGTGGATGCCACTTCCAGAAGTCCATTCTGGGCCTGGGCAACAAAAAATTAGCTACCGGTTCTGCCAAACTGGTGTGAACTGGCTGAATCCCACCACTGCTCTTTACATCTCTGGTGGGGTAGACATGGAAGGGTAAGAATTTCTTGAGAAGAATTCCCAGCATCCTTAGCAAAATATGAGAATTCCCAGAATTCTGGATGGGAAAAATGGCAAAGATTTGATATAAATACAGGTAGAAGGTTCCCTACCCTTATCTATATGAACAAAACATAACCTCTAATTTAATAGAGTTAAAAGTAAAGAGTCCCCTGGTAGTGAGATGAGTGGTAAATAAATTTAATAAATAAAAATATACAAAACAGGTGTCGCCACTTTAGTAGGTTTGGGGCAGCATTTATAAAGGCTTTGAAAAAAAGAATAAATCGTCTAACCAATTTGGGAAACCGAGAATGCTACGCTTTGGAGCATTATAATATACAATAACTTGTAGTCTATTGGTAATGAAATGCAATAGCAGTACAGTAGGCACTTGTGAATGATGACATGCCCCAGTAAGCAGCATAAAGTCAAAAAAGTCCAGAACTAATATTTATTGCAGGAATATTTCTAGTTGAGCCCATTTGTCATGTTGAATTCCAGATACCGTAAATTTAAGCTGTGTAGCATTAGAGCCTTCAGCAAATAAGCCCTCTGAAGCAACTGGTGAGAGATGCCAAATCAATGCAAAAAAATGCAATTTAAAAATCAGGTTGCTTTGAGAAAAGTAGCCCAGTTTGCTGTTTCTTACAGCACAAACTCATGATGGCATTCAGTGAAATGCTAGGATTATAACAAACAAGTAATTTGTGTCATGGAAGGTAAATACCTGGGAAATGCATTAGAGTGAGATAGACAGCTGGACGCTGGATTGCTGTTACCCCAGGGTTATTTTCCTATATATCTTGATATCCTCCAGATCATTCTAGTGAAAGGCCTTGGAAAACACTGACTACTTCCCAATGCATATTTTGACTAAAATCAGTCAAGAGATCATAAATCTTTTTCCCCCACTAGGAATTTGTCTTGAGTTAGTCTGACTACTCAAATAACTTATTTATGTAAGAAACTTATATACGTAGCTGCCCATCTCACACGCTACCAAATGGAAGAGGGGAGGAGAAAGAAGGATCCATATTTACATAGGAACAGCTTGTGCCGATTTACCTCTGCTAATTTATGAAACCATATGTGCTAATTAAGGTAATATACAGGAGTACAACATATCTTTCCCTCCCACAGAAGGCAGCAACAAGTACTGTAAATTGCCCAGTGCTAAGTCTTCTGTTAGATAAAGTGAGTACCTTCTAAGCTGCTTCTCTCCTCATGGTTCTTGATCGTTCAGTCAGGCCTAGATACGGCACTTTTCAGGTAGAGCCTGCCTTCTGACAGCTGTTTAGCTTGCCTTCCACGGAGTAAAATACCTGGATTCTGAATGTATTACTGTAGTAAGTATTTGGGCTCAGCTAAGTGTTGAGAGTTAGTTTCCTTAAAGCTCTGTGAGACGGGGAGCACGGTTCTTGATGGCATGCTTCATCTGCTTGCTTCATCAGTAGGATTCGTTGTTTTGCACAGACAATGTGTGTGTGGGCTACAGTTCATCAGGTGCAGGAGGAAGCAGGCAACTGAATTATGTCAGCAGCATAAGTTGATTTAATTTATTGTAGAATGGATTGCTAAAACTTTGTGGGATGCAAATTGCCTCCCAGGCTCCCATTTAAAGTCCCCAGAGGCCTTCTAGAATGCTGAAACTTTCATAGCCACATTAGGGATTCTGGTTTTATGCATGGTTTAAAAACCACAATTGATGCCATGTGCTTTTTTAATGTTAGCCTATCATAAAGCTCCTCCTCGCAAAGATGCTATATATCACATGCTTATATCACCAAGAGAAATATGCCTCAGTATTCAAGTTGTGTCCTGACTTAGAAACCTGGACATACCCACCTTATAGACATAGCCCATAGAGACTTCTTGGCTATTCTTAAGTCTTCCTTATATCCACAACTTTGGTCTCAGGTATTCAGAAATGTTTATGTCGGGTGATGGTTATGGTGGTGACTGTGTTAGAATTTTGAATAACCCTTTCTCACTGATATCAGTCATACAACTATCTCAGAGAGCAAACCCAAAGAGGTTTTATAGAATTAGATTTTTTAGGTAATAATACAAACACTAGTTATATATAATGCTTTCTTTTAAATAAAAGTCAGGGTGTAATTGCATTTGGAAGTAAAATTTAAAAAATGACCATTGCTCTTTTTTATAAACAAAACTCCATAGCTTTTGCCCTGAAACATTTGCAGACCATTTGTTCCTGAGATTTGACACTAATATATACAGTAACTGTAAGTTATATTGCTGTAACTCTGAGGAGCAGTCATAAATCTCATTTTTCAGTATTGTCATAACTTTAAACAGTCACTGAATGAGTGGTCAATAAGTGAGGACTATCTGCATTCCTTTTTGGAATGGCTGTTCAGAGTGGAAACTGGTGGAAAGACTAGTGGACTAATAAAAAAATGAAGTATCAAAGGTCATTTCCAAAATTATTAATTTGTTATCATCAATTTACTGTCAAAAAGATTCTGTTTTCATTAAGGCATAGAGTGTTTTTATATGGCAACATTTGGCAGTTATACAAATAGTCACTGTTGCCAATGTTGTGTACATTCAGCCATGAAATGTTGTCTTTCTAGAATACGCC
Organism: Vipera berus; assembly: GCF_964194415.1. Classification (NCBI taxonomy): domain Eukaryota; kingdom Metazoa; phylum Chordata; class Lepidosauria; order Squamata; family Viperidae; genus Vipera; species Vipera berus. The sequence continues at coordinate 142,835,779 of NC_138204.1, forward strand.
TATAAAAACTGTAGCAGATCCAAGTTTTGATACCACAGTTTCACTTGATTTCCTAACAATTGTTCCAATACAGGTTGGACCATCCATCGCATATGGGGGAAAAAAAGCAATGTACCTATTTGGGCTAATTCTGGCATTTCAGCTGAAACTATTTACCATCTTATGCCCTTGTAAGGTTCCTTTACATCCTTGAAATACATTGGCCTGAAGTTGACAACGAGCAGTGTGTTTTTTATTTATCTCCTACCAAGACTTTAATTTTTTACTTTTACTTTATATTTACTTTTATTTTCCCCAAAGATTCTTGATTTTATATTGCATTTTTGGCATTTGTCACCAGTTGTTTCAGACATCTGGAAGGGCATGAGATGCTCCATTCAAAGTCGCGGCTCTTCCTACCTAAAAACAAAGGAAAGTACAAAGGGGTCCAACCTTGCAGTATTCTTTTGTGATGTTGCAGAAAAGTTCACAATTGGGTTTTTCCCAAAATTAACTAATAGCACAGAATAAATAACTGGTATCATTTTTCAATGAAGTTATATCTGTATTGAAATTATAAGCTAATTGTCTTCTACGTTTACAGCTAGACCTTACAACAGTTCATTTAGGAACTGTTTGAAGTTACAATGGTAACACAATGGTGACTGCAGCATCTCCATGGTCGTGTAATCAAAATTCAAACACTTGGCAACTGACTCATATTTATGAGGTTTGCAGTGTCCTTTTTGTGACCTTCTCAAGAACAAAGTCAATGGGAAAGCCAGATTTCTTAATACCTATGTTACTATCTTAACAACTTAAATGATTCACTTAACAGCTGTGGCAAGAAAGGTTGTAAAATGGAGCAAAAATTCACTTAACAACTGTCTTGCTTAGCAACAGAAATTTTGGGCTCAATTGTGGTCATAGGTTGAGGACTACCTGTAATGATTCCCACAGGTATGAGCATACGTGTGTACATTCCACATCTATAATAAGAAAGGTATGCATATTTATATATTTATTTTATTAAAAATGTTTGTTGCCCATCTCATCACGAGGTGAGTCTGGGTGGTTTTCAGTGTTTAAAAGAATAAGACTGTACAAATTATATATATAGTAAGTGTTTTCCGGTGAAAGCGGTCTAATAGAACACCTTGGTCTATTGCTATGATTATTTTTGTTCTATTAGACCGGTTTCACCGGAAAACACTATGTATCCCACCCACCCCCCTGGTTCAGCTGATTGAAGTGAGGACAACCTGTGGCCTAGAGGTTAATACAGTTGCCTAACATGCAAGCTGTCCAGGTTCGAATCTCAGAAGGGTATGGCTAGCTGATGAGAGCGAAATAGCTCGAAATAGCTATACTAGTCTCCCTTTAACTCTTTGTCAGCAAAATCTAAGTGTGTGTGTGGTGTGTGTGTGTTGTATACACACGCATACACACACGGAGAGAGAGAGAGAGAGAGAGAAAGAGAGAGACAGAGACAGAGGCAAAGGGGAAAGCTCAGGACCGTATTGGTTGGAAACATATAAAAGAGGCTGCAGTGGATAGACAATGGCTAAAATGATGATCACACACACACACACACACACATGCAAAAATACAAATTATCATCTATAACTAAAAGATGAAGGGGGAGGGAGTGTGATGAGTGGTGAGGGGTTAATCTATCAACCACTTTCATCATGACACTTCCCCATTGGAGCCTCAGGACAATATATAATGACTGTACTATTCAATTCAATATCAGACGACTCTCCTAATCAGTGGGGAAATTAGGTCACATAACAGTAGTATAGATATTTCAAGGGATTCAGTGTTTTGGACTGGAGCCTGATTATAACATTTCTATGTTTTTATATCTATAGGACATAGGCAAGTTTTTTAAACTGATATACAAGAATGTCAGCTGCATATTGCAGAAGAAAGATCAAACACCAGCCATCAATTTTTCTAATAGCTATTATCACTTGTATTTATTCATAATATCTGTCATACCCGTAACCTTGATATGATGCAGTTCTTTTGTACCGTTTTTATTTTTGCTCGATGCCTTGAACAGGCAGGATATAAAATAAGTAACAGAATAAATAGCAGTGTGTGGACAAAGGGATCTCTAGTTCAGCTTCTGTGCAAATAGCTTCTAAATTTTAGGAACTATTTGTGTTACAACATGCTTTGAAATAAATTCTCTGCGTTCCAAGGATTTTTTCCCCATAAAGCAGCTGGCACTTGAAACAATTAGTATTAAGCTGTTAAAATGTCAAGCACCCAAATTTAGCTTCCCTTATAGAGGTGCTCATTTGGCTCATATCACTGATCAAGTTGGATACTAGGCGCATATTGGTCATAAATAGTTGCTAAAGTGTCCTTCCCTTCTCAAATGTCTAACAGCCTTTGTGAAGTTGGATTCCACAAGTGCAAATAATTCTTCTGACTTCCCAAAGAACTGATGGTCACTGTCTGCAATTCTACTCAGGTTGGCAAATGTCTGCCTGGACATTGTGATACTTTCTCCGGAATATTAAAAAAAATAGGTGTTTTTTTATAACTTCTCAGATCGTCTCTCCAAGTCATGGCATCGTCTTTTCATAGATTGAACTTGATCTGTTACACTGGATGGCTGTCTTTGAGAAAGCTTCTGGAGGCAGCTCTTTTCATTTAGCTTCTGTGCCTTGATGTAAATAGATGTAATGGCTACCACCGGCAGAAAGAAGTCTTCTTTATCTGTAGTAAAATCCTTGGCCAAAATGTTTGATCCTAACCCTTTACAGAATCGGCATGTCTCATGAAGAGGGACCTTTTTCTACTCTCTTTATTAAGGACAAATTTCTGCTCTCCTGAAAATAAATGTGTGTTGGGCCTGAAGGCGGCTTCCTTCAGTCAGGAAGTTTGTGCGTTGCTGACAATGTTCTGCAGAGGTTAGGTTGTGTTTCACAAGAAATCTGATCTATGGAAAGAAATATCGACCTCTCGAAGGAAAATGGAAGAACCTGGCAAGACATCACCTGCTGCCCCATCCAAAAAATTTAATGAGCTCTGATAGGAAGCTGGTATGCACAGACAATAAAAAGAAGTTTTCTGAAATGCCGACGAATGCTGAACAACGTAAACAAAGATTAGAAGGAGTTGAACAAGTGATCCTAGAGGTTCAGCAACATGTTGGTTCTTTGGAAGGGGAATTAAAGACTTCTACAGTCACTGATCCCCTATGCAGGAAAGAAGTCCCTGATAAGCTCCTTAGAGATGGTGGCAATTTGAAAAAAGATAGGTCAGAAAGTTGTTTCAGAATGCAGATGTTCTCCGGAAAAAATGAAACATTGTTCAGCAAATGGAGCGAAAAGGTAAGTCCAGGGTTACATTGCTGCTAGGGCCCTATTCGTGTTTGTATCTTGTGAAGGTTGCTTGCTTGCTAACGATAGGAAATAATCTAGCTTTACTTTTGAGAGTATTTTGAGAGTACGTAAAATTAGAAGCAGAGTTAATAGTGCAAACAAGGTGATAATGGCGCATGCATCTAAATATTCAGTTAACTGCTGTTCATTCTAGAAACCTTAATTAAAGAAAAAATCCTTTTCCCCTTGCCTTTGGCAACAAAACTCTTTTAAATTCAGTGTGGTGTAATTAGTCAAATTCTAACCAAATGCTACTTTTCAAGCTCTTGGAATATTACTGTATAGGGCTTTTACTCCAAACTGAAAAATAATGTAAACTATCCCATTCCAGATTTTATGCCAAATTATCAAAGCTTACAAGCAAATAAAAGACAGCAGTAAAATTTAAAAAATAAAATAATTGAGCTTTTATGTATTATATTTTATTAAATTCTTGTAATCGTCAAAACGCTCACTTTCTTTTTCCAGTCCCTTGGTATTTCTAATTTGTTTATAAGTTACACAGTTTGTAAAAGAATGACACTCTATATAAGTAACCATTCAAAGTTACAACAGCACTGAAAAAAGTGACTTATGACCATCTTCCCCACTTACAACTGTTGCATCATCCATTTGGTCACGTGATCAAAATTTGGATGCTTTGCAACTGGTTCATATTTATGGCAGTTGCAGTATCCCAGAGTCATGTGATCACCTTTTGCAATCTTCTGCCAAGCAAACAAAATGGGGAAGCCAGATTCACTTAACAACCATATTACTAACTAAAGAACTGCAGTGATTCACTTAACAACTGTGGCAAGAAAGGTCATAAAATAGGGAAGTAGAGGAAGAGAGAACATGTGAACCTAATGTTTGAACTGCTTAGACTTAACCTAACACTCGACTTATGATACAGTTTTACTTGTGAATTGGGCCATGAGGCAGTGAATGCATTTCTCTACTCACATCCCATTGTTTTTTAGGTTCTACAAAGACCTAGAAACGTTCACTTGATATGAGATTAAAAATAAAACAAAATTAGTGAACTTCAAAGAAATCTCCATCAGTATCTTCCACACTCCCTGTTCCCCACTCCCCCCAAAAATTGGATTTCCCATGTTTAGTATGTAGACCACTCTTACTTCATTCAGTTCTGGTACAAAAATGCAATGGCAATATTTATTTTCTGGTACTGTTTTCATCTTGCCTCCACCATTTAATTTATTTAACATGAGAATCTATTACAAACTATTCACTATTTCTTACCAATGGAGTCAAATGACCTTGATGTGATTTAAATATATTTATTTCTTTTAAAAAAAATCATACAGCCATCCATCTTTAAACACATAATTTTGTGCAATGAACAATAGATAACAAGATATCTTTCTTCCTCTGGGTATGTGAGTAAAACTCTGATCACTAATTGTGGAAAAACAAGTATGGCAGTGTTGCATAACTTTTATGGACATCAGGCGTCCTTGCTCATTCTCACAAAATAGCTATCCTCATTATTTTTCTTCATTATTTTCCCTCCCGCAATGGCTTGAAATCTTGTAACATTGTAATAATCTCATGATAGCACATTCTCATCTGAAACTAAAAGGAGTGTATGCAAGAACACCAACAATTAGTGGGATTTGGCAGATTTTGTAAGTTGTTAATCATTTTTAAAAAGTATTTAAGAAGTTGTTGGGGAGCCACAGAACTCTACACATATATCTCAAGAATCCTGGCACCCAAGGGCAATACATTAGCCAACTTTAACATACAGTATAAGAAATTCACCCTTAATACGTTTGGAGATAGCGAACCTATTGGTTTTTTGTTGAGTGTAAAGACCTGGCTCTTTTCCTGATCATTAGGCCACAGTCACTCTTGAGCACATTCTGTGGTACATGTGCATATTTTTACAACCAGCCTCAATTATGTTTTGGGATTAAGATTTTTTTTTTATTGTATTGATCCTTTTTTTGTTTGTTTTTTACACTGCCTTGAGTCACAAGTTGTGAGAGGGTCATCTTTATAAATCTTTTAAATTAAAAATATAAATAAATCATTTTCTAGCTATTTTCTTCTTGTATGGCAATTAAAGGTAAGGATTTCCTCCATTAGGGTTGAACTTTTGTTTGCAGTCAAAATCTAAAAACTGGAGGGGGGGGATAAAATAGAAAAGATTTTGGATTTTTTTTTACTGAGTAATGGATGTTTAAGAGGAATGGCAGAATCTGGGGGCAGAGTCAAAACAGGAATCACCCTAGAGCAGGGGTGTCAAACTGCCAGCCCGCGGGCCGGACACATCGCAACAAAACCGCACCCACCCCATTGCCGGCAATGGGGAAAAAACTCTGATACGTCGCTCGACGTCACGTGACATCGCGAGTTTGACATGTCTGCCCTAGAGTCTTTGCATAGCCACAAACAAACCAAGTCCAACTTCTTTTGAATTCCAAACCCCACCAATGTTTTCACTTTTATTCCAAGTCCTCATCTGTTTACTTTGAAGTAAATCAAAAGTAATTGGGGGACTGTATACTATGTGTTCAATATAATTTATTTGGGCCTCCAGATCTGCCGAATGGTTGATCTTTCTTATTCCCCATTTCTTTTTCCTTTCCACCATCCAGTAACCTATTGCACATATTCTCTTGGTACCCATTTTAAGTGGCATCATTGAGAAAACCTAACTCTTCTGAGAAGATAGTTGGGAGTTGTAGTGAAGCCCCTTCAGTTTATATCAATAAGATGCCATTGATATAAACTGAAGGGGCATCCTAAGATTCAGTCTGTGAATCTGCATAAGAATATTGTCTCTGCATTTTTTGCATTTCTCTGAATGACATATAAGAATGTATCTCCCCTCCAGGTGATGTTTATGTAAGCTAGCTAAAATACACATTTAGTTTAGGGACAATGTGTTCTTGCATATAATATATTTATCTTTTCATAGTGTCAGTCTAGATTTCTTTAAATGAACAGCTGGTAGGACCAGCAGATTTTAGCTATGCTCTCCCTACCCTGATTTAGATTTACCCCGTTCCTCTCTTAATCCGGGTCATTTATATATAATCATTTTTTAGCCAATGGTTTATGCTTGTGATTGAAAGCACAATTACTCTAGAATATGATTTTTTAAAAAATCATGACATGGATTTTTCTAGATAAATATCAGCTTTCTTTTTAATTTGGAGTAAGACATTAAGAATTTTAATGCACATGCTTTCAAAGGCATGTGCATTACTTCTTACTTCTAAAGTATTAAGAAAATAACGACGTATTAATACCACAGCTTGAGCCAGTAAATTCAAAGCAAAATAAGCTTCAATCTTTGCAGGTATGGAAGACTCATATCCACTGCCAGTTCTCCTGCCTCCTTTAACACCAAGACTGGCAAATATCAAGGAAAAAATGTCTGCTCAAATTATGAAGCCGTAAGCAAGAATAATACAATTATGATTTGGATATTGTTGAGAGGACTGAGCAATTTTCTATGTTAGATTTCCAGGGAAACCAGGATGCTTTCCGTCTCTGTGGGATCAGGCTCAAACCTGTGCCAGAAGAGATAAGAAAGTGCTGATGGTTCAAAGTGTAAGTTGTCCAGGCCCAGGCAGTCCCCCTAAATTTGAGTAGTGTTTAAACCTCAGATGAACTTTTGTAGGGTTGGAGCAATATTGCATTTGTCCCAGCATCTAGTTAAATTTTAGGAACATTGAGCACACAGTTGTTAGGCAATACATTCTATGCTGAATTCCCCACTGGAAAATTCAGTTTTCTTCAGCTGTGGCAAATTATTTCCATGCTTTCCAGTCACTAGTTATCGGCCAATGCTATTCTAAGCCATTTCTGAGAAATGAGACTGATTCATTTCCCATTCATTTACAAATATGCAAAAGTGGAAGAGCACGATAAATGGTTTTTCTAAGCCAGGGGTCCCCAACCCCTGGTCCTTGGACCAGTACTGGGCCGCAGCATGACAGCAACCAGTCCACACAAACAAGCAAAGCCCCATCCATGGGATGCAGGCAACACACAAAACCACGCCCCCTCAGGTCCGCAGAAAAACCTCTCTCCATGGAACTGGTCCCTGGTGCCCCAAAGCTCGGGGACCTTTGCTCTAAGTGCTTGATCCAACATCACGCAACAAAATCAAATGGGATATTCTAGGATGGGTGATAGTTGCCTTCTGATTTTCTGATGCAAAAACCTTAGTAGAACTTCTTTCAAATTATATAGATCTTACTGCATGACAACTCTCATCTTTTTTGATACTGGCCATACTGACTAGAATGGGTGGAAGTTGGAGTTAGTGAAGTAAAGCAGGGGTCCCCTGCTACTGGGCCATGGACTATTTGGAATTGGGCATGCACACGTGCAGCTTGGCTTGCATGAGCAGCGGGCTGGAGGGCCTTCTCTGTGGGTGCGCCGGCCCTTTGGAACCAGCTGCCTGTAGAGCTTAGGACTGCCCCTGACCTTTGCTCATTCCGCCGGGACCTGAAGACCTGGCTCTTTGAGCTTTCTGGCCTGGACTGAGAGTATTAACTGGGGTTTTAATTGTATTTTAATTGTAATTGGGTTTTTTATTTCAAGGTTAATGTAATCATTTTAATTGTTTTTAATTTTTGTAATTTGCTGTACTGTTTTTAAAAAACCTTGTGAACCGCCCTGAGTCCTATGGGAGAAGGGCGGTATATAAATCCAATAATAAATAAATAAATAAATAAATAAATAAATAAATAAATAAATAAATAAATAAATAAATAATGCTAGCCCACTGCTCACATGGGTCATGCTGCATGCGTGCATGTGTGCCAGCCTACCACTCAACTAAGGGCTGTCTACATGCACACATGTGAACACCAGCCTGCCGCTCAGGTGGGCCAGTTCTTCTTCCAGTCGGGCTGCCAAGCCGCAAAGGATGGGGACCTCTGAATAGAGACATTAGTTGTTTTCTTTTCTTTAGTACTATTCATCTAAGCAAATGAACTATTTATCAAGTTTTGCAAGTTTCAATTTATTGGTTTTCATCACCTCTATTATGGTGATCTAGATACGGGTTCCATACACCCATTGCTTCTGTTTTCTTGAAATAAAAGATAGAGAAACATAGATTATCAATATGGGGAAAAAAGGGACAGTTCCTATCAGCATGGAGGATAGACACTTGCAGGATTGCTCTTGGGTAACTTTTCTTATTGTATCTGATTTGTTGTTTCGGATATTATTGCATTTGTTCTGGCATGTTATTGTTAATCGCTCCAGTTATCCATATAAAAGGGAAAGATCTGCGCGAACATGAAACACAGTTAAAGCTTAATATAGGCAATAAAAATGCATTTTAATAGAATCCAGGGCCATTTTAGCTATTCTTAAAAAAGGGGGGGGAATCATTGGCTCCATCCAATAAACTACAGCTGGGTTTACTAAACTTGCATCTGTATAACGTTAAGCAAAACCAGGTTATAATTCAGTTCTTAAATAATAAGTGAAAGTTTCTCTCTAATGCTTCCCAGCTGGGCTTGTCTGCTTCTTTTGCAGAGACTGTCAAGTTAAGGCCTGGTATTTACTATTGTTCAGAGTACAATTGGCAATTAGAATCTCATCATCCACTTCACAGGGAGAAAAAAACAAAAAAACAACAACAGCGGTTTCCCAATGTAACTACTGAACATTTGGAGACATGCTCCAAACTGAGTTGCAGTTAGATACCTGTCACCTCTCAATATTACTTATATTTTTGTGCTCACCGTATATTCAGAGAGACTGCTTGATGATTCGAAATGAACAAAAGCATCCTTGAAACTTTTAAAAGAGGAAAAATCATGGACGCAGTTTTTAATTTGGGTGAAGTTTAGATTGCATCTTTTACTGGATGTGGTAAGGCTGGAGAAAGATATATGGACGTCTTTCGTTTCTTTTTTCCCTGGTGGGTGCTCCACTTAGAAGTGATTGTTCAATATTCTTTCAGCATTGACACTTTTAGTAGCTTAACAGTTCTTTGGCTTTTTCCCCCCCTAAATCGTTCATTACCCAGAGGGATTCCAGAGTGGTACACCATAGACATGCAATTTAAAGACAAAAATAATGCAAGACAATAAAATAGCATAACAGCCTCCCTGTTTAAAGTGTCTGAGCAAATAAAGGACTGCTTTAACCTGCTCTCAAAATAATTACAGTGGGATCCCCAACCTATGGTCAACGGCCCGGGATTGGGCTGTGGGTTCTTGGCCAGCAGGTCACGGAAGGAGCTGGCTGGTGTGCGCACACATGTGTGCACATTTTCCCCACTTGCGCTAGCACCCGCAGCCCCATTTGTGCATGCGCATTGGCACGAACGGGGATGCTAGCCTGGGGTGGCTGTCCACAGTCCGTTTGTGCATACGCCGCTAGCTGTGGTGGTTTGTGCGGCCTGTTCATGCATGTGCAAATGGGCCGCTAGCCAACGTGGGTGTGTGTGGCCGTTCACACATGCGCACGGTGCCAGCGCATGCTGCATGTGCAAATGGGGTTGCTAGTGCCACGCCAGTGTGTGTGGCCCTGTTATGTCACCTGCACCAATTTTGAAGCTGCTCTCCTTTCCTTCAGTCCTCGATCCCGGAAAGGTTGGAGTCCTCTGAATTACAGTGTTGGTGCCAGTTGCACTTGGTCTACTATTACAAATGTTCTCTCTTAGGATCCTTTAATTTGAATGGTTAAAATGAGAATGTGAGGTGTAGAGAGTTATAAAGTTGATCTTAGAGAAGAAATCCAGAGGAAACACCAAGTATGGAAGAAATATACATTAAGTCCAGGGAGGTGGGAGAGTGTCACAAAGAGACTTAGATTAACCTCCTCCCTGACCCCCTGACCCACCTCCCCTGGGGGAGGTGAAGGGACAAAGAAACCTGCCGGGTTATATCACTGCTCTCAGTAAAGTGTAGTTCTAGACTTTGCTTGAAGTCTTTTTCCTGATCTGGTCTACCTTGATGGGATAACAGAATCTTTTCAAGCCATCCTGAGATAAGAAAATTATGTCAGCCATTTCAAAAGGCATTTTAACTTAATTTTTAATTACTTTGAGGGCCCAGAACATGCTGCCTGGATGCAAAGGGAGGTGGTTTTGAGCTCCATGTTGCTGATTCATGAACTAAAAAAAAACTAAGATTGGAAGAGGAGCTTCACAAAATTTCCTTAAAGTATTTGAATCTCTCTGGTCTTTTTCGATTGACAGTTCATTGAATTCAGAGCCAACGTTGTATAAGATGTTATACTAGATCTAGAGAAATCCACGTTGAAGTCTTCATTGAACCCTGGCTGTCAGTAGATGACCACGGGCCAGCCACTCTTTTTTAGCCCAATTAATCCCACAAGGCTATTATGAGGATAAAATGAAGTGAGACTGTTCTTCTCATCAATATTGCCCTCAAATCCCAGATGGGAAATAAATTTAGTGAATGAGGAAAAAAATGACTGTGTTTAACAACATGCATGGCTTTGATGCCATGACAATTCTCAGCAAGGATGGTCTATTGATTCTGGATTGAAACATGAGCATTGACTATGCAAGACATAAAAGGGCAAAATGTGTTTAGCTTTATCCAAGGATGGCGCTTGCACAATATCCAAACACAATATTGTGCTTATCCAAGCACAATTCATGCAATCTGGGATACTTTTGCAATGCCTTTTTGCTTACTATGAGATATAGTGCCATAAAGTCCTTATTCATAATAGTCACAGGACTGATTTGGTTTACATAATGCTAATATGTAGAGACAGTCAAGGACATTCTATGAGCCTCTTAAGAGGTCCTGTTAAATCTTATCATCCTATCATTGTCTTTAGTGTATATTACTCCTGGGCCTCTATCGATATAAGGTAAAGGTTCCCCTGCACATGTGTGCTAGTCGTTTCCAACTCTAGGGGCCGGTGCTCATCTCCGTTTCAAAGCCGAAGAGCCAGCGCTTGTCCGAGGAGGTCTCCGTGGTCATGTGGCCAGCATGACTAGACGCCAAAGGCGCACGGAATGATGTTACCTTCCCAGCGTGGTGGTCCCTATTTTTCTACCTGCATTTTTACGTGCTTTCAAACTGCTAGGTTGGCAGAAGCTGGGACGAGTAACAGCCGCTCACTCTGTTATGCGGATTCGACCTGCCAAACTGCCGACCTTCTAATCGACAACTCAGCGTCCTAACCCACTGAGCCACCGCGTCCCTCTATCGATATAAACAAGAGTAAATTTTAGCAGTATAAATGCAGAAGAATATAGGCAGAAACACCAGAAAGAGGAATGATGGACTTTAGCAACTGTTACAAAATTCATATCTCAAATAATACCTCTTTATTATAATTGTATATGGCTTGGTTACTGGGTTACTGGGAAGACATGAATGCATCATGAAAGTACTTGTATATCAACAGCCATGGTATTAGATTGGTTGAGATTTATATATTAAACAGTCTGAAATAATTACTCAATCACAACAGTCAGTGTAGTTAGTAATTATTATTGCAGTTATTAATGGATTGCTACAATAGCTGAATGTCACACTCCAATAATTCTCTGAGGGCACTTTGAGGTACTTATTTCATTGGAGACAGTATAGTTGTTGTAAATACACATATACTGTACACATGCAAACAGACAGCCTAATAAATGCAGATGAGCTGAAGTCATAGAAAATTTCATTTTGATGGTTGAGTCAATCTGATGGAATCATAAAGGACCAAAGACCAAGTAATTGCAGAATCACAGGGCTGGAAGATATTTTGGAGGTCAACTAGTTCAACCTCTTGCCCAAAGCAGGTGACATTATAGCATCCTGGACAAATGGCTGTCAATCTTTTCTTGAAAACCTCCAGCAATGGAGTATCCACAAATCTGGGAGGCAAGCTGTTCCACTGATTAATTGTTCTCACTGTCAGGAAGTTTCCCCTTAGTTCCAGTTGGATCTGCCTTAACAAGCTTCCACCCATTGCTTCATGTCCTGCCCTCAGGTGCTTTGGAGAATATGTTGAGCCCTCTTCTCTGTGATAGCCCCTCAAGTACCGGAAGACACCTATCATGTCACCCCAATCCTTTTCTTCATTAGGCTAGACATACCTAGTTTCCTTAGCCATTCATTATATGGTTTAGCTTCCAGACCCTTTATCATTTTTTGTTACTCTTCTTTGCACTCTTTCCAGGATCTCAACATATTTTTTGAATTGTGTGACCAGAACTGGATACAGTATTCCAAGTGTGGCCTCATTAGTGCAGTATAGAGTGGTACTATCACTTCTTGTGATCTTGATGCTATCGCCCAGTTGATGCAGCCTAGGATTTTCATTAGCTTTTTTTAGGTGGCTGCAGCCCACTGCTGGCTTATATTTAAGTGGTGGTCCACTAGGAAACCAATATTCTTTCATGGTTGCCACTGTTAAGCCAGCACTGCCTATTCTATGCCTGTGCATTTGGTTTTTCTTGCCTTACTTTTCTCACCAATGAACTGCACCTTGTTGGACAGAATGTTGGAAAGAATTTTATGATTAAACCTTCGTAAAAACGTTCATTGTAGATCTTCTGGCAGTAGGGATAAAAAAAAGTCAGAGTTTCAATATGTGAATTAAAAAAGAAGAAGGAAGTTGAATATTATAACACTGTCAGATTAGACTTGGTGCATAAAGAGGTGATTCAAATGCCTCTAAAAAAAGAAGTCAGATGTTCATAAAATCTCCTGGTGAATTTCGGATGGAATCTCCAATTTCTGCTCATGGTATGATAATTTATGTCTAAAGCTGCCTCGATCTCTAACTCCTGCCTTTTCCAGAGCATGTTTACTCAAGTAATCGTGTCCAACCATCAGGTCAGGCTATGGTGGATGGGAAAGAAAATGGCATGAAATTTAAAGGTAGCTTTGCTGCCTTGGTTACTTTGAGAACACTTTGCTCTCACAAGAATTCAGGCAAATATTATGCTCCAGAAAGAACAGCCAAAGGACTTACAAAAAGAAGATCCTGTTTATCATGGCCCAATGCTGGTTCCCCTTTGAAAGGAACCTGCTTCACAGTTGCCAGATCGGGACACCTGAGAGAAAGTGGTCATTGAAAGCAAATATTTTGTACAGCAGCCTCGCCCAGCTTTCAATGACCTCTTCTGTAATAGCAGGGCATGCTAGCTGTGGAAGATGGGAGCCCTATGAGAGAATGTGCACTCTAGCCTGAAGGATCCAAGGATGGGTATTAAGAGTGAAGGGAAACATTCAGAAACTGCACCATGGATCTCAATAGAAAAGCAGATCTTTCTGGTGTAAAAATGAAGGCTCAGGGGGAAAAATGGAATTCTAGCTTAGCTTTTTCCTTGATACAGCAGTAGTCTGGGACAAATCCACGCTCTTAATCAGAATCATACAAAATAGCACAAAGGTTTATTGGCTGGTTAGTAAGGTATAAGCCTAAACTGCCTATTTAAACATTAAAAGATAAAGCCTGGGTCTATATTCTGAAATATGCCATTCCATTCTCCGCCCAATGAATATGCTCCCCCTCATTACATGCAATTAATTACATGTCAAAAGCTATTAAACATGATTAGCTGCTAAAGCAGAATGGTTTTACTATCTCTGAAAAGATGGCAAAAAGGAGTTTAAATGAAGATTCCCTGAGAAGGAATTCTAGAGTCATTACCAAAAATAATCCCCTGTTTCTCATCGAGTTGTACAGTGGTATTTTGAACCTCCATGATTTATCATATTGCTTGACCGCTGTGGAGGGGATGTTGTGGGAGGGGGAAATACTTGGGACACAAACTATTTAGACACCTCTTGAAAATATTTTCAGACAAAAATTATTTTTTATGTATATATGGGAAACAGTCATAATACCTCTCTGATGAATTCATCCACTACTCAGTCATGGAAATCTTTTTTAAAAGTAGTTTTAAATAGCTCTTTAACATAATTATGCACACTTTCACATTTGTGGTCCCTTTTATATTGGAAAATCACAGTTAACGTCTTTGCAAGTAATATTTTCCATGTGTTATGCTGTTTTAATCATTCTTTCAGTGGGGTAGATACCATGATTATATAAAGCTCAATTTTATCTTGTCTAACTTGGAAGTGGATTTTCCCTTATTCAGCATTTGTAGGGATGCTACAGCTAGAAACATTTGCAACTTGGATTTATGCATGTTTACTGAGGATAATTTTTAATTTAAATTTTCTATTCCTGCTGAAATGTTGGCTTATAATTAATTTTATTACTGCTATTCTAATATCTGTGCCTAGCAGGTTTTAAATTGATTATTTATCTAATTTGTTTTCAGATTAATTTGTTTTAACTTTTTTTTATTTGTTCATATTAAACTAGTAAATTTCTACCATTCAGTCCTCAGGGATTCTTAAATAAAATGTTGTAAGGTTCAAGGAGAGGGCTTTTAATTGTAAGTGGTTTCCTTTTTAATTTTTTGTGCATTTCCATACAAAACGGTGAAGGTACCATTTATATCTTGGAGTCTTTTAGTTCCAGTCAGCAATTTTAGCTTAAACTGCATAGTGACTTAATATTTATCAGCCATCATTATGGCCAGTTTACCTGAAATAACAAAATAGCGGAAGGCCAAGTGATAGGAGACGATTAGCTCAGAAGTCTCTGGCTGGCTATTTTTGAAAGTGGAATGCTTATATGAAAGAACTGTCTGGGATTAATCCAGGCATGACGTCTCCCTTCCCCCATTAGTTAATGGTGTAGTTTTGGGGGAACAATATATTCATAAAATCATCCTCTAGATGTCACTCAAGCACTGAAGACTACAGAAAAAGTAATTCCCAAACTATAAATTCACTGATAACCAGTCAGCATTTTGCCAGGTTGTTTTTTTGTTTAAAGCCTGTTGTGACTTTATAATCTACCGTATATACTATTAAAACTCTTGTGTCTGTCTGATTGTTTGTAATCTTCAGTTGGGTGAAATGATGAATCTTAGGGCAACAGTTTTTGAATCAATATACTTCAAGTGGGCTGACAGTATGTATCCAAATCCAGGGTCTATATTAGCTTCTGTGGCATTGAAACTTGGCAAAATTGTGGCTGTTTCAATGCTGCCAAATTGGTACACCACTGTGATGCCTACGGCGACTTTCCTGGTAGGGGAAGCTGGTAGGAATTCGAAAGTCTCCCACTCCCACTGTGGCGATTCTGTTTGTCTGTTTAAGTAAGGTCTCTGAAATGATGATCCAGTTATGAGTGTCAATTAAAGTTAGAAGCTCCCTATTAATTTCAAATCACCTTCATTCTTTAAATGATAACAAATTCTGGGTGAAAATGTTTTTAGATCAGTCCTGTTTTTATTTTAAAGAATGGGAATGTTAATTAGTTTCAAAGAACTATGACAATCTCTTACATTTAAGATGTGACTATCTCTTGCATTTTAGATGTTGCATTATTAGAGGCTGTTACTCTAAAACTCTGCAGAAAAGATCACCTTTAGACCCCAGTGTTCTCTATTGTGTGCCACGTCAAAAGGAACAATAAAAAATGAAAAAAGAAGGGAAGCTACTTTATTGGACTGTATCAGTGAAAATGCCCAGCCAGATGGATTATTTTGAAGAATTAAACAAAATTTTGGTGAGAACTTTCCAAAACCACTTCTGTATAGTTGCCAAGAAACATGGATGTGGAAACATTTGCGATAGCAACGGGAGTTGAATTTGACCCCAAAAAAGAACTGCTAATAGCGATTAACAAATATCCCAGCAATGGGCTGGTTATTGTTATACTCAGCTCTACAATAGTTGGATAGAAGAACTTATCAACAGGGGTAAGTTTAGCAGTGGATAAATGGTCACAGTAAATACCGAACATTCTCATATGGTATAATTTACATGTGAATTATTGAAAACAATTGTCCTAAAAAGAGACAGCAATACCTCCTGATTCATTCACTCCTTAGATTCCTGAAACTCCTTATTCCACCTTGCAACCAGCCTCAATTTTAAATGTTCTCAGGTATTTTTAAAACATGCTCACAAAATGCAGTGAAATAAAAACAAAGGGTAGGTAGAGGCAGGTAATGCCATTTTTAGTGCTATCTCATTGGCCAACTAGATAAAATATTGACTATTCTCAAGGAGCAGGTGAAGGCATATTTGTTAGCGTTGGAAACGTGCTTCGTACAGTTGGCATCTGTGTGTAAAGGGCTGTGTTGGAAGTGATAACATGGGTGAAATAATTAGAATATGACCGACATTGCTTTGAAAAAGACAGGTTACTTATTATCTTCCTTGCAAAACTTGCATTGCCACCTGAGTTTCTTCGGAAGTAGGTTCCAAATTGTAATTTTTAATATGAATATATATATATATCCCATTGTTCATGCTTTGCCTGTTTTGGGGAAATTTTCTCTCAGTATTCATATCCAAAGCTAAATAATGGCACTCAGCTGAGAAAAAAAGCCAAATGTCTTTGTTTTTTATGGTTTTGGAAATGCAATTCAAAATATAGTTGTTGGAAAACCATTTCTGTTGCAGTACATATGTGTTCATTTTTTTAATTAGGTTTTGTTAGGATAAATGTATAATACATACCAATTAAATATCCATGTAAAAAAAAGAGAAAGATATGTCTGGAAAGGCACACCTCTTCGGAAGAATTTGTATTTTTGTAAATCCCTAAGATAGACTATTAGATTAACTGGTTTAAAAGTTAACTGGCTTTATTTCAATAAGCAAAATTCACTATCATTTCATGTTTTTATCTTCAGTAGATTTGCATAGAATTTCACTCACCTTAGTTTCATTAGAAAATGTAAATATGTTCTATATTGTATCTAGCTAGCAAAGACAGAAGGAGAGAAGATGTAACATTTCACTAAGTGTTTCAGATTTAAATTTTGCCTTCAGGATGGCCAAATATTAAAGATATTAGGATCCTTAAGTATATTTTTATCCACAACAGCTTATTTATTTATTTAATTGATTTAATTTAATTTATATACCGCCCTTCTCCCGAAGGACTCAAGGCGGTGTACAGGGCAATGCAATAAAATACAATGTACAAAAATTAAAAATATTAAATACTACAGCCCTATTCAATAAAATTAATACAAAACTATAAAATACAAGCAAGTCAGCATGGACCTTTCCAAGAAATAAACATTATTTAGCAGCAGGGCCTGGATTCTGAATTCCTTCTTTAAGGGAACCCTGGACAGTTCAGGGAAGTATATTGTGTAATTGCAAAATTCAGGTGAAAGAATTTCATAAACAGTGACAGAAAGGGGAAATAATTACAGATGCTGTCAAAGTTCGATTTTGATTGGCAGTCATGGAAAATCTGTGCGTAGAACAAGGAAATGCAACATTTTACAAAGGAAATATGTTATGAAACCTTGACCTGCTTGCTTGTTTTTCCCATAGGAAAAGTCGTATCTTACTGCAAAGGGAACAAAATCCATAAAAAAGAAAAAAATGCCAGATTCCTCAGGTTAGATATCTCTTTCTTTCTCTCAAAACTAACACGAGTGGTATTGTTTTTGCAGCTTTGTGCCCTAGACAGGGAGAGTATGATTTATCAAATGGAAAAAAGGGTTTTTCACCCCAGGGCATTCTGGGATAAAGTTTCTTAACCTTGGCTTTTTGCCCATTGGACTTGTGCCAAGTCTACCCCTCTAGAACAGCTAGTTGCATTTTTCTAGTGCCAGCATCGCATAATCTCACTCCTCCAACTAGATTAGCCATGTTACTTACCAGTATTAGAAACGCTGCATCCCCTTGATTGTCTGTTGCCATAACTTGTTTGCCAAAGTTTGGAGAAGTTGTGTTGCTCACAGTGGACAGAAGTTTTGATTTGAGTTACAATAGGGCTTGTTCAGTAGAACAAAGGATACAGTTAATTCAGCTGACAATATATCATTTTATTTTTTAAAATGGCCAGAAATATCAGACAAATGTCTGAAAATATGTTCTCTGAATGGAGATGAACAAATTAAATGTATATTAACTGTTAGAGTCCATTGGAGGGAGGTGACCAATAAATTTAAATAAATAAAATTATATATATATATATATATATAATTGGATATATATATATTCTTCCCTACTTCTCTGTAACATTTGGGCTGCATTTCTATGCTACGTGGAAGTGATGCTTTCACACGTGGAAAATGAAGGGAAATGTTTTGACAGAAGACCAATGAATAGCAGTGGTCAGAATCCAACTAGAGACAGCCTTGAATGAGAAGAATATATTCTTTATAATATATTTAGACTCTTAGTGGTTGAAAGCTTCACTTCAGAAGCTGGAAAGACCCTAAACTTTCAAAAGAGAGAAGCAGGTTTCTGCAGTGTGAGTAACTGAATGGTGTTACATAACTATTCTTTTCACTGAAATCGTTGATTTTTTTTTCCTTGGTTCTAGATGGCTCTGATGAGAAGTCAGAATTATATTCTCATACGGAAAAGGTCCATAAACTCAACAGAGAGAATACAGAGAAGGCAAACATTTTTCTTGTTCAGAGAAATTCCCCCAAATCTCTTGATTCTTATGAGTCTAAAGTGTGTGCAGAGAGAAGTAATAATAACAGTTGGAAAAGTTCTGTTCAGAAGACCTCAGGAAAGAGTCCAGTGGAGCTGAATGCAAATGAAGCCAACCAAAGTCAGAATAACCCAGATACAGAAGGTGATGCTCTAGGATTTGTGAAGAAGCATGATGGATCTCAAGAAAGTCCAGAGAATGTGGGAGAAGATGATAAAAGAAAAGATATTCCCAGGGATGAAAAAGCAGAAGTACCAGAAAAAATATCTCAAAGAAAAAAATCAGTAGAAGATCCAGATATCAAGTATGTTTTCAATACCACACTATCTCCCTTTAGATTTATTCATATAGCATCATGCAGTGCTTATTGAACTGTAGAAGCTGGATTTGTAATACACATACACACACACACACACACAAACACACACACACACACACACACACACACACACACACACACAGAGAGAGAGAGAGAGAGAGAGAGAGAGAGAGAGAGAGAGAGAGGCTATCACTTTAGATCATTAGATTAAAGATAATCCATACAAGGATAAAAACTATATAATATTTAATAGGCATTAAAAACAACAACACTATTTCCAACATGGGAAGAGAAGATTGAGGGGGATGGACCTAGTAGCTCTGAAGTATTATCAGATGGACAAAGGCAAAGTTACTCAAAGAGTAACTTATAGAAAGATAAATTTTGGCTCAGAATTAAGAGAAATGTATGGAATTTGGGGATAGTTCGACAAAGGAATTAATTCCTTGATGTAATTATAGATATACCCTCAATAAAAGCTGTGAAGCAGAAACAGTTTAGCCATCTGACTAGAATGTTCTTATTTTGAATTTCCTGCATTAAACAAGACTTGGACTATTAGGCCTCTACAAACACTTTTTTGTAGTGTTGGCCTTCTGGTCTTGATATTCTGTGTTAAAAAGAACGCAATATCCAACTTTCACTTTTTTCTAATTGTTGATAATACAAAACTTGTTCAACATACTGTAGAATATTTGGTCCAAATGTTTGTCTTACATTACTTATAATCCTCTCAAGTCTTGGCTTTTATTGTACAAGAATTTTTATTTATTTATTTATTTATTTATTTTGCAATCTCATTGAAACCAGAAAGACAAAACTTGCATAAGAAAACTTCCTGTTGGATTAGGTTAATTTAGAACTTTTGGACAACAAAGAAAACAGTCTTATGGAAATGTTGACGTGTTACTAATGAAATTGATAGAAAGACTTAATGTTCCTGTCCATAATGAAATCCAGTAATAACAATTGCTCGATAGGTGTTGAATTCTAGAGGAGGGAAGAACTACATACCATACTTTAAGTTTTTGGAGGGAAATAGAATGGTTCTGTTCAACCAAGACCATCTTCCTTGAAAATATTCTCTAAGTTAGATGGAATCCATAATAGATTGTGCACACATATAATGAGGAGCCCAATATATTGTGGAAGCTTGTGAGGTAATGGTAAGAACTTTGCTGCCTAAGGTTTCCAATTTAGCCGGGAGGAGATTTTTCTTATATTCTCACAAGACTTATTCCTGTTCTAACACTCTGCCATTTATATTACCAGTGAAAATGTACACAGTTAGTCTTCAGGTTATGACAGCAATTGAGATTGGGATTGCCATCTCTAAGTGATGTACTGTGTGATGATATATGATCGCAACTCTTAGCAACCACAATCCTGGCAGTCCTGGTTGCCATTGGACGTGTGGGTCATTAAGCAGGAAACAGAGAGCTTCAGATAAGGAATCCAGAAGTGCCATAGGAGAGTTGGGGAGGCCAGGGGAACATCTTGGGAGGCCCAGTGTAGGTCACATAAGAGCGCACAAAGTCTGGGGGATAGGAATATACATTTAAATGCTGCCCAGAGTTGCTTCAACACTGATATCAGCAGCATATAAATTTAATAAATAAATTAAATGCAGGACGGCCAGGGGATGAATAGTGCAAGGTCATGTGAATGCAGGAAGGCTGGAGGAGGGGAACTTATCCAAGTGAATTCTGACCATCCCTTCCAGCTTTCCCATTTTCTTGTGGGAAACCATCGCAAATGGGAATCACGGGATGTGAGATGCCGCAAGTGTTGTAAGTGCAAGCCAGTTGCCAAGTGTGCAAGGGCTAGTGATGAGTACCCCCTGTTCCATGCTCTCATAACTCCAAGCAGCTACTGAACCAGTGGTGGTTAACTGAAGACCACCTGTATACAGTTTTCCCACATAAATGAGGCTTTCTACTCAGTCATTCATGTCCTGGTTACCTCCTGTATAGATTGCTGCAATGTGCTCTAAACGGAGCTGCCCTTGAAGAACACTGGAAAGCTTCGGTAGTGCAAATGCAGCAGCATGGGTAATTATGTGCACGGATAGTTCTGCGCATGTTATACCTCTGATCTGCAAACTGCTACCACTCTGCTTCCAGGTTCAGCTCAAGGTGTTGGATAACCTACAAATTCTCACATGATATGAGGCCAGGCTATGTGAGGGACTGACTCTCCCCAATTACATTTACTTGTCCCATCATGAGTAACAGAAGAGTCATGATATGGCTTCCATCTACAAGGAAATGCCATCTGACTGGAGCCAAGAGGGGAGCCTTTATCTCTTTGCTGCACCCACCATATGCAACATCTTTTCTCCCAGAGGTCAGACTGGCTGCAACCTTGCTGGCCTTCCAAAAAAGGCCTGAAGACCTGGCTTTGCCCATGTGGCCTAGGGATCAGATACTGTAATGGTGGCGCAAAACTCATAAAACTGTTATTGTTAACCTAAATTGACTATTTTCTCCCCTTGGTTGTATTGTATAGATTGCAGGATTATTTTTTTTACTTCCGGCACTGTTTGTGTTTCAGTCTTGTAAGCCACTCAGAATCAAATACGTGAAATGGGCAGCTTCCTAAATTGAATAAAATAATAAAATAAAATAAAATAAAATAAAATAAAATAAAATAAAATAAAATAAAATAATAAAATAAAATAAAATAAAATAAAATAAAATAATAAAATAAAATAAAATAAAATAAAATAAAATAAAATAAAATAATAAAATAAAATAAAATAAAATAAAATAAAATAAAATAAAATAAAATAATAAAATAAATAATAAAATAAAATAATAAAATAAAATAAAATAAAATAAAATAAAATAAAATAATAAAATAAAATAAAATAAAATAAAATAATAAAATAAAATAAAATAAAATAAAATAAAATAAAATAAAATAAAATAAAATAAAATAATACATGTATTCATTGATCAACCATGAGCTCTAAAAACAAATACTTCTGATAATTTGGGTTGTTTATATTTCTCTACAATGTTCCAAAGATGACACTGGAATAATTTACAATTTCTCATCTAGGCATAAAGAAAATGAAAAAGCTTTATTTCTTCTGAAAGATGAGCAAACCCTCAGCAGCAAGCGTCATGTGAATGAGGGACGTTTTCCCAAAGATATCAACAAAAAGAGCAGAGTGGATGTAGCAAAGGCCAGTGGTGGACTTAAACCAAAAGAAGCAGCTAAGCCAAAAACAACCGAACTTGCCTTACCTGGAAAAATATTCCCATCTAAATCGACAGCTGCCAACAAGTTCAAAGTGAAGCAAGAACCTTCAAAGGGGGATAATTTGATAATTGGTACAACTCAGCTTTAAAAATATATAAAATATATACTAATTGCAAGCAAAATGAATGCATTTGTATTTCATTGCCTAAATTGTTCTGTTAACAGAAGAATAACACCTGGATTGTTAGCTATACCAGTTGAAAATCCCATTTGAAAGCAAACAAATTGTCGTGCTACCTGTTCTTTTGTCTATCCTTGTCATTAACTTTTTTATGGGTTTATTTGATTGCCAGTTTATAAGGTTTGGGCTTTGCTAGACATACAGAAAAAGAAGCAAGTTATTTTAATATTAAATTAAATTTTACTTAAATGTGCCACCAAGTTGTTTCAGCTCCTATCGCTAGATTTGCTCCATGACAATTTATAGCTAACCCAGTGGCGTAGCGTGGGTTGTCAGCACCCAGGGCAAGGCAAGTAATTTGCGCCCCCTAACCGCACCGCACGCCTGGCACCCCCCCTCCACAGTGGGCGGCGACCCGGCGGCTCGGATCGGATTCGCACAGCCAGCACTGCAGTGAGAGTGAGTGAGCCAGGCGGGGCAGAGAGCTGCGAGTGCGAGCGCGCCCCCCCTGCACCCCCCACGCTACGCCACTGAGCTAACCTATTCTTGCATGTTTCCCAAACTGAATCTGTCTTCCTTATTGTTTGTCCTCTTCTCTTTCCTTCCATCTTTCCCAGCACTGCAGCCTTTTGCAGAAAGCTGGGCCTTCAGATAATGAATCTGAATTAGGATAATTTGAATCTGGTCATTTGTGCCTTGAGTGAGAACTCTAGATTGATTTGCTTGATGATCCATTGATTTCTGCTCTTGGCTGTCCGCAGTATCCTCAGCAGTTTTCTTCAACACCAAAAGTTCAGAAATATCAATATTTTTCCAAACCTGCTTCTTTAAAACCCAACTTTCATTTCCATTAAGTTTCTCAGTTGTCATGGTTGTAGGTATAGGGACTCATGGCGTTTTAGTATCTTTTTCCAAGACTTTCATGGCTCCTCCATCAAGTGCTCTCTGAAACTCTTTATTAAGTTTCTTCCTGAGATTTTTGTCTTCTTTGACTTTGCTTGTCTTTTCTTGGCAATTTCCAGAGTTTCTTCTGAATTCTCCCAGTTTGCTTCCTTCTCTTCCTTTTTTTTTTGCAGCCTCTTTTCACATTCATTGTGAACAATTTCTTCAAGTTCATTCATAATTCCTCTAGTTTTTTAATCATTGAGGCTCAGTATTTCAGTGTGATTTCTGATATTCTCCTTGAAAATGGCGGGTATATGTACAAGATCCTACTGTAGAAACTTACTGGCTTCTTTGTCTGTTTTAGGTTGACTTGGAACTGGGTGGCTTTGGGCCAGTCAGTCTCTCTCAGCCCAAACCACCCCACAATATTATTGTTGTGGGGAAAATAGGAAGAGCAGTATTAAGAATGTTCACTACCTTACTTATAAAGTAATAAAGGGCGAGATAAAAAAATCTATTAGATAAATAAATAAACTAGCTCATGAGCAGT
The DNA here is from genome assembly GCF_964194415.1 of Vipera berus. Classification (NCBI taxonomy): domain Eukaryota; kingdom Metazoa; phylum Chordata; class Lepidosauria; order Squamata; family Viperidae; genus Vipera; species Vipera berus. Next base: position 142,859,769 of record NC_138204.1, read on the forward strand.
TCATGATTTGTTCCACATGATTTGTGCCTGGCTATGTTTATGATGCTATAATTCAGCTCCTCTGCCTCCTTTTAGCAATCATATTGTCAATTTGATTTCTATACTTTATCTGGTGATATCCATTTACAGAGGCATCATTTTTATTGTTTGAACAGTGCTAGCTATGAAGATTTCATTGGAGTGGCAGAAACTGATACATCGCTTTCCTGTTTCATTTTGGTTTCCTAAGCCATACCATCCAACTACATTTTCCTTTTTAACATTTCCAGTATTGACATTCCCGTCGCCAGTCACCAGGAGCGCTTGATTTCAAACTGAAGTTGATAATAAAACTCATCAAGCTCCTATTTTCCTACCTTGGAGGTCAGAGCATAAACTTAAAAGACTGTCATATTAAGGGATTGCCCTTGAAGTCTGGTTGATGTTATCATTTATTACATTGTAGCAAAGTACAATTCTTACTATGCTCTTCCTAACTATAAAAGCAAAGCTGTTTCATCTTGTTTTTCATGTCCTTAGGAATAAAAAGTATGATTTTACTGACTGAAAGTATCCAATCCCTTTTGACTTCTCTTCTGGTGCCTAAGATGTCAGTTTATAATTTCACTTCTTTGTTCGTGCTTCTTGGATACAATTAAGGTTGACTTTATTAAGCTGAATAGGTAGCCTGTATTTAAAAGCCTGCATTTCTATGTCACCAGCATAATGTTTTTCAAATTTTCAAACTGTTCCAAAGTTCTTTTAGGACCTACCAAATCAGAATCAACCCATGTTAGAATTTGTGGAATCCTGTCCCAAGCCAGATCTTGAGATTTCCAGAAAACAATGTTCACAAAAATCTTTTGCACACTCAAAGCAAAAGCTGCCATCCTGCAACAGTGCACAGGACTAAGAACCCAAACAAGGGGAAATAGTGGTTTGAAGTTGCTCGTTACATTTAACACCTGAACAAAAACTGAAAAATAATTTGAGACAGCAGGACAGAATCCAACAGACTGTGAGTTCTAATCCCACTTTAGGCAGAAACCCAACTTAGGCAGAAACCTTGGGCCAGTCACTCTCTCTCAGCTCTAGGACGTAGGCAATAGCAAACTACTTCTGAAATCTTGTTAATAAAACTGCAGGGATTTGTCCAGGCAGTTGCCAGCAGACAAAATCTAACTCAAAGGCATGCATACCCACATAACTATATATGTCTCTCATTTCATTAGTTCACATTGAATGTGGCATTTTGTGTTTATCATTTACAGATAAAGTACCATCAATGCCTGCTCCTTTTGATCACAGGATCATCAGAGCAAAAGGAGCTGGGATTAGTAGCTTCTATCACATCTTCAAGAATGAAGTTTTGGGAGGGTAAGTTGAGCCACAATTATAGTTCATTCAGTGCAGAATCTCTTAAAGGAATCAGACCAACCCCTCGATACTGTCCTAGATTACTACAGTACAGATCAAGTAGTAGTTTTATTTGGATGAAGCAATAAGCTAACCACCCTAGTCCAGAATAGCAATGGCTTACGTATTTTAAATGGAAGACTGAACAGAGAGTTGATGGTTTCTGGAGCTGAGTTATTTTGGTGTCTTCCAGTTCAAGAAATCCTTGCTATTACCAATCAAACAAATTGATTCCCAATACAAATAAATAGTCTATCCTAACCTGTCCTAAAAATGAATGAGTGTTCTAAATTCTACCTCAAAGCATGACACTTTCACGAGAAGTAAGGCTGAGAACATCAAAAAGTCTGCTAGTCTTAAAGCTCTATTTTGTCCAATGCCCTGTTTACTGCAGGGACCAGCCAAAAGCCTGGATATTGTCATTTTTTTTGTTTCTCTTCTGGAAATAGGACCAATCATGTTGATCTCCTAAATCAGGGGTCTTCAAACTTGGCCTTTCTATGATTTGTGGACTTCAACTCCCAGAATTCCTCAGCTAGGCACACTGGATGAGGAATTCTGGGAGCTGAAGTCCACAAGTCATAAAAGGCCCAAGTTTGAAGACCCCTGTCCTAAAACTTTTATTGTAATCTTTTAACAAGTATATAAGATCAGCCTTGTAGGATCAGGGCAAGTGATTCTCCTAATCCTAGGACTGTCCTAACTTCAAAAGAAATGAAATGAAAAGTCACCTGAGGGCTGAATTCAATTATGCTTTTTTTCTTTTTCTTTCTCTAGTGGACGGTTTGGCCAGGTACATAAATGTGAAGAAAAAGAGACAGGTCTCAAATTAGCAGCCAAAATTATAAAAGCCAGGAGTGTAAAGGAAAAGGTAAGTGGGCTTTGAATAACATCTTATTGCAGGGGGTTTTCAAACTCGGCCCTATTATGACTCATGGACTTCAATGCCCAGAATTCCTCAGGCAGGCACGCTGGCCTAGGAATTCTGGGAGTTGAAGTCCATGAGTCATAAAAGGGCTGGGTTTGAAGACCCCTGCCTTATAGCAATGTGTAGGCTTTGTTATCTACTGAGTTGGCTTCACCTGGACAAACTTTTGCAGATGGACTCATATGCTTTTTGTGTGATATAAAGATCTTAGCTATTTGTATGAAGAGCAGCCTTTGAAATCTTCACTTTAATCTCTCCCCCCCCCCCTGCCTCCCAACATCAATTTAGGTGATCTATAAAGCAGAGGCCACAAATCAAGGGAGAGTGTTGTAATTTCTTTCACATTATTATTTTAGGAAGAAAATCTTATTCCACTTTCTCAGCTCTTGCAAAGGTTCATTGCAAAGTGCCTCAATGCTCTGCTTTGGAATAGAAAGTCAAACATATTGTGTACTTGGGTGGGAAACCACATAGGAATACCATGCTATAAACTAGATTTAAGTAGTAAAAAACAAAAACTTAGCAGCAATGGCAAGCCAAATCTACATTGTTGTCAAGAAAAAAACAAAAACAAATGTCCCCATGAGATTTCTAGGAGTTAATTCAAGCTGAAAGAGACTATCAGAACTTAGGTCAGCCCAAATTGTAATTCTCCATTATTCTGGAAACTTAATCCTATTCTTAGGAACTAGGGAATAACAGAAGCCCAAAAGATTGATTCTTCTCCTAGATATGTCATCGCATTTTAGACAAAAAAGAAACTGCATATGCTCTGGAGATCAGCCTGCTGCAAAACACAGAATATCTCTCTCTCTCTCTCTCTCTCTCTCTCTCTCTCTCTCTCTCTCTCTCTCTCTCTCTCTCTCTCTCTCTCTCTCTCTCTCTCTCTCTCTCTCTCTCTCTCTCTCTCTCTCTCTCTCTCTCTCTCTCTCTCTCTCTCTCTCTCCCTCATCATCATCATCTCTATTATGTCATGGGCTCTGATGAGCAGGAATGAAGACACGCGGTTGAGTACAGAGAAACTCATTATTTTATTAAGCTGGAACTGTACTAAGAACTTGGGTGCACCCCACCACAATATATAGCCAGACCCTCTGGTAGCAACCAATCGGATTAAACCCATGCTTGCCTCCCAAAGTTGACCAATTGCAGGACCGGAGACGTCCTGTCTGGGTTGCTGGAGAACCGTTAGTTCTCCAGCAACGCACGTGGTAAGGTACCACAAGCCCAGTACATAACAATCTCTTTAAGCAAGCAAGACCCAGGATTTAATTCTTATACCTTTCTCTCCTACTCTTTCATGTAAAGACCTTAAGATATTTTTTTCCTCATCCTTCCACACCTCAACTGCTTTCTCTGATCTTGTTCTGGAACAGCATCAGTGTTCAGCTTGCTAGTTTAACCATTATAGACAGTTCACTTGATCAACAATATAAAGCAGGTTTCTTTCTTTCTTTTTTTTAGAAAGATGCCTTAGTAGTTCAAAGTCCATCTAGCTTAGCAGACAAAGCAGAGGCAATGCCTATCTGAATAGAGACCTAAAGAATGATAGTCATGGCTTCTTCTTCAAATGCAGTTGCTCTTGAATTCTTAGACTTGGGCAAAGTATAAATTTTGTTGCCACTCGAATATCGGGGGTGCATATTTCCACCAGCTGAGGTTCAGCACTTTGGGATGTCATTACATTGGAAAAGGGAGCTTTAAGAGTTTAACTAATATATGGAGACAGGAAAATCAACAATACTAAAGATGGCATTAAGATTTTTGCTACATTCTCCTCAAATGTAACAATATTCTTTCTTTTTTTTCTTTGCAGGATGAAGTGAAAAATGAGATTACTATAATGAATCAATTGACCCACATGAACATCATTAAGCTGTATGATGCTTTTGAATCAAAAAATGATCTTGTCCTTATTATGGAATAGTATGTATCAATTAGATGTTTGTTCTGCTTTTCTTTCTTAACTATGTCTGCAGCCAAAGCAATTAATGAGATTCTCCTCATTCTCCATTCAGTCAACAATGTGCTAAACACAGCAACTGTTGTTATCTTTTATGGGTGTATAGAGAATGTAGACAACATCTATAGTTTACACAGCTTATTCAGTTCCATCCTACAGTATATCTTCCACTTTCCTCTAATATACTTAACCTGGAACAGGTTTATAGAGATTACATAGTGACAGAACAGAAGTTAAGTTTTGGAAAGAAAAAAAAATATTCTACATTCACACTTAGGCAATTTTTTTATTAGGATCAATATTATCCATACTTACTACTTCTGAGTCGCGGTGGTGCAGTGATTAGAATGCAGAACTGCAGGCTACTTCTGCTGATTGCTGGCTGCCAGCAATTCAGCAGTCTGAGTCTCACCAGCTCAAGGTTGACTCAGCCTTCCATCCTTCTGAGGTCGGTAAAATGAGGGCCCAGACTGTTGGGGGCAATATGCTGACTCTATAAACTGCTCACAGCGGGCTATAAAGCAGTGTGAAGCGGTATATAAGTTTAAGTGCTATTGCTTATTGCTATTCAGTGCAGGTATTTACAGATTCAAAATTGGAAACCATGTAGAGGTTGGATCCACTTCTGTTTGAATATGGATGTTTTGAAACACTACAATTTGATTGGGGTGTTTGAATTTTTACATGCAACCTGACAAGGGGAGGGTGATGTTGGAAGTATGAACTAGATTGGCAACATTTTCAGTGAAAGGTGCTTAGATATATCAGGGATTCAACTTTTGCATGTAAAGCATGTGCTTTACTACTGAAGTATATCAGTAGTATGATCCTCTAGTGCACTATCAGTATATAGTGCACTAGAGGATCATACTGTTCTTAAACTCTCTCTCTCTCTCTCTCTGCCTGAAGAGTTCTAAGGTAGACCTCACCATTTGGAGAATAAATGCCATACTTAGATTTCTGCACATCTATGATCTCCAGTAATTGTTTACTCACTGAAAACTGTACATTTAGCTTATTGCAAATCTCTTGACATTCACTCCTTGAAATACTCCACCTTCAATAAAAATAAAGCTGTTGACAGTTTGTTTTGGAATTACGATCAAAAAGTATATTCTACATCAGGTAATAACCAAATCCTGAAAGATTCATTGCAGTTTGTTTTGTACGTAGCCAATTTATGAGAGTCTATGTCTGCATGTACATAGTCACATGGGAAACAAACATTTCTGACCAGCCTTCCCAATTCCAGTGTTTTCTTATAATCCTAGATAGTATGGACATGTGGAGCATGCCAGGTTGGAGAATATTGTTCTTGAATGTGAAATTTTCAGCAGACTGAATTACGAATTAAGTCTATCTGTCTCTCTTTTCAGTGTGGAAGGAGGGGAACTGTTTGATCGGATTCTTGATGAGAACTCCAACTTGACAGAGATGGAAGCCATCTTATTCATAAAACAAATCTGTGAAGGGATTCAGTACATGCATCAAATGTATATTCTCCATTTGGACCTGAAGGTGCGGTGCATTTGTTGTACTTCCTATGCAAAAAAAAAGTATATACTAGACTGAACATCTTAGAATTCAGTATTATGATACCAGTTGATGACCCTTTTTGATTTGGAGCACTGAGTATCATGAATAGACTCAAATTTCAGATAATAAAAGCATATTAGGAGTGGGGATAGAATTTTAGAACCCAGATTGTCCTTTATCCTTAGAACTTGTAGGCAATGGTTAGAACATCTACTCAGGCTGAGGACTATTGTTTTAGCAGTAATCCACCACATTTCAGTGAATTAGAAGAAGGTCCAAGGGCCACAAGAAAGCAGTTAAAATGATCCATCCTGCCGTAAGATCAATTGCACTGGGGAACAACTTTTCTGTCTCCTGTTTGCTGTGATTGTACTACACTGTCTTTCAGCGTGCCATAGTGCTGAAAAGCAAAGTGAAGTTCAAATGTTAGGCAACTTGAATCTTCTCTCTGCTCTGCAGTATTCCTTCCTTTTCTTGGTGTGGTAGCTCTCCGGACAGCGGAAAAGGATAGTTGCTAATACTAAGAAAATAACTATTCCTATCGTGGCCTAAATTCTTAAGGCAAGAGATTAAGTGGATGGATAGATGAATGATAGGACAGAATATTTTATTTGGCCATGTGATTAGATCCACAAGGGACCTGTCTCCAGTGCAGAAGCTCTCAGTGTACATGCAAAGCAACAGAGTAATAATAATCGTAACAATGATACCAGTAAGACGGGTAGTATTGAAGATGATAAGGGCAACCATAATACGATAGCCATGCAACATGGGTATTATACTTAGATGTAAGACAGTTCTGTGAGAATTAGGTGTTCAGTAGAGTGATGGCACTGAGGGAATAAACTATCCTGCGTCTAGTTGTTTTGGCATGCAATGCCCTACAGCGGCATCCTGAGGAGTTGAAACAATTTATGTCCAGGATGTGAGGGGATCTGTAGATATTTTCTCAACCCTCCTTCTGACCCACAGTATATGCAGATTTTGTATGGAAGTCAGGCTGGTTGCAACTGTTTTTTTTCCACACTCCTAACTATTTGTTGGTATCTGTACTTGTCCTGTTTGGTTGCTGTACCAAGTCAGACAGTTATAGAAATACAAATGACGGACCCAATAATTTCTCTGTAGAACTGTATCAACATTTCCTGGGGCAGTCTGAACTAGAACTTCCTGAGTTGATTCAGGAAGAACATTCTTTGTTGCGCGCCTTTTTAATGATGTTCTAATGACATTTCGAATCCTTTGGGAGATTAAAGGTAAAGGTAAAGGTTCCCCCGCACATGCGTGCTAGTCGTTTCTAGGGGCCAGTGCTCATCTCCGTTTCAAAGCCGAAGAGTCAGCGCTTGTCCGAGGACGTCTCCGTGGTCATGTGGCTGGCATGACTAGATGCCAGAGGCGCATGGAACGCTGTTACCATAGTGGTCCCTATTTTTCTACTTGCATTTTTACGTGCTTTCGAACTGCTAGGTTGGCAGAAGCTGGGACAAGTAACAGGCACTCACTCTGCTACGCGGCACTCGGGATTCGACCCGCCAAACTGCCGACCTTCTGATCGACAGGCTCAGCTTCCTAACCCACTGAGCCACCGCATCCCCTTTTGGGGGAATTATAGAACCCCAAAACCTGAAGAACTCTGCTGCTGGTGGTAGTATCAGACAAAAGTTCTATCAACTTTCTATAAACAATGGGAATTTACGAGGCATACATTTGATGGTGAGGCCGTAGCAGATGTCAAACCATATTCTCCATTGAATCAAGAACTGTCCCTGAAGTTATCTTCCTCTAGGAAGAGAAGCTATTGGGCCTTGTTGCATTGTAAACATTTATTTATTTAGGCATCCAGTGCCTTGGTTGTCTCTAAATCAGAGCCATGTATTTGGCTACTTAGCTTGCTGAATGTGATCCCAAATAATTGAATAACTTGGTGAGAGTAAATGCATATTATGTTACTTGAACGTCACTCTATTTTCACTTCTACAACACTAAAACCATTAGGAAAAACTCAGTTGCCTGTGGCCAAAGAAAAATCTAATTTTTGTTCCTGCCAAACCTCTCTGCAAAAATCACCAAGTCTGGATTTAAAGAGGGACAATATCAATTTTTCCTTTTTGTTGATTCTTATTTCATTGGATAAAGTCGTTTTTAATTACCAAATTGCTTAATTGAAATACCAATTTGCTACATTATCTAGTTATGTATTTTTATCAGATGTTGGAATATTTAGTTCTATGAGTGTAACTGAGTGAAAATCTGGTTAAATCTGTATCTTATCTGGTTTGGGGATTCAGCCCAGAATTTACTTTGGAGTATTTCTGTGATATAGATGTTCATGACTTATTTTTCTGTAAATATTTGTAAATTTGGGGGGAGGGGAAGGAACTCCAAGGGAGGGGTTATTGTTTGAAGGCTGGCATCACAAAGGAAACTGTTGTCTAGCTAAACTTGTAAGTAACATTTCAAAGTTTGAGTCCAACATTAATTTATGAAGCAGAACCAATGGAACCAGTATTTGAATAAGTTAGCTCTTTATCTACAATAGTTCTTATCGCCTATAATAGCTAATATTAGTTAATAATTAATTTCTGCGCAGTTCACAAGTTTACCTGGTGTTAATCCGTCATATTTGGTTTGTTGAAGAATAAACTAAGAAGTTCAACTGCGCAGAAAAGTATTAAAGCAATGTTTTCTGAAATACCCCAATATCAGCACACAATGGGCTGCAAATTACACTCCCTGATGTCCTGAAACCAGCCAAAGTGCTTTCATTTCCTTTCTGAAAGTTCACTAATGAATTCTTTATCTCAAATTTCTGCATTCTGTCAAACAGAAATTCCACCACAAGGGAATTGCTGCTCTGGTGGAGTGTTCCCAGCCTCAAATACCACATGATTATAGTTTGATTTATCCACAAAGCCTAACCTGCTATAAAACAACAGCATCCAGATGCGTATTTTTAAGCTCTGGTGTATTTTTAACACCAGATCCTAGAGCATTTCATTCACCGTTTCTCATAAATGTGCACTTTTATTTCTTCTGACAGCCTGAGAATATCATGTGTGTGAATCGAGCGGCATTTCAAATAAAGATTATTGACTTTGGGCTGGCAAGAAGGTATGTTGTTTTAATCAAATAGTCAGCAGCTCTCATTTTCTCAAATTGAAATCTATTTCAGTTGGATGCCATGTTTTTGGGACAAACCAGGTTAAATAAGAAGGGAAGTGTCTTTAGTTTAAAGAGAAGAGGGCTGACCTTGGATAACATTGCTCTAGTTTAGATACTGCAGAACGTGGACCTGAAATCTTCACAGAAAAGTTCTGTATGTTTCTTCTGTCATTTTTTTAAACAACAAAAGAATTAGCCAGTGAATTTTTGTTCTTATTGGAGGGGGAAGGAGGCTGGTAGAATAAACAGTGACATGTTCAAATGAGGCCAAAATCATGGGTAAAAGTCATCAAAGTGAGCCTTTCATTCTGAAAGCCTTCACCACTTTCGAATGGCACTTATTTAACATCATAACTTAAATCATAAGCCCTTCTCAAGAGGCCATCCTTAGACCCAACAGCAGGGCTTTTTTCCTCATAGAACGCTCAGAACGGGGTTCCGGCACCTTTTTTGGATGGAACCTTGTAGGGTAGGCAAGGCAGGTTGTATGACATGTGTGAGTTCCGGCACCTTTTTCTTTTACAAAAAAAGCACTGCCCAACAGTATTGGAGAACTTTTGTCCAGTCTCCAACCTTCTCTTTGAGGGAAGGTTGTTGAGAACATGTTTCGCTCGCAGTTACAAAGAACCCTGGATGAAGCGAATTTTCTAGACCTTTTCAATCTGGGTTCAGAACATAGCACAGCACTGAAACAACATTGGTTTATGACTTATGGGAGGATCAGGATGGTGCAACCATTCTGAGCCTCCTGGACTTCTCAGCAGCCTTTGGTATTATCAACCAAGTTATCCTTCCCTCCAACTTCTCCCATCAATAAAAACATCTGCTAAATAACCTGATCAAATTCTCCCTCTTAGATACTTGAAATCCTAAAGAAATCTTCCCCACCTTAATACCCCCTGATGGTGACTACTAGGAAAGTTATAATTCCTAGCTAGAAAAATTGTTGAAGTATTATTATGTGCTATAAAAGTCTTATTTGCTGCTACTGTTTTCCATGGATTTTTGTCTGTTTTGTTTCTATAGATACAAACCAAGGGAAAAACTTAAGGTCAACTTTGGCACTCCAGAATTTCTTGCTCCTGAAGTTGTGAACTATGATTTTGTATCTTTTCCTACTGATATGTGGAGCATTGGTGTCATTGCCTACATGTTGTAAGTTGAACTAAATTCTAAATATTAGGATTGCGAGTGCTTCCAGATGAAATTTTTATTGTGCAGTCACATAATTTTATTGGGACATGGAATTTTATTGGATGAGGACAGATAACGATAATGGCAATTTTCTTTATTTATTTTTAAAATTTATTGGCCGCCCATCTTAACACACTGTAACTCTAGGCAGCTTACAATATTAAAATATAAAACTGTATAAAATCAAATAATATAAGTACAATACTATATAAAAAAAATCAAGCTAGCTAAAAAGATGGGGACAGAGGGAAGTATGAAGAGAAGAGAAGGGGTGGGATCTGTTGTTAATCAATCACTGTGAAACCCCTCCGTTGGAGCCTCAAGTCAACTGGAAGAGCCAGGACTTTAAGCCCTTATGGAAAGTAACTAGGGTTGGAGATGACCTTACTCCAGCAAGGAGGGTAAGATGTTCTGAGAACACCTTCCATTATTCCCCATGCTAGAGAATCTGTTAGGTAGAAAAGATTGATGGCATAATACTTTGTGACTGATGAGAAAAACACATCTTCCTTCCCCTGTCCTTACCACTTTCTACAGAGGGAAGATTGAAAGCTTCCTGTCATATTGCATTACAGTCTGGTTTGGAAGCATCACCGCTTCAGATAGGAAGGCGGTGCAGAGTGTGGTGAGGATGGTTGAACAGATTATTGGCAGTTCCCTCCCTTCCATCCAGGACATAGCATATAAGTGTTGCTTGAGCAGGGTCTGTAAGATTGTCTGGGACACTACACATCCTCTTCATGACCTGTTTTCCTTGTTACCTTCTGGGAGGATGCTTCCTTTGTATCCGAGGCAGAACATCAAGGTTCAGTCACAGCTTTGTTCCATACAGTATTAACCTTGTGAACTCTAATGCTTCCTCCTTCCGTTATGTATTCAAGTTGGATAGTGATTAATATTTATATGTTACTTATATGTATAGGTGTAGGTCTAGACATATGCTGTATATAGTATGTTTAAATGTGTGTTATGCATGTTTACACATTGAGAGCAAGCAACTAAATTTGATTTTTAATGTGTGCCATTGTGCCCGCAGTAAAAAAAAATGACAATAAAGGTTATCTAACTAATCTATCTATCTAATTCTCATCTGGAATATCCTTAGGTTTCTTTTTGTGTCAAGTTCCAAAAATCATGGTGAACTTCTTTGACTAACTCAAATATCACAAAACAGTATACAAAGATGTTAGCTTATGAAGCTTGACTGTTGTACCCATGCAGCCCCTGACCCGGCGCAGATCCCAGTGGGCTCCATGGTTTTCCGTGGAGCTCCCGGAGATGAAGCGTTGGAGATGGGGCCTAGAGAGCTATTGGAGATCCAGCCGGTCTGAATCCGACCGATTGCAACTAAGGTCCTCTACAAGGTCTTATCTCGCGGCGATGAGGGCGGCAAAGTCTAATAACTTTGCTGCCCTCACCGCGTCCGCAGCTAATCGCCCGGTCGCCCTGTTCACGGTGACCCGCTCCCTCCTCAATCAGGAGGTGAGGGAGGAGCCCTTGCTGGGTCGTGCCAAGGAGTTTAGCCAACATCTGGCGGACAAAATCGCTCGGATTCAGGCCGGTCTGGACTCCGACTGGGCAGAGTCTGACGGAGGTGACACGAGCGGTCTTGGTGATGTTATCTGGGAAGAGTTCGACCCTGTGACTCTGGAAGATGTGGACAGGATCATGGGGAAGCTGAGCTCCACCACGTGTTTATTGGACCCGTGCCCCTCCTGGCTGGTCTATGCGGCTCGGGAGGGGACACGAGGCTGGCTCCAGGCAGTGATAACTGCTTCTTTGAGTGAGGGTAGCTTTCCTGCTGCCCTGAAGGAGGCGGTGGTGAGGTCCCTCCTCAAGAAGCCTGCCCTGGACCCGGCTATTTTGAATAACTATCGTCTGGTCTCCAACCTTCACTTTCTTGCGAAGGTTGTTGAGAGCGTGGTGGCGCATCAGCTCCCTCTGTTCCTGGAGGAAGCTGATTATCTGGACCTGTACCAATCGGGCTTTAGGCCTGGGTACAGCACAGAGACGGCATTAGTCGCGCTGGTGAATGATCTCTGGCGGGCTCGGGACAGGGGTTGTTCCTCTGTCCTAGTCCTATTAGACCTCTCAGCGGCTTTCGATACCATTGACCATGGTATCTTACTGCGGCATCTCAGGGGGTTGGGAGTGGGGGGCACTGTTCTCCAGTGATTCTCCTCCTACCTCCTAGGATGTTCGCAGTCGGTGCTGACAGGAGGGCAGTGGTCGGCCTCGAGGCCTCTCATTTGTGGAGTTCCTCAGGGGTCGGTCCTCTCGCCTCTCCTGTTCAACATCTATATGAAGCCGCTGGGTGACATCATTCGTGGTTTCGGGGTGGGGTATCATCAGTACGCTGATGATACCCAGCTTTTCATCTCTACCCCAAACCACCCCAGTGATGCCCTTGATGTGATGTCCCGTTGCCTAGAGGCGGTTCGGTCTGGATGGGAAGGAACAGGCTTCGGCTCAATCCCGACAAGACCGAGTGGTTGTACATTTCGGCATCTCGGGAAATTCGGTCCATTCCATCTTTAACCATGGGGGGTGAGATGTTACCCCCCGTAGATAGGGCTCGCAACTTGGGTGTCCTCCTGGACTCACAGCTCAGTTTGGAAGACCATGTAGGAGCTGTGACCAGGGGGGCTTTTGCCCAGGTTCACCTGGTGCGCCAGTTGAGACCCTATCTGGACCCGGATGCCCTGCGTACAGTCACTCATGCGCTCGTGACCTCTCGTATAGACTACTGCAATGCTCTGTACATGGGGCTGCCCTTGAGGACCACTCGAAGGCTACAGCTGGTGCATAATGCGGCCGCATGAGTTGTGATGGGGGTCTCCCGATACTCCCATGTAACACCTCTTCTCCGCAAGCTGCATTGGCTTCCAGTTGCCCTCCGGGTGAGATTCAAGGTGCTGGTGATGACCTATAAAGCCCTAAATGGCATGGGTCCGGATTACTTACAGGAGCACCTGCTGCTGGCGTCATCTTCCCTTTGTCCTGTGCGCTCCCACAGAGAGGGCCTCCTCAGGGTGCCCTCGATCAGAGAGTGTTGGCTTGCGGCCCCCAGGGGGAGAGCATTCTCTGTGGGCGCACCAGCCCTTTGGAATTAATTACCGGTTGAGCTCCGGATGGCTCCCGACCTTTGCTCTTTCCGCCGTGATCTGAAAATCTATTTATTTGAAAAGGCCGGCCTGGTTTAAGGGTTTGGGGTATTTTTAATTATTTATTGTTAGGGCTTAACTTAATTTAATATTACTTTTAACTTTTGTATGTAGTGCTTTTATTGCCCTGTACACCGCCCTGAGTCCTTCGGGAGAAGGGCGGTATAGAAATTCAATTAAATAAATAAATTAAATAAATTAAATAAAGAGCAGAAGAGAGGGGAAAAATGGCGATGTTGAAGGCAGAAATCCTAAAATCACAGCCTTTAGTGCTGTGTTGATGACCTTACAGTAACAGCTGAAAATGCAAAGATCTCGAGCCTCTAGTAATGAAAGGCAAGGAGCAGGGTGAAAAAAATGTGACTAAGATTAAATAGAAAGAAGAACAAACTAATGACAGCAGAGACCGCAGAGGGTTAGAATTGAAACGAAGATACGGTGATAGTTTATGACTTTTAAGCATCTACTATCAACCGTAAAATAAATCAACACTCAAGAAATACACTGCAAACTAGCATTTGATGGAATAGGAATGAAGACCCTGGAAAACATGTTCAGATGCCATGATATATCTATACTTACAACCATCATAGTCACGCAAGCTATCACATTCCCTGTGACACTTGATAACATGGGTGTCAAACTCGCCATGTCACGTGACGTGTTGTGATGTATCGAGACTTTTTTTTCACATTGCCAGAGCTGGGATGGACGCGGTCTCCGCATGATGCAACTAGTTATAGTTATAGTTTACTATATTTGTATACCGCCCTTCTCCCGAAGGACTCAGGGCGGTGAACAGGGCACATATAAAATACAAGGTACAAAAGTTAAAAAAAAAGAATTAAATACAAAGCCCAAGCTAAAACAATAAATAATAATGTAAAAAACCACAATAAAAACCCCAACACATCCCCCATCAGGCCAGGCCGGCTTGTTCAAATAAATAGGTCTTCAGATCACGTCGGAAGGAGCGAAGGTCGGGCGCCGTCCGGAGCTCAACCGGCAACCGATTCCATAAGTCCGGGGCGCCCAGAGAGAAGGCCCTCCCCCTGGGGGCCACCAGACAACATTCTCTGATCAGTGGCACCCTGAGGAGACCCTCTCTGTGGGAACGCACAGGGCAGAGGGAAGTTGACGACGGCAGCAGGTGATCCCCGAGGTACTCCGGACCCATGCCATGTAGGGCCTTGAAAACCATTACCAAAACCTTGAATCTCACTCGGAAGACAACTGGCAGCCAATGCAGCTCGCGGAGCAGAGGTGTGACATGGGAGTATCGGGAGACTCCCAACACAACTCTCGCGGCTGCATTCTGTACCAGTTGGAGCCTCCGAGTGGTCCTCAAGGGAAGCCCCATGTAGAGAGCGTTGCAGTAGTCCAAACGAGAGGTCACGAGCACATGAGTGACCATACACAGGGCATCCCGGTCTAGATAGGGCTGCAACTGGTGCACCAGGCGAACCTGGGCGAAGGCCCCCCTAGTCACAGCCACTATATGGTCTTCCAAAGTAAGCCGCGAATCTAGGAGGACTCCCAAGTTGCGAGCCCTATCTACGGGGGGTAATAGCTCACCCCCCATGGAAAGAGATGGAATATTCTGAATATCATGGGATACCGGTATGCACAGCCACTCAGTCTTGTCGGGGTTGAGTTGAAGTCTTTTCCTCCCCATCCAGACCCGAACCGCTTCCAGGCAATGGGACATCACGTCGAGGGCATCACTGGGGTGGTTTGGGGTCGAAATGAAAAGCTGGATATTATCAGCATACTGATGATACCCAACTCCAAAACCACGCATGATCTCACCCAGCGGTTTCATGTAGATGTTGAACAGGAGAGGTGAGAGGACCGACCCCTGAGGAACTCCACAAACAAGAGACCTTGAGGTCGACCTCTGCCCCCCTGCCAACACCGACTGCGAACGTCCCAGGAGATAGGAGGAGAACCACTGAAAAACTGTGCCTCCCACTCCCAATCCCCTGAGACACCGCAGCAGGATACCATGGTCGATGGTATCGAAAGCCGCAGAGAGGTCTAATAGGACTAGGACAGAGGAATATCTCCAGAGATCATTCACCAGAGCGACCAATGCCGGGCCTGAAACCCGATTGGTACAGGTCTAAACTGGCCCACAGGCCGGCAATTTGACACCCCCTGCTTTCTAAGAAGCAAAAAGTTAGAAGTAGAAGCAGTACAAAATTATGCTTTTGAATGTTGGTGTTGGAGAAGATTCCTGAAACCCTGTCACATAGGGAAAGCATGTTGCAGACCCCATCAGTTAAATTATTCTGACTGACAGGGTCCAGGAAGACAACTTTCTCTGCTGTCGCCCCCTCCTTGTGGAATATTCCCACACACTGTCCAGCCCTGTGGGCTCGACATTGAAGGGAGGGGGAGGGGGACACAGACAATGCCTGGGAGGAGGCCAGCGACGGCCTTGCCCTCCTCCCCTTACCTGGACTGGTAGAACACGCGGTTGCTAAACAGTTGAGCGGATCCACGACCAGCCGGCCGGACCGCTGTTCGGTGCAGGGAGGCATCAAGGAGCTGGAAGCCTGCCGCGCATCCCAACGAGCAGCTGATTGGTGCAGTGACATACCAGGGAGCCAGGTGCCTGCAGCGTGTCCCGACGAACAGCTTAGCAGAGCAAAGAGATGGAAGCCTGTAGGGCATTCTGCATTGCTGCTCATATTACTTCACACACCGGATGTTGGTTAGGTGGGTGGGGGGTGGAGCCAGTTGGGAAACGTATATGTAAGGCACTGGGAGGAGATTGCTCCCAGGCTAACTTTGTTTGTTGTTCCTGTGAATAAACGCATGCCAGAACATTCCATTATTAAAGCCAGCCACCTGTGAACTCTACTACTTGTTTTCTGTTGGAGCCAGGGGGTGGTAAGGACTTCTCTTTCTCTCTCTCTCTCTCTCTCTCTCTCTCTCTCTCTCTCTCTCTCTCTCTCTCTCTCTCTCTCTCTCTCTCTCTCTCTCTCTCAGAGAGAGAGAGAGAGAGAGAGAGAGAGAGAGAGAGAGAGAGAGAGAGAGAGAGTGTAGTGAGGCAGGCCTCCCCCTATCCTGGCCTTCTGAAAAGGAGTTAAAACATGGCTCTGAAGCTTCACGTGGGGAACCCAGAAAGGCACGGCAGCTGTGGGGCTGATTGGCACTCTAAGAACCCTAACCCTTCACCTTTTATCTACTTTTCTTAAGCAGAGTTCAATCAACCTTGCCTCCTTTTAGATTCTATTCCTTTTTAAAAAAATAATTCTTATATGCTGTTTTTATATTTTAATGTTTTTATTGTATACCGTCCAGGGTCCTTCTCTGTTCAAAAATGTTATGTTATGCTTAATGACCATGGTTTGTTTGTTTTTTTCCCTTCCTATAGGGTTACTGGATTATCTCCTTTTCTGGGTGATGATGATAATGAGACTTTGAATAACATCCTGGCTTGTAGGTGGGACTTTGAAGACGGAGAATTTGAAAATGTGTCTGAAGAAGCCAAAGATTTCATCTCTAAGCTTCTTATCAAAGAAAAATGGTAATTACACACCTATAATGTTTTGCTTTTAATACGTTGTCTGCTCAATTCCATTGCTACACACTGATACACAAAAATAATAATCATGTTTGACAGAATTACATTACTACTAAATGTACAAGAACTAAAACAAATTCATGATATGCCAAAAATGAAAACTGCATTTTATTAACAGGTTAGTATAAGGTGCATATTAATAGTTAGATACTAGTTACATAGTATTACTCAGTTTTTTTTAAAATTAATAATCCTGAAGGCTTGGTGGTGACTGATGTTAGTCATGATGGTGACTGAATTGGCCCAATAGGAACACCATAAAATCTGCAAAGTTCTAGGGAAAAGAAATTGCACAAATCACTCATTAGGGATGTACAAGTGGTCCTTAACTTACAATCAGTTCCTTAGTGTCCATTTGAAGATATAACGGCACTGAAAAAAGTGACTTACAACTGATCCTTAGACTTGCAACTATCGCGGCATTCCCAGAGTCAAGGATCAAAATTCAGGCATTTGCCATGTATTTACAATGGTTACAGCATCTTGAGGTCATGTGATCACAAGTTGCAATCTTCCCAGCTGACTTCTGACAAGCAAAGTCAATGGGGGAACCAGGATTTGCTTAATGACTCTGTGATTCACTTAGCAAAAAGGTTGTGAAATTAGGCATGTCTCATTTAACAATTGTCTTACTTAGCAGTGGAAATTCTGGAGCCAAATGGGATTGTATAGGAACCAGAAGATGGATGAAAATTTGTATGAATGAAAATTAGCCTAGATTAGGGGTCTTCAAACTTGGCTCTTTATGACTTATGGACTTCAACTCCCAGAATTCCTTATCCAGGGTGCCTGGCTGAGGAATTCTGGGAGTTGAAGTCCACAAGTCATAAAAGGGCCATATTTGAAGACCCCTGGTCTAGATGGACACTTTAAATTACATACATATCCTGAAATGAAGACTTGTATGTTTAGTTTTTATTCAGAATGAAATTGGCCAGCTTACTAATGAAGAACTTGAATAATGAACCTAAATTTTTGCCATAAATGATAAGCTTAAGAACACCGTTTCTGAAAGTATGTTTTGCTTTTTCCCCCCCCAAATTCAAATCTCAGGCTAAAGCTGTCTGTTGCTGCATCAGACCCTCATCTTAAAACACAAACATACAAGCAAATATCAGACTTAAATCTTTCTGATATTAAAAGTTCCTGTATACATATCACCCAATAACCTTGTTCTTTCCTATTTAGCTGGAGAATTAGTGCAGGTGCAGCTTTAAAACATCCTTGGTTGTCCAACCAAACACTCCATTGCAAACTGGAAGCTAAGGTCTGTAGATCTGATCAAAATTGTTATTTGCATTTATCTCTTAAGCTCTTTGTAGGAAGAAGTGATTATTAATTAGGCTGGTCATTATAAATGAATCTCCTATTCATTTCTACTATTTGATGACCAGATTATTGCAGGGGGGGGGGTGTTGGGGGATGGGTGGGGGACACTATTGAAGATATTCATTGTCACTAAAATGGTGTTATTATCTTTGGCCCTGTAAATTATAATTGTGAGCAATTTCTTGCAAAAAATGTTGATAGAGTACTTGCAGGTACATGCAGGTATGTAATTTGAAATATGAATGCAGCCCTGGTCATACGGTCAGATAATCTGGTTAGTTATCTTGCCTGTAACAGAATAACAGAGTTAGAAGGGACCTTGGAGGTCTTCTAGTCCAACCCCTTGGACAAGCAATAAACCCTATACAATTTTAGACTTTTTATGTACTTCTTAAACTTGCCTGTACTTCTTTAGAAAGGCCATTTGCATGCAAATTCCTTGCCTACCTGATCACTTTTCTTTTTTTCAAGAGGAAGGACTGAGGTAATTGTGCACTTGTAAAATGTCACAACCATCTGATCTCCTGATTCAAGATACTATTTGTATAGTGGATTTTATTTATTTATTTTATTTATTTAATTAAATTTCTATACCACCCTATTCCCGAAGGACTCAGGGCGGTTTACAGGGCAGCATAAAATACAATATAAAAATAATATAGAATTAAAATACATTAAATTAATTAAGCCCAATTAAAACAACATTTAAAAAGCTAAAACCCCTTCAGTCCAGGCCTGATAGATCGAAAAACCAGGTTTTCAGGTCCCGGCGAAACGAACGCAGATCGGGGGTGGTCCTAAGTTCCACGGGTAAATCATGCCAGAGGGCAGGTGCGCCCACAGAGAACGCTCTTCCCCTAGGAAGGCGCAAATGTGTCGATTTCTCGCTATATAAAGATAGCCAGTGCCTCAATAAATACACCCACTCTGTTATAGGATTTGCATTTTCCCCAGCTCAACTGAAAGCAATAAGAACACACTGGCAATTGCAGTTTGAAACGCATTATTATATGACAGGTCTTGTGATTTATTTTATCTTTTTTTTTGCTCTCGTAGAAGAAGAACAAATGTTCTTCTCCATCTTAAGCACCTGGTGTTCCATAACATCTCTCAGAACTGAAAGGTTGGTATTAAGTTTATATGTATCTATCTATGTATTACTGGCAAGCACATATTTTGTGGCCACCACGTGGAGGTCGTCTCAGATACTCCCACTGCCAGTTATGGCAGCATGGTAAATCTAAGCTATTCCTTCCTGCCATCACAGTGGCCAAAAGAAACATTGGAACTATGTAATGAACAGTTGCAAACTGAATCCACTAACTGCAATTATCTAGCGTCATTTTCTCACGCTCCCGCGTGTGCACTGGCTTTCCGTAAATACCAGAAGGACACAGCATTAGATCAGCCTTCTCTTAACATTGCTAAATGATTCGTGATGCTCAGGTTAGAGTTGTTCATATGAACATGTATGTTTACAAACAATTCTGATGGAACACGTTAGAGATTAAAGAGAAAGAAGATTCAGTTTATTATAGAACATGGGATAATTTTTAGCAATGGTTAGGAAAACAAACGAACTAGTGAGAAATGAATGTGATATGTTATTTTGAATATATATTAGTAATTAGTAATATATATTTTGAATTATATTAGTAAGAAGAATGACATGTATTGATTAACTGATACTGTTTTTGATTATCGTTTTTTACATTCTCTACAGTTATCTATTACTATATTCACTATTGTTAATTGAACATATGTACCCGGACAATAGCCTGTTTGCTAAAGAATGAAAGTGTTATTGGGGGATAACCCCAATGTTGATCCCAACCCTGTTCTAATCCCAACCCCAATCCTGATCCCAACCCCACCCTAAACCCTAATCCCTAACCCGATGCTATTTTATCCCTAACCCTATAAAATTCAATAAAATCCTTTTAAAAAGAAAGACTGATGGAAGACAGGGAGGCTTACTCACAAGAAAAGGCACACATACTCTGCATAAGGGAAGGGGTGGGTGGGTGAAATTTGTCCCAAATACTGCCACAAGTTGAATTATATAATATATAAGCATATTACAAATCTGTGGGACTTTTATGCCCATCATTTTATTTTTTTTCGTGTGCCCCTAGCTACTTGGGGGTTGGGCTGGATGTTGAAAAACCTAAGCAGGAAATCCTGCTTAGCAATTTGAGATCTCAGTAGATACTGCACACCTATTTCCAGGAACGCTATGGAAATCCTAAGGCAGGGGTGTCAAACTCAATTTCATTGAGGGCCGCATCAGCATTGCGGTTGCCCTCAAGGGGCTGGGTGGGTGTGGCCTGGGTGGGTGTGGCCTACTGGGTGGGCATGGCTAAAGTGCATATGGCCTACTGAGTGGGCATGGCCAGCTCTACATCGTTTGCATCAAGGGTGCCTATGGGGGCCTGGGCAGGAGTGGGACAGATCTGAGGGTCTCTGGCAGGAGGAGGGTCTCTGGGCCAGGGCCAAGGCAGTGGGGGCCGTTCCCTCACTGTTTCCAGGATGGCTTTGCAGGCCGCATGAAACCACTTCACGGGCCGGATCTGGCCCCCGGGCCTTGTGTTTGACATGTCTGTCCTAAGGTCTCAAATCTTACTGTTCAAGAAAAGTTTAAATTCTTTGGAATCTGCATTATCACAGATTGCTTTCTCCTTTTTGTATTACCCTGCAACACTGTATATTAAGCCAAATAGTCTCTATAACTAGTAGCTTGGATTTTTTTAAAAAAAAACTTTGAAACAGCAGACGTATCTAATATTTGTCGTGTAAGCTTTAAAAATTGCCTCGCCTCTCTCTCTATGTGATTGTGATGGGATTTCCCTCAAAAAGATCACCCCCAGACTCATAGCTATAATGCCAATCAGTCCGTGTCTAAAATCAGGAGCTTCAATTTGAATGACTTCCCCATGAGAACTTTTCCCCTTTCCGTTAAAAGAGAGATCCCATGAGTGGCTCTACACTGCCAAGAAGCCTTGGGACCATAACTCCCAGAATTCCCAGCCAGCGTGGTTGATGGACCTCTGGCTGGAAATCCGGGGAACTGCAGCTCCAGTACAGTCGAAGGACAGCAGAGAGGCAAAATGTCTGTGTGTTTTTTTAAAAACAAATGTTTGATAAATTAATACAAAAAATATATACTGCTCAAAAAAATAAAGGGAACACAAAATAAGACATCCTACTATTAAATACAGTACATTGTGTTCTTTAAGTGTTCCCTTTATTTTTTTGAGCAGTATATATTCTTTTAAAGCACCTCGGAACTAGTTCAAAGGCACGGTTCTGCCAAGGCTGAGAATTCCCACTTTTTCAGAACTGCTTATTGTTTTTAAACACCTTGAATATTAACTATGAGACAGGGAGGAAAAATAAGAAGAAGAAGAATGCAAGCCACTTTTTCATTCAGAGGCTAATTCTGAACAGGCCATGCGGTAATATGAGTCCGCCTTGTGGGACTACAAATGTAATTGAATGGTTTGTCATTCAAGTATTTCTTTGTAAAGACGCCTCTGCAGAGTTTCAAGGCTCCTCGTTCACAGTGGGTTCCTGTAAGTTGCACTGCATGTTTCTATGTCTAAGCCACCGAAACCACATTGTTCCTAACCGCTTCAGACATGCATTGAGTCAAATTGGTGGGAGGAACCACGATTGCTTGATCCAGACAGGGATAAGGCAAAGGATTCTTATTTTTACCGGACCTTGATCTTTGGTGCTGCTTGAATGGAACTAACTGAAAGGAAGAAGAATCCACGGTTTACCTAAGTCCTGCCAGATGCTGTAGCTGAAGTAGAAGGTGGTTGGTTGGTGGGACTTTCCTTCTTAGCTGCTGTTGAGGATTGCTACGTTGTTGACTTTTCCCCCTTCCTATTGCCCTCCTATTTGGACACTATGCCAGATTTTCTTTGGGGTATATGGGAATCATGGGTCTAGGTTCCTGCAGAGAGAATATCATCTTTGCAAATCCATATTGGGGCTGGAGAGCTGCGGCAATAGTCTTGAGCCATACAGTGCTGTTTTGTGTAAATGCGACTTAGCTTAGTGAAGTAGCCTATTTAAATCCTGATCCCACAATGAATTACAACCGAAACAACTGTCAGTATCATGTAAAGGCATTTTCTTGTACTGGGGAAGAAAAGCCAAGTGACGCCAGAGGTTAAAGTATCTCCTGGGACAAGTAAAATACTCAAGCTTCTTATTGTTCTTAACTGCTGAGTCCATGATGAATTGGCCAAAGCAAATTACTCTGATTTAATTAGATATAATCTAGTTTAGATTAGATTGTAAAGAGTGCAAAAGAGATTTCAAATCACGCACAGAAGTATTGGAACAAAGAAACAATAGTAACTCGCTTGCATGTGTTTTAGGGGAAAAATGCAAAAAAAACCCCCAAAACCTAGCAGTTCCTCAGATCTGATTCCAGCATTAGGCAGAACACACAGGTCTCTTGGCAGGCCGAGAGCAAAATTAAACAGAAATGTTGTAATATAATATGCACTCAATGTCTCCTTTGTTTTGCTTGGTGATGTTGACTGCTAATTCATTCATGGTTTTTAAAAGACCATCACATCAGAGGACGTTTTAGAACTAGGCTTTCTTTGTAAAAAAAAAAAAAAGAATATATAGGGTAAAATCGAATGCAGTTTTTCTGGCTGATGAAACTGCTGGCCTCAATGGGATAAGACAGAGGATACGTCCTTCCCGCACAATCCTTTCATATTGAAACATTGATGAGCTTGAGGAAAGTGATCAGCTTCTAGCAAAAGTGAACGGTCTGGCTGCCTGTTTATGAAAAACCACACAAACATTTTGACCGCTGTAAGACTGAGAGTTTCCATATGCAATTTTGGATTCTGACCATTCAGATTCTAAACTAGGCAGAAGCCCCGGCTCCCTTCCAGCTTTTCCTCCAACATATACACAGGTCAAGGACTAGGAAAAATGTGATGGCAGGGACAGTGTAGATAGTCTGTATCCCTCACTCCATAGCATTGCTCAACTATAAGGAAGAGCAACTGGTAGGGGGAAAAAATTTGAAACGGAGATGAGCACCGGCCCCTAGAGTTGGAAACGACTAGCACGCATGTGTGGGGGAACCTTTACCTTTTATTAAAAAGAGGAAGGAAAATATCCCAGACAGGAAGAAACCATGTAGTTTGCTTTACTCCTAAGCTAACTTGCAATGTACACAAAGGGTTTCATACAAAAAGCAAACTCTCCTTGCTTTTTACAATGATACAGTCCACCAAATGGATTATTATAGAGCCAACTTGGTGTTGTGATTAAGGCATCAGGCTAGGCACTGAAAGATGGTGAATTCACCATCTGAACTCCAGAGACTTGTCTAGGTAAGCAGTCACACTGACTCAATAGCAAAGGAAAGAAAAACAAGAAAGTCCAGTTGCCTCGTGAAAAAGCATCTTTGGGATAACTATGACCTGGATGACTGAGAATCTTCATAGACATTCATGAAACATATTTTTCCTTTCTTACAGTTTAGACTTTGACTGGTCTTTCTTCCACCACTGAGGTGGCTCCTAGTTGTCACATAACGTTTTCCACTAGAGCTCCAATATCTCATTCCCCATGCTCCACTTCCCAATAATAGAATGATGGTGTTTATATCAAGGCAGAAGTCTCCAGCTGTAAAGAAGGGAGCGGTGATTCTCTCAGATGGAAAATGCTGAGAAGCAGAGAGCAAGAAAAGATATTGAAAGACAAGATTAAGTGTACAGCAGTGTTTGTGCTACGTCAGGAGTCCCCAACCCCCAGTCTGTGGACCAGTACCAGGCCGTGGCATGCCAGCAACTGGTCGGCACAAACAAGCAAGCCCCCATCCGCAAGATGCAGGCAGAATACAAAACCACCCACCCCTCTGGTCCATGGAAAAACCTCTCTCCACAGAACCGGTCCCTGGTGCCCAAAAGGTTGGGGACCTCTGTGCTACATCTTAAATTAGTCTGCTGCTCTCAAGTATGGTAGAAGGTGAAGTATAGTAGTAAATGGTCACCTATCAGACGAATCAGCTCTGTTCAGGGAATGCCCAAAATATCATTGCATTATTTTATTATGATTTGCAAAACACTTTGCACTGGACTTAACAACGATCATAGTTATGGCTGCTATCTTGCCTTTTTTTTTTAACCACACCTTGTAAACACCCTATGAATATTCAACACTAAGCTATGATTCAGTGTAACCTTTTGATGCATCTGTAATGCTTTTGGAAGTATATATTGTGGATTTAACCTGTGGCTTAATTCTGTTTCTTTTGCAGGAGAAGTTGCTGTGTAATCACTGCTTTTGTGATGTTTGGAAACCCAGATGAGTGGTTCTGAGGCTTCACCTTCCTCTCCTACTCCCCGAGATGACTTGAGGTTTTTACTAAGTGGACCAACAACCACTTGAGCTGCAGGATTTACATCCCAGTAATGCTGAGCTACTCTCTTCTTCTTCCCCTGCTTTCTTTCAGTCTTCAGTGGCAATTGGCGTTTCCAGGAAAGAGCGCCATTTGAAGACAGTACTAATTTGTGCTTGAGATTGGTATCTTTGCTTACAGTCAGCATGATATTTCTGGTGTTCCCAGAGTCAGTTGTTGAAAGTACGGCGAGATGATCAGATTCCTGCTCAGCTCAGCAACAGAGGTTGACCTTGATTTTGTGATGGCTGCTTTCAAAACTACTGCATTGAAAAAAAAGCTGTTAGGTGAAAAAATTGGGGTAAAATTATGTGTGATGTGTAATGGTTAAGACATGGCATCTCTTTTCCCTGCAAACACAGACTGACTCTGCTGTTGTCATAATAAGATGTTCCCTGGAATGTCTTCTTCACGCCGGTTGCTAACATATAGTAGTACTGTAATATTGTTTAAAGTAGGAACTTTAAAAATGGTGCATTTGGCAAGGATGGGTCTCGCATGCAGGTTTTTCTTTCATTTTGTTTGAATTTGCTAGCTTGTGAATCTTTTTCGGAGCCTTTGAATGTTCCTATTTAAAATTGCCGTAGGTTAAAAACAAATGGAGTCTCCTAGCTTCTGAAATTTGGTGCAGTGAAGGGTTGAGAGTTTACAAATAGGAGTTGTGAATAGCTAGAAACTCCCCTCGTGACCTTAGGCAACAAGCTGCATCTCAGCTTTAGCTTTGTTTGCAAAGGTAGGATGGGGCATGAGGTGGAGGAGTCGGGTGGAGTGGGACGGGCAAAAGGAACTAAATATGACATGTGCTTCATGATATCATCATGCAAGTGAAGGAACATGATCAGCATCCTTCGTGAAATGACATCGTGCTGCATATGACGTATTGTTGCATATACTGGATGTCTCTGCTCAGCCCATCATCTCAATAATTATACTAGCTTACAAACCCAGATTGTGCCTGCCAACGGCTTTGTGGCTCTCAACAAAGACAAGAAATAATAGGCGAACACAATAAGGCTAACTTATTGTGAGATACTAGAATTTTGTCAGGGAAGCTGTAAACTAAATCAAGTGAAGAACTGGTGGCACAGGGATATGCTGCAATTGTCAGTGGTTCTTTTCTTTACAGTGATCAAGAAAGATTTCAAGGAGATAAAAGAATTAATAGTTTGGGACATTGTAAGACTGAGTCTGAAACAGAATTTCACCCAAATTAGTTTAGTAAAACAATTGTTAAAACATAGAAGTGTTTATGAAAATTTGAAACAGAAGTAAAGAAATGAGAGACTTATGACAAAGTGGGCAAAAATGTTGGGTATAATACCCAGATGGAATAATGGGGAAATATGTAGCTGAAATTTACCTTATGTTATAATCTTAAAAAGAATGTTTATAAAGTGATGTGCCATGTGTATGTACCATTGAGATATATTTCTAATTTTTTTTCTCTCTCACACACACATCTATCTATCTATCTATCTATCTATCTATCTATCTATCTATCTATCTATCTATCTATCTATCCTTCAAATTTATGTTGGAAGCATGAACAGGAGGGGACATTTTATCATGTTTAGTGGGCGTGTAAAAAAGCTAGAAAATTCTGGATCCAAACCCATACATTGATTCAGAGGATTTTCAAGATTAATATACAATTGAAACCAGAGGGGTTTTTTTTGAGGGGGATTGATGGACAAAAGTTATGGAATGTTATTTCTGTACAGTGAAATTGCAGTAAGATTACTGTATTGATAAAAATGGAAAGATATGGCATTACCCCAATAGAGGGATGCTTGGTGTTAAGTCGCGTGGTCGCACACCGGGACGGACACTCAACTGGGTATTAACTTCTTTATTGGGGTCAGGAACAAGGCTGGGGAAAAGGGGTTACCTGGCATCTCTTTATACCTGCCCAGGTGAATACCATCCAATGGATTCAAACCTGGGCTTCCCGCCAGTGCAGGTGACCAATAGATTTAAACCCTGGCTTCCCGCCAGAGCTGATCATGCTTCGGGCTGTCAGGCTTTTGTTTGCAAGCAGGCTTTCCCGCCAAAAGCGGTTATAGCCTGGAGCTGTCCAGCCCCCTGCTGTGCTGACATCCTGTGTATGCTTTTAGTCGCATACATTACACCCCTTCCCCCATAGTGAGGGGTTATCCCCTCTCTCCAACTATATACAATTTATTAACTATATACAATTTGTTACCTTCAATTAGTTTCTTTGACATTTCCACTTCCTCCCCCCTTAGGAATGCACATAGTCCGAGAGATAGCTTGGAGCCTTGTGGGCCCTGCTTGACCGTCTTAGGACTGTTCCGACTGGTGGTGGTGTGCTGTCACCTGTTCCCCCTGGTTGCTGTGGAGGTGGTGGATTGTTGTGTGTGTGTGTGTGTGTTGTTCCAGGGGCTTGTGTAATGCTGGGGTTTAGTTGGCCGCTTTGATAGTATTGTTGAGCCCTTCCTTCGTTGGGGTTTGGAGTTTCCCTGTTTCTACTGCTGGTTTCTTGCCTGGCGTAGGGTTGCCCTTGTGACCCTCTGGTAGCACTGCTGGGTGCTTGTGTTGATGCTTCCTCCTCCTCATCGGATCCCAGTGTGTCCTCAAAAACCCTTTCAGGAGCCCGACTTCCGGTGGCGGCGCGGCGCCGGAGACAGCCCTTTCGGGCTGCCCGCGGCTCAGCTGTGTTATTTCCACCCGAAACAGCGCCGATCAGCTGTTCGGGTGGATTTGAAGCCCCCTCCTCGGGAGAAGAGGAGGGGGTGAGCCCCCAGGTAGGGGTTGAGTTCTCCGGGGCCGCCTGAGCTTAAAGCTTGGGCGGCTGAAGGATCGAACTCCCCCGTAGCCTGGGTTGCTCCCAGCTGGTCAGCGTCTCTGCTCCGTGATTTCTGGAGCGGAGCCAGGCATTTGCGACCACCCCTGCCAGAAGGAAAGACCATGGAATAAAAGGAGCAGGCAGAGCGGTACAGGAGGAAAAGGTGAAGAGGATTTTCATTGCTGCTTTCTAGCTTAATGGATTTTATGAATTTAAAAGTGAAAGTGCGTAGTAAGTGAAAGTAAAGATGGCGGCTAAACCTCCTCCAAAAGCTCTTTGGAGTGCTGGAACTTCTCCGGTGCGGCAGTCATCGTTGCAGGCGTTGCTTCTTCCTGATGTATTGACACCAAAGGATTTACAAGATGCTCTTGGAAAATATGCCCAGGTAATTCTGGAAGCAATGGGTGATAAATTTGCAAGGATGGAGGAGAAGTTGGAGAAATTGGAGGAGAGAATAGAAGAGAGGATGGAAGAGAAGTTCAGAGTGATGAAGGTAGACATTTTGTCTTCAGTGTATAGAGTGGCTGAATGTGTGGAAGATTTGGATGAAAAAGTGGAAGATTTGATTCAAAAAAATGCCATATTAGAAGCAAAAGTACTGGAAAATGAAGATTTAAGAGAGAAAATGGACAAAGAATTGAGTCTTGCTCAATATTACCAGATGCAGTACGCTGTTAGAATCAGAGGTTTAAAAGAGAATATTAAGGAAGATCTAAAGCAGCTGATTTCTGAGGCTTTGGAAGTAGTATTGAGTCAGCCAGCATTTGAAATAAAGGGAGGCATGGATAAAGTGTTTCGTGTGAATTCATGGATTGCCAGACAGAGAAAGCTACCTAGAGATGTGGTGGTTTATTTTGCAAAGAGGGAAATTAGAGATGAAGTTATTCAAGCTGCTTATGGTACTAAAGTCGTGATTGCTGATCAAGAAGTTTTGGTTCTAAAAGAAATTCCTCCAAAGATTTTAAGGAGAAGGAAGGATTTTACATTTTTAGTGCAAGAGCTCAAGCAACGAGATATAAGGTTCAGATGGGAGATTCCAGTTGGGTTGATGGTGATGCATGAAGGTAAAAGGTACCGTTTGGCTACTGTGATGCAGGCGCGTGATTTTTACAATAACGTTTTAAAAGCAACCCCACTATCACTTCTGGAAGCTGCAAAGGGATCTGGAGAAGGAGAACACCAAGAGGCTGAAGATGGACAGACAGAGGAGAATGGTGCTGGAGGAGATCAAGCTACAACTTCTTTGGATGATTCTAGAGAGCAGAGGGAGATGCGTGCTGCTTTAAAATGATCAAAAAAAAAATAAAAGAATAAGATCAGCAGAAGTCTATGGAATTTCCAAAATGTACTTACAGCCAAGTAGTGGGAGGAGCATGGCCTAAAAAAGATAGTCCTATTTAAGCAGTGCTCCAAGAGCTTTGGGATGATATGCATGGCAACTAAATTTTTAATTTGGAACGTTAATGGACTAAATTCATCACAGAAGAGGAAGAAAGTTTTTTTTTAATATTTAAAACAATTCAAGATAGATGTTATATGTTTGCAAGAAACGCATATTAGGGTTGTGGACCAAAAGTATTTATCGAACTCAAGGTTGGGCACGCAATTTGTTGCTTCTGCAATGAATAAGAAAAATGGAGTGGTTGTTTATCTTAAAAGTGCTTTAACAGTGGACTTAATTGAAGCAGATAAGCATGGAAGATACGTTATGATAGACTTGCTACTAGTAGGTAAAAAGATGCTTTTAGTTGGATTATATGCTCCTAATTAACAACAAGTTGACTTTTTTAGTTTATTTCATACAAAGTTTACCCAGTTGGATTATAAAATTTTTATTTTTATGGGGGATTGGAATGGTGTTTTGGATGTACAGATGGACAAGGCTGGAGCTTTTAAGCGCGGCCCAAGTCATGCTAGACTGTCTAAATCCTTTTTTGAAATGAAGGATGACTTGGAACTGCGAGATATTTGGCGTGAAAGACATTCGCATGAAAAGGATTATACTTTTTTTTTCTGACAGACATCAATTTTTTTCCAGGATCGATTTTATTTTGTTGACAAATGACTTTTTTTTAAGGATTAAGAAGGTGAAGATATGTGTAAGAACTATTTCTGATCATAGCCCAGTTTGGCTAGAGATTTATAAGGACAATAGAGATAGGCGCTCGTGGCGCGTAGATGAGAATTTGTTTAGAAACCAGAGAAATGTGGAAGAATGTAAACAGCGGATGAAGGGGGTTTTTTTTGGAAATTAATATGAATAAGGGCACCTCTATGGATATGGTTTGGGATGCTAGCAAGGCCTATTTGAGAGGGGTGTTGATATATATGAACAATAAACATAGATGTGCTGTGGAAGCTAGGAGGGAAGAATTGGGGAATGAAATAAAGGAAAAAGAAAAGGCTTGGATTTTGAATTTAGAGGTTGTGAAGTCTAAGGAGGCTATTAAACTGTTAAGAGGAATGGATTGAGTATATCCAGAACAAATATGGGATTAAGAAGTTTCAGGTAGTATTTGAATAAGTCTTCCTTTCTTTTTTTTCCTGTTTTTTATATATATATTCTATATTAATAGTGTTTGTAGTTATCCTATGTGAGCTAGAGAGTGATAGATTTTAGAGTCTATGGTTGTTAGCATATGGTTGTTTATGATTCTTTTTTTGCTTTTTATACCTTGTACTTAGCTCTGGGAAGTCGGGGGGGGTGGGGAGGGGGGGAGGGGTAAGGAGGGAGGGATAGGGGAGGGGTAGGGGGGACTGTCAAAGATAAAATGTATGATAAAACTTTTCAATAAAAAAAAACAAAACCCTTTCAGGAGCCCTTCTCCTTAGCTGGTCTAGGTGCCTCTTCCACAGGAGTCCCCCCTCCACCCTTACCTTGTAGGACAGGGGCCCTGTTTGGGCTAGTATTTCCCCTGGCACCCATGGGTGGCCTGAGCTATAGTTTCTCGCCCAGATGGAATCCCCAGTGCTAAAAACTTTCCTGATGTTTGGGGGTCCGACGTCTGCTGCTACTCTGTTGGGGTGAAGCCTGTCCAGTGTCGTTATCAGACGTCTGCCCCATCTGAGTTCAGCTGGGCTTTTCCCAGTTGCGGAGCAGGGTGTTGAGTGTTGGTGAAGAAGGAAGGTGGCCAGCCGTTGCTTCCATTCCCCCTGAACAATGCACTTGAGGGCGTCCTTGGTTGTGCGCACAAATCTTTCCGCCAACCCATTACTGGCCGGATGGAAGGGGGCTGAGGTGGCATATCTAATCCCCAAGGTCCTCAGAAACACCTGAAAATCCGATGAAGTAAATTGCGTTCCGTTACATCTGGAAGACCATGGGTTGCAAACAGCCCCCTTAATGCCTGAATGGTTCCTGCTGAGGTCATATTGCCTATGGGGACCACCTCCAACTATCTAGAATGGCTATCTACCACTACTAGGAATGTGTGTCCCTGGAAAGGCCCCGCATAGTCTATGTGCACTCTGGACCATGGGGTGTGTGTTTCCTCCCACTTGTGTACTGGTCCATGTGGTTGTTCGGGCCGTGACCTCTGGCACGTGTAGCACCCTGCAACTAACCCTTCTATTTCCTTGTCCAACCCCGGCCACCACAGGTAGCTCCTTGCCAGAGCCTTCATCCTTACCACCCCTGGGTGCCCCTCGTGCAGTGACTGAAGGACTCTTTCCCTTAGCCCTTTGGGTATAATGACTCTGCTTCCCCACAACAGACACCCCTTGTGTATTGATAGTTCATGCCTTCTGGAAAAGTATGCAATGAACTCTTGCCCTGGTGATTTGTCCTGCCACCCACTGCTCACCCACGATTGCACCCTGCTCAGGATTTTGTCCTTGGGGGTCTCTGTGGCCACATCCTTAGCGTTGAGAGGGCATTCAGGCAGCTCCTGTATTGCCAGTATTTGGGCAGCAGGCGCGGGGTCAGGCTCAGTGTCCCTTAGGGGCAGTCTGCTGAGGCCATCTGCATGCCCCATCTCTTTGCCTGGCCTGTGTACCAACTTGCATGCATATGCTGACAGAAAGATGGACCAACGTAACATCCTGGGTGACAGAATTTGTGGTGTCTGTTTTTCAGTTGTGAACAATCCTAACAGTGGCTTATGGTCCGTGTATATTAGGAAGTCCCTACCATACAGGTAATCATGGAACTTCTTTACTCCTGCGACCACTGCCAGTGCCTCCTTATCAATCTGTGCGTAATTCCTCTCTGCAGCTGACAATGTCCTGGAGTAGTATGCGATGGGGGCTTGAGTCCCATCCTCCTCTACATGGCTGAGGACTGCCCCAATCCCATAAGGGGATGCATCACACGCAATACAGATTGGCTTGTTCTCCCTGAAGTGTGTGACTGTAGCATTGCCTGCTAACAGGGTTTTCAGTGCGTTGAATGCGTTCGTGTGTGTGGTAGACCAGACCCAGGGTGATTGCTTGTCAAGCAGCCTGTGTAAAGGCTCCGCTATAGTTGCTTTGTGTGGCAGGAAGGTGTGGTAAAAGTTAAGCAGACCCAGGAATGCCTGCAACTCTGATTTATTCTGTGGAATTGGGGCTTCTTTGATTGCCCTGACCTTTGATGCTGATGGGTGGATGCCTTGAGCATCAATCCTGAACCCTAGGAACTCTGTTTCAGTCACCCCAATCTTGCACTTGTCCCTCTTGAGTTTCAGTCCTGCAGCCCTAAACCTTTCTAACACAGCTTTCGGACGGTCTGCCAAAACATCCTCGGAGCTACCTGCAATTAGGACGTCATCGAAGTATGGGCAAACCCCAGGTATCCCCTTGAGAGTCTTCTCCATAACCTCTTGAAAAATCCCAGGAGCTATGCTTACCCCGAACTGCAGCCGGTCTACCCGGAACGCCCCCTTGTGTGTGACTATCGTTTGCGCTTTAGCAGCCTCTGGGTCGACTGGTAGTTGCTGATAAGCTTGGGCAAGATCCAGCTTGGCAAACACCAACCCGCCTTGCAGCGACGCGAGGATGCTGCTAACGGCGGGGACTGGATAGGAATGTGCGCTCAGGGCTCGGTTGATTGTCCCCTTATAGTCGGCGCAAATACGGACCTCACCATTTGCCTTGAGGGGTGTCACGGTGGGGGTCTCCCATTCTGCACCATCGACTGGAGTTAACACCCCCTGGTCTACCAGCTTGTCCAGTTCCCGCTCTATTTTGTGCTTTAAAGCAAACGGAACTCTTCTAGCCTTCATTCTGATGGGCTGGACCTGGGGGTTTAATTTAAATGAAATTGGGGGGCTTGTGTACCTCCCTAACTGCTCATCAAACACATCTGCAAAATCTTTGCAGACAGATTCAAGTGAATGGCGGCTCCGCATCTGGTGAATCCCGGTGATTCCAATGCCCAGCGCTTTGAACCACCCTAACCCCACGAGGCTGGTTCGTTGCCCTTCCACGACCAATACACTTAATTTGCCCGAGAAACCCCTATACTGTACCATCAGTGACGCCTCCCCCCGAACGTTTATCGGCATATTTTGAAAGTCAGAGAGGGTCAGTCTGGATGACCTCAAGGGAACCCGCTGGCTGCTCTGCTCGCAAATCTCGTTAAACGTTCTGGCGGAGATGATCGACACGGCTGACCCCGAGTCCAGTTCCATCGTGCAGGGGATCCCTTGTAGTTTCACCCTTAATTTTATTTTTGGAGTGAGTGTCTGAGGGCCCCCTGTTGAACAAACAGCTGCCCGTCCCTCCGTGTGGCTGACCGTCTGTCGCTGCAACCTCTCCCCGTTACCTGTGGCAGACTGGAACTCCGCTTCCACTTTGTGCAGGTTGTCCCGTTGTTTGCTCCTGCAGACCGACGCGATGTGTCCGGTCTTCCCACATGCCCGACACTTCGCCGTTTTGAAACGGCAGGTAGACCGGGGGTGTTGTCCTCCGCAACCCGCGCAGCGGGTAGATCGGGAGCCGTTTGTGCTGCAGCTGGAACACTGGGTAGACCGGGGTTGTCCGCAGCCGTCGTGCTGGGTAGACCGGGGGTTGCAACCACAATGCTGGGTAGACCAGGGCTGGTTCACACTGTAACCGGAGGGTTGGGTAGACCGGGGGTTGTTTGCCCCGCACCTGCACTCCTGGTACTTCATGTCTGCCGCGGCTGGTCTTGGCTCCCTCAAGTTGCCTCGGGTGGTGATGAAGGGACGAGGGGTTCGGTTGATGGCATCCACTTCGGATGCTGGCTCTTCTGCTCTGCTGCAGCCGCTCATCTGGTGGATGGCTCTGCTTTCCCTCGCATCGGACTCCTCGGCCACGTCCCAGGCTAGGAACTCCTCTTGAACGTCCCTCAGGGTTAGCTTCTGTTTTGCGAACATCTTCTGTCGCAGCTTCCAATCCCGCAACCTACAGACGATACGGTCCCGTAGCCTGATTTCTAGGTTCTCAAAATTGCACAGACGGGCTACCTGCCTTAGAACGGCCATGTATTGTTTAGCGGACTCACCCGGTCGTTGGTCCCGTTTTTCGAAACGATACCTCCATGCGATCTCGGACGTTTCTGGTCTGAAGTGTTCGGTCAGCTTCGCCAGCAGTTCGTTGTACCCGATGGCGTTGACGTCGTCGGGTGAGCAGAGTCTGACCGCCAGCTGGTATGTTTCCATCCCGCAGCTGCAGAGCAGCGCCGCCACTTGCTGCCGGTCATCCTTAACCCCGTTCGCCCTTAGGTAGCACTCGAGCTGTCCCATGAAGGCTTCCCACTCCTCAGGACGGTTACTCTTAAAAAGGGGATACTGACCCAGCTGTGCCATTCCACTGTCTCGGGTCATCCTGCGTCCTGATTCGGTGCTGCCGATGGGGTCTCGTCCGCGGCTAGCGATGTCCAGGGCAGGATCCCACCTTCGTCGCCAGTGTTAAGTCATGTGGTCGCACACAGGGACGGACACTCAACTGGGTATTAACTTTATTGGGGTCAGGAACAAGGCTGGGGAAAAGGGGTTACCTGGCATCTCTTTATGCCTGCCCAGGTGAATACCATCCAATGGATTCAAACCTGGGCTTCCCGCCAGTGCAGGTGACCAATAGATTTAAACCCTGGCTTCCCGCCAGAGATGATCATGCCTCGGGCTGTCAGGCTTTTGTTTGCAAGAAGGCTTTCCCGCCAAAAGCGGTTATAGCCTGGAGCTGTCCAGCCCCCTGCTGTGCTGACATCCTGTGTATTTATTTTATTTATTTTTATTTATTTTATTATATTTATATACCGCCCTTTCCCGAAGGACTCAGGGTGGTTTACAGGGTGATTAAAACGAAAAATACAAAAGTTAAAAACAATTAAAAAAATTATATCAATCCCTGAACAAATAAAAACCCCAGTTAAGATTAAAATTAAAATTCTCAGCCTGGGCCAGAGAGCTCGAAGAGCCAGGTCTTCAGGTCCCGGCGGAATGAACGGAGGTCGGGGGCAGTCCTAAGCTCCACTGGCAGCTGGTTCCACAGGGCAGGCGCACCCACTGAGAAGGCCCTCCCCCTGGGTGTTATCCGCCGGCAATCTTTTACTGGCAGCACCCTGAGAAGACCCTCCCTGTGGGAGCGCACTGGACGAAGGGAGCTTGATGCCGGCAGCAGGTGTTCCCTCAGATATCCTGGACCCTCGCCATTTAGGGCTTTATAGGTCATCACCAGCACCTTGAATCTCACCCGGAGGGCAACCAGGAGCCAATGCAGCTCGCGGAGTAGAGGTGTTACATGGGAGTATCGGGAAACCCCCATCACAACTCGCGCGGCCGCATTCTGCACCAGCTGAAGCCTCCGAGTTGTCCTCAAGGGCAGCCCCATGTAGAGAGCATTGCAGTAGTTTAAACAGGAGGTCACGAGCGCATGAGTGTATGCGCTTTTAGTCGCATACACTACACTTGGTGAAGATGATGGAACATGCCAAGATGGCTAAGTTGGCTTCTTAGATCAGGGAAAATGTTTATGTTTGTTGCTAACTGGAACCTTTATAGAATTTTTTGTGTGAGAGAGAAAAAAAGGAACTTATCATTTATAGTTTGAATGATTAGACAGAATGGATTACAGAAAGAAGACAGTGATGTTGCAATCATACAGAAGAGGTGAATTGATAATTGTACTTGTAACTGCTGTAAAGAAGATTGGAAGCTACTTCTTCGTATGTTTTTTCTTTTCTTTCTTTTCTATTTTTGTTTTACTTTTTCCCCCTTTCTTGTAGTTTAGCTTTTTCTTCAATTTAATCCTTTTTTTCTTTTATCTTACTTTGTATCAGTTTGTATTCATTTTCATTTTCATTTTTTAAAAAATCTTTAATAAAATTGTATTATTACCACAGCTACATCTGGTCTACCAGCTTAGTTGTAAAGACAGCTGAAATAAGACACTTGAAATTGTATGCTATAGATATACATACACGCACACACAACTACATGTGGGTTTCTCTGTAAACAAATAATGCAGATTAAGAAACATCCAATGCTAATAATGAAAAAAGATCTTGTGTACAAAAAAAAGAAAAAACACAAATATCAAATAGATCTAACATTAAACATAAATATTAATCTGTTTTTTTCTTTCTTTTTTCTGTTTTGTATTTTATTTTTGATGATAAAAGAAAAATAAACATGTTTTAAAAAAACTCTGCAGGATCAATTATCAGTGAGTGGAAATTTATATTAGCTGCATTACTAATCTGCTCCTAGTTTAAAATAATGTCCTCCAAATACATACTGGCTAAGGAATAAAAATATTATAAATTTGGTAGTTTGGAAAAGTTGTTAGAGATCAGCATCTATTTTATCAAACAGCAAAAAAGAAAAAAACATGGAAGTTTCTTAGAGAAAAATGTTTTATTTCCTTGAGGCTGATTATTTCTTTATCCAACTCCCCTTTGACTGCAGAAAAATGATCTCTGGGAAAATAGATTTATAAATGGTCTTGCCAAGAAACCAGAAAGTGTTGCTCTGGCCTATGGGTACCAAATTACTACTAGCACAGACATTCCCTAAATCTGATAACAACCAGCTTTATTAGTTACAGAATACATTTAGATGGCTGTGCTTTTGACAAAGTGACTCCATGGCCCCACAATACTTGCTCTGATATTTGAAATCTGATTTATCTTAAACTAGGGGGGGGGATGAAGGTAGAATGAGAAGTCAGTATAAACTTTATATCAGTACTAGGGGGCTTCCCTGTTCATAATAGACACAAGCACCATGTAATTTTCAATTTTAATAAATATTAAATGCTGAATGAATTTAATCCTCTTCCAAGATAAATATATAGAAGGAGATTAACGCAATTTCTTTGAATATGGAAAACTGATTGATCCTGATTGATGGACAAGTCACGTTTGATCACGAGATGGGTGGCACATACATTTAATGAATAAATAAGTGTTCAAATTTCAATTTTATGTTTTCATGAGATGGAATAAGGCCTGAAACACGAATGGTGTATATATGCTTCTCCCAGAAGAAGGAAGCTGAAGCCACCAGCCTGAGGATGACGGATGGGATTCCGTCGAAACGTTGCTCCCACACCTTCAACTCTACGCGGGGAAAAACCCAAATGACCAAAGATCCACATACAAACACCCGCGAAAACCTCAGAAAACACACACACACACACACACACACACACACACACACACACACACACACATATATATATATATATATATATATATATATATATATATATATATATATATATATAACCAGATTCCTCATGTATAAATGAAAATATTCCTTCTATATCACAGTTTACTAGAGAATCCTGGATCATAACAGGATTTCTAGACATTTGCAGATTTTAAACTTGTTTAATTGCCAGTATTACCCATGCTGATGAAATGGTGATGTGGATATTCATTCACTGCATTAGATTTTGGGAACTCCTAATCATTTGATGAAAGAATTGCAGATATACCAAGAGTTCTTAAACTTAAATAATGTATACAGTATTTTGTGTTGCTTCAGAAAACAAGCTTTAGCAACAGCAATGCATTTTGCTCTTTAAATTTTTCATTATTCTGTCATTGGAAATTACAATATTTTTGTTCTTGTCATGAAATGGTGATCAATAACCCAATAAATTTCCATAAGCTGACAGATTGTCCTTTGGGTCAGTTTGCATATTCATTGAGTAAAAATATGTTATTAATATCTTCAGTGTATCCTAGTTCAGTTGTAAAACAAGGGATAGGCTGTATTATGGAGAAGTAGATGTATCTTTAAAATAGCTAATGAGTATGTCCAAATACTTGCTCAAGCAATCTATGAATAAAATGATAGATCCCTTTGTACAAATTCTTGGAAATTCCAGAGTTAGGTCACATGATAAAGACAATATTTCCCAACCTTGGCTATTTCCAGGTGTGTGGACTTCATATCCCAGAATTGCACAGCCAGCATGCCAGTGGGGAGATTCAATATGTGAACAGCCGGTTCTCTGTGTGGATGCCACTTCTGGAAGTCCATTCTGGGCCTGGGCATACATGTGTGGGGGAACCTTTACCTTTACCTTTACTAACAAAGAATTAAAGGGAGACTGATATGGCCATTTCAAACTCATTTGTTCTCATCAGTCAGCCATACCCTTCTGAGATTCGAACCTGGGCCGATTGCACATTAAGGCAGTTGTTTTAACCTCTAGGCCACAGGCTCTTAAAGGTAAAGGTTCCCCCGCACATGTGAGCTAGTCGTTTCCAACTCTAGGGGTTGGTGCTCATCTCCGTTTCAAAGCCGAAGAGCTTGTCCGAGGACATCTTCGTGGTCATGTGGCTGGCATGACTAGACGCCAAAGGCGCACGGAATGCTATTACCTTCCCACTGTAGTAGTGGTCCCTATTTTTCTACTTGCATTTTTACGTGCTTTTGAACTGCTAGGTTGGCAGAAGCTGGGACGAGTAACAGGCGCTCACTCTGCTACACGGCACTCGGGATTCGACCCGCCAAACTGCCGACCATCTGATCAACAACCTCAGTGTCCTAACCCACTGAGCCACAGTGTCCCCCCCTCTCTCTCTCTCTTACAGTCCTTTAAACCCAATGTCTACTCAAAAGAACAGATAGTTCTTGTTTAGTGACTGCCTCATTTAGTGACCATTCACATTTACTATGCTGATGAAAAAATAACTTCGTGACCAACCCTCGTGTTTACAATCTTTGGAGTTTTGTAAAGCACAACATAGTTGAAATTAGATTGTAAGAACATTTGTGGTTTCCCTTCATGAAGTCCACATTCTTCAGATAAATGTTGTGTGATCCAATGATCACTGTCAAGAAACCAAGAAGATAATGACAATTGGCTTCGTGCCATTCTCCTTTAGTTCTGACCTCCTCCTCGTCTAGTCCTTCTTCATCAA
This sequence comes from Vipera berus, assembly GCF_964194415.1. NCBI lineage: Eukaryota > Metazoa > Chordata > Lepidosauria > Squamata > Viperidae > Vipera > Vipera berus. The sequence continues at coordinate 142,898,597 of NC_138204.1, forward strand.
AAGCCGCTTGCTTCTTTGCAAGACAGCAAAAGCTGTGACTGCTCCTTCCTTCTTCCTTTTATGTGACTATCTGGATACATGCCGTCAAATGATTGTGTATTATGTAATTGGGTGATCATAAAAAAAAAGGAAGTAAGAAGATGGCATTGATAGACCTCAAGTGGCTGTAAATGCATTGAAAGTTCATTTTGAAAAATAAATCCACTAGGAAAAAAAAAATATTTCTTTCCCTCAAAAAAAGACAGAAAACTGCTGCCTGTTTTTGAAGATAGCAGGTGAACTATAACAACTGATGAAGATGTACAAGCATTGGAACACTGGACTAGGAAAGCTTTCTTAAGCTGAAAGGTGACTGTTAGACTGCCATTTGCTATCCAAATAAGATGAATTTTTTTTAAATTCCATTTATATCCCGCCCTTCTCCGAAGACTCAGGGCGGCTTACAAGCTTAGCAGTAGCCTTCATTCTATGTATATGCCTGCTTATTAGGGCTTTCACACACACCCCAAGCGGCATTTTTACAAAGTCAGCTTATTGCCCCCAACAATCTGGGTCCTCATTTTACCTACCTCGGAAGGATGGAAGGCTGAGTCAACCTTGAGCCTGGTGGGGATGCGAACCTGCACTGATTGCAGGCAGCTGGTGTTACTTAAGGAGGCATTAGCCCACTGCTCCACCAAGGCCTGAGAGCCCTGTATTTTTCAAATGAGATGCAACTGTTACAGACCTACAGAAGTGATTCTTTTAAAAGATCCCATGCAAGATCAATGGAATGCTTGTGTCTATAAATACAGTACATTTGGCCTTGACAGTTCCCCTGAAGCGTGTCATAATCCTGAAAGCAATGCGCTGGATTCCCACAACTGGTCTTCATAGAAAGAGTAACTAAGTACACGTTTCTCAGTAAATACAATGCAGTTTGTACTGAAAAGAAACGTCCTATGTACATAATGCTTGCAATAGTTGTGGTTTCAAAATGTTACTTTGAATAAGGATATTCTGTTTCAAGGCCAACTTTGAGTGCTAATATTTTAAGAGCTTGTCCAATAATGCGTGATGCCAACCGCTACTTTAACAGACTTCATATATTCTACATTTATAAACTTTGAGTACCATGTCCTAAAATTGTTTCTTTTGTAAACAGCGTAACCATAGTTTATTCTTACAGTTATTCCAGCATTTAAAAAATATTTTATCACCCTTCCAGTGTTTGTTACTCTATGTGTTATGTGCTCTGTTTGGGGATACTATGTTCATATGTTAAAATATATGTTCATATATTTTGGAAATGTGAATTAATATGACTGAGAGCAAGATAGGCACTTTACAAGATGTAGTAATTGTATTGCACTTAGCTTATATTTTCACGGCTGGGTTGACATGACCGCAGCTATTATTTTCAGAAGTAGGGAACAGTACCTAGTTGATAGTTCTACAAATAAATTTGAAGAAAATTGTGTCAAGATACAGAATTTTCAACATTATATTTTGAGAAAAATGGTTCCATTTGCATTGACACCAATATAATCTGCATAAAAGGCTTTAAATGTTGATAATAACTTCCTGCTTCCTTAGTTTAAGTGATTTTTCTGGTTCAAATTACTGCTTCTGTCTTACCACATGATTGTTCTTGTATGACTAAGTGAACCTTTGAGAGATTATTTGATTTTTAAAACAAGAGATACAACATCCAATATTCAGGGCTTATTTTAAAAAATGGCTGCTGCCAATAGAGTGGGCTATAGACCAGTTGACTTTTTACTTAATGGCTAGATAATATTGTAAATAAAAGAAAATTAAACAGCAAGAAGCCAACAGTGTCATCAACTCACACACACAAAAGTGTTGTAATGTCTTTTTATGTGTAGAGCAGCACAGTGGCCTAGAGATGAACACACTTGCCTCCCACTTAGAAGGTTGAGAGTTCAATCCTAGGTAGTGGCAGATGTTTCTCTTATCAGGGTGCAAGAAAAAATATCTGCTGCAAACTCTATGTAGGCATGAGGAAGGACATCCAGCCAGTAAGTGATCAGCTCCATTCAGTTACCCCAACTCTGCCCCAAATAAGGGGATTAAAAGGGTCATAAAAAGGAAAAAAATATTTTTATGTGTCATTCAGAAAAGGCTGCTGCATCTTTACACTTCATTTTCATTCACAGTTATACTTACTTGGGATTTGACTTAGTGTAAATGCATGAATTCAACCTTAAAAGTGCATGAATCTGTATAAGAATATTTTGATCAGGATGTCTCAAATTGATTGCTATCATATATTTATCTCCACTGGTGATGCCCCCCAAGTATAGTAAAAATACAATGCTGGAACGATCATATTTACAATGAAGAAATCAAACGAGAGTTACAAATTGAAATTATGTACTATAGGTTTAGTGCATACAGTAATACACACATAGATAAGCCAAGAAATTAAAAATTAAAGAAAAGATTAAATATAAAATTAAATATAAAATTAAATATAAAAGAAAGCATGTCTTCAATTATTTTTGAATTTGACCATCAGTTCTAGTGTTGTGGAAGATCAAATAGCTATCTGAATTGCCTTAAAAAGAAAAAAAAAGAGTTATCTGCTGAGAAATTCATTGGGCCCATCTCTGCCAATTCTGGAGTTTAAGGAGGTCATCATTACACTTTGAAAACTGGCTTTATAGTGGACAATTTTGTCTTCTCATAAATCAATGGTTAGCTATTTATTTATAATACTAGATGAAATATGCATCAAGATAAGATGTTTTGTAAATATGCTTTTCACGTTGATATACAGAGGTCCTAAGCCTCATAAGTACATCCTTTAATATGTTTTTGTGTTGCATATTTGTTTTCTTAAAAGTGGTGAATGTCTTCAGTATACTTAGATCTGTAAAAATGTGCAGATGATTGGGCAATACGTATAATTTAAAATATATGCCATGTTTCTAAATTAACATGGCATCTCATTAAGATTGAAAACATAGCAATTATGAACACACATTATAATCTGGAATAAATTATTACTTTGATTACTCACAGCTTTTGGACTGATGTAACTTTATGTTCCAATTTTCACCCTTCTGATTTTGAATCTTTAAACACCATCTTTAAAATTACTTACATCTCTTGAATGTTTAGTAATTGCTTAATATGACATACTATAAGTAGTTGATTCAAAATCATTACAGACCCAGCTACCAAAGGCTTCCACAACAAATGTGAACATCAAGTGTTACTGAATGTCAAACATTTGCCTTTAATTGTGGTTTGTTGTTACATCTGAATTTGTTTCAGTTTAATTATAATGTGCTACATCATTCTACCCACAAGACACAATGACAGAACTGGTAGAAAATAGAAACATATGTACAGCTAAATGATTCTTTGGGGATCCACCACTACCACTACCAGGATATGAGTCTCTGCACTTCACATTCCTGACACCATGGAGTAGAGTATAAGGAACCACAATCAAACATCTGAGGCGAAGCCTCAGATAAATTAGGTATTATGGACAGCATAAATTCAGGCCTCAAGATTCCCTTTCAAGTTCAGGAGAGATGGATATGCAATAAAGCCCCTTAGGATTGTTTGCTGGTCTCACGTATTTGCCAGACTAGAAAGCTGGTTGTCTGTGTTGACTCGCCAACATAGTAATATCTTCTGCTTCCAGGACATGCCTGCTCAACCACTGACAGGAAATTTGGCATTTCACACTCTTCAGGTCTAGATCAGCAGACAGTCCTGACTTAGCTCTGATATTATGGTGTCTGAATTTTTCAGTGTAAGTCATGGGGAGAAACTGCTTTTCGTCAAGAGACTATTTTGGCATTACTTTGGTGACAAATATCATCAGTGGTCCAGTCCAGAACAGGTACAAAAAATTCAATCTAATAGCTACAATTTGAGGTTGTCCCTGAAGTCTAATGAAAGGCTCTCTGGGCAACTGATCAGGCCACTGAGAATTCTGGCTTTGACTTCAATTAAGAACCATCTTGCCAAAAGTGATGGAATTAATTACAGAAGAAAGAAGCGCTTGAGTTTATTTAGTGACTCACTGTTTTTCACAGTTTCCTTGGATGTGACAATCCCACCATTTCTGAATGGTGCTTCTGTTTTACTCATTTTGCAATATGTTTATTTGAAAATATGGTCAAGATGAATTCAGCAAAAGAGATTCTGGCCTACAAATAATATTAGATATTAATATACTAAATGTAGAGACAAAATTACAGGCAACTACAACTCAATCCACATCACGTTTAAACATCTCATTTATTTCAACCACATTAACTTCCAATATTACCAGATGCCAGCTTCAGGAATCATGTTAACCGTATTTCAACTTTGCTTGTGAGTAGTCTATCAATTTAGCATCCCAGAAAGCACTAGGATTTATGCTGGCTTCACTGGCAAAATGTTTACTTCATTTGATGTAGACCTGGGACTTTTAGTGAAAAGTAATAAGGTAACTTACAGTCCACTGAATGAAGAACAATTGAAAATGTATGGTTGGACTGATAAATCTCAAGTACCAGATGGTATATACTCCTCATGGAAGAGGATTCTCTACTCTTTTTTATTTTTCAAAGGCCCTCCAAGCAAACCCTTTGGAGGAGTTTTTGGGAGGCCAAGAGGGGTTATAGGTGGCTTGGAAAACCATCAGTAATTACCCCACCCCACCCCATGGTCTTGAACAGCTGAGATGAGGTGAGGATCCACTTTCAGCAAGCATATAAATTTGACTTATTTGACCAAGGAAATAAAGGAAATCCCATACTTGAAGCAATCTCTAAGTAAGTCCCTCTGCAAATTATTGTGGTCCATGTTTGCTACAGCAATGACTCCTTTCTGAGAACGGATCTGATAACATTTAGATTATTATTATGAAGAGAAGGACGAGGGGGGACATGATAGCAGTGTTCCAATATCTCAGGGGCTGCCACAAAGAAGAGGGAGTCAAGCTATTCTCCTAAGCGCCAGAAGGCAGGACAAGAAGCAATGGATGGAAAGTAATCAAGGAGAGAAGCAGCCTAGAACTAAGAAGTAACTTCCTGACAGTTAGAACAATTAACCAGTGGAACAACCTGCCTCCAGAAGCTGTGAATGCTCCAACACTGGAAGTTTTTAAGAAGAGACTGGACAGCCATTTGTCTGAAATAGTATAGGGTTTCCTGCCTGAGTAGGGGGTTGGACTAGATAACCTCCAAGGTCCCTTCCAACTTTATTGTTGTTGTTGTTATTGCCCACTTATCTTCCTACATATTCAGAATAGCATAATTATCATCTCTGTTTCATTTTATACTCACAAAAACCCTGTGAATTGTAATAAATTGAGGTCTAACTGGCTGAGGGCACCTGGTCCAAATCAATCCAGTGAGCCTGATAGCAGATTGGAAATTTCAGCCTAGTTGGACATTTCCAACTACACTACATCCCTTTCACTACACTACATCACAATCTTAAATACTACCATGAAGAATATGGCATACAGCAGGGCTGCAGCTTAAAAGTACATTCTATGACTGCTCCAGGTATAATCTCTGATATTTTCACATAAGGCTGGGAGAGAACCATTTTCAATCTCTGTTTGTTAGGGATGGAATATATGACCACCAGTACTTTAAGGTAAGATACTTAAATTCATTTTTGTATGCTGCAATTTTCCGGTAAAGCTCATTAAAATTGGTTAACATTGCCTATAAAACCTGGGTTCCTAAACAAACTTTTAGAGTAATAGTAAACTACATTGTAAGAAACCACAACTTTTTATACCAGTGCCATTTTTTTTACTTTTCTCAGACTATTTTTAACAAGCTACTGTCTGGTCATCAATACTGTGGGATTTGTGGATAGCAGTCAAAAGTGAAAAAAATGACCACATTGCTGAAAGGCAATTATTTTAATTGGTCACGTCATTTTTCTAGGAAATTTGGGTTAGAAACAAGTTGCTTGGGTTATTTTCCCATGCCTCTCCATGGTTTAGAGAGTAAAAGAACCTTAAACCTGTAAGAATTAATTTAGGATATAGTAGTGTCTGTTCAATATAAATCATCCTGGCAGCATTTTAGCTAGTCTATAAACAAATTTTTATCTTCCTTGCTTTACTGAGTATACATGGCATCCAACAGTCTTGCTTTTATTCAGAACATAAAATCTATATTAGTGTAGTCACAATTCATTAAAAGATAGATGATAGATAGATAGATAGATAGATAGATAGATAGATAGATAGATAGATGATAGATAGATAGATAGATAGATAGATAGACAGACAGACAGACAGACAGACAGACAGACAGACAGACAGATAGATAGATGCGACCTTCCATAACACAACAGTACATATTTCAGCCCTGATTATAACCTGCTACTCCAGTGCTGATTCTGCCAAATGTATGGATGTGTAAAAGTAATGTAGGTTCATTTTCTTGTTTCCACTGAAGAACAGGATAACCAGCTTGCCAGATATCTCTATTAGAAACAGACATTTGATAGATGTACTGTATACTGACCTACCCAGCTCCCATTTTGAAATCTAGTTACTGAAATACAGGTAGTTCTGGACTTATGACTATTTGTTTAGTGACTGTTCAAAGTGACAACAACACTGAAAAAGTGACTTACAACTGGTCCTCTCACAACTGTTGAGGCATTCCCTGCAGCCATGTGATCAAAATTTGGCAATTGGTATATATTTACAGTGTCCTGGGTGTGTGTGTGTGTGTGTGTGTGTGTGTTTGTGTGTCTCACATGATCACTGCTTGCAATCTTCCGAGCTGCTTTCCAGCAAACCAAGTCAATGGGGGAACCTGGATTCATTTAATGACCTTCTGATTCACTTAATATCTGTAGTGATTCACTAAAACAACGTGGTCAAAAGGAGGTTGTAAAATTGGGTACAATTCACTTAATCACCACCTTGCTTAATGACAGAAATTCCCATCCCTATTATGTGGTATGTTGAGGACTACCAGTATGTGTTTTGTAAATTAAACTTGGACTTAGGTGAAGAATAAAGCAATTCAAAAGGTGCAGAGCGAAAGTGGCAAAAAAAATCACCTCAGGGTAAGTATTCGCATATGTTTGTTCACATTCTCTCCGAACTGTGAAGATGAATGATTAATGCAGTCACATTTGGAAGCAAATTAGATCACTATATAAACACTCTTGAATCTCTAACACTAAGGAGAAATGAATTGTTAAAAAGCTAGATGGGGCACTTAGTGTGGTGATTAAGGATATTACATTTTGCAGAAACAGAGAACTACATTTGAAGATGTGTTAAAAGCCTACCTCATGGCTTCTTTACTGTTTTTGCTTTACTTCTGAATAATGTGGCCATGAAATGTACCGAATTTTCACAGAGTTTATGGAGGCTGTATTACAGTGGTGCTTCATATAATAGGAACAAATAGAGAAATGCCTAACTGGTTTCATTCATTCATTCAATCAATCAATCTGGTAGTGTGTTCAGAATGTGCATAGACACAAACAACAGAGATTTTATGACATGTTGATTCTTCTACACAAACAAGGTCAGATAATTCAGAATGTCAGTCAACAGAGAATTGCAAACTAGGAGAATCTAGCAGCATTTCTAAACTTCATCTCTCTAAATATCCAGAAAACTAGAGGAAAGAAGAAAATAATTTGTCTGCCATCCAATATTCAAAATAATTTAAGCTAAATTTCTGTGTGGAACTAATTTAGTTAAAACCCAAGAAATTAGGTTTAAAATGTTTACCGGGAAAAAAGAGCAAGAATCCATTGTTTTGATCTTATATTTCACTGAACAGATTAAGTAATATGGGCAAAAGATACACATTCTCCTGTTCTTTCTTTCTGAAGATTTGAGAATCCATCCTACTGATGAGCAGAAACATGCATCCATATTTAGCAAATGACTCTGAAGTCTCTACTTCCAGCCCATTAGAATAGTAAAGTTTCTTTCGGATCACGCTAAATTCTGGACACCAGGTGAAAAAGTCCAAACTGTTTTCATGGTCAGTAGTACAAATGTGGTTTGTTTTTGTGTACTTTCATGAGGTTTTACAGAATAGCCTACAATTCTAAAATTACCTTAAATTTACCTATCTAATATAAATTAGGACTGATTCTGCCTAGTTTTTTTCAAAGTGATCAGGCAAGGTAGCTATGGATCAATTGTGATGAAAGTGAAATACATAATCATGGCTTAGAATGATCTTAACAGTTTTTCTTTTGATGCATTTTTGTCTTTAAAAATCACTATTGTTCCTGACGATTAGTGATATAATGCTGTCATTGTTATCAGGATAAAGAAGATCTGTTTCTAAGGATGGAATATAATTATTGGCCAAGTGTGATTGGACACTCAAGGAATTTGCCTCTGGTGCACAAGCTCTCAGTGTACATATAAACAACGAAGTGATATAATCATAAGAAAACAATAGGCGAAGGTAATAGGAAAGATGAGAAGGATAATCGTAATATAGCCCTAATTCATGGGTAAAAATCCTTAGGTATGAGACAATGTTGTGGGAATTAGGTGTTTAGCAGACTGATGGTACTGGGGAAAATCTGTCTTTGTATCTAGTTGTTTGGTAGACAATGCCCTATAGTGGAGTCCTGAGTGGAGGAATTGAAACAATTTATGTCCAAGATGTGAAGGAACTGTAGATATTTTCTCAGCACTCTTTCTGGAGAGCTACGGATATTGTTAAAACTGCAGCAAATCCTTTTTAACTATAACTAAGAATTTATTTAGCCTATTTAAACTTTAAATATTCCATTCAATAGTTCTAATCATCTAATCCTTTAAGTCCCATTCAAAAAACATTTTTTAATTTAATTTAATTTTAATTTTTTTAAATTGAGGGAATAAATATATATTAAATTAGGAGAAATATATATTTTTATATGTTATCTTTTGCAGCTTAATATCTTTTTCTCTTTTTTCTTTTTCTTTTTTTCTTTTCTCTTCTTTTTTGTTTCTTTTCTTCTTTTTTATTTTATTATTGCTTATTAAGAAATATAAAAACATAAGAGAGTTTATGTGAAAAAACAGAATCAAACCTACTAAAACAAATGCAGTTGAATGTTGAAATGATTGCTACTTAGTAAGAATATTTAAAACTCAGAGGGAGAAATAAGTTTTTTTCTTTTTTTTCCTTTTGTTGTTTTCACTCTTTTATCTATTGATTGGGAAATATAAAAGCATAAGAGGGTTCGTAGGAAAAAAACAGAATGAAATCCACCAACTGTAAAAATATTTAGAACTTGGGGGGAAAAATAAGCTGAAATAAACATGGTGACAGGATTTATGATAAGGCAACTAAAATGCTACACAGGATTATTGAAACTGTGTATTTAACTGCTGTTAAGCAAACAAAATTGTTTCAACTTAACGCTTTGCAAAGAAAGATATGTTGGGGAAAGAGGAAATCAAATGAAATTAACATATGGAATATAGAATATAGAAAGTAATTTTAAGGATTGTCTTATAGATGCTACCAGACAACATGCTGTTTTACAAGGATTTATGTTATGTTAAATTTTTTTTAATAAAATATATACAAAAAAAACCTGCAGCAAATCATGGCAATGAAAAACAGCAAATGAATTTTAAAATGCCACGTATTTTGTGGCATTTTCAGCTCCCCTGAAAACTCCTTTTTTGAACACAAAAATTGTTTTGCCTCCAAATCTTCTAACTTAAAGTACTTGTAAGGGAGTGTGAGCTGGCCAGTAGGGGTCAGTTTTGCTATACTTTATTCAGTGGAATATACTTGAAAGTTTCTCAATAATTTTGAAAAGCCAGTTTTGGAAATGTACTTCTTATACGCTTTGAAGTTTGTTCTGACGTTTTAGGAGAACAGATTCTTTTGTTCAAAACTAGATTAGGTAACATCTAATATATTATATCATATAATTTCATAATTCATAATATAAATATTGCACAAAAGCATATGGAAATGTAAGCTGATTTGGTTGCTATATAACACTGATTATAGGAAGAAAACAAAATAATTTGCAATAACAAAAATCACTGGATTTCAACAAGAAGGATGTCAGAATTATTCAAAGGTTTGAACCGGTTCACCAACTTTGTGAATGGCTTTTGGTAAATCATTACAGATAGTATAATTCACAGCTCCCAATAAAGTGCTGGTTTCAAGTTATGGGAATTGAAATCCATCAACTCTAGAGAATGCCAAGTTTAGAAAGACTGGTGTAAGTGGATCCTATATATTTCAGTAATGACAACATCGGATCAAAATGATAAAAGAAATCAAGCTAAATAATCAGTAAAAAAGGATATATGCAAAATATGTCAAGTTTGACATGGTTACGATTTCAAACCAAATGGCTGTTGCTAAGATCTGATTCTGCTAAACAGTGTGTTGCCAACTAGTTCATTTTCCTCTGACTGACAGGATATGTACATAAAAGTGAAAATATGCTTTGTATTAGGGTAGAGAAGAATGGAGAATATATTTTTGAGGTTGGGAAATGCAGGTAAATAACAAAAGCAATGCTAAATGAAGGCCATATGACTATGATGTTAGTAGAACCAAATATTTTGGCCCAGCTTTTGGGGAATTTTGGAATTTCATTAAAAACAAATACATCACCTATTTTCCACCAAGTACAATATAACCAACAATACTGATTTTGTGAGGATTAAGTGGAAAGTATCTTCTCTATGCCACTTTCAGTCCTTATGGTAATATGGAATAATAATGTAACAGCAAGAACTACAAAAAGAAGTACTAGAACTAGAAGAACTACTAGAAGAAACTCACAGTTCCTAATAGAGTGCTGGTTTTGAGTTATGGGAATTGAAATCCATCAACTCTAGAGAGTGCCAAGTGTAAAAACAGAGATAGAAATAAAAATAGCACACATAGAACAGCTTGATACACACACAAAAGGCACACACAAAAACCTCACTCACGTGGCATCATTACAAAGCCTCTATTATATGGTGGTGGGTGATGATGCTTTTTTTTCCTGAAGCCTTTTTTTATGGTGTTTGTTCTCTACAAAAAAAGATTATATTTGTTCATTTTAAATGGCATGTAAAACAGTTATGGTTAAATAAAAATGGCTATTTGGAAATGCAACAAATCAAGAAATGAATAAAAGGAAGAGGGGACAAATTTGTTTCACAATAAGTAAAACTTCAATTTTCACCACCATTAAAAATAATCAAATTATAACAAGCAAAGAATCAGAAGGAGAAGCTGCAGATAGCATTTCTAATCCAGAAAATGTGTATTTCTGAATCATGGTTTTCCCCTTGATTTTTTCCCTCTACTTTGATTCACTAGAAGGAAAAATCCAAAACCCATAACTTTATTTTATTGCACTGCTGACAGTGATTTCAAATCTAAGTTTTAGGCTGTTGTTTTTCTTAACCAGGCAAAAATGAAGAGATGCTATATTCCAGAGTTCAGCAGTTTATAGCTTCATTTGGGAAAAAAACCCAGACATTTTTAAAAAACCCGTCAATATATTTATAATAATTGTTTGAATCAGCAACCTTCATGGGGATGGATTTAATGATAATGGAACACATTACACAGGCTAACTCATCACATTCAAAAGTGACACAAAGAAATAAAAAGAAATATTACTTTTGATCCAGTTCTTTCTTTCATGGAATATTTCAAAATCAAGGCTCCTGGTAAGTTCCTAGAAAGCAAATGTTAACAGAGTTTAGTGGATTTAAAAAAAATAATAAAAACGGGTTAGGAAGATAATGAAGAATTACAAGTGAAAAACTGAATTTGTGCACAATGATTGTATGACATTTCATGTTAAAGTACCAATAGCAAGAAAAAAGGAGCTCATGAATGCTTATATATAAAAAGGTAAAGGTAAAGGTTCCCCTGCACATGCGTGCTAGTCGTTTCCAACTCTAGGGGGCCAGTGCTCATCTCCGTTTCAAAGCCAAAGAGCCAGTGCTTGTCTGAGGACGTCTCCGTGGTCATGTGGCCGGCATGACTGGACGCCAAAGGCGCACAGAACGCTGTTACCTTCCCACCGTAGTGGTCCCTATTTTTCTACTTGCATTTTTACGTGCTTTTGAACTGCTAGGTTGGCAGAAGCTGGGACGAGTAACAGGCACTCACTCTGTTACGCGGCACTCGGGATTCGAGTGCCACACACACACACACACACACACACACACACACACATATATATATATATATACATATATATATATATATATATATATATATATATATATATATATATATACATATATATATATATATATATATATATATATATATATATATATATATATATATATACATATATATATAAGGTAGGTAAAGGTTCCCCCGCACATGCGTGCTAGTCGTTTCCGACTCTAGGGGCCGGTGCTCATCTCCGTTTCAAAGCCGAAGAGCCAGCGCTTGTCCGAGGACGTCTCCGTGGTCATGTGGCCGGCATGACTAGACGCCAAAGGCGCACGGAACGCTGTTACCTTCCCACCGTAGTGGTCCCTATTTTTCTACTAGCATTTTTACGTGCTTTCGAACTGCTAGGTGGGCAGAAGCTGGGACGAGTAACAGGCGCTCACTCTGTTACGCGGCACTCGGGATTCGACCCGCCAAACTGCCGACCATCTGATCGACAAGCTCAGCGTCCTAACCCACTGAGCCACCGCGTCCCTGTACATATATATATATATATATATATATATATATATATATATATATATATATATATATATATATATATATATATATATATATATATATATATATATATATATATAGTCTATTAGGAAATGGCAACAAGGAGGTAAAATTAAATTACTGCTAACTTAAACAGTTGATAATTGAAGCAACTGTTCATTAAGGTTAGTATGAACACATCTGCTGCAACTGAAAAAATAAGTAGGATAACCTGACCAGCAAAAAGTTTTCTCTAAAACCCATGAAGTGAATTTTATGAAAACTTTCAAATAACTAATGAAGTTTATTCATTTATAAGAATTTGTGTGCTACTCAACATTACTATTATTATTATAGAATTGGAATTAGTCCAAGAGTTGCCTTATAGGGAAGATGAGCAACATAAAAATGTAATAAATAAATATAAACTAATATAAATATAAACATAATATAAATATAAACTCAGGAGACTGAGTTCCACCATGTGTTTATTGGACCCGTGCCCCTCCTGGCTGGTGTATTCAGCTCGGGAGGAGACACGAGGCTGGTTCCAGGCAGTAATAACTGCTTTTTTGAGAGAGGGTACCTTCCCTACCGCCTGGAAAGAGGTGGTGGTGAGGCCCCTTCTTAAGAAGCCTGCTCTGGACCCGGCTATTTTGAATAACTATCGTCCGGTCTCCAACCTTCGCTTTTTAGGGAAGGTTGTTGAGAGCGTGGTGGCGCATCAGCTCCCTTTGTTCCTGGAGGAAACTGATTATCTAGACCCGTACCAATCGGGCTTTAGGCCCGGGTACAGCACGGAGACGGCATTGGTCGCACTGGTGAATGATCTCTGGCGGGCTCAGGACAGGGGTTGTTCCTCTGTCCTAGTCCTATTAGACCTCTCAGCAGCTTTTGATACCATCGACCATGGTATCCTACTGCGGCGTCTCAGAGGATTGGGAGTGGGGGGCACTGTTTTACAGTGGTTCTCCTCCTACCTTCTGGGCTGTTCGCAGTCGGTGTTGACGGGAGGGCAGAGATCCGCCCCGAGGCCTCTCGTTTGTGGAGGTCCTCAGGGGTTGGTTCTCTCTCCCCTCTTGTTCAACATCTATATGAAGCCACTGGGTGAGATCATTCATGGTTTCGGGGTGGGGTATCATCAGTACGCTGATGATACCCAGCTTTTTCTTTCCACCCTGAACTAACCCGGTGATGCCCTCGACGTGATGTCCCGTTGCCTGGAGGCGGTCCGGGTTTGGATGGGGAAGAACAGGCTTTGACTCAATCCCGCCAAGACTGAGTGGCTGTGCATACCAGCATCTCGGGAGAACCAGTTTTGTCCATCATTAACTATGGGAGGTGAGATGTTACCCCCCCGTTGATAGGGCCCGCAACTTGGGTGTCCTCCTGGATTCACGGCTCAGTTTAGAAGACCACATAGGAGCCGTGACCAGGGGGCTTTTGCCCAGGTTCTCCTGGTGCGCCAGTTGCGGCCCTATCTGGACCGAGATGCCCTACGCACAGTCACTCATGCGCTCGTGACCTCCCGGTAAGACTACTGCAACGCTGTCTACATGGGGCTGCCCTTGAGAACCACTCGGAGGCTTCAGCTGGTGCAGAATGCAGCCGCGCGAGTTGTGATGGGAGTCTCCCGATACTCCCGTGTAACACCTCTTCTCCGCGAGCTGCATTGGCTTCCAGTTGCCCTCCGGGTGAGATTCAAGGTGCTGGTGATGACCTATAAAGCCCTACATGGCATGGGTCCGGATTATCTTAGGGAGCACCTGCTGCCAGCATCAACTTCCCATCGTCCTGTGCGCTCCCATAGAGAGGGCCTCCTTAGGGTGCCGCCGGTTAGGGAGTGCCAGCGGGTGATCCCCAGAGGGAGGGCATTTTCTGTGGGCATGCCTGCCCTTTGGAATGATTTACCTGTGGAACTCTGGACCGCCCCCGATCTGCGTTCATTTCGCCGGGACCTGAAAACCTGGCTTTTCGATCTATCAGGCCTGGACTGAAGGGGTTTTAGCTTTTTAATATTGTTTTAATTGTTGGGCTTTAATTAATTTAATTCATTTTAATTTTATATTATCTTTTTATATTGTCTTTTATATGCTGCCCTGTAAACTGCCCTGAGTCCTTCAGGAATAGGGCGGTATAGAAAACTAATTAAATAAATAAATAAATAAAAATATAAACATAAATAAATAATAAAATGACCCGATCAGTACTCTTCCAGTTCCATAATTTGTAATTCTAAGGTATCATGAGTTGACTTTCAGTGTGCATTGTTTTAAGGAAATCTATTTTTAATCTGGACTCTTCGGTATTCTGAGCTTGGTTGTTGCAGATTTTTCTTATTAGTCTTTTTGTTTCCTTCTTAACTTTTTATTGTTTTGAATGTGTGTAAATATTGCTGATTTCTGATTTCTATGTTGACCGTCTGGTGATGTCCATGTGTAGAGCCGTCTCTTGGGTTGTTGGAAAAGAGTGTTTGCTATGACCATCGTATTCTCTTGACAAAATTCTATCAGCCTGTGCCCTGCTTCATTTTGTACTCCAAGGCCAAACTTGCCTGTTATTCCGGTTATCTTTTGGCTTCCTACTTTAGCATTCCAATCCCCCATGATGATAAGGACATCATTTTTGGGTGTTAGTTCTATAAGGTGCTGTAGGGCTTCATAGAACCGGTCAATTTCATCCTCTTCAGCACCGGTGGTTGGGGCATAGACTTGGACTACTGTGATATTGAATGGTTTGCCTTGGATTCGAACTGAGATCATTCTGTCATTTTGAGGATTGTATCCCAGTATTGCTTTTCCTACTCTTTTATTGACTATGAAGGCTACTCCATTTCTTCTGAGGGATTCTTGCCCGCAGTAGTATACCTGATGGTCATCTGAATTAAATTCACCCATTCCTGTCCATTTTAGTTCGCTGATACCTAAGATGTCGATGTTCAGTCTTGTCATCTCTTGTTTGACCACGTCCAGCTTGCCTTGATTCATGGATCTTACATACCAGGTTCCTATGGAGAAAAAATCTTTACAGCATCGGACTTTCCTTTCACCACCAGACATATCCACAGCTGAGCGTCTGATTGACTATATGCTCTGCAGCCAAAGATGGAGAAGCTCTATACAGTCAGTAAAAAACAAGACCAGGAGCTGACTGTGGCTCAGACCATGAGCTTCTTGTTGCAAAGTTTAGGCTTAAACTGAAGAAAGTAGGGAAAAGCACCAGGCCAGTCAGGTATGAATTAAATCATATCCCCGTTGAATATACAGTAGAGGTGACAAATAGATTTAAGGAATTAGATCTGATAGACAGAGTGCCTGAAGAACTATGGACAGAGGTTCGCAACATTGTACAAGAAGTAGCAACCAAAACCATCGCAAAGAAAAAGAAATGCAAGAAAGCAAAATGGCTGTCTGAGGAAGCTTTGCAAATAGCTGAGGAAAGGAGGGAAGCAAAAGGCAAGGGAGAAAAAGAAAGATATGCCCAATTGAATGCAGAATTCCAGAGAATAGCTAGAAGAGATAAGAATGCCTTCTTAAATGAACAGTGCAAAGAAATAGAAGAAAACAATAGAATAGGGAGGACCAGAGATCTTTTCAAGAAAATTGGAGAGATTAAAGGAACGTTTCATGCAAAAATGGGCATGATAAAGGACCAAAATGGCAGGGACCTAACAGAGGCAGAAGAGATTAAGAAGAGATGGCAAAATTACACAGAAGAACTATACAAGAATGAGCTTAACGTCCCTGATAATCACAATGAGGTGGTCACTGACCTCGAGCCAGACATCCTAGAATGTGAAGTGAAGTGGGCCTTAGAAAAGCTGAGCAACAACAAAGCTAGTGGAGGTGACAGTATTCCAGCTGAGCTATTCAAAATCTTAAAAGACGATGCAGTAAAAGTGCTACACTCAATTTGCCAGCAAATTTGGAAAACTCAACAGTGGCCACAGGATTGGAAAAGATCAGTTTACATTCCAATTCCAAAGAAAGGCAGTGCCAAAGAATGTTCAAACTATCGCACCATTGAACTCATTTCTCATGCTAGTAAAGTTATGCTTAAAATCCTACAAGCTAGACTCCAGCAGTATGTGGATCGAGAACTACCAGAAGTACAGGCAGGATTTCGAAGAGGCAGAGGAACTAGAGATCAAATAGCCAACATACGCTGGATCATGGAGAAAGCTAGAGAGTTCCAGAAAAACATCTACTTCTGCTTCATTGACTATGCTAAAGCCTTTGATTGTGTGGATCATAACAAACTGTGGCAAGTTCTTAAAGAGATGGGAGTACCAGAACATCTTATTTGTCTCTTGAGAAACCTATATGCGGGCCAAGAAGCAACAGTGAGAACTGGACACGGAACCACTGATTGGTTCAAAATTGGGAAAGGAGTCCGGCAAGGCTGTATACTGTCGCCTTGCCTATTTAACTTATATGCAGAGCACATCATGAGAAAGGCAGGGCTAGATGAATCAAAAGTTGGAATTAAGATTGCTGGAAGAAATATCAACAACCTAAGATATGCAGATGATACCACTCTAATGGCAGAAAGTGAAGAGGAACTGAAGAGTCTCTTGTTGCGAGTGAAGAAGGAGAGTGCAAAAGTTGGGTTGAAACTAAACATTAAGAAAACCAAGATCATGGCATCCGGCCCTCTCAATTCCTGGCAAATAGATGGGGAAGAAATGGAAGTAGTGACAGATTTTATTTTCCTGGGCTCCAAGATCACTGCAGATGGGGACTGTAGTCAAGAAATTAAAAGACGCTTGCTCCTCGGGAGGAAAGCCATGGCAAATCTAGACAGCACACTAAAAAGCAGAGACATCACCCTGTCAACAAAAGTGCGTATAGTCAAGGCTATGGTCTTCCCAGTTGCAATGTATGGCAGTGAAAGTTGGACCATAAGAAAGGCTGAGCGCCAAAGAATTGAGGCCTTTGAACTCTGGTGCTGGAGAAGACTCCTGCGAGTCCCTTGGACTGCAAGGCGATCAAACCGGTCAGTCCTAGAGGAGATCAACCCTGACTGCTCTTTAGAAGGCCAGATCCTGAAGCTAAAACTCAAATACTTTGGCCACCTAATGAGGAGGAAGGACTCACTGGAGAAGAGCCTAATGCTGGGAAAGATTGAGGGCAATAGAAGAAGGGGACGACAGAGAATGAGGTGGCTAGATGGAGTCACTGAAGCAGTAGGCGTGAGCTTAAATGGACTCCAGAAGATGGCAGAGGACAGGAAAGCCTGGAGGAACATTGTCCATAGGGTCGCGATGGGTCGGACACGACTTCGCAACTAACAACAACAACAAATATTGCTATATGGGCTTGTCGATGGCTGATTTTTCTAAGTGTTTAACTTGTAGGAATTCCCCAGAGGTTTTGGATTTAGCTCAGTCTAGGATGCTCAGTTTCCCAGTTGAAATTATGGTTAAGTCTATCCATTTGCTGTGAAATTAAGGTCTTTTGACTGCTACTTGGTGTACATGGATGCTTTCTGCTAGGTTTCTGCCTATCTGTCCTACACCCAGGCCCTTAGACTGTATGTTGTAGATGACTCCAGATTTTTCTTCTTGGTACTAAGCAGCAAGGAATTGAGTGTTCAGTTCTGAACTACATCATTTTTTTTTTCTTTTAGTCTATTTTCATTGTTGTATTTTTTTGCTTGGGTTGTGTTGTTTTATAGTTTTATATTTTATTACCTGAATGTTTTATTGGATTTTATGCTGCCTTGATTCTAAACTGCTTAAGAAAATCCAGTCTGGACTAAAACATCTTGGCCACAGCTTGCATGGAGTCTGGACAGCAGACTACCATATCTTCCCATTGAGCAATCCCCAGCTGATGTTCCCTATCACTTTTCTGTTCCAGGAAAGCCAAAAACTTTCCTTCCTATAAGTAGGTCTTTCAGGTCATACGGGGTTCTAAATATAGGCGTGCTATATGAGCACCAGTACGATATAGGGATTAATGTGCTTAAGAAATGTGGAGAATCAGTTTCTAGTCATTCATTCCTTAAGCGCTGAAGGCAGTTGGGTGACTTTGAGCTACTATCTCTCTTAAAGCTTAGACTTGGATATCAAAAATATTTAGTAATGTACTAACCCTCATTGGATTAGGCTATGGATTTTGATCCATAACCTTACATATGGAATGTACACAGTTAAATGGAATGTATACACATACATTATATTAAAAAAGCTAAAGCATCAAAGTGCACACACATTATCATAGAATAAGCAGATTTAAAATGAAAATACATTAGCAATGTATTTGCAGGAAAGTCCCTGTTATGTATTGGGCTCAATTGTAACACCACGTGGTAAGCTGGAGCAGCTAACGCCTCTCCAGCAACCCAGACTCCAGGTCTCCAGTGCTGCTATTGGCTGCCCCTAGGCGGCAATGGGTTGCTTTAAACCTATTGGCTGCCGCCTAGGGGGCAGGCTATAAATTGCTGCAAGCTGCAGCCCAATTCTCAGTTCAGATCCTGCAAGCAATAAACCATGAGCTTTGCTGAACTCACTTGCCTCGTCTCCTTTCCTGCCCGAAGAACTCACTACACAACTGTCCCAATAGTTGCTTTGTAAACAGAAAGTTGCTGATTGAAAACCCCCACATTAAAAAAGCTATTATTCTTTCCCTGAGCCTGCTATTTTTCTCTAGACTCTTTTTAAGGTAAGTCCAACAATTCACAGTTTCAGCATTCCCCCCTCCCCCCCCGTCACTTGAGGCAGAAGGGTTTACCCCCCCCCCCCAATTTCTGAATGGCCCTAAAAAAATATTCTCCTGTTAACGGTATTCTGGTAAAGAAGCTTTAAAAGAGATCAGAGACAATGCTAACCATTGGATTCAGTTCAGACAGCATTCTTGCTTCTATAAAGTAGCCACTGAATTGCTGGAGTCAGCCTACTGCAAACTGAAGCACTCGTGTTTAAAATGGACAGGAATCTCTAACCATCATATCATGGAAAAGTACAGGCAAGATAGAAGAATCTACCTGGAAGTCACTTTGACAGTGAATTGGGGGGGGGGGGGGTTAGCAGAGGGCAAGGTATTCTATTTCTATCCTCCCAAAACTATTTCCAGCTTATTTCTGGTGAACCAGAGAGTGTGGAAGAGGAAACAAAACTGTGTTATTGCAGGAAGTGAGTAACTTCCAGAAAGGGAAATTAATACTGACCAATCAGTTCCAAGGAAGACTTTCTCCTCCTTTCATCTGTTGTTTTTTTTTAAATGTAAGATTGATTCACAGAGAGAACTTTTGTCTTTAAATGCCTGAGTAACACTGACTAAAAAAAAAGGGGGGGGGGCATTCGAAACAACAAACCTTTCTGTGTCTTAACCCTTCCAAATCTACTTAATATTCACATAAAATAGAACTGAACTCTTATGGCTATTTATGGATCTATTATTTTAAAGGATAATTTATGAATTTTGGGGGAAAAAATTATTGTGTATAATATTGTAAACCACAAGCTGTATGTTGTATTATTTACTGCAGTTACAGTAGTATTTATAGTGTGGACTAGAGATTATAAACACTGATGATTTAGGTAATGTAAACCTTAAAAGATTAAGGAAAAAAAGAAAGTTTACGTCAATGTCACCCAATATTTTTAAAAGGTTAATGTTGATACCCATAAGGTTGCTTAAATCTTATATTTAAAGTGAATGTAGTATAGATTAAATTCTGCAAAATACATTAAATTATACATTATGTAATAAAAATTTCTATCTTAAGCCTAATGTCCTAGTGCACAATCACTTAAATATGAGCCAGCAGCGTGCTGCAGCTGCCAAAAAAGCCAACACAGTGCTAGGTACTAAAAGAGGGATAGAATCAAAATCACGTAAAGTGTTAATACCACTTTACAATGCCTTGGTAAGGCCACACTTGGAATTCTGCATCCAGTTTGGTCACTACAATGTAAAAAAGATGTTGAGACTCTAGAAAAAGTACAGAGAAGAGCAACAAAGATGATTGGGGGACTGGAGGCTAAAACATATAAGGAACGGTTGTTGGAACTGGGTATGTCTAGTTTAATGAAGAGAAGGACGAGGGGTGACATGATAGCAGTGTTCCAATATCTCAGGGGCTGCTACAAAGAAGAAGGAGTCAAGCTATTCTCCAAAGCACCTGAAGGCAAGACAAGAAGCAATGGATGGAAACTAATCAAGGAGAGAAGCAACCTAGAACTAAGGAGAAACTTCCTGACAGTTAGAACAATTAGCCAGTGGAACAACCTGCCTCCAGAAGCGGTGTATGCTCCAACACTGGAAGTTTTTAAAGAAGAGACTGGACAGCCATTTGTCTGAAATGGTATAGGGTTTCCTGCCTGACCAGGGGGTTGGACTAGATGACCTCCAAGGTCCATTCCAACTTTATTATTATTATTGATCATTGCACAGTCAGCCAGATGTTCAGACTGGATTTGGTATTTTTGTCTACCTATTGAGTCCTTGCCAAGAACCTGAGATGTTTGATGGTATTACAGATATTGTCGCAGGATATATTAATAATAATAATAATAGTCTCCATTGTATTGTTACTTAATTTTTGCATGCTTTTAGTAAAGAGAAAAAAAAACAATCAACAAAATAGGTAACTAAAGGACTATTTAGTTTCTAATTTCCCCCTTTTTCTACCTCTGTGAAATATTTTTGTAAGAGTGAGATTTTTACTCCATCCTTACTTAGATAAGGACAGACTCCCAACTTCATGATAGAATATTAAACCTTGTGTTGATAAAACTTCAGGGTCATCTCAAAGATGCTTTTTTTCAATTGGACTTCCTTGTTTTTCTCTGAAGACGTTTCGCTTCTCATCCAAGAAGCTTCCTCAGCGCTATCTGGATGGTGGGGAATGGAAAGATTTATACTTTATTCCATTCCCCACCATCCAGTCAGAGCCGAAGAAGCTTCTTGGATGAGAAGCGAAATGTCTTCAAAGAAAAACAAGAAAGTTCAGTTGCCTTGTGAAAAAAAAGCATCTTTGGGTTAAGTATGACCCGGATGGCTGAGAATCTCCAAAGACAATGACAGGGTCAGTTATTAGTTTTGTAATTAAAACAAGCCATGAAGAGAGATAAAATACCTATGTCTGACACCCTGAAGAGCTTATAGTTTAATTTTATAAGTATATAAAATCTATAAATTACAATTTAATTTTAAAATAGCTATCTTAGATAACCCAAGAGTTCAACATAGCAGCCATAAGATTTCAGTTCTTATCAACTTGAGCCAAAACACTCAATGACAAGAATTGTGGGAGTTGTAATCTAAAGTTTCTGGAACATACTGCAAAGCAATTTCTTTACATGTTCAAAACCTTTACTAATGTCAGTATCCAGTCTGAAATGAAACAACAGTGTGAACAGTCTATGTAGACGAAAATTTTCTCATAGACGAAAATCGTGCGCTGTGCTTTCAGGGTGAAAGTCCTTCCAGAGCCTTGTAATGATTGCTTGCAATGCAATGCTATTAGCTGGGTGAATTTTGAATATGAAATGGAATGAGCTCTTTTTTCTCCCCATCCAACTTGTTTATTTATATAATGGGAACAAAATTATGCAGTGAAATCTACACCAAGAATTTGAATTTCCTGGAATAAAAAAATAACCTTACAAAGAATGTGTTATCAGTGATAGACAGAACAGCAACTTTCTACATGAACGTCAGAGAGAAAATTGAAAAGTAAAATGAGTGATATTTTAAGTTTGTGCAGTTGAGAAGTTTTGGAAATAATAACAGTTGATGCCAAAAATCATAACTGCTTTCTGAAACACCCTCATATACAACCCTTTGAGATAAATACAGGGTTATGCCTTTTTTATTGACCAAATAAAGGCCACTAGATTCAGGACACAGGTTTTCCACTGATGGGTTTATCAAACATGCAGAAGTACAAACTCCAGAGGCTCTGCAAGAATGATGACATATATAAGCATCCCAAGGTAATCAAGCAATATTACAAGAACACAGGCTTGCTTGACCAACCAATAATTTATTATACTACATACTGTTTTACTTCTATGATCATGGGGAACCAAAGTGTATTCTTCCAAAAAGCATTCAGTGCATTTGCTACTGCTAGTAATTAATTGACTTGCAAAGCTATTCTTGCAATGGAAACTATACCCCTTCCCATTACTTGTAGTGTTACACTGAAAAACAGAGTGTCGTTGAGTCAGATATACCCCCCCTTTCCATTCCTCAATGATAAACTTTGCACTTAAATGTCATGATTTGATTTTCAACCACTGACCCCCCCCCAGATTGTTTTGCAATTTTGTTCTCTAGGGTATCACTTATTCTGCCCAATACTGTGGTCATTTGTGAATATGAAAAACTTTCCCTTGACCTTGTTATTCAAGATAATAATAAAAAAAATGTTGAAGAGTGACAGGGCTAAGAGTAAGTCCTGAGTCATTCCACTTGATGCCCCCCTCTCCTCATGTCACATGATCTAACCTTCTAATGCAGTCCAGGGTTCACGTAGTAGGTGGTCCTTCTCCAATATGTTCTGCAATACTGTATACAGTTTCATTTGGAACATTAAAACAGCTTCATCTGTGCAATAAAGCCCATCAGGCACAGTTTTGATTTTCCCTTACTGGCGCAGTTTTAATCTAAGCTTACAACTAATAAGCAAGTTCAAAATAAATGCTTGTTTTTAACCATTTATCCACTTCAAAATCAATATAAAAAGAAAGCATCACAAGACTTTAGAGAGATGAAATTGTGAATGGATGTTCTTATAACCTCTTTCAATGTCTATGAATGTTGCGCGTTCTGCTTCAGCCCCTTGTACAACCAAGCCCAGCAATACAGAAAGGTAGCATCTTCAGTCCATCTTTATATTTATTCTTCATTCTTATTAGGGTAACATTCAGAAGAAGGATGGATTTTTCCAATTTAAACCAGTTGCACAGAGTTACACAATTTAAACCAGTTATATAGTCATATACCTTGATTTAACAAGGGTGATCATAATCACAGTTGGCTTTAATCACAGCAAAGTCATATTGAACTATTTCAGTTTTAAAATCTGGATTGTATTTTAGTGTCCTTGCAATGAAGATTAAAGTCTCACCTTTGAGCCTCACCACACAAACTATATATTCATTTAAAAAAAATACTGGCTCAGATGTTAGTCTTCTTTCACATTTCAAATGAATAATATTATCTAAGGTGTACAAATACCTGTTAATTTGTAAATTAAGTCTTTAGTCTGTTTTACAGAGTAAATACTTTCAGAGCTATGAGTATTTGAGTAGTAGCCAGCTGGTAGAGCCTAAGGCTGAGTTTTGTTTTGCTGCAAATTTGCAAGATCAGACTTTCTTCAGCTTCCTTAGGGAGAAGAGAAGGTGTGTTAGAAACTAAATAAAGTGATGGAACTTCTGCATTGCTCCCACTCGTCTGTAAATGTTACATGTGTGTTTATTCTTAGAAACAGAATCTACTCCTATTTGTTTTAAGTAAGGATAAAAGAAAATATTTTTCTTCATTTTAATTTATAACCGGGAATAAGCAATATCACCACTGTTTGAGATACAATACCAAACGTGAAAGCTTTCTAAATAAGTGCTTCCCGCTGAACAGCATGGCCCCATGTTTCACCAATCATAATAAGCATCCACCAAGGAACAAGGCTAGTAGAGACAGGGGCTTGTTCATTGTGGGAGCTATACCAGGAGATATTTATTTGCTTAGGTATTCCCACATGTAATATAACTTGACATCTTCAGTATAACTTGGAGAACGATGGTTTTATCCCAGCAGTATTTTTTACGCCAAGTTCTTATATTGTGGCTTTGTGGAATTAAGCAGAACAAAGGTGTAATTCTGAATTAATTCAATATTAATTGTTTTTATCCTGCGGGGCATCCCCAATAGTTTTTCTTCAAAGGAAGCCTACCATTCTGTTAACAATAAAGAAATAAAGCAAATAAGTCACTTGAACCAAGAGTAAGCTTGGGAAAGATTGCTTCTGAGGCCTATGCCTTGAGGAAGTTTTGGCTTGAGACATGTCTGAGGGCTGTAAAATATCCACTCCAGTGTTTAATTTAACTCTTACCTATGGACCATAACATACTATAAAGGGTGTGGGGAAGGGAGAGATGGAGAAGCTTTTACTTCCAAATCAGCAGTGCCCTCCAGAAAACTATTTCATTTTACTGGTAGTGGTAAAATACACAGTCCAGTCGAAGGTGCAGTATCAGCAGAAATAAGGAACTTGGCTCTTTCCTTACAGCTGCGTTGGTCTAATCTACAACATTATTCTTGAATATAAAGCTTGCTCTGTTTGTCTGCTCTGGGTGCTTTCATTAAGAGGCCTGACTCCTCAGTACCCCCGAGTGGAGGGCCAAGGTGCTAATTAGGGAAGTCAGAGCTGCCTTTACAGTGTTTGGCTTCCCGTATTCCCCCTTCTGTTTCAGCTAGATGGGATTATTTCTCCATTTCATCATATACCTTTAATAATACACAACTAAAGAAACCTCCTTGCTAAATATGCAAGCTACATGCAAAAATGGCATTGCTCTTAAAGCACACATGCACACACTGATGATCTTCAGTTTTGAAAAATGTTGATAGCATTTGCAGAATTGTGAAAGATATTTAAAAAATCAGGACAAAAGTTTTTCATATATGCTATTTGGGTTCTTTCCCCCCCCCCCCCTTTAAATGAAATACATAAGAAAGTTGCAGCTAGCCTAACATGAGAATCGACCTATATTTTGACCCCAGATGTGGGGAAGGGAGAGGCTTCAGATTCAAATAATGGAAATGTAACTGTAAGTAAACTGCTGTTTCATCTGACGATGTTGGCCATTTGAAATTGGAATCTCCAGTGGAATTTAAACTGGAAGTTTCAAAAATAACAATAGCACTTAGACTTACATACCACTTCATAGTGTCTTACAGCTCTCTCTAACCGATGTACAGAGTCAACATATTGTCCCCAACAATCTGGGTCCTCATTTTACTGACCTTGGAAGGATGGAAGGCTGAGTCAACCTAGAGCCAGTCAGAATTGAACTCCTGGCAGTGAGCACTGCGCAGTGAGTTAGCCTGCAATACTGCATTCTAACCACTGCACCACCATGGCTCTCAAAATCAAGAGATCCAACAATGTATTGTATGTTATGTACGTTAGTGTTTTGGACCTAAAGCCTGAGATTGTCCTTAATGTTGTTTATAAATACAAGGAGCAGCATGGTGGGATTATCAAATTGCAGTGTTTCGGATTATTAGTCTACAACTCCCAAATGCCTAACCCAACACAACTGGAAGAAACCATGGAGAAGTTGCTGAAGGATTTAATAAATCAATGTAATCCCAAAATGTAAGGGTTGCTTTATCATGTATTCTCCCCACTCCTAGGAATGGGCAAAACTGCCAGATGGAGCTGATATTCTTTCAGTTGTCAATATATACTGCTCAAAAAAATAAAGGGAACACTTAAACAACACAATGTACTGTATTTAATAGTAGGATGTCTTATCTTGTGTTCCCTTTAATTTTTTGAGCAGTATATAATCTGCATGTCTGAAGTAAGCCTAACTTAAAACTAAGGCCATTCAGACCTCCCAGATTGTAAGTTAAATCAGACCTTATTTTACAATGGCCACCTGGGAACAAGCAATATGAAAAGCAAGTCAACATTTTGCAGCTGGATGTGAGAAAGAATCCAGCATTTATTCACCCTTCCTGTACTGTACTGACACTGATAGGACTGGAAGCTAAATCTTACTAATATGCTGGTAACATGATATGTCCTCCATCAATTAAGGTCAGTGATCTAATTTATGGATATAACACAATCCACATGGGGGGTGTGTGTGTGTGTGTGTGTGTGCGTGCAGTATATATCCTGCAATAAGACATCCACTGTTTAAAGTGTTAATAATGTGTCCTAACAATGGACAATCAAAAGACCACAGTAAAACCACTAATAGAAATGTGCCATTAGAATAAGAACAATTACTCTGACATGATTTCAAATAACCACGATCCATCAAAGGAATTCTAGCAGCTTCACCCTCTCATTCAGAAACAGGAAAGTATCAGTTGCTCTTTCATAAAAGAATAGTTGGAAAAGCACATTATGAATTTCTCAGTGTCTTAAGATCAGCTATCATGGTTCAGGTAATAAGAGAATCATAAGATTGCATTGGGGTACATGAGAAAATTATCTTTTTTAGTAATCACACATTTATGGAACTCCCACCTCAGAAAGAGAATAAAAATCTATTTCCTTGAGCTTCTTTTCATTTATTCTATTTCAAATATGTCACTGGTCAAATTAGGGCTACTATATTTGGGTTGCAAAAATCCAGCTGACCACTACATGACAGCAAATTTTAATTCTGTCATGTCATCTCACTCTTCTGTAGCTCAGATATGGTAGCCCTACTGCTAATTGACAGGACATGTTGCTTCAGGTGACTCTGTTTATTGTAATGTGGAACTGTATTTCCTGGTTCTTGCAATGGTATTCTGCGTTTTATATAAACTGGCTTGGGAAGACCTTGTTCTAAAAGGGAGCACAAACCTACATTAACTAGGCAGGGATAGTGCTAGCATATTACCATCATGAATAAAATGTTGCTTTTTAATATTTATATAATATCATTATTATTAAGTTTTAAATTTATTCCTCTTTTGTTCAGGAGTTTACAGCAAGTGCTCCCTTTTTCTATGTTTTTCTGACAGCAACAATCCTGTGAGATAGGTTTGGCTCTCAAAGAGTAATAGGCCCAAAGTTACCCAATGAGCTTCTGTAACTGAGTGGGGGGACTAGAATCTAGGGCTCCCCACACCTAGTTGACCACTAGCAACAAAGTTCATTTTTAGCCATCTTTGTAAGGCCACAAACAGTTTAATCTTACAGGGATTCCAAATAAATGTCAGTTCATGAGAAGAGGCTCACCTGCCTGACTTTTTTCTTTGTGAGGAATACTGAAACCACAAAAATGAGGGTCATTACAGCCGATTTTCTCATTCGGTCGTGTACCTTGAGGGTAGATCACGTCTGACACTAACTCTGAGAAAGGGGCTCTTTGTATCTAAAATCTGTGTGGGTCTTTTCAAACATAAGCCTAACCATAATATATCTGAAATAAGTGGGATTACCCCCTTTCCCTTCCTTTCCCGTGTGCCTTCCATGAGTTGCATAAAAGCAAACCCAGAGCTTTAGAGCTGAAAATAGCTGAAGTGAAGTGACGCAGATTTCACCCAAGATGAAAGCCTGGTTTCCAGAAGGCTAATTAAAAGCAACTGAGACACCAGCATTTGATACAGCGTTTACTCACCTGAAAAAATAAATGGAGAACTGTAGCGCGGCTTTAGTGGGAAAGAGGCTGGAGGGGTTTTGCTCAGGTCACAGGAAGGCCTAGTGCTGCGAGGAGACAGTATCGGCCTGTTCCTCAGAGTCAGAGGGAGGTCAGTCCAGGGGGTGGAGGGTGTGCATGCTGCTCCACATCTGGTACAGGCAAGGCTCAGTGGTGGGATTCAGCCAGTTCGCACGATTTCGGCAAAACCGGTAGCTAATTTTTTGTTGCCCAGGCCCAGAATGGACTTCCGGAAGCGGCATCCACACAGAGAAGCGGTTATTCACATATTTGAATCCCACCACTGGCAAGGTTGCAAGGTGGCAACTGTGTCTAAAGGTATTGAACTAAAGAGGCATACAAGTCTTTCCCCATTCTTTCCAACTCAATGAAATGGGGAAAGAAATTGTCTATGCACAAAAATTGGACACAACAGGACCAAATGGTGGGTTTGATGAGAAATTGACTGAAAAAAAGACCACATTTTATATTGAGACAAAATTGGGGGAGGTTGGTTTGCAAAGACATCCCTCCCCCACAAATTATCCCAATGCATTCTTATAGGCAAGATGTCTGTCTGGAGGTGAGGATAGTAAAAAATAAAAAGTAAACATGATCACCATCAGTGCTTTTTTTGTAAAAGAAAAAGGTGCCGGAACTCACACATGTCATACAACCCGCCTTGCCTACCCTACAAGGTTCCATCCAAAATAGGTGCCGGAACTCCGTTCTGAGCGTTCTATGAGAAAAAAAGCCCTGATCGCCATGATGATTATCCTTCCAAATTTTCATGCTTCAGTAATATCACAAGGAAGAGATAGTAAAGTTGTTCTTCCACTGGAGATTATTCAGATCGAGAGGAGAGTGATACAGTGAAAATGATGCCATTATAGCCACCTCCACCATCTCCAAGAATGAAATTCAAAAACAGAGAGAAATTCAAAATAAATTATGTATCAAGAAAAAGAGGAGGATCTTCTTAGGAGAAAAAAACATGGGAGACATGATAGGCCACATTTCAGTACTGTGTTCTCCAAACAGAGATAGCATTGTGTTAAAGTATCTCAATCTCCTCCCCCATTTCTCATCTCTTCAACTGGCTGATTAAGGAAAAATGCCTAAATTCAGATTATAGTGACATCTGTGTTTAATTCTCCTAACACTCCTTGGCAATGTCTTTTAAAATGAGGCATTTTGTAAAATTGTAGTGCTGCATTGGGCTTAGCATACTCCAATCTTACTAAGAAAAATAATCAGATATATTTTTAAAATTCTTTGCTGTGTTTGTTTGCAGTGTCACAGTTCAAGTTCATTTAACCTCATGCTGCTAATTTATATATATATTTTTATTATAAGCAGTTTATGGGACAGTGTGCAAAAATTAAAAGTTATTGACAAGTAAAATGCACTGCATCAAGAAAGAAAAAAAACTTTATTTTTAAATCTATCACCATATAATGACTGTAGGATTAGAGTAGTGGATGATGTTATTCACATCCACTCAAAAAGTCTTAACAAGAGATTTCATAAACAGCCTCAAGAGATTTGGGGATATTGTTGTCTGCCAGATAGGAAGTAGAAACAGAGCAAAACAAGTGATGAATGACAGGAAAAGTAAAGGGAAGTGTATGACAAAGCAGAGCAGGGTAAAAAACTTAAATATGCGCCACCATGTGAGAAAGATCACATAGAATACAACCAATGTGGTCTGATCACCACGCCATAGAGGAAATGTGTATTGTACTTTTTAGATTTCCTGAAAAGGCACATATTAACATTCTGAACTGGATCGACCAGAATTTTGAATCAGCCAGAAATAAATATTTATTGTATTTATAAATATATTGATCAATAAATATTTGTTTATTTACCATTCCTATGGGTGGTATGTGTCTTCCTCAGTCCTGGATTCTGGGAGTTTGTGAGTTCTGCACAGTATCTTAGCTGTTCCTAGCACTGCATTCTTCTGTACAAAGAGCTCTGATGTTCTTAAGATCTTAGTATTTTCAATGTTGCAATGCAGTTTGAAAGTATATGTATACAAACTTAGGGTGAAAAAATGCCAAAGTAGGAATACTACATACAAATGCATTAATCAGGAGAAAAGTCATAACATTTGTCAACTGTATGCTGGGGGAAAAAAAGTTTAATGCTTCCTTTCCTCTCTCCAGACCCAAATAGCATTCTCTTAATGAAAAAGTTGTTGAAAATGAGAAGTTAAAATATTGTGCGATTTCTTGTCTAGGCTCAGAACATACCACATATTTCTGTGGTCAAAAAGAAGAAAGTATAGATGATTTATGTGCCAATACTAGTGATAGCAGAATAGAAGACAAAGAATTACCAAGTAGCAAGTTCTGAACATCAAAATAAAAAGAGTATGAGATAAACTGGCCCTGGTGGTCCCAGTGGTTTTCAAACACTGGGTAGTATTTCAAAAAATCTTGAATGACATCTAGAAAATCTGTGCATCAACAAAATTTGCATCTGTCAATTGCAAAAGCCACACTGCTTGGATCTGCATAAATACTATATGGAGACATTGTGATACTCAATGTGTATGAAGAGCAAGGCCAGGTAAAGAATTGACTGCTGTGACTTCACATTGTTGTGAAGATAATAATAGTAACTTCCCAACTTTCTTGTATGAGATGGAACTCCTAGTGGTAGTCATGTAAGAAATACAGCCCTTGCACAGAGAAACAATGAACAATAAATTCCAATTTAGAATAATGTAATATGAAGCCATAATAATTTAAGCCATCCCTGAGGAGATATCATATTTTTATAGTTCATATTTAGCCAGGAGGTGAGCCTATGCATCTCCATCTCTGGAAACAGGGAAACTGCCTATATCTCATGAAACCTTCTCCATATATAAAGTCTGTTCTTGGACTATTTTAGGAGAAATATACTAGAAATTATGTTAAGATCATTGTGTGCATGCACTTTTCACACCCTGCAGATGGGCGATCAAAGAAAATGGTGGCCTCTTCCCAAATGGCTACCAGAGTGGGTTTGGCCAGGCAGTTTATCAAGTGACTTACTCTCATTGATATCACTCCCTTCATTCACCTGTGCCCTTCCCAAACACACTAAATATCATTTGTGAAGCACAAGAAATCACAAAGCATCTGTGAAACTCTCTGTAATGTACATGAAAGCCATCAAATTCAATTTGTTACCCTGAAGCGGTCCCCACTAAATTTATGAATCTAAAGCAAACAAGTTATTTGAAAAAGGATTCGTTGAATGGAAGTAATGTTTCAAAGCTTTGCACATCCTTAACTTCTATGAAATCCTATGACTTGAGTAAACAAGCCAAGCTGCATATTCCAAAATGAATGTAATGCTGTTCTTTACCCAAAGCTCAAACAAATGAAGGGAAAAGGGACGTGCAAATGGGCGATGGGAAGTATCAAAAGTATCAAAACTTTTAAATAAGTATTCAGCATTTTTGACATTAAATCTTGTAGGACCAATACTCATCAAATCAATAATAAAAATGATAAATTGTACTTGCATAATTCTGTTATTACCGCTGTCCTTTTAAAACAAAATCAAAACAAAACAGGATAAATTTTAAAAAAATATATCCTGGAAATTAAAACACAAGAGTTTTCATCACCCAAGAACCCTAAAGTTTAATACTGTTAATGAGGTCTTATTTTGTCATAGTATATTTAGAACTAGGAAGGGGAAAAAACAGGCTTTCCAGTTCATCCAAAAGCAATTACTAAGAGACTGAGAAAGTCTCCATCTTACAAACCTGGGCAACCCCCTCCCCCCAAACAAACAAACCCTGAATTCTGAGCAGGGAAAGCAATCCAGTTGCAGAGTTTTCTGCAGTTTTGTCTTATCCTGTTGCAATCAGTATTGGTTTAAGACTTTCTTGGGTGTCTTGGTTTAAGAATTTCCCTTTCTGTGGAGATGAGGTGGTCTAGAATTTGACAGTAGAAACCAACTGACCTTTGTATACCCTACTTTGATAAAGCTGAATTAAGGTCAGAAACTAAAATGAATGGTAATTGCACAAATGGAGTGTTCTGCATGTGTGATGGAATAATACCTCCCGTCTCCATACACTGATGTACACACACACACACACACACACACACACACACACACTGTTGTAGTCCCATTATATATATGTCCCAAAGTGGGACAGAAATTTCCATTGGCACTAACACTGACATGAACTTTGAAACGGAAAATATTTTAATCAAGGGTAATAGCTGGGTGGAGGATTAAACTGGCCTCATGACCCACTGCAAGTCTGATTGAATTCACATTTTCTATTTGCATCTTAATCATGTTTCACAGAATAGCTTACTTACTTGGGCTTTTTTTTAAAAAAAAAATCACTTTTGATAGTCTCCGATTATTTTATTTGAAAGAGGCAAGGGGAAGAAGAAGGAAAGGAACATTTAATCTCTTGACAGACATTTAGATCAGAGAGTTAGACATTTTAAAATGGTATAATTCTTGCTTAAATGTAGGTTTCTAGGAGAATGGAGAGATCCTGAAAGGTATCAGCGAAAGGTATAACTTGCTTCAGAAGGTGAGAAAATGCTAGTCATAATTTTATTAATTGAAGCTGACTTGATATTGACGCTACATAGGGTTCAGATTTAACTATCGTGAAAAACCAGCCTTCTGGGCAGCTGCAAACTGGCCAGCTGGGAACTTTCCAAGGATAACAGTATGTGTGCATTGCCTAAATGTAATTTATTTATGCCATTGTTGATGGAGAAGCAGCCAAGCCCTAATGCTCTTGATCTTGGCTGCACTGTGAGGTCATTCCCTCCCCTCCAGTGTTGAGCCGGCTGCCAAAATCCCCCTTCCCTTGACAGAGGTCATCTCTACCTGCCTATCACAGTCATGGACCTGCCCTCTTCCCCAGATGACAGAGGAGGAATTTTGCTATAGGAAAGCCTTGACCCTCTGCCAAATGCTATATAGCTCTAAATGCTCTGCTGTAATCATCAGGGTCCTTTGAACATCCCATGTTTGCCAACCAGGACCAGATTCTGAGATCTGTATTCCATAAAGCCTGAAAACAACCTCCTTTTAAAATGACATTTCACAATGAGGTTTCACACACAATGGCCACATTTTCTTGGGGGGGGAAAATAAATAAATAAAGGACAAATCTGAAAGAGGGCCAGATCTGCTTGGATTGCACGGATATTGTTACCCAGTGGAGTAATGAAACTTTTGCAAGCAAACAGCCAAGTTCAGAGAGCACCAATGATTCCACAAATAAATAATTAAAATCAAATAAATCTAAAGAACAGCTTTAGGAAATGAAGGACCGACCTTTATAATAGAGGAGGCATGGTCTCTGTAGGTATAACTTGATCCCCCCCACACACACACTAACTAGCAATATTGAACTTGCAGCTTTATAATTTTTTTTAACATTTGGTGTTTCTGGCATGTCAAACCCAATATGTGTATAAGTAGTCCTTGACTTACCACGGTTCATTTAGTGACCATTCAAAGTTACAACACACCGGAAAAAATGACTTATGACCATTTTCCACACTTACAACCTTTGCAGCACCCCCATGGTCACGTGATTTACATATATTTATGACGGTTGCCGTGTCCTGGGGTCATGTGATATCACCTTTTGAGACCTTCTGACAAGCAAAGTTAATGGGGAAGCCAGATTCACTTAACAATCATCTTACTGTTTTAACAGCTGCAGTGATTCACTTAACAAATGGAAAGTCATCAAATGGGGCAAAACTCACTTAACAAATTTCTCACTTAGCAACATAAATTCTGGGTTCAGTTGTGGTCGTAAGCTGAAGACTACCTGTATTCTCCAACAGAGCCTTGGTGGAGCAGTGGGCTAATGCCTCCTTAAGTAACACCAGCTGCCTGCAATTAGTGCAGGTTTGCATCCCACCAGGCTCAAGGTTGACTCAGCCTTCCATCCTTCCGAGGTAGGTAAAATGAGGACCCAGATTGTTGGGGGCAATTAAGCTGACTTTGTAATAATGCCGCTTGGGGGGGGTGTATGAAAGCCCTAATAAGCAGGCATATACATAGAATGAAGGCTACTGCTAAGCTTGTAAGCCGCCCTGAGTCTTCGGAGAAGGGCGGGATATAAATGGGATTAAAATAAATTCACTACTGCCAGCTAGTTTTATTAGCAATCCTGTTTTCTTAACTCTCCAGATTGCACAAACAATGAAAGACAGCAACTGAGACGTTCATCCTCATGTTTAGCTCTCTGAAATGAATATACTCAGGATTTTCAATTCTGTTCCGATTCTTCCTGACAAATGAGCCAAAATGGAGTTTATTTATTTATTTATTTATTTATTTATTTATTTATTTATTTATTTATTTATTTATTTATTTATTTATTTAATTTGTATACCACCCTTCTCCCTAGGGACTCAGGGCGGTGAACAGGGCAATACATAAAAACTAGATACAAAAATTAAAATTATTATTAAAACATGATTAAACAATGCCCATACATTAATACAAATTTAAATTAAAGTCGTTTATAAAAAAAATCCCACCCCGTCCCATCAGGCCAGGCCAGCTTGTTTAAAGAGATAAGTTTTAAGATCGCGCCGGAAGGAGCGGAGATCGGGCGCCATCCGGAGCTCAACCGGAAGATGGTTCCATAAATCCGGTGCACCCACAGAGAACGCTCTCCCCCTGGGGGCCACCAGTCAGCATTCTTTGACCGGTGGCACCCTGAGGAGGCCCTCTCTGTGGGAGCGTACTGGGCGGAGGGAAGTTGACGCCGGCTGCAGGTGCTCCCCAAGGTATTCTGGACCCATGCCATGAAGGGCTTTGTAGGTCATTACCAACACCTTGAACCTCACCCGGAAGACAACTGGCAACCAATGCAGCTCGCGGAGTAAAGGTGTGACATGGGAGTATCGGGAGACTCCCAGTACAACTCTCGCGGCTGCATTCTGTACCAGTTGGAGCCTCCGAGTGGTCTTCAAGGGTAGCCCCATGTAGAGAGCGTTGCAGTAATCAAGATGAGAGGTCACGAGCGCATGAGTGACCGTACGCAAGGCATCCCGGTCTAGATAGGGCCGCAACTGGCGCACCAGGCGAACCTGGGCAAAGGCCCCCCTAGTCACAGCTCCTATATGGTCTTCTAAGGAGAGCTGTGAGTCTAGGAGGACTCCCAAGTTGCGAGCCCTATCTACAGGGGATAATGACTCACCCCCCATAATGAGGGGTGGGATATCCTGAATATCCCGAGATGCCGGTACGCACAGCCACTCAGTCTTGTCAGGGTTGAGTCGAAGCCTGTTCCTCCCCATCCAGACCCGGACCGCCTCCAGGCACCGGGACATCACGTCGAGGGCATCACTGGGGTCTTTTGGGGTCGAAATGAAAAGTTGGGTATCATCAGCATACAGATGATACCCAACTCCAAAACCACGAATGATCTCACCCAGCGGTTTCATGTAGATGTTGAACAGGAGAGGCGAGAGGACCGACCCCTGAGGAACTCCACAAGGGAGAGGCCTCGCGGTCGACCTCTGCCCCCCTGCCAACACCGACTGCGAGCGTTCCAGGAGATAGGAGGAGAACCACTGAAGAACCGTGCCTCCCACTCCCAATCCCCTGAGACGCCGCAGCAGGATACCATGGTCGATGGTATCGAAAGCCGCTGAGAGGTCTAATAGGACTAGAACAGAGGAATATCCCCTGTCCCGGGCCCTCCAGAGATCATTCACCAGCGCGACCAATGCCGTCTCCGTGCTGTACCCGGGCCTGAAGCCCGATTGGTACGGGTCTAGATAATCCGCTTCATCCAGGACCAGAGGGAGCTGATGCGCCACCACACTCTCAACAACCTTCGCAAGAAAGCGAAGGTTGGAGACCGGATGAAAGTTATTCAAAATAGCCGGGTCCAAGGCAGGCTTCTTGAGAAGAGGTCTCACCACCGCCTCTTTCAAGGCGGCGGGAAAACTACCCTCACTCAAAGAGGCAGATATAACCGCCCGGAACCAGCCTCGTGTCCCCTCCCGGGCTGCATAAACCAGCCAGGAAGGGCACGGGTCCAATAAACATGTGGTGGAGCTCAGCCTCCCCATGATCCTGTCCACTTCCTCCGGAGTCACAGGATCGAACTCCTCCCAGATGATATTGACAAGACCACTCGTGTCCTGATCGTCCGATACTGCCCAGTCGGAGTCCAAACCGGTCCGAATCCGAGCGATTTTGTCCAACAGATGTTGACTAAATTCCTCGGCACGCCCCTGCAAGGGTTCCCCACTCACCTCCTGATTAAGGAGGGAGCGGGTCACCCTAAACAGGGCGGCCGGGTGATTATCTGCGGACGCGATGAGGGCAGCGAAGTAGTTAGATCTCGCTACCCTCATCGCTGCGAGATAAGACCTAATATGGGTTCTTAGTCGCAATCGGTCGGATTCAGATCGGCTGGACCTCCAAACGCTCTCTAGGCCCCGTCTCCGACGCTTCATCTCCCGGAGCTCCGCGGAGAACCATGGAGCCCATTGGGATCTGCGCCGGGTCAGGGGCCGCAAGGGTACAACTCGGTCAAGTGCCTCCGTGGCTGTCCTTTCCCAGGCTTCCACTAAGGCATCTGCCGAGCTGTGAGCTGAGGAGGCAGGTGGGGACCCCAGCGCTGCCTGGAACCTCTCAGGGTCCATTAAGCATCTGGGGCGGAACCATCTTGTTGGCTCAACAACCCCACGGTGGGGGGTGGCAAAACGGAAGACCAGCCGCAGGAGATGATGATCGGTCCATGACAGGGGCATAACAATTGGGGAGCCCCCACCAAGATCATCTAACCACCGACCAGATAAGAAAACCAAGTCAAGGGTGTGGCCTCCCTCATGAGTCGGTCCATGAATTACCTGCGTCAGGTCCATGGCCGTCATGGAAGCCATGAACTCCCGAGCTAACTCAGATACTCCTCCCAGGGATGGTAGATTGAAGTCTCCCAAAACCATAAGTTTGGGAAACTCAATCACCAGCCCTGAGAGGATATCGAGAAGCTCAGGCAGGGCTGCTGCTACGCGACTAGGCGAAAGGTACACGAGCAGCAAGCCCAACTGCGCCCTGGGACCAAACCTCAATAGGAGAGATTCACACCCGACTATCTGAGGAACGGTGGCCTCCTGCGGACATAAGGTCTCCCTCATAACCACAGCCACTCCCCCACCCCTACCCTGAGTCCGAGGCCGGTGTAGCACCCGGAAGCCTGGTGGGCAAAGATCAACCAGGGGGATACCACTCTCTGGGCCCAACCAGGTTTCCGTAATGCAGGCCAGGTCCGCATGCTCACCCTCGACAAGATCCCGGACGAGGGGAGCCTTATTAGCAACGGACCTGGCATTCAGGTACACCAGCCGGAGCTCAGGTGGCTGCACATCCCCGCTCCCAGAACCTTGGGTCGAAGACAGAGGGTCGGAGCGCCTCACCGCTTGTAGATAGCGGAGAGGCCCTCCCGGAGGTCGATACGGCCCTCTGATCTTACACCTGCTGCCATTCCCTATCATCGTGGGAATTGACAATCCCACGACCCGCTCCAGAGCTCCGGAGATGACCGACCCCGGCTCCCCCTCAACGCGATCTGTCCTGGGCCTAGCCTGAACAGCAGTTGGCGGATAACCCCCCCTCTCCGACCAACCACAACCCTCCCCCCTCCCTAACCCTACAAAAAAATTAGCTAAAAAAGTAATCAGGGGCCTCTTATTAAATTTATATCTTAGGCCCCTGTTTCTGCCCGGCCATCTCTCAGGGTCCCAACAATCGGGCCCGTCATCAAGAGGCGAATTAAAAGGTAAGGCGGGTCGCACCCAGGAAGGGGGGGCACCCCTGAGGGCAAGTAAAACCGTGCTGGAGTACCTCAAAACCATGGTAATAATTGGGTAACACAGCAAAAAAACAGACCCTGATCAAAATAAATAAAATGGGAGGATCTTAAAATGGAAGGAGAATATCCAGACTGCAAACCCAGCTCTTCTGCCACTAGAGCTGGGTAACCCCGGGACAATCCCCGTTCTCTCACAACGGTCAGAACCGGGGAGCAGCCTGAGATATACAGCCGGGGAGAGAGATACCGCCTAGAGCTCTCACCTCTAAGACGGAACAGATGGAAACTCTTAACTCTTAACCACTCTCTCACAGTGGTTATACACCCGGCACCTTCCACAACCCAAGGGGAAAAGGAAAAAGGGAGGACAATAGGGGAAACCAGTCAGCGAGATGGATTAGGGTAAAAACCCATAAAGTCACGGAGTGGGGCTCAAGGATATGGTCCAGTGAGCTATAATAGTCCATGCCTCCAGATGTCCAGGCATAAAGGTCCATACTCCACCCAGCCATAGTCACCATGCCAAGACGGTCGCGGCACTCCAACTCCCTCACCGCCAACCATCCCAGACGCTAACCAGGGCCGTCTCCACCACTCCAGCTTAAAACGCTGACGCTGCTCCAAGCCGTAGTTCATAATAGCAGTCGTAAAACAACCAGCATCCGGCTCCTGAGCAACTGGAAAGTTCTCCTCAAGGTCACCAGCTCCGTCGAGTTATTCCGGGCTCTACCGAGTTCTTACACGTTCTTCCAGAGCCTCCGGAGGCCTCCATTGGCTTCGTTGAGCTCCGGGGGCCCGACAATCAGCTGAGTTCCTGCGGCCCGACAATCAGCTGGTCGGCGCCGCAGAGCACAGCACGGAGCTCAGCCAGTTCTTCCGGGCTTGCACGGCTCTCCCAAACCTCCAAAACTCCAAGCTTAGAGAGCACAGCACAGCACTTAAAGAGAAAATAGCACAGCCGCTCCCTCTGGCTTCGTTGAGCTCCCGCGGCCCCGACAAAACAGCTGGTCGGCGCCGCAGAGCACAGTCAGCTGGTCGGCGCTGAAAAACACAGCACCGGGCTCAGCCAGTTCTTCCGGGCCTACACGGCTCTCCCAAAGTCCTCCGAACAGCCGGGGCCCTCCGAAAAGCCGACAAACAGCTGGTCGGTGCCGCAGAGCACAGTCAGCTGGTCGGCGCCGAAAAACACAGCACGGGGCTCAGCCAGTTCTTCCGGACCTACAAGGCTCTCCCAAACTCCTCCGAGCAGCCGGGGCCCTCCGAAAAGCCGACAAACAGCTGGTCGGCGCCGCAGAGCACAGTCAGCTGGTCGGCGCCGAAAAACACAGCACGGGGCTCAGCCAGTTCTTCCGGGCCTGCACGGCTCTCCCAAACTCTTCCGAGCAGCCGGGGCCCTCCGAAAAGCCGACAAACAGCTGGTCGGCGCCGCGGAGCACAGTCAGCTGGTCGGCGCCAGAAAAAACACAACACGGGGCTCAGCCAGTTCTTCCGGGCCTGCACGGCTCTCCCAAACTCCTCCGAGCAGCCGGGGCCCTCCGAAAAGCCGACAAACAGCTGGTCGGCGCCGCGGAGCACAGTCAGCTGGTCGGCGCCAGAAAAAACACAACACGGGGCTCAGCCAGTTCTTCCGGGCCTGCACGGCTCTCCGAAACTCCTCCGAGCGGCCGGGGCCCTCCAAAAAGCCGACAAACAGCTGGTCGGCGCCGCAGAGCACAGTCAGCTGGTCGGCGCCGAAAAACACAGCACGGGGCTCAGCCAGTTCTTCCGGGCCTGCACGGCTCTCCCAAACTCCTCCGAACAGCCGGGGCCCTCCGAAAAGCCAGACAAGCAGCACAGCAGCTCCAGGAGTAACCATCAGAAGCTTTCCTCAACCCTAATCCAGACCCCCAATACAGAGAGAATGACATTCCTGTGGGGCTCCCAGGGTCGCCAAAATTGCTGGAGCTCCCCACGGAGCTCAACCAAGCACGTCCGCCATCTTGGGCATGCGTAGTCAGAAGAGTTGAAGAAAATGGCATTTTAAAAAATGCCCACAAATGTGTCATAAATAATTGCACAAATGGCACCAATCCCTCAATGATGTCATGACAACTGACACAAGTCATCAAACAAAGCAATGGCATACATAAGCTGCAACATTGATGTGCTGAAGACATCATCCATTCCCCCTCCCTCCCAGCACCATCTTGCCCTTGGAAGACCATCACCAAAGACATTTAAATATCTAGGAAACCCATAACTGAGAAGCCTAGAATGATGAGAACTAAAAAAACAAAAACCTTGTAAACGATCTGGGTTGATAAAAATACTCCAGAATTCCAATTAGTTGTTGTGATTCAGGGTCAGCCTGTGGGTTCGGGAGTTGGGTCGGACGACTCAGAGGAGGAGGAGGGGGGTGTTGAAGAGCTTGCTGAGGGGATTGGACAGCTTGATGAGAGCCCCCAACAAGGCCCCTCTCATCTGGTCACGATGCAGACCCAGCTGTGTGAGCCTGACAGCGTGGATGAAGATGACCCACAGCTGGCCCTGTTCAAGGACGCCCGACGCAGGAGGCAGTCAGTCAGGAGTAAACAGAGGAAGGCAATGGGGCACCTCGGAAGGAGGCACAGAGAGGCCACGCCCTGAACTGTATTTAAGGGGAATGTGTGGGAGGGCTGGTTTGCTGAAGGCAACCGCTTGGATTGTTCCTGCTTCTTAGCTCGTGTTTTATGGTTGGTGTCTTGTCTTGCTCTTGTTTTATGTGAATAAATTTGGCAGGCTTTATTCCAGCCTCTTGCCGTTTGTAAAGGGGTCGTCCCTGCTTTTGCTGCAGGGCCGGTAGCAGGCTGGTACAGAACATTAGTAATGGAAGAAAGATGTAAAGCATCTCTCAGCTTCAGCTTTTAAAGTCTTCCTTTTCCAGCTTATCGAACATGAACAAGTGTGGACAAAGGTGGCAGGTGCTACTGCTAGTTTAAAGGCTCAGTGACTTATATCCAAAATGGCAGGAATGTTTGTGACAAAGCCAACGTTAAAAAAAAAGAGTCTTTTCGAATTTCTGCAACCATTATTGGGCCTTTATTCATCTACGTGCCATTTTTTTCATCTACAGACATAAATAGGATGGCTTCTTATTATCTTATCGGAAAGCGGTTTTAATTTAGTTTTATTTGTTTTCTTCAGCGCTCTTCAGCCAATTAATGTGAAGTGAGCGCTCCAGATGTGCCTTACATTTTCTCTTTAGATAGTATTCTAGCCCAGCCTTTCCCAGAGTAATGCCTTCTAGACATATTCATGGACCACTTCCATATTCCTCAGGGACATGTGGCAATCCTTATTATGATAAACATGGGAAGGGAAAAATCCCACTGATTACTTTTAAGAGCATTTCCCAATTCAGTTTTACATTAAAAAAAATGGGGGGCACACATTGTTTAGTCAACACTTTCACTTGCTTGCCTGACTGCATTTCTATCCACTTTTGGCAGAGGGAAGCATATTGTGACCCACATGGAGATTGATCTTCTTCCCATATCAGCAGCTTGTGGGCGGGGGGGGGGGGGTGCTGGGAGACACTGTCTGCCCCAAAATGACCTGTGAGATCAGTGGAGGCTTTAAATAGGGATCTACCAAACACACCACATAAATTATTAGAAAATGTAGTCCCATGCTTGCTTTTTCCTTAGCATGAAATTGTAGGAGTATCTTTTTTTAAAAGAAAAAATCTTTGTGGATTCTCATGGACGCTATTCTTTCCATGACACAGAATATAAATACACTGAATCAATTAAAAGGGAGGAAGGCCAACATTCATATAGTTTCATGGAGTCCTATGGGAAAGTCTTTAAACAGCTTTTTAAAACAGATGTTAATATTAATATATTAAGGTTAATATAATCCACTGAACTAAAATGTGCCAACCAAGCAGGCCCTGCTGTGTCAGCCTGGCTACATGCCATCGAGAAAGTATGCTAAGTTCTGAATAACTCCTCCCCAATATTAGAAAATCCATTTAGGAATAATATTACTCCAAAAGTGACACTTGCACGTACTGTATAACACTTGTTTATGACTCATTTTTGCATTTTTGCTTTGTGCTCCCTCTTCGCTTGGGCCTCCCTTTGTTCTTTTACTAAAGGAACTGATCTGCAGAAGTCGAGGGTAAACGGCGCAAAGTCTGGAGCCATTTGCAAGCGCAAGCTTTCCAAAAACCTGCTGCAAGCATTTATCTTGCTGTTTAGCTTGGAATGATTGAAAGCTTCAGCCAACTGGCAAAAGGTTGTATATTTGGTTTTTTTAAAAAAAAGCAGCTGAGAACAAAAACAGGAAAACATTTCTATAAGCTGTTTGAAAATTATATACAAGGGAAACAATTTTAAGGCAGTCA
Organism: Vipera berus; assembly: GCF_964194415.1. Taxonomy (NCBI): domain Eukaryota; kingdom Metazoa; phylum Chordata; class Lepidosauria; order Squamata; family Viperidae; genus Vipera; species Vipera berus. The sequence goes on from NC_138204.1 coordinate 142,940,782, forward strand.
TTTTCATACTGATGAAGAATGTAGTATCTTCCATGACATATGATTCAGATACTCTGTTTTTGTCCCAATAATCCATATACAGTAGTCCTTGTTTAGCAACCACAATTGGGACAACCATCTCAGTCATTAAGTGAAGCGGTCGCTAAGGGAAACTGCAACAGTGCTTATAATTTTAGTTCAGCTTTCCTTTATTTTACAAATCTGCAAATGTTATAAACACAAGGATTGGTTGCAAAGCTTCTTTTTCATCACCATTGTAAGTAGAAACAATTGCTAAATGAGGACTAGATAGCAAAATTTGCCAGGCTGAAAAAAAAAGTTATGCAGGAGGATGGTTCTGATTATTATAATTTCAATTTTATAATTATGTTCCCCATAACCAGATGGATATATAACATAAGGAATTATGCTACATTTTTTATTGGTTTGCGATATCTTGAGAGGATTTATGTAACTTTTTAAAAAAGATGGGGCAATCTAGTGTTGTTGTTTTTTTAAAAAATAAGTCCTTAAATCTTAAAACAAGGTCAGTACAGTCAATTAAATTTATTTCATCTCAGAAAATGTCTAAGAAACTTTAGTTGTTACCAACTTACTGTTGAACTTGTAATTCAGGAGTTGGAACACCAACTCATTTGGGTTGAACTTGTATTTTGCCAAACTTTGTATATTGCCAAAAATTGCTGAAAACAAAAGGAATGTTGCTGTGACTTTAGCACAATTGTAATATGTTAATATATATTTATACTTTCCTTGGCTTAAATTCTAGCATTTGAGATTCATCAATAAATTAAGAATTGTGAATTTTTCAGTTAACGGAAAGGTGGCAAACGAATGAATTACACAGCCTGAAAGGAAAAACTAAAACCTAACTAGCAGCAATGAGTTGTTGTTTTTTTCAACAAAAGAACAGGGAAGATAGCTTAAAAAAATGCAATTAATAATTTTGGAATTGTTCTGCTTGTGATATATAACTTGCAAGGATTGTGTATCCCCTTTTCATCCTTTTAAGATAATTAATTTTGATTTTGTGCTAATACTTCTTCTTTATTTCTTCCTTTACTGCTTGAGTGTCGATGGTTGCTAATTGCTAAATGCTTGCATGTATATACTTTGTATACTTTGTGTAAATTACTAACAAAGAATTAAAGGGAAACTAAGATGCATTTCTGACTCTTTAGTCTTCATCAGTCAGCTATACACTTCTGAGATTCGAACCTGGGCTGATTGCATATTAGGCAGTGTTATTTACCTCTTGAGCCACAGGATCTCTCTCGCTTTGTTAGCTTTCTGCAAGGGGAGATATGAGTCAAATGTTAACTATTTAGATTACCTTGCTAGGCCCCAAACATGGGGCAAATCTTTATTTCCTGTTTTCAGCCTATCTTGAAGGCCATCGAACAGGCTGTAGTCACACCGGACAGTATACTTTTTGTATACGTTTTATATACATTTATATACTTTTTCTGTTACTTAATGTATGGCTTAAAGTATGGTATGGCCAGTCTAGAGAAAAGAAGGACTAGGGGTGACGTCATAGCAGTGTTCCAGTATTTGAGGGGCTCCCACAAAGAGGAGGGGATCAACTTATTTTCCAAAGCACCAGGAGGCAAGACAAGAAACAGTGGATGGAAACTAACCAAGGGGAGTAGTAGCAGCCTGGAATTAATCTGGATGCTTCATCACTGGAGGTTTTTAAGAAGAGACTGGACACCCACTTGTCTGAAATGGTATAGGAGTTCCTGTTTGAGCAGAGGGGGTTGACCAGAAGACCTCCAAGGTCCCTTCCAGCAATATTCTGATTGATTAATGTGATTTATTAACAAAAATAATGCAGCATTTGAACAGCTTTGGAAATCCATTAAAAGTGTCAAACTCCCTGCCACCTCTCACATCTGCATGCAGCTTGTATTTACCTGACTTCTCCATCCAGTGTATTCCAGTTGTGGGTAAATTTTCATAAAGGGTCAGCATATTAGCTTTACTAATTGAATTCAAGTAACTATGTATTTATGTTCCTTGGAAAGCTAAGAGCAGCTAACCTGGATCTTTCACTACAATATTTCAGTCCAGCCCTTGATTTAATTACAATAATGCTACAGGCATTGTCAGATGATCCACAGTTCCTAAATAATGAAAAAAGGAGATAAATTTGAAGCAAAAACACTTTAAATATTAACCTATTCATGTCGTAATATTTTAAAATGGCTATTTCATTATTTAGTCAGTTTTACTCTGCTTGCCTAATCTGTTTTTTACTTTGAAAACATTTACAGTTACAGTATCTAAAGCATGCTTAGGAAATTAAAAAAAAATCAAGTAAAAACAGCAAACAACCAACTAGAATGAAAAATACACAGTTCCCCAATGTAAGCCATTTATAAAAATTGAAAACATTCAAAGAAATAACAGCCTTATACAAACCCTGATTAAATGCACAATGCTTCCATTCCTTGTCTAATGACAAGCAGATTAGGGCAACAAGGATATTCCACAATAGATACCCATAAGGAATGGGTTCCATAATAGATTTTCCTGTGTAGAGAATTACACAATGCTTTGTATCATATATATCTGTTGATGGGTGCTAAAAGTATTTACAGGGATCCAGAAGATTCATTTAAAAAAGGAAGTGGTTAATGCATCTGGGCCTAGGCTACCAAGAGTTTGAAGCTCAATTTCTGTCAAGCTCAAGGAACCAACATCAACCCATGGAGTTACTTCTGAATATTGTCTTTACTGTTCTCTGTTTATAGACAGAAATTTTGCCAAACTAAAGCAACTATATGCATAACTATTAAATACACTCTGTGAATTGTTATGGAGGGTCCACCTTTACCCTCTTTCAGAATGACAAAGATTCCAATCTCCTCTGCTGTCACTTTGCTCTCTGGGAAAGAGCCCTCCCTCCTCTAACTCCAGACTGTACATTTCACCCCAATTTCTGGATTGTGACTGAAAACTGGAAATAAATAGGAAATGTATTTAAATGATCTGAGATGAGAACAATAAGATTCAGCTAGTGGTTTTCCTAATTGCATTGCGTGGACTACTTGCTATTTCCAAACTGTCTGCAAAGACATCTCCATGTAAACAGCATTGATTTCATATTTATATTAAAAATGTAAACAAAACAGAAACATGTTATTTGAGTTTTCTCAGGGATGGTTCTAGAGCAGTCATGTCAAACTGCCGGATGCGTCACACCAAAACCACACCCACCCCATTGCCGGCAATGGGGGGAAAGTCGCGATATGTCACGCGACTTCACGAGTTTGACATGCCTGTTTTAGAGCATATCAAATAATATTTCTTTAATGCCTTAAAAAAGGTATTTCTAATTTTTCCAAAGTATAATTCAGAATAGCTGCAGTATATACAATTAAAGCCTACAGATGCCAATATACTTACAAAGAAAGCAAAAAAACCAACAACCCATTAATCCCATTGAGACTTCAATGACTTAAATTTGTCCTAGCTTGTATGACAAATTCTCAATATGACCTTATAAATTTATCAAAAAGTCAAGTCAGACATCTAGCAGGCATCACAACCTAGGGGGACTATATATATATATATGACTGCCCTTTATGCACTCAGAACAATGAAGATTTTTCTCAAATCCTTTCAGAAAATGAGCCAAATTTGTTTTTAAATAGTGATAAATTAATTATTTTGCCACTAAACCAAGGAGTCTTCAGCCTTCCTGAGTTTGCTGGCTCAAGTTTAGCAGCAATTTCCCCCATATTCAACATGTCTTTCCTGCATACTACAATAAGGATATACTGGTAGTAGCTGTATTTTAGTACAATAGTGGTCCAGTATTTTAGCAATAGTAATAGCACTTGGACTTATAAACTGCTTCACAGTGCTTTACAGCCCTCTCTAAGCAGTTTACAGAGTCAGCATATTGCCCCCGACAATCTGGGTCCTTTTTTTAGTGACCTTGTAAAGATGGCAGGCTGATTCAACCTTGAGCTGGTCAAGATCGAACTGCTAGCAGTTGGCAGAATTAGCCTACACTTCTGCATTGTAATCAGTGTATCATCATGGCTCCATGTCAGTCTAACAAAACTTATAAACTTCTATATGTATTTGATATGGCATTCAGAATATTCAGTCAGAATTTTATCAACCATCCTTCCTGAGAATTCTCAGATAAGGAAAGTTACTCTAGAATAACAGACAAGGGTGCCTTAAAAAAGCAGAAAAGTACATTTAACCCTTACCCAGCACAAAAATGGAAAAACTGAATTCCACAGGAGAAAACCCTGAAAAGATATTTCTCCCTATCTATTGGGGGGGAGGAAAGAGTAATAGTAAGTAGAGAAGTTAAACTAAAGTTCTCTCAGATATAAATCTCCCAGAATTTGCTGGAATAGATATATTGAAGCTTGTATAGCTTGTTGCCCTTAATGATACCATAAATTAGCTATCTTGAGATGGCTACCTCATTCTGTTGTTTTAACTGGAAACAGATACCTGCGTGTTTCAGATAGGGTCATGTTCTCTTGGTGACACCAAGGGCAGAATCTGGGGTCTTCTGTACATAAAGCATGCATTTTATCTCTCTGCTACTGAGTTATGGCTATAAATTTTGAATTTAATCCAGGAACTTCTGAAGAAACACATATTAGATGAACTCCCCTTTGAAAAGTATCATAGTGGATACACTATTGGATTCTATACTATATAGTTCAGAGGTTCCCAACCTTTTGGGCACCAGGGACCGGTTTCGTGGAGAAAGGTTTTTCCAGGGACCGGAGAGTGCGTGGTTTTGTGTGCTGCCTGCATCCCACAGATGGGGCTTTGCTTGTTTGTGTGGACTGGTTGCTGGCATGCTGCAGCCCAGTACTGGTCCATAAACCGGGGGTTGGGGACCCCTGATATAGTTTACACTAAATTTGTTTTACAAGGATTTCCTCTGTCTTTATCAAAAATCAAGAAAGACAATGCAGATTTTATGATTTATTGAAATTAGAAATAGAGGAATTAAAAAACAAATGATTTCATGCAGTTCCAACTGAAATAAGTCATGGAGATTTCCTTACCCATTCATGTGAGCATGCAATCAACTTTTTACATGTGTTTGCACATAAAAATATACCTGTTTGCACCTATCCAAAAATAACGGTGCATGATTAAATATAACTGCTTGTAAAATAAAGTACATCATTAATAACTATACCATAAGTACCATAATGAATGATTAAATATAATTGCTTGTAAAATAAGTACACCATCCTTGCATACAATAACTAGTCTCCTTACACATAAAAGTGCACCATATAGATAGATACACAGCCATCCCCTCCTTTCCCTTCCCTTCAGTCTAGCAGAAAGAGTGAGGGGGAAGAAACAGGTAGAGTAAGGATAGGAATGAGTGGTTGTACAGGGGGAAAAAAACAACTGGGTAGAAATGAGGCAAAGAGAAGTGACAGGGAAGAAAAGGTTGTTTCAGTGTTATAAAGAGAATTAAATTACTGGGATAGCAGTCCTCCCCAAGGGTTTAGAGCAACAATAATTTGTACTGACTGCCAATTCTTTCCCTTTTTACATTCCAGTGTTGGTCAGCCAATAAAACCCACACTCCCATTCACACAGTATTTTTTTTTTACTAGAAATTGGGAAAAATCATTTTCCAATCAGGTAAACACAGTAGTTAAAAATGGCGCTGGCTATATTTGGTCTTTATTGGGCTGTTCTGAGATCCTATGTCTGGGGTTTATTTTTTTTCAGTTTGTCTGTCTGCTACAAAATACAGGATTCAGGGACTACCACTAACTTCTTCTTGTGTGTAAAGGATACCAGGTTGGGGGAAGCAACGAAGCTGCTTCTATGATAGCTTCAGCCATATGGTTCCAGGGTGTTTAAGTGCTTTGGAGGAATCCAAAGAATAAGGGGCAAGAGGCAGCATTTCTGCCAACAAGAGAATGCAGCATTTTTCAGGGAGCAGCAGCTGATTTGAAGTTGTAAGTGCCTTAATTTATGCACTACCACCCCAATTATGGGGACACAGGGATAAACTGCCAATCTTAGATCAGCGCATCCTTTGTATATAGAAAGAATATTTGCTATTTTTCAGTCGCCTACTGTTGAAGGAAAAGTCTTCATCATGGTTCAGCCCAAGCCGGGAATAAACAACATGGTGATTGCTTTAGAAAGAAGGTTGCAGTTTACTGAAGAGGAGAGCCAGACAGAAAGATGGCTCTTGAAGAAAATGAGAGAGAGCACGTGTAGGGAGTGGGTTTTTATACCCTCTGGGCCTTTTGTTTGGAGTTGTTTCCTGTTCCTGTTTGAGGCTTTGTATTTCCTGTTTCATGTATTTTGACCGGAGTCTGGGTGTGCCCTTTGGCATCTGTGGGTTAATCCTATTATGTCCTGTCTTAGAGTTTGGGTGGGGTATGTAGATTTTAGGTGTCTTTGTCTTCCTAAGCTTCTAGCTGGAGGGCTCCAAACTTCCTGAATGGATTATTTACATCTGCATTTTTACAGAGCTGTTTTCTGCTTGGGGGAGGGAGACTTGGGGCTATTAAAAAAAACGGGGATGCTTTTCTGCCTCTTTAAGATCCTTTGAGGAAATATATTTTTCTGCCCTTTTAATATTTCCTTCTCTGGGGGAGGGGCCGACTTTCCACACTACAAAGAAAAGTTCATAATTCCTAAAGAAGTCAGCACTTACTGAATTCCTTAACTTTTTGTATTTAATCAACAGGACAAATGCTATCCATGTTTACATTAATGAAAGCCTGAAATTTATCCCAAGAAGAGTCTCCATAGGCTTGTTAGGGATAAGCAGACAGGGAACCTCATATTCCTGTACAACTTCATAAATCCCTGGAAAAAGCAGTGCTACAGATTTTCTTCTTCTCCCATGTTCACAGTGTTAATTCAGCACCTACAATAGCTTACAGGAACAAAGGAAGATAGGTCATAAAGAGTTCACCTCTTTTAAAAATACATCTGAACATATGCAGAGAAATATCTGATTGCACTAATGACTTTTATTGCTTTTAACATGTACTCACTTAGCCAACCAGGTGAAATTGATTTATAGCTGCTTTTTATGAGCCAAAAGTCCAAGCAAGCAAAGTAGGGGGGGGGCTTATTTGGATTGTTTTTATTTTGGTGGTACATGTGTGACAAGGGCTCCAGCTTCTCCTGGTTCTCATCCTGGTTGAAATTTGTGAGAAAATTCAATTTGAGCGAATTGAGGGAGCCTCTTTTTTTTTCTTCTTCCTCAGCTCTGAGGGAAGCTCATGGCCACCTGAATCAAAACCAGATGTCCTTATCAGGCCTAAAGATAACAAATTGCAGATTGAGATCCTGTCAATGGCAGACCACCAGCGCAGGGGGTTACAAAACTCACTCAACGCGTGAAATTCTAGTCCGATGCATATTAATGCTCAGCAGATCTTGAGCCCTCTCTCTTCTAATTTAGGGCGGGTGCGTCAATTCTGCAAAACATTCCTGCATTCTAAACCGGTCATTTGAGATTGTTTAAGTGAAAACCAAAGGCTCCTTTGCTCCCAAATTTCCCCCTCCCCCCTCCCCTGGGTTGACAAAGACAGAGCTGGCTTGTTTTGGCAAAGACAGCAGGTGCCTTCCCAAACTGCAAGGGCTGGAGTGTCAGCAAAGACTCAAGGTCCAGGGTGGCCAGCTTCGCACTTGCATTTCCCCTGTGTCAGCTGATATACCTGCCACCCACACAGTGAAAGATTCTAGCTAGTGTAGAAACATTCAAAGGACCTGACCTTTTACTCCTCCTTCATCCGCCCTGCCAACCCATTCCTCCAATTTCTTTGGAACAGCTTGGGCATATGAAGAATCTCTGCTTTTTTATAAACAAAAAGACAGGGAACATTTACAATCTTAGGTCATGTAACACTAGCCTAAGATGATTATTAAAATACAGTCATGTAAACAAATGATTCCTTAAATCCTTTGCATTCCCCTTTTTGGCCTTAGTCAAAGAAAAGGTTAGGAAGGATTTACTGGATTGTTGTTGTTGGGTTTTGTTTTTTAAGAAAATGTTATTTGGTGCTCCGTAGTAAAGGATGTATATAATTGCAAAATAGAAATCCATGCTGTATAAACTTTTCATCTTTTCTTTTTGTGATTCTGGTGACACATTAACTTTACATCGGATTTTTAGTGATGTCTTGGGAATCAGAATCTTTATTACATTAAGAATGACATTTTTGAACATACATTTGGTCCCGCCAATAAATCTAGTAAGTTGCTTGTGTAGCTCACTGCTTTTAAGCATGTTCATCCAGAGGGAAGGCCAAATCAGTTTAGTGTACTTGTGTTTATATAAAAAAAAGGTGCTTGGGATTGTTATGTAGATATGCTAAAAAATTAAATATAAGCTCCCTAAGACTTAAGAAAGGGCAAAACTGTTTTCATAGTGTGGCAGGAATGTAAAAGACTCAGTGGGATGTTCCTGACATAGAGGGAAAGAAATCTCGACTGAAACAATATGCAGAACAATTTAAAAGCAGACGTGAGGATAATTATGTTAAATCAGAGGTTTAAAATTACGTAGCTGAACAGTTGGGGGAAAAAATGCTCTTCTTAGATTTTCAGGACCTTGCCATGGGTTTTGATATCATTAGCCATCTCATTCTTCCAAACTATGATGGGACAAAAAATGCTGAATTCAGCAGTGAGTCTAAGCAGTCCCATGAAGCAAACTTACAAGGAAGCATCAAAATGTTGCTCTTTCATTCTGTGCTCATTCTGGGATTTCCACAAGATTCCACCTCACCTCTCAATCCACTGAGCTTTTCTAGTGAGTAAGGGTGACACGACATCACCCCTTGAATGCTATATCTAATTATTCTATTTTCCTTTAGATTCTAGGGAAATTATATTTGAAACCAGGATCATAAGAGGAATAACTGGATGGTGAAGCTAATGAAGTAACACTTTATTATGATAACATTGTGGCTTGCGTATTTAATGGAATTACTGCCAGGCAGAAAGCCTCTTGCATTTTTTTCTATAACTTGATGAAAGAAAATTTGCTTGAGAATTATTTCTTTCAAAATAAAAAACTGAAATAGTCTCATGGATTGACTGTGATGGGTCTGCATTTATTTAGATTGTTGTTGTTGTTAGCTGCGAAGTCGTGTCCGACCCATTGCGACACCATGGACAATGTTCCTCCAGGCCTTCCTGTCCTCTACCATCTTCTAGAATCCATTTAAGCTCATGCCTACTGCTTCAGTGACTCCATCCAGCCACCTCATTCTCTGTCATCCCCTTCTTCTATTGCCCTCAATCTTTCTCAGCATTAGGCTCTTCTCCAGTGAGTCCTTCCTTCTCGTTAGGTGGCCAAAGTATTTGAGTTTTAGCTTCAGGATCTTGCCTTCTAAAGAGCAGTCAGGGTTGATCTCCTCTAGGACTGACCGGTTTGATCGCCTTGCAGTCCAAGGGACTCGCAGGAGTCTTCTCCAGCACCAGAGTTCAAAGGCCTCAATTCTTTGGCGCTCAGCCTTTCTTATGGTCCAACTTTCACTGCCATACATTGCAACTGGGAAGACCATAGCCTTGACTATACGCACTTTTGTTGACAGGGTGATGTCTCTGCTTTTTAGTGTGCTGTCTAGATTTGCCATGGCTTTCCTCCCGAGGAGCAAGCGTCTTTTAATTTCTTGACTACAGTCCCCATCTGCAGTGATCTTGGAGCCCAGGAAAATAAAATCTGTCACTACTTCCATTTCTTCCCCATCTATTTGCCAGGAATTGAGAGGGCCAGATGCCATGATCTTGGTTTTCTTAATGTTAAGTTTCAACCCAACTTTTGCACTCATTTATTTAGATACTACCCTTGATTTGAGCCAAGTTATGAAATACAAAAGAGATATATGACAATAGCCTGTCTTTCGCTGAAATATTTTTCTAGATTATCTGTTTATCTGCCCTGACTTGGAAAAAGTTGAAAAGACAGAAGATGCAACCAGGATCATAATTTTTTGGGGTGGGGGGAGAGGACAGCACATGAAATCACTACCAAAACATACAATTTGAAAGACAAATTCTTTGTACAGAGATATTTCTTTTGTTACATCTAAGAGCCTTGGTGGAGCAGTGGGCTAATGCCTCCTTAAGTAACATCAGCTGCCTGCAATTATTGCAGGTTCGCATCCCACCAGGCTCAAGGTTGACTCAGCCTTCCATCCTTCCGAGGTAGGTAAAATGAGGACCCAGATTGTTGGGGGCAATTAAGCTGACTTTGTAATAATGCCGCTTGGGGTGTGTGTGTGAAAGCCCTAATAAGCAGGCATATACATAGAATGAAGGCTACTGCTAAGCTTGTAAGCCGCCCTGAGTCTTCGGAGAAGGGCGGGATATAAATGGAATTAAAATTAAAAAAAATAAAATAAAAATATTTCACAATATACATAATATTTTAAACATCAAAATAGGCACATAGTTGATTTGGTATCACAATCAGAGAACTTCTAGGGGACACAAATCAAGAAATCTAAGAGTGAAAACTTTTCTTTAATTGCTGTGTGAAAGACAAATATACAGAATTTCTAGGATGATTGGATAGACACAAAACCTCTGGACAGATATAGAGGTGCCACCTCTTGACCCAAGAATCATGTCCACACAAGAGACTTATAGTATCTTCTAAAATCTGGTAAACAGAACTATACTAAAGCAATAAGTGCAAATTTTATAACACCAGCTATGGCTATGAAGCTACTGTAAGTCATTAGTAGGGAAATGGCCAAAGAAAGCTCATTATCTTTAATGCACTGGAAAGAGAAGTTTAGCAGGTGCAAAAAATTTTTATTGCAATTATAATTTAGCAAACCTTTAAGCCAGCCAACCCTCTCTTTGGCACTCATCTCTTAAAGACTCAGGATCACTCTTTGAGATTAAGCTTTCGTAAAGTTAATCTAACATAAAATGCCCCTTTGTAGTATTCAGGGGGGAAGAAAACCTCAATAACTGCAAATAAAATATAAAATTTGTGCTAAATATAAATGGACCATGATAGGCAATGCCAAGCACTCTATTGAAGAAGAAATTATATTTATGTCATTATGAACTTTTCTAATTTCAGTTGCTTTTTTAAAAAAAATAACATAAAAAGTATAAGAAAATTATATTTGTGTTCCTCATGGCTTGCCACTAATGATAGTCTTGAACAGCCTTTAGACAAAGTAAGCCAAATTGGTTGGCCTCATTTAGCTTCATGTCAGGAAATCAAACATGAAGCAGGATGCAGTAAAGTACAGAGGAGAAATGATTGGGAGAAAGATGAGGATATTGTAAACAAGAAATATGGACCTATATGGATCCAACAAGATCACTGAAAATAAGCATAGCCTTCTGGGTGGTAGAACTTCTTTAGTTACCAGAAAATATGTCACTTTCCCCACTCAGAGTTAAGGAATTATAGAAAAGAGAAACCATTTAGGTTGTGAAGTCCTAAGTAGTTCTTTTTTCTTTTTTGCTGTCCTAAACAAATTTTGGTGGATTTACCTTGATTATAGAAGTTGGGAGACTAAACCAATCTATATAATCCTTCTTTCCTCTCACACACAGAGACATCCTTCGGATTGTAGTGTGCGGGTCTTTGCTCAAGAGATTATTGTCTAGGACTTTCTTGAATATGAAAGACTGTAATAGAGAACATGTGGGGGGAGATTCTTTCCTACATATTGAGGTTTAACAACAACAACAAAAACTCTGTGGGAGGTATGCACCTTTCCAATGGCCTCATATCTTCAATAAAGTTAAAGTTTTACTAGAATTCCATGGAATCTCTGTTGCATTTCTCCAGTAGGTCTCCACCCCCACCCTGAATTCTTTCCCAACACATGAACCTTCAAAAGAAATAAATATTGAAAGAACTACTTCTAACATGTGTAGGTATCATTCAATGAAGTTCAGGCCAAAATTAATCCTCAAATCCCACGGCTGGCAAAGGTCAGATGAAGAAGAATAAAAAAAAATCACCCATCGGCCTTTGGAAACAGGAACCTAAAATTCAATCCTCTAAACTGCCTTTATAAGAACAGTTATTTTCCAAAGAAGCTGTGTTGTGATGAATGTATGGGCACACATCCTTCCTTTGTATTCATTATTATTTCCTAGTTCTGACTAAAAGACAAATTTTTACTGGGAATCGTAGAGGGATCAAATAATGAACATCAGTCCCATCCCTTCCAGTATTGTCCTACTCCTGAGCCAAAGTCTCCAGTTAGATTTTATTTCTGACTCTATAAGGTTGCAAATCTTTTTTTTTAAAGAAGAATCTTGTCTGAGGATGTTCATTTAGGAATATTAACCTGACTTCTGCAAGTTAAAGCCCTCTATAGATACTCAGTTTAACTAACCCTTTATCCAAGATTTAAAAACACACACGTAAAGCAATTATAGATATCTTAATTAAAGGTAATCCCCGACTTACCACCACAATAGAACGCAGCACTTCCATTGCTGAGCAAAACAGTTGTTAAGTGAGTTTTGCCCCCATTTTATGACCTTTCTTGCCACAGTTGTTAAGTAAATCACTGAGTTGTTAAGTTACTAACACAGTTGTTCAGTGACTCTGGCTTTTCCCATTGAAAAGGTGATCCCATGATCCTGGGACACTGCAACCACCATAAATGCATGCCAGCTGCCAAGTGTCCAAATTTTGATCACATGACCACAGGGAGGCTGAAACACTCAGAAGTGTGAAAAACTGTCAGAAGTCCCTTTTTCCAGTGCCATCATAACTTTGAACAGTTAGAAAAACAATGGTTGTAAGTTGGGGACTTACCTGTAACTCTCTCTTTACTGGTCTCCCTTCTGCTGGGTTTTTCCTTTATCAGACTCTATACTATATTCTTTCCCCTCCTTCCTACAATTTCCTTCCACTCTCCTTTTTACATTCCTCCAAGCCTCACAATTATCCCATTTTTGGTCAGTGCCTCTTTTTCTCTTTCCTCTCGATGACAGCAGAGGTTGCTGTCTGTCAATCCTCCCTAACTTATCTGGCTTCTTCCATTTGATAGTGGCCCTGTTTTTAATAGTTGCTAAGTGATGGTTATTTATTTATTTATTTTATTGGATTTATATACCGCCCTTTCCCGAAGGACTCGGGGCGGTTTACAGGGTATTTAAAACAAAAATCAATACAAAAGTTAAAAAAAAAAAACAATTAAAAAGATTAAATCAAATCCCTAAAAAATAAAAACCCCAATCTCAGCCTAGGCCGGAAAGCTCAAAGAGCCAGGTCTTCAGGTCCCGGCGAAATGAACGAAGGTCGGGGGCAGTCCTAAGCTCCGCGGGCAGCTGGTTTCAGAGGGCAGGCGCACCCACAGAGAAGGCCCTCCCCCTGGGTGTTACCTGGCGGCAATCTTTTACTGGCAGCACCCTGAGAAGACCCTCCCTGTGGGAGCGCACTGGACGAAGGGAGCTTGATGCTGGCAACAGGTGTTCCCTCAGATATCCCGGACCCAGGCCATGCTATGGATTGGTGGTGATGGCTAGACTACCGGTGAAAGAAGGGGGGAAAATGGTGAGGATTGTTTCCTTCTATTTTTTCCCCTCATAATTCTAAAAAATGGTAGCAGTGGGGGATTAATACAGCTACAGCTACGCCTACCTAATTTGTGGGAAGATAATAATAAATAATCGGCTGAGGAATGAATTTAGTCCTTGTTGGAACTCAAATGTAATTCAATGTTTTAAAAATCAATGCAAAAACTGAAATGTAACTATTTTTTAAGCCTTGCAGAGGGACCCGATTCTACAGTGCAGTTGGCCAATAATAAGGAAAGGTATATTAGACAAGAGTCTGCACAAAACTATAAACAATCTTGGAAATAATGCCTTCAATGTATTATATTGCAGAAGAATGTTTGATATAATGTGTGTTTTGAGCAGAATGCCTATGTTTGGAGAAATGTGAATCAAAATATATAGCACATTAATGCTAAAAAAATATTTAAAAAAGTCATCCCATCCCAAATGCATAAAAGATGCTTGCTCCTGAAACAAGATGCATTTCAGAAAGATATGAAAAAGTCTATTCTTGAGGTATATGTTAGAATGCACGTGTTTTTCCTGCATCCCCCCCACCCCAAATTACTACATTGTTATTTTTTATTCACTTCGAGGGGTTCAAAGTGGCTTCATTCTTCAAATTGATTCTCATAAGTAAGCTTGCATGTTTAATTATTTGTACATTTTGAGTTTTATGAATTTTTAAAATTGTTTTTACTGCAGGTCCATTTTCATGTACATACGCCTATAAAAATATATACATAAATACACACTCCTGCAGCTTTCCTGGCAAGAATTTGGAAGCGGTCTGCCATTGTCAGCTTCCTGGGGCTGAGAGACTGGGACTGCCCAAAGTCGTTCAATCGGCTTTGTGCCTAAGGCAGGACTCTAAATTCACAGTCTTCCAATTTCTAGACTGATGCCTTCCTTAACCACTACACCAAACTGGCTCTCTTATTTTCTAAACGTACCCTCAGTAGAATAAATATCTTGACCTTTTTTAGCTTTCAAACATCTTATTTTGCTTTCATTATACTTATGGTGGAGCAGTGGGCTAATGCCTCCTTAAGTAACACCAGCAGCCTGCAATTAGTGCAGGTTCGCATCCCACCAGGCTCAAGGTTGACTCAGCCTTCCATCCTTCCGAGGTAGGTAAAATGAGGACCCAGATTGTTGGGGGCAATTAAGCTGACTTTGTAATAATGCCGCTTGGGGTGTGTGTGTGTGAAAGCCCTAATAAGCAGGCATATACATAGAATGAAGGCTACTGCTAAGCTTGTAAGCCGCCCTGAGTCTTCGGAGAAGGGCGGGATATAAATGGAATTAAAATAAATAAAAATAAAATAAATAACAACCAAAATCTACCAGCAAACATTCTGGAACAAAGACAAAATCTGCCCAGATCTGGCCATGGATTTTCTGGCACTGTAGCAGCTTTCTTGCAGTGATCAAAACAATATTTTCATCTCTATTAAGAATTGTGTCCGTTGAAGGCAAGTTGATGTCATACAGAAATTTTGCTATACAGAAACCCAGAAGCTCAAGCCAGCATGATCAACAGCAAGCAATGATGAGTGAAAACCCAAAGCGTCTGAAGGTCGACCAATCCTTTCCTTATAAAAATGAATTGTAGGAAAGGGATCTAGACAGTTGTGTACAGAGGTAGAAACGCCCACGTCTGAATTATTGCTAGGCAAAAATTGACTAATTTGTGGGCTGAGAAATTTGATAAATTACATTCCTGGATTTCTCTCAGGAAGGAGAGATTTTTCAACAATTATTTAAGGGCAGAGGTTCTCCTTAATGCTGACAATAGCTCTGCTACTGGAAAAACTAGTGGGAGGAATGATTGCAAGTGTTCCTTCTATTTAACTGAAATGTGGGAAAGCAGGGAGCTACTAGATTGGTGAGGAAATGAGTGAAAGACACATATCCCTTGGGTCCCACATAACTCTCCATTGAAAGCAAAATTACTTTCATTAGGCTGGATAAGAACTGATTGAAAAAAATGCAGAATAATTTCTCTGTCTTTTCTGTGTGCTAATAGAAATACCACCCATATTTTCTTATAATGCATGTGCAGATTTATTGAGACCCAAACTGCTTTATAAAGAGAATACACCCAGAAAAATATTGTTGTTGCTTCCAACAATAACATTGGGAAATACACAGGGATTACTATCCATCCCCCTTAAATTAGCGTACTCCTTTTTTAATTCCCTTAGCTGCAGTGAATACCACACTTAGAACTAAAATAAGAATTGCTGTATGGCAGGAAAATAATCCACCCCACATCAATTGTGTTTAGTTGCTCTTAACTTTAATGGGGAAGTAAAACGTATCTGCCCATCTTCCCTCCCTTTCTGTATAAGTTTCCTGAATCCAGAATTATTTCCAGGGAGCAGACAGATAGCAGATAATATAGGGGACTGAGATTCTCAGTGAAGTGATGTT
Source organism: Vipera berus (assembly GCF_964194415.1). Classification (NCBI taxonomy): domain Eukaryota; kingdom Metazoa; phylum Chordata; class Lepidosauria; order Squamata; family Viperidae; genus Vipera; species Vipera berus. The sequence goes on from NC_138204.1 coordinate 142,956,754, forward strand.
ATTGCTTCCATCGTAGCTGCCTTGTACTGTGTTACCTTAGTATATTTTCATCGGAGGTTGTGTAAGAAAGAAATGAATGTGATCTAAGACCTGTAAGAAGAACAGGACATTTTTTGGAAGAAAGATTAAACTGCGGTTAGACCTTAAACATGAATGAATAAATCAATGAAATGAATGCTCTGATTCAGAGCTCTCTGAACACTGAATGATGATACTCTGTAGTCTCCTGCTATCTCTTCACATATCCAGGCATCCCTGTAGACACCAAAACAAAATCGTTTGTACCTGCTTCATTGATATCACCAGGGCTTTTTTTCTCATAGAACGCTCAGAACGGAGTTCCGGCACCTTTTTTGGATGGAAACGTCTAGGTTAGGCAAGGCGGGTTGTATGACATGTGTGAGTTCCGGCACCTTTTTCTTTTACAAAAAAAGCACTGGATATCACATTGAGAGTAGGTGTCAGTTTAGATTCTGAACCGAAATAGTTCTCATGGGAGAAGGACGAGGGGCTGCTATCGAGGAAAAAGTCTTTTTTTAAAAAGCAAAAAGGCTGTGGGAAATAGAAACTTTAAAAACAAAGACTTGGAAAGGAAGTGATGTCTGGCAGCTACAATGGCTGATTTGGACATGGTTCTAGCAACTGTTCAAGATGCAAAGCTGGTTTCAGTCCAGAGAAGGGGTGGCCAATGATCCTAACATGTCCAGCTCTGTTGATCCTGTAGAAGGCTTGTTTGAAGCCCATGGAGCATTTGAGAACACAGTCGGGGAAAAGAATGCTGAAGAGGAAGACTGTAAGTTAAGAGCCATTGAAATAACAGTCCACATGGTTGCTCATTGTCAGTCTTGCCAAGGTCTGGTACATCAACTTATGCAATACACAGGTCCTACTGACTCTTTTTATCTTAACTAACTTTTAGATAACTAGAGTGATGTACTCTTCTATAATGCTGCCAAGTTCTGTTTAATGGAGCAAGTTTCAGCAGGAGTTCTGGGTGTGCAGCTCACAAAGTGTGGTAATATATGGGCATACTGTGACATGCCTGAACCTGCATGCATCACTACAGTTTCTAAATGCTCAAGGGCAAGCCACATACAGCACATTGGAACACAGTAATCTAACCAAGAGGTGAATTAACCTCAAACCACTGTAAAACAATGTCCCCTACTCCCTAAGCTTGTATAGAAGTGCCCCATAAATGATGCTATTAAGAGATTGAGAGATCTAGAAGGGCCAAGATGGACACCACCCCTAACCTGAGACCATCATAGCTCCTCAACAAATGCAGCCAAAGTTACCTCAGAAATATAATCTGGTCTGAAAACCATCTGAAAAGATTCAGAATAATCTGTTTTCACCAGAGCTATCTAGGGATATAAGCCTATCACCTTCTCTTTAAAAAGAAAAGCTGGAGATTGGAGGGAAGTTGTCCTTTATTGTTGGATCCAATGACAGCATTTTAAAAAGAGCAGTAATCACTGCTTCTTTCAAAGCCCCAGAGCCCGCCCACCCTCCCTCACAAAACAACTGGATAGGAAACACTGAGCATGCCAATTTTTTCTTATGCTCTTCATTTAAAAAAAAAAAGTTCAAGAAATTGGGCTTGGGATAACAAACAGAAATAAAAAAATATATCTCCAACAAAAAATAGCTCTAAATAGTTCTGGGCCAGCCTAACCAATTTTTCATTGGTTTAATCCAGTTCTAAGGCATCCAAGAGTCAGTCCATGCAAATTCCCAGGAGATCAGCCAACCAGGCAAAGCTTTCACAGTTTCCACAACAGATATATATTTCATCTACATACTCTAATTTATAACGTTGTTAAGCTACTGCATTTTAACATAATATTGGCAGAGAAGAAAACCACATTCAAATAAGGACAAATTTCCGGAGCATTAATGTAGAACCTGATTCTTTAAGTACCTATTCCATTAATTTAAGGATGCACGTTATATAAATAAGGTGCTGATGAAATATTCAGTGTAATTGCCATGGTGATGTATTTTAGGCATTTCTTGTGCTAATAGAAAGCTATAGTTGTTTTAAATTTCTATTTCTTTTCAGTTTTCTGTACATAGTTTGTATTATTGAGAATTGGGGCATTTTTCTATTTGCACTTAACATTCCTTGGTAACATTTTTTCCATACTGTCTACATGTTGTTGTGTTAATCTTGTATATGTCCAAGAATGAGATGGGTTTAAGCTGTGCTTCATAGTGGTTTTCCCCTTAAACTGACAGTGTTCACCATGAGTTTCAGAGTGTATGAAAGCTCTGAAAACTTTGTATCTCACTAATCTGGAAGGAATTTGAAGATACCAATGACACAACGTAGGATGAAAATTGGCAATGGGGACAGCCCATTTCATGCTGGTGATGACCTATAAAGCCCTAAATGGCATGGGTCCGGATTACTTACGGGAGCACCTGCTGCCGGCATCAACTTCCCTTCATCCAGTGCGCTCCCACAGAGAGGGCCTCCTCAGGGTGCCGCCGATCAGAGAATGTCGACTGGCGACCCCCAGGGGGAGGGCGTTCTCTGTGGGCGCGCCAGACCTTTGGAACCGCTTACCGGTTGAGCTCCAGATGGCTCCCGACCTTCACTCCTTCTGCCGTGATCTAAAAACTTATTTATTTGAACAAGTCAGCCTGGTCTGATGGGTTTGGGGTTTTTAATATTGATTTTAATTAATTTTATTGTATCGGGCACAATATTTAATTTTTCTTAACTTTTGTATCTTGTATTTTTAATATATTTATTGCCCTGTACACCGCTCTGAGTCCTTCGGGAGATGGGCGGTATATAAATCAAATAAATAAATAAATATATATATAATTTTCTTCTGATTGAAAGATGGATGGACATTGCTTCTCTCCAATGTCAAATATTACCTAAATATTACACATCAAGTATTCATCAGGTTAAGGCTAGAGGAAATATTGTATATCAGAGTTAGTTGTAAAGATTTGGTCTAGAAGTTAGTTTTTGTTTTGCTGTTTAGCAGCTCCGAAATGTGAGAGATACACGAAGTGGCCAAATGCCATCAGTTTAGAACAAACTTCAATGTTTCCGCAAGTTAACTAAACATTGTTGGAGTTGCTGTCTGGCCATATCTGGAGAACATCAAATTCAAGTATCAGTTCAGTATCTTTGCAACCATTTTCAGCCTTAAGCATTCTATTGTAACTTACATGTTTTACTAGAGAAGAGGTCCAGCATCTTCCATTCACAGGATGCTTGTGAAAAGTTGAAAAGGTGAAAGGTTTTCAGACGGATATTAAGGGATGTAGGCCACATGATCAGGAAGGTTTTAATGTGGGACTTCCGGTAGCGCTGCCACACTGAATGGCGGCGTCCCAAAGTCGCCCGATTCTGGGAAGCGTCAAAGCACCCGGAGGCAGCGAAAATCAGCTGTCCCGCGGCGCTGGAGTTTCTCCCTCGGGAGAAGAGGGAGAGGCGAGCCTGCCTGGGTAGAGGTAGAGCTCCCCTGTGATTCTCCCAAGTAGTTTGGGGGATAACAGGGTGAGCCCCCTCGGAGCCCAGGCTTTCTCCGCTCTCAGGACGTTTTCACTCCAAAAGGAGCGGAACCAGATGCGACAACTGCACCTGCTGCTTAGATGGGACTATGAGTATTTTGTTCTTTGTAAAGCAGGCAGAGCAAAGCAGGAAGATCTGAATTTTTAAGTTGGATTATAACTTTAACTCAGCTTCATTATCTTCTTCAAGTTTCAAGTTTGAAATGGAGTAAAAATGGTGCTGGAATGTTTCTTTCCTGTGCGAAGTATTGGCTAATAGATTAATGCAAGTTTTGAAACAAATGATTCATAGTGATCAATCGGGATTTATATCTGGGAGGTATATGAAATATAACGTAAGACAAATTGTAAACTTGCTTGAATACTTGGATAAAAACAACCAAGTCCCCGCAGCATTGATATTTTTGGATGCAGAGAAAGCCTTTGACCAATTGAATTGGCAATTTTTATTAAGAGTTGTTGAGGAGATGAATTTTGGAGAAGGTTTTCTACATGCTATTAAAGTTATATATCAACAACAAACTGCACAAATCATAGTTAATGGGGGATTAACAGAGACCTTTAAAATTGAAAAAGGTACAAGACAGGGATGCCCCCTATCACCATTATTGTTTGTTTTAACATTAGAGATTTTATTAATCAAAATTCGAGAGTCCTCTATGATAAAGGGAATTAAAATAAAACAGAATGATTATAGATTGAGAGCTTTTGCTGATGACTTGGTTGTGACAGTATCCCAACCGTTACAGTCGGTTATAGATTTGATGGAAATTATAACTCAGTATGGTAAGGTTTCTGGGTTCAAGGTGAATAGTAATAAGACTAAGATATTATCTAAGAACTTATCTATGAGTGAAAGGGATATGTTATCTAAATTAACAGGTTTTGAAATAGTGAAGAAGGTTAAATATTTAGGAGTATATATTGCAGCCTCAAATGTAAAATTGTATAAGAATAATTATGAAACACTATGGTTGAAGGTACAAAGGGACTTAAATAATTGGATCATTCACAGGAAAGATATATTTCAGTTTGGAGGAGATGGATAAATTATATTCAGAACAAATATGGGACTAAAAAGTTCCATTTAGCTTATGAGTAGATTTTAGTGGGATATTGTTATTGGTACTTTGTTTGTAGTTATGTTAAAGGGGAGTTAAAGCACATTATGAATTTGGTTAATTGTATATTATGCATAATTTTTATTTAGAATATGATTATTGTAACTATAATCCTGTATTTAGCTCTGGGAAGTGGGGGGGAAGTGGGCGGGTTTGGGGGGGGGGGATTTTGGGGATATATTGTAAAAATTTGTTTTTGTAAAACTCTTTAATAAAAAAAAGGAAGGTTTTAATGTGTTTGAGCAACATGGTGGAACTAAGGTAACATACGACCAACAATCTTTGCTGGCATGGCAAGTTTCTAGCTGTTTCAGAACTGTTGGTGAGACTGTTAAACGTCGTTGGCGCTGTTTGAAATTCTGCCAGCAGCAAGATCTATTGTAAATCAGGGCTGTTTCCAAAGGAGGCAGAGGAGGAGAGGTCCCGGGGCTCATGGAGCAAAGGAACTGGATGAGGGTGTCGGCAGGCCCAGAGGAAGAGAGACAGGCTTTTGGGGGAGTTGGTGGCAGCGGCAGCGTGCTTCAGGGGTGAAAAGAAGAAAGGCCTTTTTAAGGAAAAGGTGGAAGAGTCAGGATCAGAAAAAGGAAAGGAGGCGAGGTTGTCGTGCAGGAATACAAGCTAATTTGAGGGCTAATCCACATGGAGCTCCGTTTCCATCTGTCCTGTTTGCCATCATACGCTCCCTGGAGACTAAAATGGACAATCTGAAACTTGAGCTGGCCACGAACAAGGAGTGTATATCGGAGATGGTGACCCTTTGAGAGCTGTATGCAACGAAATGTCATTTTGATGTATGCCGATTGGTGTACATTCAAAGTGACAGTGAAGTGATGATGATGATGATGATCTTCATTTCTTACTTGTAGCCATTTGTGCTCCATGCACGAATGACTGCAAAAGGCCAACTTTAGCCATTCGTGCCCATGTCTTAAAAAAGAAACAGTGAACGTTTGGGCTCAGTGTATCAAAAATTCAGAAAATGCCTAACTTGACTCTTGTTTTGTATTCTTACAAAACAAAAGAGAAACAATTCTTTATGTAGTCATATATTTAAAAAAATAAAGGTCCAATCATGACCATCAGACCAACAACCCCTATTCTCCAAGTCTCCAAGAATCACACAAGAAGGAGGCATGCTTTTGAGGATGGATTGTCAGACGTTGATGAATGCTGGCATGTCAGCTAAAACACTGTGCATGTCACCTTGGACACACATGCCCATAGATTCGCCATCACTGTCTTAAAAAGTGGCACAGTGCTATCTGTTTGAAATTGTTTTCTCTATTCTTTGATCAGTTAGATTCCAAGAGACAAAATTTTTGGCTTTGTTGCCTTTCATCCAGTCAAGCATCACTTTAAATAATTCCCTAATGAAATGAATCGGGCTGTGTGTCATCAGCATATTGAGACCCCCAAGCCGTTTCCCAAGATTTCATCAAATAACTATTAAATAGCGTATTGATGAATAAGTTGGATGAATTCTTGGAGCATTCCTTCAACCAAGGCCACAGAAAGAAGCATCAATATCTCAGTATTGCTTTCCAAAATATGTTGTTCCAGAAGGATAAAACCACTCCAGAATGTCTGATGTAAGCAGGATGACCCAGGAAATGTCAAGATTAATAACATCAAATATCCCTAAGAGGTTTAAAAGAACTAATAATATTCCTCTTTTCTGGTTCCCACAAGTCAGGCAGATGAGAACCCAAAAAGAAGCTGGAAGCCCCTAGACTGAAGAGGTTCTACTTTTAAAAAGTGGTGTTTATGTACACGTATTATAATATTTCTCAGAAGAACTGGGAGCGAGGGGAATTTGCTTGAAGTAGCCAATACTGAAAAACACACGGATAATGAATCTGTTTTTAAAGTTCAGTGAGACTACAGGATTAAATTTCACCCTTGTTTCCCCAGAGGTTACCCAAACTTTCCCACTAATTGGTTAAACTCAAATTTTGCAGCTTCATCTGTATAAGACGTCATTAATACACAGTGAATTTTGCCCAATTCCAATTAGGTACACGTCCGTGCAATCAGGATTTTTATAGATACAGTATAGCTTTTTTTTTTGTAATTGCTCTGACACTATTTAAGCCACAGGAAAAAGAAAAAAAAGCAATGATGTAATCTTTTTATCTTCAAGTTTGTCATTCCTTTAAATGCACGGAAAGGTACATGGCAGCACCATAAGTATGTACTGTGAAAACACCTATTTAACAACTAGCACTGAATCAGTTGTGTATCCTAGACTTCTTTATTCGTTCACTCGCAGTGTGTGTATGTCTGCATTTGGTATTACTTTTGTATTACTCATGCAACATTTTTCAAGTGAGTTGTCTTTAGGGTCTAAATGGTACGATGGCAGATTTTTGGCAGAAAATGTTGAAAGATAAGGGAAAGAATGTGGCTGACATGTTCAGGAAATTAAAACATTTTACCCTGCAGTTACCATCAGGGACTTTTCAGATGATACATCATCCACCATTGCATGATATCCCTCTCTCCCACACATTTTTTTTAGTCTAATTTTGTACACATATTTGATTTTTTTTTAGCAGGATGACATGTAAAGCAATGCAGGGTAGATTTTCATACAGAAACATAACTTCTTGAGCTTATTTAAGAATATTTCCTTCTCTTTTTTATTGCTAACTTCCCAGTTGCATTTGAAATTGAAGATGAGTATAGTATACTTTAAGTAATCAGGGAATTTCTTTTCATTAAAAATCCATTTTGACTAGAATTAATAATAATGCAGGATAATACAGAATGTTTGAGACTTAATTCTAACTTTGGGCAGACAATCAGTAATCGTGTAGTCCCATAAAATTCCTGCTGTGATTGAAATGCTGTAACGAAGTCTGAAAGGTAATTTTTTTGTAACCAAAAATGAGAGGGGTATATAAGATTATGTATAGTTACAAGGGAATATAAGTGATTTATGGTATCACAAAACCTAACATTTTATTACTTTAGTTTTGAAGATGTAGTTAATAGGTCTCACTATATATTTAACTTAACTTAAAGGTGAAGATCTCTTTCTGAAGATTCAATAAATAATTGCCAGCACAGGGGCAAATATATTGAGAATACTGCCATTTCATTCCATAAACCATCCTGTTTTAACCCACTCTATTATAGTTTTTATAGTTCTAATATTATTATCAGATGTAGTTTTACATGTAGATTTTAGTAAGATAAGGATTTTATATGTTATATTCACTTGGTTTTATGATTACTGAAAGCCTTTCTTTGTTGCTTCTTCACCTTTCAAGATATCTTAAAATCAAGATTTTTTACAACAAAGCTTAGATACTTGAAATTGGTTAACCTATGGGGGAAATGTGCTTTTTCAAAAATTGCATTGAGTCTCAGTTTCAGCCAACACGAACATAAATAATACATGGTTTTAAACAATGTAAAAAATGTAGGATTTTAGGTGCTTTGGTAGCTGGAGGTCATTTTGGCTTCCCTTGAGAAGGCTTCAACTTCTTGGCTACAAATATCCCCTTGAAACCATTATATTGAATGTGAACCCACCAAATTCTTTCCTAATTCCAAAATCACTCCCATGTATAATTTCAAAGACATATAACTAGTATTGTGCCAGATTTTTTTTTATGGATAAATTCGATTTGTGCAATATCTTCCTTCAAGCTGTCAAATTAAAGATGTCTCAAAAGTCAAAATGAAAAGATGGAAGGAGAGGGAGGGAAGTGAACCCCTGAAGCCTGAAATGGTCATGGGTAAGAGAACGCTGCTGTGGTGGCAGTCCTAACAAAAGGCTCTTGTCATTGTACATGCAGGCTAATGCTTAGGTCATCTGGCCATACAAGTCCTTTGACAGAATGCATTGCACCCAGGGCTTTTTTTGTCATAGAATCCTCAGAACGAAGTTCCGGCACCTTTTTTGGATGGAACCTTGTATGGTAGGCAAGGCGGGTTGTATGACATGTGTGAGTTCCGGCACCTTTTTCTTTTACAAAAAAAGCACTGATTGCACCCAACATCACGAGTGGACTTTGGTAGCTTCTAAAAGTATCCCTCCGGATAGCTCACTCTACTCTATTTGTTAGCCATTCCACTTTTTAATCAAGCAAGTGGTACAAAATCAATCATCTCATGGAAGGATGGCCCACAACGTTTCATGGGCAGGATTATAAAATGGCAATGGCTGCACATGGGAAGACTTGAAAGACCAGGTTAGGGATAAGCTGTCATGGAAAAGATCTAACTATATGGTTGCTTGGCCAAAAATGACTTGATGGCGGTGGTGGGATTCAGCCTGTTCACACCAGTTCGGCCGAAACAGTAGCTAATTTTTTGTTGCCCAGGCCCAGAACGGACTTCCGGAAGCGGCATCCACACAGAGAACCGGTTGTTCACATATTTGAATCCCACCACTGCTTGACGGTACATAATTATAGTGAAGATGATTTTGCCCTGCTGTTTCTGTAGCCTCCAAGGCTATCTTTTCTTACTGATTTTTTTTAAATCACATCTATAACATTTCTTATCCACTGATCCTGTGTTGCTGCAGCCTAGAAAATACCTACCTATTTTCTATAGTCTTTTTTTCCTGAGAAATTACATACTGCTTCCCAAAGTCTGGTCCAAAAGGGTGGCAACCATTTGTGAGTTACAGCTTTGCATTAAAGAGAATGTCTCATCTTTATGAAAAAAAGAAAAGAAAATCTTAAAATGTGTGGGTTGGAACTGCAAAAGGCTTAAAAATAAAAGTTCTCATTGGACAGGATGTTTGAATTTCATGTATTCTGATTTCCCAACCCCTCCGTTCCTGCTAGTGGTTTTAATTTTTCTCCCATTACTAGTCCTCTTTATCATTGTTCTACACCAGTCAACTTTTGCCAAAAATCGAAGTTTTGAAAACTTCAAACCAAACTTTTGGAATACATAAGATTGGACTATTGTGCTTAGATATGATAGTGCTACCATTTAACAAACACTGTTTGCTCTTTGGGTGTTAAAGCAGGAGACTAAAAGTTATTTTTGAGTATATGAGTATTCATGTGTCCCCATAATTCCTTTGAAAGACATGGTCACAATCGAATCACAGCACGTGCTGTCTTTGTCACAAAATCAATAAACCATAATAAGCTCCAAAGAATTTCTAGGTTATTTCTTTACCCTTACAACCCTACATTCCAACCAAACTATGTAAAAACTTCATTTCTAATGAGAGCTCCCATTACCACATACCTATCAGAAACACTCCAATCACTCCTATGATTGAAATCATAAATGTGGCACAAAATGTAAGAATTAGACACAGCCTGGCAAAGCCCTCTTGGATTCCTAGAATAAACTTGTGGGAACTGAATTTGAGTGTCTGAAAATCATAACATAGATAGATCTTTTTTTTTCCCTTTAAACCCATGACAATTTGAAGAAAAGCAGTCAGCGGAGAGTGTATTTTTCCCCCTGTATTTCATTCCATATTAAGCAGAGGGCTGTTTTATCCAGGGTTGTATGAGCTATAGTTCCACATCCACTTTTTTTCTATAAACAATAGAACATAATATTATTTATTTAACTGCAGAGCCAGCCACAGCTTTGTAAAATGTCTGTAATTACTGAGTTTCAAAAAGGGGAGGGAAGTTGCTGTAGTTATCTTGCTTGCATAAAAATCCATCTGAATTTGCCAAGAAGCCAAATAAAACACAGTTTGGCTAATGGGTTCGCCTCAAACATAAAATCCCTTAACAGCTCCAAGTTTATTAGTGCCCATTTGCTGAACAAACCTTGGCAGGAAGGCTGATTTTCCATTGGCATGAGGAGACTTAAAGAGGCTATTTGGCAGGTCCAACTTTTCAGCAAACCTGAATCTAATTCGAAGGCTTTACTAATCTCTGCGTCTGGATAGATCTTTGTTGAAAGTTCAGCAGCTCCACTGAATGGAGCAGAGGAGATATTGGAAGAGACAGATGAGAGGGAAGATTGGGGGAAAATCAGTTTCTAGGCTCAGCACAGGGATTAGAGATGGGCAGAGGCCTCCCTCAATCTATTTTAGAACTAGGCCATTCAAATCAGATTAAATTGGAGGACGGCTGCTTGACGCCAATCTAATTTAAAATGAGCCCCCTCCTGAATTGGCAGGATCTTTCATCACATTTCCAATGAGATTCTCAGGAGCATAATAAAGTTCTAAATAGACTTTCCTGCTCTCTAGATGTGTGGAGACTGCAGTTTCCAGAATTTTCAGGTAACAAAACTGTAGCACATTTGAAAGAGGGACAAATGCAGACTTCTATCTATCTATCTATCTATCTATCATCTATCTATCTATCTATCTATCTATCTATCTATCTATCTATCTATCTATCTATCTATCTATCTATCTATCTATCATCATCTATCTATCTATCTATCTATCTATCTATCTATCATCTATCTATCTATCTATCTATCATCTATCTATCTATCTATCTATCTATCATCTATCTATCTATCTATCTATCATCTATCTATCTATCTATCTATCTATCTATCTATCTATCTATCTATCTATCTCTATCTCTATGTTTTTTTATTCTTTGGCATTAGTCATGCCCTTCATTATCTTTATCTTTATAAATTTATCAAAAGCAAAGAGGGCAACAGGGAAGCCTCTCAGGAGACATTAAGCCTCAAAGTGGCATCTTGATGTTAAGATTATACAGTTGTGTCCAAATGTATTGGATGCATTTGTACAATGATGGCCACTTTGTGCTTTATAAAAAAAAAATCACAGAATGTGTGGTTGTGTCCAGTTCTAAAATTGGCCAGTTTCTGTGAACTTTCTCCATAGCTTTCCTGAATTTGAATGGCATTGTGAAAGAGACTATTTCAAATAATTAGATCCCAAGCCATTTATAGTTTTACAGAATAGTGACCTTACTTTAATCTGGGCCAGTAGCTCACAAATACTAGCCTACCTAAATCTGGCAGTTGCATTCAGCTTCCAGATGATGTTCAAGTTTGGCCTCTATGGAACATATTGCAATAATCCAGTCATAACGTTATTATGGCATGGATCACTGATATCCAGGAAGAAAAGTAGCTGGCATACAAAACTCTTCAAAGTGGTAGATATAATTCCCTAAGGAGACATTAGCTATTTTCTGAAACTACTGAATTAATGCCTGTCTCCTAGAGCTTGCCAGTATCAAAGGAGAATGGTGCTGGCTGGGGAATTCTGGGAGGTCCTAAAGTTGCCAAGGTTGAGAAACGCTGGTTTAGACAAATGATCTAGTGTTTAACTTTATTCCGTCAGCTGCTTGTCCACCTCTTCAGCCCACCCCCACCCCCAATTTGCAACTCACTTGCAAATTTTGAGATTTGTTTTAATCTCATCTATATTAATTATAGTGTCTGGTTTGAAGCAGATTAAGATTTCTAGCCACAAAATTTATTATAGTAAACTACTGAGTAGCCTTGCTGAGTCTGTGCCTGGATTAGTCCTAAACAGTCTACATATCACCCACGAAAGTTCTTGGATGATTGATTAATTGATACATTGTGGATGTAAAAAGGATGAAAAAATACCTCCCCCTCTGTTGCCATCAGAGCTATATTATAGGCAGTGCTTTTTTTGTAAAAGAAAAAGGTGCCGGAACTCACACATGTCATACAACCCGCCTTGCCTACCCTACAAGGTTCCATCCAAAAAAGGTGCCGGAACTCTGTTCTGGGCATTCTATGAGAAAAAAAAGCCCTGATTATAGGCATCATTACGGTACCTCACCTTGGACATTTATGCTGCAAGGTCTAGTTTGCTTCTTTGTCTGAAGCTCCCAAACACGAGGAGATTCCAGGCTTTCTGAAGTTGCTTAACAGCCATAGAATCAATGACATTTCTAATTAAATTATTTGGTAGGAAAATAAGCCTTGACCAAATTGCCAGCCCAATCTTCTGAAAAATTCTCCAGAATAATCTTAAATTCCTGGAACCTCAAAGATTTTATGTGTAGACCATCTTAATTTGTTCCAACCCTTAGTGTTTGCTTAAGTTATTTATCTGCAGGACTCTAGATTGGGCAATTTCACTATATGACCTGAAGAGTAGACCAATCCAATGAGATAATACTCATTCACCAATCACAAGAGCACTTACATTATGCCCTAACCCCAAATCTAAACCAGGGCTTTTCAACCTGTGGTACGGGTACCAGCTGTGGTACATTGGCACCTGGCAGGTGGTACGCGACCATCCTAGAAAAGTGGTAGAGGGGAGGGGAATGAGCTGAACCAGTGGCAGCACTGCACAAGCCTGAGCGAGAGATGGCTGGAGCTGCAGGGCTGTCAGGGCTCAGCGGAAGTGCCAGGATCAGTGCCGCTTTCCAGCTGATCGGAGCTTCTTTGGGGCTGTCAGGGCTCAGTGGAAGTGCCAGGATCAGCGCCAGGCTCCAGCTGGAGCTCAGCGCTGATCCTGGTGCTTCTGCTGAGCCCTGAAGAAGCACCAATCAGCTGCAAAGCAGCACTGATCCTGGCGCTTCTGCTGAGCCCAGAAGAAGCGCTGATCAGCTGGAATGTTGCAGCATCTCCAGGGTCTTGTTATTTACATTCAGATGCTTGGCAACTGATTCATATTTATGACGGTCACGGTGTCCCAGGGTCATGTGAAGTGACCAAAACCTGCTGCAACCACTCAGCAGATGGGGGGAATAAAAACCAAACACACACACACCGCTGCCAATTCTCAACAGAAATGCTCACAATAATGAAAATCTCAGATAGGAGGAAGAGCGCCACCGGGCAGGCAGGCAGGTGTCTTGCTCGGCTGTGGCTTGGGGGGCACTTTTTTCAGTGCCATTGTAACTTCAAACAGTCACTAAGTGAACTGTTGTAAGTCGAGGACTACCTGTACTTCATCACTTTTTTCCCTTTTTTTTGTCATCAAGTTTTTGACACCTTGCTAGGCGACTGGTGGTACTCGGATATTGCCATATCCTCAAAGTGGTACAATGAGTGAAAAGGCTGAAAAGCCCTGATCTAAACCAACAAGGTGCATGCAATATATATTAGCCCCATGAGTTTCTGAGACAGCCCCATAATTGTCTATAAAGTCCAAAGTTATACAAGTGGCCACTTCAGCATGCATAAAACTACGCTTAAGACTGCTCCACCCCTCAGCAGAGAGACTGATATTTAAACAAGATTCCTGTTCTGTCTCTCCAACCAAGCATCAGAAGCAAATCCTTACCAGTGACTCCCAGACCAGAAGGCTCCAGCCACAGAATTTCTCCTAACATGAACATTAATCACTGTTAGGCAAAGTAATTTTTTAATAATGCAAACTTGTAAACTAGGGAGCTGGAATAGAGAGCCCATTTGAAGAATCCCATCTAGATAGCGTAACAAGAAAAATTGCAGACTGTCTCTGAACGGATGATGGGCTGCGTTAATTTTAGTGAGTCATACATTTTGGAGACGGTTGCATTATCATTTGAGGAGGAAAGACAGCATGTATTTTTCTGTTGTGTTTCTGAGAGCCAACTTGACATCTTTGCCAAATCACAGAGAACTGTGAAGGAAGCCTCATAGGAAACCGCAAAATAAAATTTGTATGGCCTCAAAGATACATGGTTAGACCACTATTATGCCATTGAAGAGGGTAAGGAAAAACAACCAGTTTGTGGTCATAGGCTTAGACTTCTCTGGAGCCCTCAAGAAAGACAGCAGATCTTTATAGTACAGGCAGCCTTCTGAAGTTAGAAAGCCTGAATTTATTTTGTTTATTTAAAGTATTTATGCCCTGCCCACTACCCAGAAGATTACAAACCATTAAAAAGGATAAAACAGTAACACTGAATAAAATGGATAATTTCACATGAACAATAACATTAATAGTAACAATGAGTAACAGAAAGTCACAGGACCTATTCCCTGCCGAGATAATTATTAGCTAGCCCATGCTAAAGCCTATAATTTTTTTTTTACTTTGTTATGCATTAAGCATCACATATATCTCAGTCTAATTATAGGAGGATTTTGGCAACAGAAAGTCAAAGAGCATGCTGATACAATAAATGTGGTCTTAAAAGTACCTAATACTTCATGGCTACTTAACAAATTGAAAGTAAGAGTAATTGATTCAGTTCTCTTTAACCCGAAGGGAACTTCATGTTACCCTGATGCCACTGAGTCCACTAACAACTCCCCCAAACCAAACCTTGAAACCAATCTCCATTGCTTCACTTCCATAGGCCTCTAAATAGGAAGGATAAAACCACAGTGGCTAAATCTCTATGGAGAGGCAGCCTTTAAATCAGAGGTCTTCAAACTCGGCCCTTTTATGACTCATGGACTTCAACTCCCAGAATTCCTCAGCCAGGCACACTGGCTGAGGAATTCTGGGAATTGAAGTCCATGAGTCATAAAAGGGCCGAGTTTGAAGACCCCTGCTTTAAATGAAAAGATAGTAGTTTCAGATATACTGCACCTGAGCAATTATAAATAGATCACTTCCCATGTTCAGCCAATATTCACAGCTCAATTGAAATAACAATTTGACAGACCCAGAATTAGCTCCAAGACCCTCTTTTATTCTTAATGTTTTAAAGATGAGTCTGTGGTTCATGAGCTTCACTTTCATATTTTATTTTATTTTATTTTTTGGTTCTTCAATGTGGACATTAAAAGCATTCACTTTCATTTTTGATTAGCAATATTTAGCCTGAATGTTATTCCTGAAATGTGGTTAATGTGGTGAGTCAGTGTAAATCAACTGCATAAAAGAATAAGGAATGGGGATTTGTGAATCCAAAATGTATTGCATCTCTGTCAAGGTTCAAGGTAGACCAGACTAGGAACCCAATGCCATGGAGATCAGTATTACTTCTTTTGTAAAGATATTGTAACAAAGACTTGAAAGTCTGAATGCACTTCTTTTATCTTTATGTGAATTAGGGAGAGCTTTCTGAAAGTTTACTCATGTTGCATTCTTGCCCTACACTCAGGCCTCTTTTATATGACCATTTCCTTGGTAGCAGCTCTTCCTGCTATCTTTCAAGGCCACTCCCTCTGCATTCTATGTCCTCCCCTTCCACACAAATTTAATGTGATATTCGTAGAGCCAAGCACAACCACTCGTTTGTGTTTTTTTCAGGTCAGTAACAAGTGTAGGTTTTCCCTCGACCTACATACATGCTGTTCCTCTTCTCTTCTCTTCCAAGTAACACTATAAGACTTTCAGGAGACTTTCGTTCTCTTTTTGATTAACCGTGGCTTGTCACATTGTAGAAACTGATTAACTTTGACCAATCGCTTTAGAAAAACTTCAACCTGTGGCTGAAATTCTGCTTGCCCATAAGTCTATTACAAATGATCACTTTGCAGTCATCAGTCTAATGGGGGGAAGGGGGAGGGGGGTTAGATGTTAAGTGAGAAAAAACACATTAAAGAAGAGATGAGTTCTGCAGCCGCTCTCCATCAATGAAAATGAACAGAGAAGCCCACAGAATTAACCGACAGGCTTGTCACAAGTATGTCAGCAGATTGTTCCCTCCATTACAGCCCCCCCCCACTCCTCTTGCATAGCTGCCTCAGGAACATCTCAATCTAATCACCCCAAGATTGAGAGAGGGAAAAAAGAAAATAGATTTCCTTATATATGTATGTGCACCACACCACAATGAACATAATTCAGAGTATGTTATTCCCTCCAGGATTGTTAACGAGCACTGAATAATCTTAATATTGATTGCCATGTCTCGCAATAGATCTCCTGGATTTCAGGCAGATCCAGATCCATTTGCTATCTGATTTTTGTGCTTGGAGATGCCAAAGATGGGACTACATGCAAAAAAATAGTCTCATTGTGAAACTGCGGCCTCTTCCTTTGTTGTTTGTATGTCGGAATTAATGTTTCTCTCCTAATAAATGTAAGATCTATTTTTATGTAGCTAATAAGTACTGTATCAGTGAATACTTTTTTATCCCTCTTACAACCAGCCCAACTGCATACATTTAACCGTATTGTCTCAAATGACTCAGGTGTAAATCTTTTGTGTTATTTCTCATTTTCCAGATATTGTCTTCTTTGCTGCAAAAAGTAGAGGTTAGTTGCAGGTACATAAAACATCCATGGGCATTAAATCAAATCTAAAAGCAATTTATGGAAAGGAAAGGGAAGGGAAGAGAAGAAATGGAAACCCTTACTTTTTTTTTGTAATAATATTTTTACCACATTTAAATATCTAAATGGGTTGTTGTTGAGCTATAGTGAAATGACATGAAAGAATGGAGAATCAAGCAGCTGCTATAGCTGTCATATTTCTGGTGGCTGAAAATGGATAAGCAGAGCAAAATAATCTCCTGTATTATCATCACTTGTTCTATTTGTGAGTTTGAAGGGGGTAAAAGCAACAATTTCCAAAGCTTAGCTATGTTCTAGCTTTCTCGGCATCAAGAGAATGCATCCTCTTGACTATAGATTTCCAATTCAACACCTATAGATATGTTAGGCCTCCCTTCAGAGTCGCCTTTGGAGATCAGAGTCATTAAAGAAGAAATGAGACTTTTGACACAGCATCAACTGGATCTTTTTGCTGGCCAGAATATGACAGATGGCCATTCTTTTTTTCAATTCGCAGCAAAGATCGCTTTTGCCTATGTCTGTCCAGCAGCAAAACAGCAGGCCTTGCCAAAACAAATAGTTCAAGGTATGAACATTAACAGTAAGCAGTAACTGTGGTGTGAAGCATTCTCAGGCAAATCCAGACATCACGGATACTACTTGGAATATCTGGGATGTCCTGCATTCCTTTGCAGTGAAAAAAGGGCTGCGCCACAGCAATGTGGGTGACAGCAGCCAAGGAAAGGCCATGAGCTTTGCAAAGCCAGCCATCAAGTTTCTAACTATGGCTGATTGAGGGCAAACTGGAATGTACATAAAAGTGACATCTGACGCCAACCACTGTTATGCATAGAATGCATTTCTTTCTTTTTTTTAAAAAATCCCAAACTATTAATAGAAAACTGTAAAAAAAAATCATACCTAGGAGCTTTTAGAGCATTTTATCTGAGAATCTATCCATAACATTTTAGTACAGCTATTACATGAGTCATTGAAATACGCTTGTGTTTGTCGATATGCCGAAACATTACATTAAGAGGAAGATCACTTATATTATATATTTTCAGGCTGCTTGTTGACGTAAAGATTTGCTTCATTCTTGATCCCATTGCTAAAACTATGAAACTTAAGAAAAATATTGAAATGGAAATTCATGTAACTAGCTGAATAGCACAATTATATAAGAACTGCTGCAGAGAAAACTAAAAGGACTCTGTTCTGTAACATTCTAACAGTCAGATCAATAAGGACTACAATTAGCTCACAGAACCTGCTTATTAAATTATGAAAATGTGATAGATAGAAAGAAAGAAAGAAAACAAAGCAAAGCAAGAAAGCAAAAGAAAGAAAGCAAGCACGAAGGAAGGAAGGAAGGAAGGAAGGAAGGAAGGAAGGAAGGAAGGAAGGAAGGAAGGAAGGAAGGGAGGGAGGGAGGGAGGGAGGGAGGGAGGGAGGGGGGGGAGGGAGGGAGGGAAGACCTGGAGACATTCGTCTCTCTGGTCCCTGCTTATCTTTATCTCCTACCCTGACAAATAATCAACTGAACTGTGGCGACTCTTATCTTTTTTATTGCCTTTCCTCACCAAGAACTTCTCATATTGTATCACCAGCAAAGGAGTGATAGAATAAATTAAAACTAATCAAGCATACACACAGCTGACACTCCAAATTTGTTGGGTGTGAATTCAAGCCAAATGGCACAGCTTTCTCCTAGACCACTGTCTCTCACTCTCACCACAGCAGAGTTTAATTTAGCACCTCTCCCGAGCCTTGGGAAACTCCAAAATTTGAGTGTATCCTCTTACTGTCAACATTTAGCTGAAGAAGAAAGAGTCACACAGACATACATCTTGGACTCATATTCTTCCCATAGTTGATTTTGTCAAAGGAGCAACATCCTTTTTCAGTGGCATCATCATCCATGGTCTCTCTTTAATGATGGGCTGCTGTTCTGGATGGCAACCAGCTAATCCACCCCCTCTGCAAAGCTTCGAACAACAAGACTTGTTCAATATGACCATCTTTGCTCTTCAAAATCAGTGAATTGCCATGCAAGAAAGAAAGAAGAGAGGAAAGAAACAGCTGGAAGTTTCACTAAGACACATGTCATACTCCTGCCCTTACAGTTCAGTTTGTGGTACAAGCTGACTAGCTGTGAGAGAACCATATCATTCTGCTCTGCCTGATGCTCTATTATTATTATTATTATTATTATTATTATTATTATTATTATTATTATTATTATTATTATTATTATTATTATTATTATTATTATTATTATTATTAATCATCACACAGTCAGACAGATGTTCAAACTGGATTTGTCATTTTTGTCTACCTATCGAGTAGGTAGGTAGACAAAAGGAACTGGGATAGGCAGATGTGGATGTTTGATGGTATTACAGATATAGTCGCAGGATGGAAGCAGTTCCTAGTAAGGCCGCCTTTTGCAATTGACTAATGACGAATTTGTCAATGCCAATGGTGTTCAAGTGGTGCTCCAGTTGTTTTGGGATTGCACCCAAGGCGCTTATTACTATTGGTACTACCCTTGCTTGCCTTTGCCACAGTCTTTCTATTTCTAATTGTAGGTCTTTGTATTTTGTCATCTTCTCCAGTTGTTGTTGTTGTTGTTGTTGTTGTTGTTATTATATATTTTTTAATAAAAGAAATAATGTATTATCCATCATTTATCATCCTGCACAAATTAAACCTAACAAATTTGATTTGTTCTTAAAGAGCTTCATTTTATAGTTCATCTTTATTTGAAAGAAATGATTGCAAGCATCGCTGTCAATTGGCTGTCATTTGTCATTTGCTTTTGATACCATATAATCAGCATCTGTAAAATCTTTTCTAAAGGGTTTTATAAATAACAATCAGTTCAGAATGTGAACTTTGCCTAGGAGGGTGGGATTTATTAAGAGATGGTCAGTTAACCACTAAATTTTTTTCTCCCAATTGTTAACTTATAGCAAATACAATTGATTAAAAAAGAAAGTAGGTTTGTATTAAACAACTGACATCACCTATAACTGGCTACTTTTTTCATTGACTTTGTACTTTGCTACTGAATACTTTGATTATTTGTATTTGAAATCTGGATCTGTAGTAACTCAAAGGACAGTTAGATAATTGATTCTACAGCTACCCTTTTCCCATTTTAGCAACAGCAATAGCACTTAGATGTACAGGTGAAACTCGAAAAATTAGAATATCGTGCAAAAGTACATTTATTTCAGTAATGCAACTTAAAAGGGGAAACTGATATATGAGATAGACTCATTACATGCAAAGCAAGATAGTTCAAGCCGTGATTTGTCATAATTGTGATGATTATGGCTTACAGCTCATGAAAACCCCAAATCCACAATCTCAGTAAATTAGAATATTGTGAAAAGGTGCAATATTCTAGGCTCAAAGTGTCCCACTCTAATCAGCTAATTAAGCCATAACACCTGCAAAGGGTTCCTGAGCCTTTAAATGGTCTCTCAGTATGGTTCAGTAGGAATCACAATCATGGGGAAGACTGCTGACCTGACAGCTGTGCAGAAAACCATCATTCGCACCCTCCATAAGGAGGGAAAGCCTCAAAAGGTAATTGCAAAAGAAGTTGGATGTTCCCCAAGTGCTGTATCAAAGCACATTAATAGAAAGTTATGTGGAAGGGAAAAGTGTGGAAGAAAAAGGTGCACAAGCATCAGGGATGACCGCAGCCTGGAGAGGATTGTCAGGAAAAGGCCATTCAAAAGTGTTGGGGACTTTCACAAGGAGTGGACTGAGGCTGGAGTCAGTGCATCAAGAGCCACCACACACAGACGGATCCTGGACATGGGCTTCAAATGTTGTATTCCTCTTGTCAAGTCGCTCCTGAACAACAAACAACGTCAGAAGCGTCTTACCTGGGCTAAAGAAAAACAGACCTGGTCTGTTGCTCAGTGGTCCAAAGTCCTCTTTTCTGATGAGAGCAACTTTTGCATCTCATTTGGAAACCAAGGACCCAGAGTCTGGAGGAAGAATGGAGAGGCACACACTGCAAGATGCTTGAAGTCCAGCATGAGGTTTCCACAGTCTGTGTTGATTTGGGGAACCATGTCATCTGCTGGTGTTGGTCCACTGTGCTTCATTAAGTCCAGGGTCAACGCAGCCATCTACCAGGAGATTTTGGAGCACTTCATGCTTCCTTCTGCAGACAAGCTTTATGGGGATGCTGGCTTCATTTTCCAGCAGGACTTGGCACCTTCCCACACTGCCAAAAGCACCAAAACCTGGTTCAATGACCGTGGGATTACTGTGCTTGATTGGCCAGCAAACTCGCCTGACCTGAACCCCATAGAGAATCTATGGGGCATTTCCAAGAGAAAGATGAGAGACATGAGACCGAACAATGCAGAAGAGCTGAAGGCCGCTATTGAAGCATCCTGGTCTTCCATAATACCTCAGCAATGCCACAGGCTGATATCTTCCATGCCATGCCACATTGAGGCAGTCATTGCTGCAAAAGGGGCCCAAACTAAGTACTGAGTACATATGCATGCTTATACTTTTCAGAGGTCCGATATTGTTCTATGCACACTCCTTGTTTTATTGATTGCATGTAATATTCTAATTTTCTGAGATTGTGGATTGGAGTTTTCATGAGCTGTATACCATAATCATCACAATTATGACAAATCACAGCTTGAACTATCTTGCTTTGCATGTAATGAGTCTATCTCATATATTAGTTTCCCCTTTTAAGTTGCATTACTGACATAAATGAACTTTTGCACGATATTCTAATTTTTCGAGTTTCACCTGTATATACTGCTTCACAGTGCTTTACATCCCTTGCTATAAGGTTTACAGAGTCAGCATATTGCCCCCAACAATCTGGGCCTTCAGTTTACTGACCTTGGAAGGATGGATCTTGAGCCTGTGAGAATCAAACTGCTGAATTGCTGAACTGCTGGCAGCTGGCGGTCAGAAGAAGTAGCCTGCACTACTGCATTCTAACCACTGCACCACCGCGGCTCATTTTAAATTGGTTCTTGACTATAGACTTTAGTGCTGCAGTTTAAAAAAAACTGCCATATTGAAAGAACAAAAACAAGATTTACAAAAATAAAATAAACATAAGCAAGTTTATAAGTCTACATGTATCCTAACTTGGAAATAGGCAGAAATTTAAATATATGAATAAAAGGCAAACTTCATTTTGGAATAATTCAGAATCCATCTTTTTCCATTTTAGCAGAACCATTAACTCACTTTGTAAAAGCTGACACTCTATACATCAATTGACTTTTGTCCAGGAACTTAACAAATGACTATGCATTTTGTGTTTTAAGGCGAAAGGAACTCTGCGAGGTTTGACTCTTATCAGAACAACGTTAGGATCTAATTTAAAAGAGATGGGTGGCCCAGTATAAGTTCCTAGTTTTGACTCGAAAACATCTGCAAATTCCTCACAAACAGCCTTGAGGTCTGCTGTCTGTGTCCAGTTAATGCCTGTTATTTGAATGCCCAAAGCCTCAAACCAATCAAGTCCTATAAGACTTGTTCTAGGGCCCTCTACTACTATGACATCCAGGTGCCCCAAAAACCCTTTAAATTTCACCAATAAGGTGGCTTCACCCTTAACTTTAACCCGAGCATTCTGAAAATCTGTTAAAATAATGTCTGACGGTCTTAATGTAGCCCACTGGTTGCTGCGTCTGCTTACAAGGTTGAATGTGTCCTGTGGAATAATTGAGACCGCCGAGCCGGAGTCCAATTCCATTTTGCATGGAATTCCTTGTAGCTCTACTGAGAGCTTAAGTTTAGGCTTAAGGGGACGACAAGCCCCGGTGCGACAAACGCTTCTCTGGCTCCTGAAGAACCCCACACTGACTGGACCCAGGGCCCCAGTACCTTTCCTATTCGGTTCCTCCGACTGGTACTTGGGTGGCCTGTCTCTCTGGCGAGCTCTGCATACCACTGCGATGTGCCCGGTCCTACCACAAGCTCTACATGTGGCCGAATGGAATCTGCAGTTTGTGCGGGAGTGGTTGCCTCCACACCCTTTACATCTAGGTAAGAGAACTGCCTTGTAATTGTTCTCTCTTTGCTGATTTCCGCGGTTTTGCGTGCTTGACTGTCTCTGGAGCTTGTTGATTTCAGGTTCCTCTTCTTCTGACAATTCTCCGCCGCAAATGGCGACCTCGTGGTGGACGAAATCTTCTGTCTTTGGGGCTTTGGTGGGCTGTACTGTTTGTACTGCACCTCCAGCTGCTTCGTCAGCCATGACCTCATCTTGTGCTTCGGCGAATGTGAGATTTGGTCTGGCAAATAATGTCTGCTGCAAGGTTCTGTCTCTCAGTCCTCAGACGAGTCTGTCTCTCAGGGGCTCCTCTAAATTCAAAAATTTGCAGAGACATGCGGCCTGCCTTAGGCCCGCGATAAACTCAGATGCTGTCTCACTGGGAAGCTGCACTCGTTGGTCAAATTTAAACCGCCAGGCCATCTCCAACATTTTTGGCTGGAAATGCCCGGTCAGCTTCTTCTTCAGGTCAGCAAAAGATACTGCTTCGATGGGCGTTGGCGTGAAGAGGTTCTCAGCTAGATCGAAAGTCGCTGGCCCACATACACACAGCAATGTCGCAGCTTTTAGGCCTTCCTCTGCTATCTGGTTAGCTCGTAGATAATTTTCTACCTGTGAGAGGTAAGACGGCCAATCTTCTGGATGTTTAATGTCGAATTCTCTGAGTTTGCCGACTTTTGGCATTTTTTCCTCAATTCCTGTGTTGCTGTTGAATCCTGCTTCTAGTCTCAGGGAACGCTTCCTCTGAGCACGCGGCCGCTAGCATAGTTTACTAGCCAGCTGGGGGGGGGGAAGATGCCTCTGCCCTCCAGCGAGTAATGCCATCCCCTCGTGACTTCAGCCCTCAGGTGGAGAAGCAGGATCCCATCCTCATCGCCACTATTACATTGTGGGCTCTGATGAGCAGGAACGAGAACATGCAGATGAGTACAGACAAACTCATACTTTATTTAAGCAGAAACTGTACTAAGGATTTGGAGTCACCCTGCCACAATATATAGCCAGGCCCTCTGGAAGCAACCAATCAGATTGTACCCATGTTTGCCGCCCAAATTTGACCAATTGCAGGACCGGAGACTTCCTGTCTGGGTTGCTGGAGAACCATTAGTTCTCCAGCAACGCACGTGGTGATATTCCAAAAGCCCAGTACATAACAATGCATTTATTTTGCCTTTTCATAAAATTTGGTGAACTTGCAGAGACAGAAATGCTCCTAGAGGCTCATCATCAGGACCCCAAACTAGAGCATGGACATATCATTTTTATGCTCAGTTTTCATAACATTTCCATCTCACCCCCATATTCAGGGGAAAAAAATTAGAAGACACAGGTATAGCAATAGCACTTAGACTTATATACTGCTTCACAATGCTTTACAGCCCTCTCTAAATGGTTTACAGGTCAGCAAATTGCACCCAACAATCCGGGTCCTCATTTTACCGACCTCAAAAGGATGGAAGACTCAACATTGAGCCACTCAGATCAAGCTGCTGGCAGTCAGCAGAATTAGTCTGCAATACTGCATTCTAAACACTGTGCCACCACGGCTCCACGGAATGATGTGCTTCTGTGCCTATGATCTATTAGTTGGGCAAGCTGATCATTTAAAATTAAGATTCAAACATTACATTTACTTAATATCCCCCGCCTCACATTGGGAATGGAGTTTGGGTAGTTTTTCCATCAGTAGCTAATACTTGGAAGAATGGCAAAGTAAGCCAGAAGAAGTCATCAAGCACTATTTCTCCCAAATTAAATAGTAAGGACACAAATCATGTCTCATGTCAGAATTTTTTTCCCTCTTCTATTCAGTTGTGTCCAATTCTTGGCGATTGCCTCAACATGTCCTTGCACTTTTCTTGGCAATGTTTTTCAGAAGTGGTTTGTCATTGCCTTCTTCCTAGGGCTAAAATAAAGTGACTAGTCCATGGACACCCATCTAACTTTGTACCTAAGGTACCAAGGGACTAGAACTAGTCTGATGCCTTAACCAGTACATATTGGCTGTCTTATGTCAGAATAGAGCTTAACAATTTTTTTCTTTTTTGCTACCCATTAGTTTAACACAGTCATCTTCCTAAACACTAAACAGATCAAGCCTCATAAATTTCAGACAACTAGGATCAGGGTATTTGGGAAGAGGTTTAAGCAGTGGTGGGATTCAAATATCTGAACAACCATTTCTCATATTTGATGCAGGCCTAGGCCCCTGATGCCTAGAATGGATTTCCAGAAGTGGTATCATGCACTTCCAATGGCCCGTTCTAGGCCTGGGAGGCCTCCTCCATGCCTCCAAGGCCTAGACTGGACGTCTGGAAGCCAGCCGGTTCTCCAAATTCATGTAAATTTAGTTACCAGTTCTCCTGAACCAGTGCGAACCAGCTGAATCCCATCACTGGGTGTAAGGCAATATATTTTAAATTTGGGGAGTTGGTTAATTAAATTAAATTGATAGGCAAATCTATCATTCTGAAGCAATTAACTCAGTCAAATTTTGAATACGTATATATAAAGACTTCAAACCCAAAGATAGTCTGGAAAATCCTATACAGTCATCTATGATTCTATAACTTGGTGACAGAGTTATTGAGAGTTGTGTGTCACACAAGCTTAATAACTTATTAATTCTTATGTAATTTAATTTAATTTAATTCTTGAAATTCTCCCCCGCCATCTGCGATTGGATTCAAGACTTTCTTAGGGATCGGTTACAAACAGTGAGGGTCGGGTCTGCTTTGTCCACCCCCCCTGAAGGGCTGTTAGGCTGTGTGCTTAGCCCCTACCTGTACTCTTTATACACTAATGATTGTGTATCATCTAACCCATCCACTGCGATAATCAAGTTCGCAGATGATACAACTGTGGTGGATCTTATTACAGGTGGGGATGAGACAGCATATAGGGCGGAGGTACAAAAACTATCCATATGGTGTAGTAACAACAACTTGCACCTAAACATCGGCAAGATGAAAGAGATGGTGTTAGACTTCCGGAGGAAAAAGGAGGAACCTGCCGCACTTTACATCGGGGAGGACTGTGTAGAGAGAGTTTCCTCCTTTAAATTTCTGGGAGTCTACCTCTGTGAAGATCTGACCTGGAAAGTTAACACAACCCAGGTGGCTAGAAAGGCCCAACAGAGGCTTCACTTTCTTAGGGTCTTGCAGAAGAATAGGGTAGAACAACAGCTAATGACCCTCTTTTACTGGTCTACTATAGAGAGCGTCCTCTCGTATGGTATTGTGGTTTGGTATGCTGGTCTGACAGCCGCAGACAGGAAAGTATTACAGAGGGTAGTGAGCACAGCACAAGACATTGTGGGCTGTTCCCTGACACCACTGGATGACATCGCCAGGGCCCGTTGCCTTGGAAGAGTGAGGAAGATTCTCAGGGATGACTCACACTCTGGACGGTATCTCTTTACTCTCCTACCATCCGGTAGGAGATATAGGAATATAGCCAGCCGTACCAACAGGCTGAAAAATAGCTTTTATCCGTGGGCTGTTAGGCTTTTAAATGGGACATAATCTTATGCAGAATTGACTTGGGAGGCCGGTGTGTGGTGTAGTTGGTTCACATGGTGTGGTAGGATAGAGGGTTTGTTGTCACTGTGTGTTGAGGGGAGAGAGCACGGGGGGGGGGGAGGCTCAGCTAATCTCAATGTACACATGTTGTACTTTGACAATAAAGGTTTATTTATTTATTTATTTATTTAAGGTATTTAAAGTGTGTGATTATAAAAAAAAGGATTTGCTCTTACTGTTCTTACCCTCTCTTCGATGGACGATTTCTATATCTGTGATTCTGACATACATAATACAGAAATGAGAAAGGAGGCAATTTGTAGTTTTTTTAGAAAGGTAATTTTTCCCCTCTTATTTTATTTTCATGGCAAGTGAATATTTATTTCAAAACTGCACCATTGTGGAGAGGGCCATTGGCTACGAGACAAGATAAAACTAAAATAATAGGTCAAAATAGGGCATTAATCTAGTACATATGTTACCCCCAATGTGTGAAAAGATGACATTTGTATAGAACGCCTAGGAAATCTATAGAACGTGTGACTTTTTAGGCAAAGTATGAAATGTCTGTGTAATTTTAATATGCTTTACACTTTCTCTAGACATTGCATATAAAGGCATTATGTAGAATGACAAGAACTATTTGGGCAAATTATGAAAAGAGAGTCATGAAAGGGGTTAAGTTTAGCGTTAGGGTTAAGGATAAGGTTATTGAAAACGAAAGTAGAAATGCAAAATAAAGTACAGAAATTTAATTTCTTACTGAAAAAAACAAGAGAAAAAACCCAATATTGACCTATTTTTTGTAACAAGGAAAGCTGGAATAGCATTTTAGCAGGAGTATTTTATACTTCGCCAGTTTGCTTTTTGGCATTTTATAAAATGTTTAGGAAATGCATGAAATATTGTTTCATACTTTAACATCCATTTTTGGCATTTATAATGTCCTAGGCATTCCATAAAATGCCTAATTTCACACATTTACAGTAACACAAACAACCCATTTTTCCCCATTTTCCGAGCATTGGGGAATTGCAGGAAACCAGAAGTTTCTCAGGTTGTTTCTTTTTTGTTTGTGCTTTGTTTTTTAAAAAATACAACTTGAAGATAGATGGAAATTCATACAGTATGTAGACACTCCAAAATTCACTGCTCTCCCTCCCCTCTTACATTTCTCATGGGACAACCAGCGCTTTTACGTCTGTGCAAAAAAATTCACAACTTGGCCACAAATAGAATTGGGAATAATTTCAAGGCTTATTTGCAATGTGTATTAGGCTTATCAAATGAATAGCTTTTCAACCAGGAGTATGATTATGAAATCAGGGTGGTCTTCTTTGGTTTTCTATGCCATGTGGGACTTTCCATATCCATGACCCCAGATAATAAATACCAGCTTACATCCATGGGACTGCAAGATTGTTTCTCAGAAACCAATTTTTAAAAATTGACATCTGGGAAATTTATGAGACATTTAGCAAGATTATTGAAAAATCCCTACCATGTTTCTATAAAAGTCAGCTGTCAAAAAGTGAAATCACTGAAAAGATGTATATTTCTTAAAACCTTATCTTGCACATTATGAAAACAGATGGGTTTCTCTTTCATCTTTTTGATTTTTGATTTTACACACTGATAATTGTCTATCAGAAGAACACCAAATTTAACAGATAGATACAAACAGAAAAAAAGTGTTGCAGTCAATCTCTTCCTCTCTTCCATCAAGATTAAAATACATTTGGGAAACCTTCACAAGTTATCTACTCTGACTTGTCCCCAACATAGCAATAGCATTTATACTTACAGTATATACCACTCTATAGTGCTTTACAGCACTCTCTGAGCAGTTTACACTGTTAGCATATTGCCCCCAACAATCTTGGTTCTCATTTTACTGACCTTGGAAAGAGGGAAGACTGAGTCAACATTGATTCAGTCAGGATCAAACTGTTGGCTGTGGGCAGAGTTAGCCTGCAATACTACATTCTAATCACTGGTCCACTATGGTTCTTTTATTTCACTAGAGGCAGGAAATTGATGCAGCTTTCTAAGTCAAAATATGGATAATGGTGGCTATTTATTTTTTAGTATTAGTTTTTCAGCCATATTGATCATAGAATTAAGATTTATAAAAGCAACTGCTGTACTCTAAATGGCAGTTAAATTGGCAATTGCTAAACCTAGTGAATTAGACTGAAACAAAAGTGCTAATGCAGAGACAGAGATAAGTATTTTGCCATTTGGAGGGTCCCAGGCTAGGAAAACCTACATAAAGGAAATGCTTATCAGGTTGGTAAGTGTTTACTTTGTGTGATATTTGGGCTGCAAATAATGTAGTGAAGTTAATACAGACAAATGCAAAGTATATATATATATGAAAAAATATACCACAATAATAATGGTATTGATGATGATGATGATGATGATGATGATGATGATGATGATGATAATTGCCATCAGTCAATTGCAGAAGGCAGCTTTACTCAGAACAGCTTCCATCCTGGAACAATATCTGTAATACCATCAAACATCCAGATCTGCCTATCCCAGGTTCTTGGTAAGGACTAGATAGGTAGACAAAAATGCCAAATCCAGTCGGAACATCTGGCTGACTGTGCAATTATTATTATTATTATTATTATTATTATTATTATTATTATTATTATTATTATTATTATTATTATTATTATTATTATTATTATTATTATTATTATTATCTGTATATGAATGAACAGTGGGATATAACTGTCTAAAAAGATCCTCACTGAGTTCCCATGCTGAAACTAGACTTCAGTGTGGATCTCCTGAGTCCAAGCCACATCTTCATCATTATACCATCCTGGTTTTTAAAAGCTAAATTCATTTATCACAGTAGGTGCCCAAATGTCGGACTCTCCAGAGTTGACCACCAGGGACAATAAGGGAAGACCATTCTATTTAGCAGGAGGACTATTTCATTCCGTTAAATGTGATTAAAAGGATATTGTTTATCTAATAACTCACACATACATATAGGGAAAGAGCACTTAACTAAATTAAGTTTTCTAGCCCCTTCAGCAGTCCCCATAGTTTCCATTTCCAGAGCTCCTTTTAGAACAGATTTCTGTGCTTGTTACATTTTGTTGGTAAAGAAGGAAGACAAAATCTAAGCCAAACAGTATACATAGACTGAAAGGGGGGGGAAGCAGTCCTTTTATAGTAATAAAAATTAGGCCGTATTTCAAGAAAGACACAGCTTGTAACCCCACTGAAAAGCAGCATTCCAGACAAACCCTCTGAGAGTTTTGAAGTGTGGAGTATTGGCAGTTCCCCACTTCAAGAATGTGAACGCTTCACACAGATGCTTTGTGAAGTAATCTGGTAAAGAAAATCCAACAAGGAGGAAGACAAGCAGGCTGATAGAACTGAGCTCCCAGATTTCACTTGGTGTAGACTTTCTCAGCCTGAGGGGGAACCAAATGGCAAAATACTCACCATATGGCTGGAAAGCCATCTTCTGGAGAATGCAGGAGATCTCTGCATGTTAAGCCAGCATCCTGCTTATTGCTGTTGCGCTATTAGACATTTAGAATCAGATATATGCTGATTCTAAAGGCATTTACTTCTATGGAGCCTCTGTAGCTCGGCAGCCTCAAGGAGACTACTTTATATGTTCTGTTTTCTACACCTGTTCAGTGAACTGCGAAGACGTGAAAGGTTATGATATCCCTGACCTTCAGAAAATTAATACTGAATCATAATGTTCCATTTTCAAAGACATAAATTGCAAGCAAAATAAAAGCCTACGATATGAAAAAGGCTGTGCCACAGACAAGAAAGGTAAACATTCCGAGCAGTAAATAAGATATATCTTATATATATCTTAAGATATATCTAAGGCATACCACAAGACAGAAATGTAACATTTATTTAATTAATCAACTGACCTTGGAAGGATGACATATGGCTATCCAGTGATGCTGTGAAGTCACTAAAAATGAGTGTGAACTCCCCGAAGCACACCAAATTTGTTCTGTTGAAAGTCAACATTTTTGCCTGAAAAAATCAAAATTTGCATGATTTCAGGGGTACCCTTGATCCACAAGTTCCCCAACCCCCCCTTAAATAATTCAATCATTTTGATAAGTTTCAGCAGGACTACTATTCTTGGAGGAAATTGCTACTATAGTAGAAGATCCAGTGCTGCAGTCTCATAAATTTCTGGCATAATCCACAATGATACAACATGTACCTGAGATAATTATAAAGATAGGTGGTGGATTTGTTTGAAATCAAGTCTTACTTGTATTGACTTGAAAAAGCATATACTGTATATATTTGTTATGACACATGAAATATGGTTCTAGTTATAATTCTGGAGAGGAAGCATGGAGACATAGAAATAGGATTCTGATAAAAAGAAAATATTTGTAGTTCAGGGTTAAAATGACGGATCCTTGGTACTTTCTGAGCTGCACTGATGATGTTACTAATTTGGGTAATGAAACATCTGCAAGAAACAATCAAGCTTAGAGAGCACCAAGGACCCCTTGGAAATAGGATTTTCCAAAGTGATAGAAATAGAAATATAGAATAGAAAGAACAGAAATATAAAGAAAAATAGATAGCTTAGTCATATACTGTAAAACTACTCATTCTTTTCTTTTTTTCCTCCCTCCCTCCCTCCCTCCTTCTTTCTTTCTTTCTTTCTTTCTTTCTTTCTTTCTTTCTTTCTTTCTTTCTTTCTTTCTTTCTTTCTTTCTTTCTTTCTTTCCACACAAGGTTCATTTACCAGCAACCTATTTGAGAACTGTTTATAACCCGAGATTCCATACCCATCAAATTCCTTTTCTTTCTGAGATTCTGTAAAATAGGCACATGCAAAGATGATTTTTATTCTGAGGAGATATAAACAATTTCTCTATAGCTACTCAGCATTTCAATTGTTCAGTTAGACATTTTTTCTAAAACAAAATCTCAAGAGTTCAGTACACTAATCATTTTCCCCACTTTACTCTGTCTTAATTAATATTCTTAAACAGCTAGTAGTTGACTATAATTAGAATGATACATGGTTTGGGACTTAGTCATTCTATTAGCAAAAGATAAAAAACATCCTAAGATAATATTTGGTCTAAAATGAACTTTAGAGGGTGCTGTTGCATTTGATGTGTTAAAAAGTAAGAAGGAAATTTGAGAACAGCAGATCTATTATCTTCATTGTATTATGCTCGCTAGTCTCATAAACTGTAAAAACATGAAATTTCTGTTATAAAATTCAGTGATTACTTCAAGATGTAAAAGCTTCTGTTCTGCCAGTGATGCAATTGTTCAGGCTGTAGCAATTGCTTGCCTCTTATCACTTCAAGAGAGAGAGAATTAAAGACTTTACGCACATTAGCAGCCTTTGCAGAAAAAGTTGAGTAAAAGTTTAAGCCCAGAGAACAGCATATTCTCTTTATTTTTGTGTTGTGTCCAGTAGCAGATAATAGTATTCAGGAATTCTATCTGAGATCCAAATGCTTTACCACTTTATTTGTATAACACATTATAAAATTATTTTATACCAATGTGTTTTTCCCCCTGAACTTATTTTAGGAGTAGTCTTTTAGTTTTTGCTCTCGTTGTGATGCTACACTGCAAGAGAAGGGAGATTCAGTTTTAAAAATTATTCTTCTTTCCAAATTAATTTCCTCAATTTTGCATAAGATTATAAAACTCTCTACCTTAATAAAGTTCTAGAATCTGACTTTTAAACAGTGTTGATGAAATTTAGTTCTAACCAACCATCTAAGCTGTGAATATTATGGATGAAAACATAAAAATGCTATAAGAGGTGTTTTTTTTTCCATTTTATTTTTACTTTAAAAAAAACTTCAGAAGTTGGGTGGCTAAATTCTAACTCCATGTTTCTCTGACATTTTATATTTTCTTTCATTTCATCTCCTCAGCTACAGTGAGCAAAGGCGGCTATATTTATATCTCTGCTTCCGTTCCAGATGGGACATTAATAGATATATAGCTTGCAGCTGCACACAAAGAATATTATAGGCTGGGTTCTTCTCCCTCTTTACACACTATCGGTTCTGTTCCATTTTCTTATGTTTCTGGTCTTCACTGTTTTTATAAATCAGAAATGGAGCACTGTACATCACTCTGTCTTCCTCTTTCCCTTCCTATGCAACCTTCTTTTATTCCAGATCCAGGGGCTTCGATGCTACAACACAGCACCCCGATTCTCCAGAGGATTCTGAGAAGAGGTGGTGAGTCAAAGGAGCAGAGCTGCAGGGATTTTTGTTTGATTTCGGTTTATTAACTCGAGCATACGCTCTCTTTTCTCAAATTTGTTTTCTTAGCCGGTGGCACCTTGCACCATTGCCCAGTGCCAACAGTCCTGTGGAGAGCAGTTTTGTAGTGGAACTGAAGGCGTCTTTAAAATGAGATGGAGGCAATTGACAAAAAGGAAAAAAAAAGAGCCTTTAATAGCAGCTTAGAATCAGAGTCTCCATGTTTTCTTCATGTATTGAAATATGTAACTGTATAAACATTGCACATTCCACCTACTGAAACATTTGCTGGAACAGCTCACGAAAGGCAATTGCTCCTTTAATTCTTTTTCCTTGCCCCACTAACTTCCAGACTGATACATCGTCTCATTCTTTTTTCCCCCACTTCCTGCTAAAAAAAATGCAAACAAGGCTGTGCTTTTTCTAAGCTGGAAGTTTTTCCTCTCAGTTTTCATAGTTATGTACTGTATTTCCTACTTCTCCATTTCATTTCTAGGCAACATTTTCCTTCCTGAAGCACAATTGCGTTAATCTCTGTTACTGCAGCATTTTGCATGACGGGGCAGGAATACCATTTCAATTCAGGTAGTCCTTGACTTATAACACTTTATTTAGCGATCATTTGAAATTACAAGTTATGACCGTTTTTCACCCTTGCAGCATCCCCATGATCACGTGATCAAAAATCAGACACTTGGCAACTGACTCCTGTTTATGACGGTTGCAGTGTCCAGGAATAATCTGATCACCTTTTGTGACCTTCTGATAAGCAAAGTCAATGTGGAAGCCAGATTCACTTAACAATCCTATTACTAAATTAACAACTGCAGTGATTCACTTAACAACTGGGGCAAGAAGGTCATAAAATGGAGCAAAATACACTTAATAAATGTCTCACTTAGCAACAGAAATTTTGGGCTCAATTGAGGTCGTAAGTCGAGGCTTACTTATACAATAAAAGCCTCTTCTCAGAAGATGGGTTTTTGCCTCTTTTGGAAATTCTACTTCCAAAAAACACACAAGCAGAAAGTGCAAATCTCACGTATTTTCTTTACCCGTTTCTCACTGTTTCTCCACTTATTGCCCACAACCAGTCCACCTTAGGGCCTTCTTAATAGAGTTCCAGTGTTACCTTATATGTTTGGATGAACATTACAGCAAGAGATGAAACCCAGCCCAGGTTTAATTTATTTTTATATGCAATAATTTGATTCATCTAAGCTGTTGAGACTGACAGCAACAACCAATGGACTCTGCTGGAGTTCTCCTCAGTGGTATAATAAGCAGTCAGAACAAAGACATTGAGTAAGTTTACATGTCTGTTTAAATCTTCACAATCTGTTGAAGGCAATAATGTGGATACTTCTTGGCTCCTGTAGGAATAATGTGGTCTTGAAACACCCATCAGTATTATTATAAATCTTTTTATAGGTGGACAGCAGCTGAGAGTACAGTCTTGCCTAAGCTCAAAGACTTCCTGATCGTTTCCCATCTTACCCATGACCAAGTGTCTCTGACACCCGAGACGTCAGGAAAGCACTGATTCTCTGCAAAGGTCATTCACAAATTATAATTTTGTTTTGACCTAAGTGGACCATTTTTCAACACATATGGAATGCTTAATGATTTTTAATCTGAACGTTCATGATCTTATAAACTGTATTTAATGTGAGTTAACCTGAGTAATTATCAAATGTTTCAGAAAGTATCGACCAAGTGTTCAGAATAATTATTGGAAAAACTGTTTTTCTGGACCAATATATATATTTTTTAAAGTCTTCACCTCAGACCCTTTGCAAAAAAAAAAACTTACTCGCACACTGAAAAAGTTCAGTCCACAAGTACAAAGTAAAACCATGTGCAACTGATTTTATAGCCTGCAGCTAAACCCTTCCTTCAAAAGTTTTGCCCAGTTTCATTATTTACTCATGTCTCAAGTGAATCATGCAAAACTATATTTTGGCTCTTAAATCATCCTTTCCCTTTCTTCCCAGCAGGGTGACCATGCTTCAGGGTTTGATGGGAAGGAGGTGGAGGAGGAAGAGGAGGAGGAGGAGGAGGAGGAGGAGGAGGAGGAGGAGGAGGAGGAGGAGGAGGAGGAGGAGGAGGTGGTAAAGGAAATAAAGAATTCACTCCACCCTTCCAGGCAGAAGGAAAAGTGCTAGTAATCAGTCAGATGCAAGAACGTCAAATTAACAATAACAAAAGGTACAGTATAATGAAGTGATGGGTGTAGCCCTGACATGGATGCCAGAATACTTTGCCAGTAGAAACAAGAATGAACAACTAGGTACATGATGTCATTATGAAATGAATTTTAATTTCCTAAATGCAGGTGAACTTTCTCTTAGAAGACACGTCTGTCCCATCAATGAATAAACTTAATTTCAGTCCTGTTTCATCAGTGTCAGAACTCACCTTATTAAATCTGAACAATATAATTCAAATATATACACGGTTTTCTGGATATGTTTAAAAAGATGACTATGGGAATGGGATAGAGGAATACAATGTGTAGATTGGCAACAGTTATACTGCATCTGGATTCAAGTATTTATTATTTATTCAAGCAATTCAAGATCATCACATATATGAGCTCTCCTCAAAGCAGATCTATCAGTTGCTTTCAGGATAAAAATGACTCCAACGTCCTACTGAGAACCTATGTCAGAGATAGATGGCCTGGTATTCTTCAACATTTTTGTATTACATATGGATGAATGTGTTTTTTCCATGTGAACTATCTACTCTGAATTTGGAGATGAAGAGGAAGATATGCTTGCAATATACACATGTAGCACATAGACCTCTTAGTCCTTAATAGAATCGGGGACTGAACTGAATTCACATTTAGTTTCTTACAATGTCATTCTTTGTCTATGGAGATTCTCAGTTATCCAGGTGATAGTTGTCCCAAAGATGTTTTTTCATGAGGCAACTGGACTTTCTTGTTTTTCTTTGAAGACATTTCACTTCTCAACCAAGAAGCTTCTTCAGCTTTGGCTGGATGATGGGGAATGGAAGCATTTATACTCCTTTCAGACAGCTGGTCATTTGCATTCTTTGAGGGAGTCGTTGAGGCCACCTGGAAGTTTATCTGATGACATAGATAAACCTGATGACACAAATAAACCTCCAAGTGGTCTCAACAACTCCCTAAAAGAATGCAAATGACCAGCTGTCTACAAGGAGTATAAATCCTTCCATTCCCCACCATCCAGTCATTGTGGAAGAAGCTCTTGGATAACAAGTGAAACATCTTCAAAGAAAAACAAGAAAGACCAGTTGCCTCATGAAAAAACATTTTAGGGAATGTCATTCTTTATTCATTCTCTGTAGCAATTCTTTGGGTTTTCTCTTTGAACTCACCCTAATTCCCAAACTGCAATAGTGATGTAACATTTTTCCCCCACAGATCCTGACCTCTATATTTGTGTTCTTGGGACTCCTTACAAGGAGACTTATGCTTTGTGGCATTTCTTGGAATTATCATATGACCACACCACATTACATGTCTCAAGAGATAAATGAGACATCTTGGAATCTCTGCTTCATTGACAGATCATTTTAACCATCTGTTTTTAATCCTTACATTTCCACACTGTCACCAGTTAAGGTTTGGAAGCTGATCATATGTGACAAGGGCATTCTGTATGGGTATATAATGCCTCTGAGATAGACCCACAGACACACGCACAGAGGCATTTATATTACATTTAGAGAAATGAGTTTGATACTTCCATCATTACTATTCTTTTCCCATTTTTAAATATAGTTAGGGGGCAAAATAACACAGTTCTCAGTAACAAGACCGGACCTTGCATAACAACATTAATTAAAGCAGCTTCTCTTACTTTCAGCCTCTATCATGAGCATAAAGCAAGAATTGATTCATTAATTTTCAAAGCATTAGCAGCCTGATTTTATTTAACTAGTATCTACCTCCTTACTTTTTCTATAAAATAACAGTCTAAGGCAGGGGTGTCAAACTCAATTTCATTGAGGGCCACATCAGCATTGCGGTTGCCCTCAAGGGGCCTGGTGGGTGTGGCCTGGATGGGCGTGGCGTACTGGGTAGGCGTGGCCTGGATGGGCGTGGCCTACTGGGTAGGCGTGGCTAGAGTGCGTATGGCCTACTGGGTGGGCGTGGCCAGCTCTACCTCGTTCGCATCAAGGGTGCCTATGGGGGCCTGGGCAGGAGTGGGACAGATCTGAGGGTCTCTGGCAGAAGGAGGGTCTCTGGGCCAGCGCCAAGGCAGTGGGAGCCGTTCCCTCACTGTTTCCAGGATGGCTTCGCGGGCCGCATGAAACCACTTCGCGGGCCGGATCCGGCCCCCGGGCCTTGTGTTTGACATGTCTGGTCTAAGGTAATCCAAAGTTCTGCCTTTTATATGACAGACAGACAGGCAGAAATACAAGAAAAAGTGCATCAACCATCCTTTCCTCTTCTTTCCTCCCCGCCTCCCCGCAATTCATTGGCTTCCATTTCTATGTGGAAAAAGAGGGATCGAGGATAAAATCATACAGTTGCAGCTAGATATTACTGGATGAACGAAATTTATTGTCTTTGCAATTCTACCTTAAACCTTTAGGGGGAGATATTGGTGTTTAGGAGGGCTGCAGAGCATAGAAAAAGGAACTGCAGGGTTGACACAATACCCTGTGCCACAGCAGAAGGGAAAGATAACACTGTGATGAATGCCATCATCTAAGCTGTGGCGTGGCCTAGTGGATGGCACCAGTGTCAGTGATTATTACTCTGAACAGGCAGTTGATAAAACAGGAAATAACAGATGACTGTAGGGACCTGAGCTTATCAATGAGTAGAGGGTATCCATTCAAAGAGCACCTTTTTCCATTTCAATAAAGAAGGAAGGAGGGGGAGGAGAATTGTTAAAACTATCCATTGTCTTCCATTAGGAAATCAAAATATTAGTATATTTGTGCGGACATTTGATTGTAGGGTCAGAGACAACTTCCTTTGAAATGTCATGTCTGTTCCTTTTATTATTAAACGCTTGGCTGAAAACAATTTGTCTTTAAAGAATGCAGGATAAAGCATACTGAAATCTACTGTCTGATGTAAACTGGTGGAATGAATGGGAAGGTCTGTTTTTCCTCACAGCTCTATCACACTTTCTCTTACATCCAGCATCAAATTTGCCATGGGAATAAAGAATGGAAACTCTGTGTTTATCAGAGGAAGATCGTCACAAATTAGTCAGCAATGAAACATACTGATAGAAGTTAACCTAGAAACCAAAAGAAGAAGAAGAGCAGCATTTCAGCTGCGCCTTTAGTGTCTGGAAAGATTGGAAAGGACTGAAATTGCTGTGCAAACATGACAGAGGAAGGAAGTCTGCAATGCTTCAATTAAACAAACAAACAAAAATCATTTAACCAAGACAATTCATTCTCTTCAAATGTGCTCGGGACACACAAAAAAAAAATTGTGCAAAGTTACAAATTCATTTAAGTCATTGAACTATCAACATGTTATCTAGTATCTAGTATAAGAATAATAATGCCTATTAGTCTAAAATTTGAAATATTATGAAATGCAACTGATTGCAAAACCTGTGGTTTCTAATTAAACTATTTCAACCGAATTTAAAGATCAATTTCCTATAATAAAATTTATAAAATACACACACACACACACACACACACACACACACACACTAACACAAATACAGAATAAAAAACAAAGAAAATAGGAAAGAAAACAGGCAAAACTGTAGAAAGAAAAGATAAAAAGAAATAGAAAGGAATTTCCAATTTCCCTTGCATTTTGTAGTATGACCACAAAAAATATCTCTTATTCCATGACTATAAAAAACTCACTTTTTTCTATTATCCAATTTCTCCCCCTAATCATCAAAATCACAAGTTATGAGTGCAGCTTTTTCTCTTTCATGCAAGAAGTCTATAAAGGGTTTCTCGTTAGCCTAAATGTAGATATAGTCTTTTCTCTCTAATCAAGGCAGTCAATTCAGCCATCTCTGCAAGTTCTTTAACTGCAGGGAAGCAAATATGGTGTGTTGGATATTTTGTAGGAGGAGTTCCCTGCAGTTTGACACATTTTGGAGTAGAAATGTAATTGCTTTCTGCACACACCCAGCTTGCAACTGAATTGAGCTTTGTTGTGCCATTCCAAAGCTGTCAAAACTTGGTAAATGTGAGTTGAACTGAGAGCCAAGTGCATACTGAAGCAATTAAATGCCTGCTTTACTACATGCCAGATGTTACACCCATGATCCATTCAACATACATTCTTAGCATGCTAGATTTGGGCTATGAATTCTCTCTCTCTCTTACTTTCTCTCTCTCTCTTGGCAGAGTTATGTGTACAGTACTAAGCACAACTGAAATATAGAAGCACATGGGAATTCGAATTTATACTAATCTCTCAGTTCTTCAGTTTATTTTATGTACTGTGTGAATTAAAAGACTAAAAAGATAATGAGCATAAGCATATTAATCACTTCAGTGTATTATTTTGTAAACTCCACTGTTGAATTTAACTTTTTAAGCCCTTTCCCCCCACCCATAAATTCAAGAGTGCATAAATTTAAATGCACATCCTTTCCCCAAAGCTATTGGCTACATTCTTTGATATTGTTCCAAGATATTTGGCGCCCTCACATCATGCAGCTTTACCAAGTTTACCACTGGCAATATCCTTAATATGATTTTGAGGTCTCCTTTAGACAGCTCTACAATATTACTCTTGCATCCAAAGGGCAAAGTAATATGCTACTGAGTTTTATGATCTGGTTCCAGTATATGTCTCTAACTGTTCACTTCAACAATATATAAATAAAATCAGCATGGCTGACACGAGATTGCTAAGAGACGTCATGGGTCAAATTGTCCATAGATTTCAGTCTTTAGATTGAATAGGACTTAAAACATTTCGTTTCCTTTATTAATTAAATCAAATCAACCCATTATTCCAAGCACAATAATTCCTAGATTTATTGGCCATTCAGCCTCCCCACCCCTGTTAATATTTAGATGCCTTAATGTCGTTTGTACTTAGAATCAACCTCCCCCCTCCCCTTTCTTTTTCTCATGCTTTAATCATTACAGGTTAGAAACAGACTGATATAAATTCCTTTAAAACTAACCTGAATTTCATGAATTCGAATTAATGGTACCACAAGTGTTAATCCAATCAAGATCAAATGGACCATCAAGCACAGATGGGGTACCTTAGCAGGATCCATTTTACAGTATACATTTGGAGTGATAAGAGGTAAAACAATGTTATCATTATTATGGGTCGGATGGGATCAAGTTTTCACATATGTGATCCAGTATATGAACTGAAGCCACATTCTGAACTTTTACTGCAGAAATCTGAGAACTGTATCTTTTTTTAAAAAAAATAATCTGAGTTTTGGAGAGAAAACAGAATATTCAAGTAGTCAACTGATGTTAGTAACATCAGATAAAACAGCTACAGGTGCTAATATGTGAAAGTTAATGGTGAAAACATTACAATTTAACTAGTCTTTATATTATGACTGATACAATATAATAAGTCATAGAAGTTTGAGATAAAGTATATTTTGGCTTTCTAAAAATTTATCAAAATTGTTGGTAAGATGGATACTGGGGAAGAGAAACACATAATTTATCCTGAAAGAAATAATGTGCTGTTATTGTTATACACTGCTGGGACCTCATTAGCGACTATAAAAACATCACCTGCCAGTTCTGTAGGGTAATAAATCTATGGTGGCTAATAAAGAGGGACAGGAGAAGAAAACAAGGGCTAAGAATTATTATTTTGCCCTGCACAGAATTATAAGTGAGGCCTGTCCATTTTGCCTCACGGAGAGACTTCCAGGAACAAGAGATTATGAGAATTCAGTTTTGATAGATAATAGGTTCACATTCCAGATTCTGGTGGACAAATATTTACTGACAACTGTGTCCATTTGCTCTCAGCAACTTCTATAAGGGCCCTCCTGTGCAATAGCTCTCAACTGTATTGTGGGAAGCTGTAATAGATACTGTAATTGTAAGTCACCTTCTGTACTGCCCAAATGGCTTGCGTGTTTTCCCCCCAGGCATGGTTTATTGGTTTTTTTCAATACCGCGGGGTAGATAGAGATTCTCTTTGTAAACCTAAGCGTGTACCATTTGTACATTTTTATTGGTTGGGTTTAGCAACTTTCAGAAGACTACGTGTAAGAATCTAGACTGCAGAAGGCAAGAAATAAAAAAAACTAACTGGAAATCTAATTGTAGTAAAAGTAGATTGGATCAGACATCACTGGAAGGGAATCGGCTTGAGTCAGTTGCTGTACATTTCTATACTGTCTGACTGTCAAACTTCTCTGAGAAGATCATCACAGAGAACAATGTATAATGGAGTGTATGATAAAACAGGCTAAGAATTTTGGACATAATATACTGATGAAACAATGACAAAAATATGTGACTGAAAGGACTGAAATGTACAATGCTATAATTTAAGAGAACTTTTATAAAATGAGATGTTATTGGTGCATGACTCCAAAAAATAAAATATATATCTAGAATGTATAACGTTACATTAATTCAGTGTCCATTGGAAGTTATTACGGTGCTGACTGGATAGTAGTGACAACTGATCTTCAAAGTTCTGGCCATCCCAGTGCCCCATAATAACATGATCTGGGTGCTTGG
The DNA here is from genome assembly GCF_964194415.1 of Vipera berus. NCBI lineage: Eukaryota > Metazoa > Chordata > Lepidosauria > Squamata > Viperidae > Vipera > Vipera berus. Next base: position 142,998,012 of record NC_138204.1, read on the forward strand.
CAACTGGCAACTGGTATGAACATACTTGCAGCCTTCTTTCCCATCTTCCCCAGAGGCTAGCAAGAAAGGTCTCTTCCACCCATGTACCCTCTCCCTCTCCCACTTGTGCACTTCCACGCACCCTCTCCAAGCTGTGCAGCACCCACACACCTTCTCCCTGATCCATGCTGTATCCTTGTACAACTTCCTGACCCACACTGTATCTCTTGCACACCCCCTCAGAGCCTCGCACACCATCCTCTGTCTTCTTGCATCTTCCCTGACCTTCAACTCCTTTCTCATGTCTCACCCTCACACACACTCCCTGTGTCATAACCAGCTCAGACACTGATGAGGAAACCAACAGTGAGCAGCCAGAATTGACAGACACACTAGCTGAGTATTTGAATGCAGAAGAGGCTGTACTGCCCAATAATCAGGAGTCACAGCTTTCAACAATTTCGGAGGATAAGGATTCTGAAAGGCCAACCTGTATCGGTGCAAGGCCTCGCTTGTGCACAGGAGAGAAGAGCAAAGGCTTTGTGAGATTTCTTGCAAAAAAACGAGAAACGCTGCTGTTGCTTCTATTTTAAGAAAGCAGCAGGCTCAAGCCCTCCATTGGCAACCACCATTCACTAACCTAGACTCTGTGTACCTTGCCTCTCGTCTTGAAATCTTGTGACCATGACTCTGGGCCTGGATCAGCTGACAACTCTTCTACAACATTTGAACCCTTGGGTGTCCCCTGATCACTCTTATGCCTGGAATGGGACCTTTAGGCTCCCACCATTGGCCATGCCTACTTTGCCTCCAGCCACCCACCTCAGCCCATTCCCAGACAGCTTTTCTCCTCTGCTGGCCCTCACCTGGGCAATCTCCATGGGCAATAGGCCTCTGGCCTCCTCCCCTGGCCCTTCCACCTGGCCCGCTTGCCCAGACACTCTTTGTCCCAGGTGTTTTGCTCCATGGGACAATAAGCCACCAGCCAATTGGGTGACAGGCAGCAACAATGGTGCAGGGAAAGGAGAGCGAGGGGGTGGAGGAGCTGCAGGCAAAGTGGACACGGCCAATGGTGGGAGGCTAAAGGTCCTAGACCCCTTGTTCCTGCTGTTTTGGATGTGGACACTCTCTCAAAGCAAGCTTACTGGACATGTGGGGACGTGTGTGTGTGTGTGTGTGTGTGTGTGTGTGTGTGTGTGTGTACATGTACTTGCACATTTTCTTACTGCTTGTTATTTGCTGGAAAGCTACCTAGTAAAGTTTGCACACTGCTCTGCGTGTTTGTAAGTGCATGGCTTGAGACAGAGCAATTGAATCCTCAGTCTCCCTCCCCCATACACCTTTTTGCTCCTTTCCTCAGGAGCCACTTACCTGCCTGCCGGCCTGGGATTTGCAATTTCCTGCTGACTTCCTCACTCACAATGGTTGTGAGAAGCCAGGAGAAAGTTGCTTCACCTAACAATCATGGGATTCAATTAACAATGGCAACAGGGACTGCAGGGATTGCTCTCGCTAAGAGATGTAGTCATTATTTATGACCACATCATTAAGTGATGGAAATTCTGTCCCGGTTGTCATTGTAAGTTGAGGATTACCTGTACTTCAAATTTATGTTGGAGTGTAAGAAACGTGAAAGGTTTTTAGGAAGGACTCAATAGATAAACAAAAGTGCCAAATCCTATCCTATCTGGCTGACTGTGCAATCAACAATAATTTTATTAAATGTGTAAGTCACCTCACTCTCAATGACTGGATGCTTCATAATAATTAGAAGAGCATATATAGTAACATAATTATCAAAATGCCAGTATGATCAAAGCTTCCCGCAAGACAGCTGAAATTCTTCACTCCTTGAAATATGTTTTTACTGAAGTTCTAATGGTCACTTCTGTACGTATTATGGCAGCTATGGAAAAGACAGGCAATATTTTTGGAAAAGTCTTTACAACTCCCTGTTGAGCAAGTTATAATGTATAGATGACGTACGTGTGTGTGTAGTTTGTAGTTTTTTTGTAAATCCAACATATGTGAAAGTGGGTTTTGGAAGGACACATAGGTTTTTTCATTTCCATAAGTACAAGGACACTGAGACTTCATAAAACTGTGTTGCTTCCCAATAGAGTATGTATAATCTACTACTAGGAACAGGGTTTATGCTAATCTTAGCTAAGCTAGGCTGTACTTTCCCCTAACTCTCAGAGTTTCTGAGAATATTAGGGTGTTTATGATCAGTCCACATTGTTCCTGTTAGTGAAATTTGATTTAATAAGAATATCAACCTTAAAGATTAAAGTAATTTGATTGTAGCTAGGAAGACAACATGGTAGAATGAGACATGAACCTTCTAATGATGCTCCAAATAAAAGTATGCTTTTCCATGGTTTGTTACTGAGGTTTATGGAGAAAGTGAACAATCCTTCTTTGGATGGAGAAACTTCACACAATTATTTTCAAGGACCAAATAAACCACATATCAAAAAATCATTGGGACTTAAGTGTAGCCCTAGAATGTATTTCTTCCACTGGAAAGACTGTCTAAACAGAAGAGATATGTACTGCATTGATTTGATCCTCAGCATACTAAAATATGCCTACCAGTTCTAAGCTGCAAAAATTGAGGCAACCATTCAATGGCAGCAAAGGCAGATTTTTCTGTAATTCTTTCCTGTCATCTAGCGATCATCTGTATTTCTACAGCATGGATTTGATAACTCTTAATTGTGGTGGAATCTCCAGCTAGACTGGAGGGAGGTGTTCTGAGGGGGCTGAGCTTAGAGTTCTTGCACTGCAGAAAGCAGCATAGGCCTGACTTCCCCCTGAATACTTGAAGCCTTTTCTGACTGTCAGTCAGTCCGAGATTATTTTAACATAGATAAGTAGCAATAAAGCTTTTGCTTGACACTATTCACAAGTGGTTCTAGTTGCTTGCGCCTGACATTACTACTGTTAGCCATACCTTACAAAGCTTATGTTGTTTCACATCTTTTTCATCAAAAATTTAGTGAATTATTACGCAGCCTTTGAGGGCTTCATCAGCTCTTTGAACAATTACAATATAAAAGTAATTTAAGACTGATAGTAAATTATATCTGCATCAAACCAATAGGGTGCCTCTTTCGGTGGCAGCAGAATCAGACATTCAATTTTCTTCAGAGACACGTCTGAAGTTTGTTTGTTTCTATCCCAACGTTATTATTTTTATAAATAATTTAAAATGATGAACATACTTAATGCTCTCTCACCCTACGTTCCCCACAACAACCACCCTATGAAGACAGTTGGGCTGTGAGAGAGGGACTGGCCCAAAGTGACCCAGCCAGCTTTCATGCCTATTTCCATGGATTAGAATTTACAGTCTCCTGGTTTCCAGCCAAGTGCCTTAACCACTAACCAAACTGGCTCTGAAAAGGGTTTCTTTTTGTCTCTCTACAAGTAGAATTCAGCTATAAAATGCAGCATGAAAATAAAACTAAAAGAAAGAGCACACTGCCAGTTAATTCCAAAAACAGTTGGAATCCCAAATTGACCTCTGTGGTATTACATGGATGCAAATTAATATAGACGAACCGAGATAACCAAGAAAACACATGCATTTGTAATTATAGGCAGTTGGGATTAGTTCAACATGCCATATAAAAAGAAATATCTGGAGTCTGGACTCCTTATCTAACAAGGTGCTTGCTGATTTAAACTTTAATACATCCTTCCTTAGCCTGATACCCTCCAGATGAGTTAGGTGGCAACTTCTATAATTACATTCCAGCTGAGGGCATGAGGAGTAGGTGGCCCTGAAGAATTAGGGGACCAGTTTGAGAAACTTGCCTTAATTCTAGGATACCTGTCCTGAGCACACATTCTTCTGTATGCTACACATTGCCACAAACAAAATTTGCAAACTGTGTCACTGAAAGCAGAAGGTATAATAGTGCTAAGAATAGTCTTGTTAGGTTAAAACAAGGTCCACCCATTTTATTTCTCAGAGTGATCAAACAAACACCTCTGACATGCTTAAAAGCAGGAAACAGAAAGATATCTTCTTTTATTTGCCCCATCTTACCCCACCGCAGCTTTCGAGAATGATATCCCCCAAGTCAAAGGTAAAGCTAAGTCTTAGAAATATTAACTTTAGATAGATCTGTCTTCCAGCAGATCTATTTTTAAAGGCATCCAGGTCTGTGGCTTTCCCTACATCTTGTGGTGACAAATTCCCTAAGCTAATTGCATATTATGTGAAGAGGTCTCTTTCTAAACAATTTCACTGAATTACTTTAGTTTTAGTGTTTTGAGAGAGAGAGGGTGTTTTCCTTGCATTCAAATCCAGAAATTATTACAAAAGATGAACAATAAGCCTACAGTTGACCTGAAAGATTTTCCCCTCTTTCTCTATTTGTAAAAAATGTGACTCGTGTTATTTAAACATGTTGCAAGACCTATATCAAAGTAGCAATATTACCATTTCTTGCCTTTTCATATTTTTCTCTGCTTTTCTGAACCATTCCAGATGTGCTTCCTGACAACTGAACATGGTCAACATGTTCATGCACATTTTTGAACATTTTGTTATATTATTGAAATGATTGCCTTGGTGGAGCAGTGGGCTAATGCCTCCTTACGTAACACCAGCTGCCTGCAATTAGTGCAGGTTCGCATCCCACCAGGCTCAAGGTTGACTCAGCCTTCCATCCTTCCGAGGTAGGTAAAATGAGGACCCAGATTGTTGGGGGCAATTAAGCTGACTTTGTAATAATGCCGCTTGGGGGGGTGTATGAAAGCCCTAATAAGCAGGCATATACATAGAATGAAGCCTACTGCTAAGCTTGTAAGCCGCCCTGAGTCTTCGGAGAAGGGCGGGATATAAATGAAATTAAAATTAAAAAAATCTCATTTTAACTACATTTTAGGACTTTGCTCCCCAACTGAATATCAATTGTTTTATCTCACATGTTATCTAATCAAGGATGGGAAATTAGATGTTGTTGAACTGTTGACCAATATTGCTGGGAACTTAGTTCAACATATCCTCATGTTATTTTTATTAAAATATTTATTCATGTATTTTTTATTAAACCATCAGAATTTATTACTCATAAGTATGTGTGGAAGCTAGATAGAAACTAGATGACATTGAACTACATACCATACCAATCATTTTTAATTCCTGGAATTAGTAATGGGGAGAGAGAAACTGTAGCCAGCAAAGTTGTTTTTGCCTTCTTTTCTAAAAGGTTGATTTAAAACAAGGAGGAGAAAATACCTTGCATAAGATACCTTGCATTTTCAAAATTGAGCGTACATAAATATTAATAAATGAATGCATAAATAAATCCCATGTTTCATAAAGGTCAGTCTGAATATGCTCAAATGTATATCTTTTGTAGATTGAAAAGCATTCCATTTAGAGAATTTACTGTATAGTCTTTCACATGTCCAGAGATTACTGAATGACAGTAAGCTGGTTCCCGTGATATCAGATAGTGGGATGGACCATTTTTAGCAACAAGCTGTGTCTTCAGATCAAAATCTGGCAATCCCTAAAAGAATATGTTTTGAGTTGCAATACTGTATTATTATTATTTATTATTTATTGCATTTATATACCGCCCTTTCCCTGAGGACTCAGGGCGGTTTACAGGGAGTTAAAAAAACAACCATACAAAAGTTAAAACCCAATTTAAAAAATATTAAATCAACCCTGTACTATTAAAAAACCCCAATTAAAAGTATATTCATACTTCTATTAAAAATAAAAATAGGAAATGAATACTTCTGGCAGAATTAAAAAGCCATTCAGGAAAGAAAATAACACCACTGTCATTTTAGCAGCAATGGTCACTTTTGAAAGAAATCCTTCTGTGAGTTCTATCTCAGGAACTTAAGTTTTTTCACACGTATAACTCAATATATACTTGTGTGCCCGAGGTTTGGTAGCTGTTGCTTGGCATTTTAATCAGAAAGGATGTTGTGCTTGTACAATGAGTGAAGGACCATTGCACTTGATTGCACAGCTGTTTGCACCTGAATTTCTTTGGTAGCCTTTTTGTTAGAAATAATTCCCCAACATTATCTTGTATAATACAGATATCACATGTATCAGGAATGTGGAAGGTTGTGAATCTATTTCAGTGCAAGGATAGAAATGAAAAAAACCAACAACCCCTACAGTCTAAATTCCAGTAATACCCAAGAAGCTCTGGATTTTTTTAGGAATATTAGGATATTCATTTGCATTTTAAGGAGGACAGGCTTTACAATAAGAGTACTGAGGTTTGGTTTACACTGAGGACCACATCAGCTCTATACAGTAGACACATAAAGCCTCAGTCACTTGTAAATTGGGGTCAAGAACCTATCTGGGTGGAGAAAACACAGCCAACGCTTTCCTGAAATCTTTCTCTATGCCAGGAAATAGTCACCACACCCACGACTCCTCCAGCTGAGCCAAGGTGTTCCAGGGACACAGGCAGCAGTGCAAGGCACGCCTCTGGAAAATACTTTTATAAAGCATGTTCCGTTCTTTAAATCTTCCATTGCGCATCGCTGAATTAAATTAGGGTGCTTCTTAAAATAAAGTAAAATTCAATTTTTTTTAAAAAAAGGAATCTGTTTAAGGTCTAGTTAAGTCTACTAAAGCATTTCAAAATATTTTACTGATTAAAGATTGATGTTATTAGTATAAATAAAACATTAAGTAAGAGCATGGTCCAGGAAAAATAAGCATTTTAAAGCTCCACTACAAAAGATTAGGTTACAGGCTTATAGACACTTTAGTCCTACAGAACGTAGGGGGGACTTTACCTCCAAGAGGAAATAGATTGAATTTCACATTACTAATTCTCTCATTCAATATATCACACTAAAAACGTTTCCCTTCTTTCTTTCTTTCTTTCTTTCTTTCTTTCTTTCTTTCTTTCTTTCTTTCTTTCTTTCTTTCTTTCTTTCTTTCTTTCTTTCTTTCTTTCTTTCTTTCTTTCTTCTTTCTTTCTTTCTTTCTTTCTTTCTCTTTCTTTCTTTTTCTTTCCTTCCTTCCTTCCTTCCTTCCTTCCTTCTTTCTTTCTTTCTTTCTTTTTTCTTTCTTTCTTTCTTTCTTTCTTTTTTTCTTTCTTTCTTTCTTTCCCTTCATTCCCTGCCTCCCTCCCTTCCCTACCGGCCTCTCTGCTACCTACTGACATTCTTACCTTGAGCTGCTGGGTTCCATAGGGAATCCTGAGGCTTATAGTTCTTGGGCATTTCAATCTATCCCAATGGCCAGAATCTGGAATAGCTCAGGAGAGTAGGGTCACCATAGCAGCCCTGGACCTGACCCAGATCATCAAGAGCTAACACATACTGAAGGTCCCAGACCTGATTTTTGTCTCAGGGAAAACAGTGGATATTATCATCAAACCTTTACCATTGATAAATCACTCTCTGATTACTTTTCAGATTACTGGTACTGCCTTCCACTTTACAATAGTAGAATATATCATGTTCAAGAAGGAACATGGGCTAGTTCTGAAGGTTTGATAAATGCCACAACTTAAGTCTCTTATCACTGTTTGTTATGTAAAGACGACCATGGATCAGATTGCTCCTGTGCAGCTTCTCACTATGCCTTGATTCCAAGGGCTTCCTTGGTTCTTCAAGACACTTTGGAAAGGAAACACCAAAAGAGATGCCTAAAGTGCCATTGGAAGAAAGCAAAAACTGAATCCAACCAAGCATGAGTAACAATTCCTATAAAAGGTTACACTGTAGTGATAAGAGAATTACTGCATCCTCTGACGATGTTCAGCAGCCCTTTTTATTGTGACTCATTCCTTTTTGTGAAGAGATGAGCCACAGGATTATTTAAAGGGATACTGTGAGAAATAGTCAAAGTGTTGTGATTCAGGGTCAGCCTGTGGGTTCGGCAGTTGGGTCGGACGACTCAGAGGAGGAGGGGGGTGTTGAAGAGCTTGCTGAGGGGGTTGGAGAGCTTGCTGAGGGGGTTGGAGAGCTTGCTGATGAGAGCCCTCAGCCAGGCCCCTCCCACCTGGTCACGACGGAGACCCAGCTGTGTGAGCCTGACAGCGTGGATGAAGATGACCCACAGCTGGCCCTGTTCAAGGACGCCCGACGCAGGAGGCAGTCAATCAGAAGTAAACAGAGGAAGGCAATGGGGCACCTCGGAAGGAGGCAGAGAGAAGCCACGCCCTGAACTGTATAAAAGGGGAATGCGTGGGAGGGCTGGTTTGCTGAAGGCAACCGCTTGAATAGTTCCTGTTTCATAGCTCCTGTTTCATGGTTGGTGTCTTGTTTTGCTCTGTTTTATGTTAATAAATTTGGCAGGCTTAATTCCAGCCTCTTGCCGTTTGTAAAGGGGTTGTCCCTGCCTTTTCTGCAGGGCCGGTAGCAGGCTGGTACAGAACACAAAGTATCGGGTGGATAAAGCTTCTCAAATTCACTTGGAGTTCAATTTTAAATGATATTGAGCATGGTTTTTCTCTGGATATCCAGGAGGATTTCAACCTTATAATTGCTAAAAAGAGGATCCTTGGACTGATGAATCTTGTCACTTCTATATTAGTGTAAGGTCCCTCTTGGCTGGTGAAGGTTGCAGAAAAAAAAATGACATAGATCATGCAGGGGTATCTCCTTCTTTGAAAATGAGGTGATGCCTCCTGCCTTGAAGAAGATAGCGATATGTCCTATCCTCAAGAAGCCAGTTGTTATGTAATGACTGTTTTAAGGATTTTTTTTCTGACTTCAGATTGCATTTGGTCTTCTCAGTTCATAACTTAAGCGTGTTCTAATGGATCAAAAGGTTCCAGAAGCTTTGGCAACCTCAAAGGCACTGAGATAATTCTTATCTGAAGGAATCCATGACAGAATCAAAAACTGTGACATATCTTTATCAAAAGGTCAATGTTTTTTTAATTAGATATTTCTAAGATATGGACGACAGAACCGGAATCTTCAGTAAAGCCTCAACAATGGATTTATGTCCTTTAAACATGTTAAAGTTGTATCTGTAGAACAGAGATTAAAGTTGATTTGTATTGCTAAAATGTATTCCAGCATATGAAAAAGAAAATATAGACTATATTTGCATGAATTTGGTTAATCGTTTATATGGGATATTGGGCTAAGGAAGCTTTTCCCAAACTGGTGCCCTCTAAATCCTTTGAGACATATTATTATCAGAAATCCCACCCAACTTGGCTGTTAATAATAACATTAATAGCCAATTTCAAAGGGGATATCCAATGTGAATTTTCTTTTAATTACAATTCATCAAGAAGTTTTATTTTATATTAGACATATGAACAACATGAAGAAAATTTTTATCATGCTTGGTGTATGTGTAAAAAAGCTTAAAAATTCATTCAAATGTGTACATTAACAGAGGGGATTTTCAAAAGTAATTGAAGCCAGAACCTTTCCTTTTAGGTTTGAAAGTTAAACAATTAGAAAAGAATTATGGAAGATTATTTCAATAAATGATTACTGCGGCAAGGAAAGATGGAAAGATTCAGCATTACCCACCATGGGGGAAAAATTGGTAAAACTGACAGAACTTGTTGAGATGGACATGTTGACTTCTTTGATTAAATAAAATCATTGTTGACATTCATCAGTGACTGAAGACCTCTTATGGACTTTTTGTGTGAAAAAAAATGACTTTGTGATTTTTGGTTTTGGTTATTAGAAATAATAGGTCATAGAAAGAAGAGAATTTTGATGAAATTGGAGAGACTAGTAACAGCTGAGAGGGATATCAGAAACTATATATATATATATATATATATATATATATATATATATATATATATATATATATATATATATATATATATATATAATTTTTCTATTCTATATCTTTTTTGTTTTCTTTTTCTTCTCCCTTTTTCACATTTACTTTACTATATTTCTTTTTCTTAGTATGTATTTCTTATTATCTGTATAAAAGAACTGTTATTTTATCACCTTTGGCATGAACTGTAATATTGGCTTCCACATAGATCACAATGCTAATTCACTTGGCAATATTAGGACTATGGAGACTGGGTAAGTAGGAGCTTGATTAAAATATGTTCAGTATAATCCTATACGTATCTCCTGAAACATAAGTCCTGTGATCTGGGTTCATTCATTGTGCTAAATGTACAATGTTGTGATTTGCTGGTTTGGATAGAGTAGGTGAACCTAGCTAATGTGGTGGCATAATATAATTTAATGCACCATTAATTCATAGGGGCTATTTAAAGGAAAGATCTTAACAGGACCAGATTCTTTGCTCTTTTCACCCCAGCCATGCTGAAAGATAGCTCTTTACAGCTTCCATTTTTAGTGATGTACATACATATGTACATTCTAAGGACATATCTGAAAGAAGGATCTGAACTTCTTAACAATGGAAACTTCTATCCATGGTAGAGGGTTGTGGCAAAAATTCAGTTTTATCTTGGCTGTGGTGCAAAAATGTGATATGTTTGATATGTCCAAACTTCAGAATAGTGTTTTGCATCAGCTTCACGCTGTGTCCTTGTTATTACAAAGCAAGGTCTTGAAAGGGTAACATTTGGCCAATAAAAGGGCACTGCTAGCCAACTCACCATGAAAAGGCTTCATGTACTGCTGTCCAAACACTTGCTGAAATTAAAACCACATGGAGGTACAAAAGTTTATTCCAACCCCCCCTACCCCCAAGGTGGAATAACTATGCATAGTATCCTCTCCTACTTAGAAGTCCCTCGGGACAATTCAAATGGACTATGAGTTTCCACAATCTCTCAGGCTGCCAATGTAAAGTTCCAAATGAAAACATTGGTGTTCAAAATCACAACACAGCTTCAGGACCACCCTTATCCAATTAAAATGTCTTTGGCAATTATAGCTTTGTTCCCACATGTTTCATCAAAAGGCGGAGGGGTAGGGGTTGAAGAGAAACTTTGCTAGCCAGCACTTTGAAATCACCAAAAGAGTCCAAGTAACTCTTATCAGAAACACAAATCAGGAAAGAAACGCATACAGATAGCGTTCCAAATACAGTGCCCTTCCTTTGCTGATGTTAAACATCAGTACATCAAAAGGACATGTGCTTATAAAAATAATGTGAGTGTATGTGAAAGCTTCCATCTTTGAACTGTTGGTTCAGTACATTTTTTTTACTATTTCTACATTTGAGATAAGTTATTTTGAACAGCATACATAGTTGGGGTTGCCATCTTTTATCATTCACTTATTATTTTGTCTTTTTTCTTACAAGAGCGTGAAGAACGTTAATAAATGTTTTTCATGGTGCTGCTATTAATGATGGTAAATATACTTGTGCAATTTATACAATCTGAAGAGAAATCAGAAGGAAAAAAAATCAACCAATTGATATAGCTCTAGTGGGCAGCCAAATAAACTCTTTCATGGTTTTGGAAGGCAAAAGGTTGGGAAGCATGGGTTAGGGGGTATGCAGATACCTTATTCCATTGCTCTTGACACAGAGAGAACTTCTGATGGCTAAGCATGTTTTTACAGCTCTATGGGCACTGCACTGTACATTCCTAGAAAAAAAGGAATAGGACTTCCTCGTAATTATTTCACATCAATGACTATTTCTTTCAGTGCTTTTTTTGTAAAAAGAAAAAGGTGCCGGAACTCACACATGTCATACAACCCACCTTGCCTACCCTACAAGGTTCCATCCAAAAAAGGTGCCGGAACTCCGTTCTGAGCGTTCTATGACAAAAAAAGCCCTGGTTTCTTTCTTCCATTTTCTAACTCTGGGCATTGGTGTGCAGTTTTTGAACATAGTGAAAATACTGCTATGTTCATATTCCTGTGTCTGCTAAACAACAGTTGTGCTTAGAAATAATCCTGGCCCAAGGGAGATCACAGATGAAAAGGGTTCCAATGTAACACATGCTATGAGAAAGGATGGTACCATCCAAGCTCCAATTAGAGTCTCATTTGAATGCTTGGAATCTCTTCCCATATTCAGTATTTATTGTAAATACAGACTTTGTAGTATCATTCAGCTTTTAACAGTCTTCTCCTCCCTCCTCTGCAGTGTAGATAGCACACTTTATAAAACAATTATCTTAAACTATATTTCATTGTTTTCCCCTTTGCTTTCATATTAGAAAGCTATGTTTGTTTGTTTTCCTTGAGAAACTACATATTTTTGAGAGAAAAAATTTGATTCTACTTCTGCTTGCTGACAATAATGGCCAATACTTTGTTTACAAGGTTAAAAACAAATGCCAGTATAATATATCTATCTATCTCTGGTCCTTAACTCCAGATACAACACAAATCAGTTCATGGTTTTTACATAGGAGAATTTTATATCATTAGTCATCACTGCTTTGAGTATTCTGCCACTTGGGGAAAATCCCCTTACTTGTGCATCAGTTTTCCATTCAATGACATTCCATATGCAGTGAAATACTTTGAATTACTTAACCAGATGCAACGTTTTCAATGTAACTCTGTCCCCCAGAAAACAATGTAAAAATTTTATTCTGAAACTAAGTAGGGTGAAAATCTTAGCCGTAAATTTTTAACTGCAAATTTATGTTAGCAGAAAGATTGGCTGATAGAAAACTCATCTGGAAAAAGAGTACATTTCAATTTTCATGAAATGACTTCCAGCCTTTTGCTGGCACTTAGTAGAAAATGTGATTGTTATGTCTACACCTTCACATGGTCCTCAACTTAGGTCTTCATTGCAAAGGTGGTTGTTAAAGGAATTGGGACCAATTTTATGACCTTTTTTGCCATGTTGGTTAAGCAAATCACTGCAGTTGTTAAGAGAATCATGTCATTGTTAAACAAACCCTGCTTCCCCCATTGGCTTTACTGGAAAGCTGGCTGGGAAAGTTGCAAATGGAGATGGAGATCCCATGACCCCAGGACATCACAACCATTGTAAAGACAGGCCAGCTGCCCAAGCACCCTAATGTTGATCATGTGACCGTGGAGATGCCACAATGGTTATAAGTGTGAGGACCAATCGTAAGTCACTTTTTTCAGGGCCATTTTAACTTTGAATGCTTGTTAAACAAATGGTCAAAAACCATCTACATAAAGTTTTGGGGGATCAACTCAGTGGTGGGATTCAAATATGTGAATAACCGGTTCTCTGTGGATGCCGCTTCCAGAAGTCTGTTCTGGGCCTGGGCAACAAAAAATTAGCTAGCAGTTCTGCTGAAGTGGTGCAAACCAGCTGAATCCCATCACTGGATCTACTGCCATGTTGCAGGATGAAAGTCTGGGGTCTCACAGGTAAAGGAGTGACAACATGATGATCACTGAGAAAGGACAATGTTGGCATTCAGGCCAGCATTTGTTTTTGACAACCATTTGATATTGCTCATACAACATTGCTTATAATTTTTTAAAAAAGAGAGAGATGGGGAAGCTGGCTGGATATGTTATCAGTACTTATTTCATTATTTGGATTCCAAAAGAACATTTTTTTTCTTGCAATATCATTAGTGCACCTATGTCACAGGTCTGCAACCCGCGGCTCCGGAGCTGCATGCGGCTCTTTCAGCTATCTCCTGCGGCTCCCAGTCCTCTGCCATGTGCAGTCCAAAAAAAAAAAAGTGGGACTAAAAAAGTTCAACCAATCAATTCAAATATGCAGGGTAGGTGCATATCTCGCCTTGGCTCCACTCTTCAGTCAAACCCTGTTCTGCGCATGCGCGCATGTATGCACATGCGCACACATTTTTTGCGGCTCCCAGCTTTTCCTTTTGTGAGGGAACCGGAGTGGCTCTTTCACTGTTTCAGGTTGCTGATCCCTGACCTATGTACATCCCCCTAGGGACCTCTTAAATAGGGGGTGAGATCCACAGAAGTTAACCTGGACTTAAAACTGTGAAAGTTAGTAGGTGACCCAAGTGATATTCCAGACTTATACAATTATGTTACAATTGATTTTTTACAATTAAGTTTAAAGTGGTTTACATTAAGTTTAAAATGGTGTTCACACATGTTACATTATGATTCAAAGTAAAAATACCATTTACAGTTACAACGTTACTATGTACAATTTTGTATGCAATGCCTTAACCTTACCGCAAGTGTCGCAGTTCTGAACTATCCAAATGAAGAATTTCAAGCCTAACAGCATAAGGTATTCTATTATGGACAGAAGAATGCAAGGCTTTCCTTGTAAAGTACTTCTGAATTTGCTCAATTGTATTAATGTGCAATATGTGGTAAGAATTTCAAACAGTTGAACAATATTCTAGAATTGGCCCAACATATGTTTTGTAAGCTCCAGGGAAAAAAAACTTTGTAGATTTAAATACACAATTTTTAGTGCTTTTTTTTTAGCAATGTTGCTACAATGAATTTTAGAACATAGAGATGAGTACACCCAGATCCTTAACAAAATGAGGGTCATCTACTAGATCAATACCACCTAACTTATACTTTACATTCTGGTTTTGTTTTCCAATATGTAAAACTGAACTAATAAAATAATAATAATAATAATAATAATAATAATAATAATAATAATAATAATAATAATAATAATAATAATAATAATAATAATAATAATAATAATAATAATAATAATAATAATAATAATAATAATAATAATAATACCCCCAGTGAGGCACTACCTTGACGTGGATGTGGGGCTTGTGTACTCTGAGGAAGATGAGAGTTGTGCCAGAGGTTCAACCATACTGGACAGGTCTAATCAGAGGAGTCAGACAAAGAGTGTCTCTCCCATAAAAAATATGGTGAGATGTAAATTTCAGAATGCCATACCAGCTCGGATGTCACCCAGGTTAACAAGATCCATGCTAGATGTTGGAGTTCCTGGATATTTGGTGAAAAATGGGTTACAGGACTCAGTACTGTTGGCTGAGCAACCAGGGCCAGCAGCTGCAGAACTACTGGAAGAAAAGGTGTTTACCTATCGCAAATACACAGTGATTGAAAACAAAAAAAATAATGATCTGTTATTACAGATCAAGTCCAACAAGAAGAGGATGTCTAAAATGAATGCACCAGTTCTGGAAAGAACAACATCCAGAATCAGAAATAACAGAACAGAGACTAGCAGATCAACGCCGATTTATAATACGAAATAAAGTATTCACAGAAACAGAATTGGACGAACTGCAAACGTTTGCCCAGGGCAAAGAAATCAAAGGCTTGCCAGAAGTAATTCAGAATGTAGAGGCAAGCCAGGGGGAGTTGGCAGTGAAGGAATCCAGCAGAGATATACAACTGTTCTCATTTGGAAACCAGGCACCTCTTCCTCAGGAAGAACAAAGCCCTCTAACTAAAGAAATAAAAGAATTGAAACAAAGAATAACTGAGCATCTAGAACAGCACAAAAACAACAGAATAAGGCTGCCTGCATTGAAGCATGTTCCAAAGAAACAGCTAGCACAAGCATTAAAAGATGCAAATACTGCAATATCAAATATAAGCACCAATTCACTGCAAGAAACAAACCAATGTACAGCACAGCTGCAGTTATAACTGAATACCTGGGATGCAAAATTAACAAAGAAGAAAAACAAACAAACAGTGCACCACAAAAATGGAAGGTTAGACTAGAAAATAAGATCAGCAAGTTAAGATCACATGCAAGCAAGCTAGAACAGATGAAAGAAAAGAAGCTGAAGAACAGGAAGACCAAAGAATACCTAATCAAGAAATACCACTTAGAAACAAGGAAGATCAAGGAAGCGCTGGAAATAATAAAGCAGCAAATAACAGCTATAGCCAGGAAAATCAGTAGATATGAAGCTCAAATTGCAAATTATAGGCAGAACCTCCAATTTCAATCCAATCAGAAACGTTTCTACCAATCCATCAATAGAGAAACTGCAATGAATCAATCAGTACCTGACAAGGAAGAAACAGTGCAGTTCTGGAAGCAGATATGGGATAACCCAAAGAAACATAACAAGGATGCGGCTTGGTTAAGAGAGGTGGATGCAAATAAAACAGAAGTTGAAATGAAAGAACTAGTAACAAAAATGGTAGAAAAAAGAGCAAGGAAGATCAAAAATTGGTCAGCACTAGGTGAAGATGAACTGCATAGGTTTTGGTTGAAACATCTAACTGTTATATACCCACTCATTGCCAAGCAGTTCAACGATATACTACAAGGAGGAGAAATTGAAAAGTGGCTAACAACTGGGAAAACCTACCTAATAATGAAAAATCCAGCAAAAGGGGCAACACCAGGCAACTACAGGCCAATTACCTGCTTACCAACAACTTTCAAATTGCTAATTGGTGTGGTAGCTGATGCAGTACAACAGCATCTAGTTGAAAACAATCTCTTTCCATCCAAACAGAAAAGAAACCTCCCCAATAGCAGAGGAACAAAAGATCAACTCCTAATAGACAAAATGATCTTGGAAAACTGCAAGAAAAGGAAGACCAACCTGAACTTGGCATGGATTGACTAGAAACTAAATTGATAATCTAGGATAATCTAGGATAGTCCTACTGGTGTTTTGGACATCAGTTTGCATCAGACAGAGCCATCATGGCTATTACAGTACACCAAAAACCTGGAGGCACCATGCTGACTGGGGAATTCTGGCAGTTGGAATTCACAAGTCTTAAAGTTGCCAGAGTTGGACACGCTGTTCACCATGTTCTATAATCTGTTATAAAGGCACACACACACACACACACACACACAATTACCTATACCCTAAAAATACATGGGTTCTCAGATAGGCCCATATATTTACTTTGTCTTTACACCTTTCCCTCCATTTCACTCAAACTATGGAAACATCATGTGCCCCCCCAAAATTCTGCTGAAATGCATTGAGAAACTTTTCTGGATAATGTAGTTCTGGGTACATTGAAAATATCCTGCTACAACGATGCATTTTTCCTTGATTGAAATGAATATCTGAGCATAAAGGAAATTAGACACTATCCAGTCCTCACATATGGTAAGGAATCTATCTTTTGCTCTGGCAACATAAAATATTAAAGATTAGATAATATTTTTGTGGTAATAGATCATAACTGTAACCTTGAGCCCAATACATCTACAGAAAGAAGAATTAACATTTCACTAAAGATCATCTGCCTTAATGCAGTTTTCCATTTTAAGAAATAGAGATACTCAGGGAAAAAAAGCTTTCAGCAATGCTTTGTTCTCATTAGATAGTAGCATATTTATGTCTTGAAACTATTAAGGGGGACAGCTTTTTGGAATCAGAAAAAGCAAAAATTTGGCAGCAGGATAGCTACAATCTGAGGGAAAACTAAAATTCACACCACAAAATAAATATCCGTAAGAATTGATTTTTCCCAAGAGTTTTTAATACAGAGCAGGTTTGGGTGAGTTGTTCTTGTGTGGTGTAATTATATTCTCATAGTATAATTATTTGTTATAAATCTCTGTGAGGCCTGTCCAAGATAGAACAAAGCCTTCCTATTGGCCAGGATTAAAACTATGAACTGAACCATATACTTGAGCCCAGCATCAGCATCAGCAGCAGATAAATGAAGAATATGGGCTCTGCTTTTTGTAACAGTATAGACTCTTTCAAAAAAGCAAAATCCTTGTAATTTCTTGAATGAAGCACAAAAGGGGGAGAAATTCTCTTTCCCTTCATGTTGAACATTTTTTATACAATTGAACATTTGCTTGTCCTTTCTTTTGAATTAGTTAGTTATTTTTTGTAAATGGACTGTGGCATACCAAGTTAGAGTGGATGGTAGTCCAATAACTTACAGAAGTTCCGTTCACAGCTAAATCTTGCCTGTATCCCCATTTCATATCATGTTGAAACCAATGCGTTGTGAAGGAAAGTCTTAGCAATCTCAAGGGTGTGCTTTGTATGGACTAGGCTGCTGTTTAAAGGCCTTTCCCAAAGAATATAGCAGTTTGTAGCATGTTTTTTTTAAGCACTTGGCAGAGGTCCAAGAATTTAGACCTTATAAAGATATGCCTCAATGCTGTTTCTCTACATGACTGACAAGACACAGATACAAAACTAAAACCTTCACAGTTCACATATCATTAGAGTAAACTTCCCATAGAGCTAATCCTCAACTTACAATCAAAGTTACAATGTGCAGGGCCAGATTTGACATTATGACCCAGATTTGAAGTTCTGACAGCTGCCCCCCCATAGTCATGTGACTGCATGATGGGGCAGTTCGAAACCAACCCACATTTACAACCATTTGTAGCATCCCGAGGTCACATGACTGCAGTTTGCAACATTTTTGCTGGAAACTGGGGTTTACTTCCAGTTTCTGGGGAAGGGGGGGAAATCGACCACTGTGGACAAAGAATCTGCTTAATGTCTACTTTATGACTGCTGTGTTTGCTTAATGACCACTGCATAAAAGGCTGTAAAATTTGGCACAGTCAAGTGGTGGCCTGCTTAACAACCAACACAATTTACAACCATAATTCCAGGCTCAATTAGAGACTAAGTGGAAGACTACCTGTATATGAGGAAATACATTGGATTATGCATAGCACTTACAGTATTTAGCAGCCATAATTGGGACTGGCATCTGGGTTGTTAAGCAAACTGGTTACTAAGTGAATCTGTGAAAGTGCTTTCCTTCACTTTACAGATGGGAAGCTTTAATAGATAGATAGATAGATAGATAGATAGATAGATAGATAGATAGATAGATAGATAGATAGATAGATAGATAGATAGATAGGCAGGAAGGCAGGCAGGCAGGCAGGCAGGCAGATGTGAGGACTGGTTATAAAGTTACTTTTTCATCACCATCGTAACTGCAAATGGCCACTAAACAAGGACTACCTGTATACCTCCCAGCTGCCTGTGAAATCTGTAAGATCTATCAATTTATCAGGAGAGACTGCATTGAAAATCTCTATTAGAATAAGGGGCAGTTAAGATTACAGTTCAGCAGCTTCTGTAGGGCTATAGGTTTCCTTTCAATGCATTAAAACATGTGCATTTTATGTGCAAAGCATTTGTAAAAGAAGCTCTACAATATGCATTAGGGCAAGCAAAGTATTAATGCAGCTCCATCCCTGTCAACACTCTTGAAGTTATTCAACAATTGCTGGTGGCTGTCTCTGATTGCGTGTGTCTATGTGTGTGTTTATATGTTATTTTCTTCCTTATATTTAGTTTTCTCTTTCTATTGCATAATACTTTCCATGCATTTAGAATATATCCATGTACGCACCTTCTTAGGATGAGGTCTGGGGGGTTATTGCTTTTTATTTTATGTTTGTATTTTACTGTATTCTTTATGCTGGGATATTATGGTTTGTAAGCCACCCAGAGTCACTGTGAATGGACAGCCATATAACTCTTTCAAATAAATAAATAAATAAATAAATAAATAAATAAATACATACATACATACATACATACATACATACATACATACATACATACTGTTGTGTTGAAACAGGTATAAGATTGTGTATTAACCACAAACTCATTGACCATGCACGGTGCATAAAATATCCCTAGTAAATATTAAAGCTGGGGTGGGCAATAATAGCTCCTCTACAACCTGTGGACTAACTCCCAGAATTTCTGACCCAGCCAAGTAAAGGGGCCATAGTTGCTTTCCCCCCCCCCGCCCCATATTGGAGGAAAGTAATAGTCAATTTGTGCACTTTGTATTTACAAATCTGATAATATATTTCACATTCAGTGAGGATTTTCTTTTCTTATCAAAACAATTCCATCCATGTTTTGCAAGTAAAGTAATTTAGTCAGAAGAGGCCCAATCTGAAACTTTGTTACTTTTCTTAATAGCTAGTTGGCCAACTCTGCTTTTGTTGGGGAAAACTCAGCATACCTGTTTTATTTATTTATGAGATTTTAATCCCACCTTTGTAACTTTATAAGTAACCCAAGGTGGCGAACATACATAATACTTCTTCCTCCTCTTATTTTCCCCATAACAGCAACCCTGTGAGGCAGCTGAGCTGAGAGAAAGTTACTCGCCCAAAGTCACCCAACCAGCCTTTCAAGCCTAAGGCAGAACTAGAGCCCACAGTACTTGTCCAGGATATTCAAGTATGTCTTCAATACATACTAATATTAAATTTCTTCTTGATAGAAGAATTCAGGCTATTTGAATAAGGTACAAAAGGAGTAAAGCAGGGGTGTTAAATTGCCAGCCTGTGAGTTGGTGGCATCATGGGGAGGCCACGCCCACTCCAGCTCTGGCAATGCAAAAAAGTTGTAATATGTCGCAACACATCACATTACGCGGTGAGTTTGATACTCGTGAAGTAAAGGATAAAGATTGCAATGTTTGGTGTGTGTGAAGAGGAGAGCAGAGATATCGAATTTGGGGCGTTGCATCTCCCTTGACACCTGAAGCAGTAAAAGAAGAATGCTTTCAGGAAAAAAACAAAACCCTTCTTAGTGAATTACTTGTAAGTCAGATGTGGAATCTCCCAAATCCAGCAAGTCCTATCATACAGTCCTCTCTCTTTAGTCCAGGAGTCTTCAAACTTGGCCCTTTTATGACTTGTAGACTTCAACTCCCAGAATTCCTCAGCCAGGCACGCTGGCTGAGGTATTCTCGGAGTTGAAGTCCACAAGTCATAAAAGGGCCAAGTTTGAAGATCCCCGGTCTTTACCAACAAGAAGAATCCCAGATACACTATCACCTTGAACTAAGGGGACAAGTGAAAAGACATAGGGCAGGCATGTCAAACTCGCGACGTCATATGACGTCGCGCGACATATCGGAACTTTTTCCCATTGCTGAAAATGGGATGGGCGTGGTTTCTCCGTGATGCTCCGGCCTGCGGGCTGGCAGTTTGACACCCCTGACATAGGGGAAAATAAGTAAAAGAAACTGCAGCCTTTACATCTGGCTAAAATCTAAAAGTGAGGGGATAATTTTCAAATGTCAACCCTGGAAAGAATCAAGAAAGGAGGAATCAAACTGTAATGCATATTGTTTCTTCATTGATATCTGGTCTGTCCTGGAAATATTGCTTTCCAGGATGTTCAGGAGTAGGAAAAATGTTTCCTTTCAGATCTTTTGGATTGCAACTCCCATTTTCCTTTGCCATCTTCAGTGCTATCAGCTAGGACTGATAGGAACTGATGTCCTGCTACCTATCTTAGCCTTAACAACACCCACCTAACTCTTCAGGAGTAGCTATTATGAAATTGTACCCAACAACTCATCAGTACACCCTGCCTCAAAGGAACAAGTATAGTGAGCTAGAAACTGTATTTTCTTGACTTTCAAGATTACGTTTTTTATATTTCTTTCATAATTTCTCTTAGTTCTTTCTTAGATGGGTGGACAGATGTTTGCAATTACATCCCAATATGTGGTCTACAGGTATTCAAGAACTGAAGAGCTTGGCTCTTTTAAAAATATTTTCAGGAAGCCAGCTGCCAAACCATACCAAGTGGAAATATTCTTAAAAGATGGGCAACGGGAAGGACTTCTTATAAAAAAGAAGAATGACTCATGGTCATAAAATATAATTACTGTAGTATTTTTGAAATGTATTGGCTGATGAAAAGGAGGGAGAAATTTCAATTGCCTGTTCATCAGAGGAACTTGCCCCTTCTTTGCATAGAAGTATGTCCAGTGTTGGCACAACTTATTTATCCTAAAAGGAACACCTCAGTTTTAGATACTTGTTGAAACTGCCTTTCTATCTGCAATCCTATAATGGGATGAACTCTTATATGTCTGGCTTGAGAATCACAGTCTGAATAAAATGCTATACAGGTAGTCCTCGACAGACCATTTAACCAACATTCAAAGTTACAACAGACCCCGTTTCAAAGTTACAATGACTGCAGCTGCCTTGTGGCCATTCACCCCAATGACCCATCATAGTGTCGCTACACCATCCTCCTGCCTCTCCCCCCCCCCCAGTCTAACCATGCTGTAACCCTGCAGAGCCTGGGCCTGCTCCCCATATGCCCCGATTTACTTTTTGAAGCTCTCCGGACATTGTGTTATATAAGGAGAGTAGGCCACATGTCCCCATGTCACACAACAGTGATCCAAATGTGGCCATACTTTTGTCCTGCTTGCTTGTGGCAGGGATAAAATGGCGGCCACCAGACAAACTGTTTCAATGCGCTGCTTTAGAGAATGCAGCACGCAAGTGCTGCAAAAGTTTCTCTATGCTGCAGAAATCTTCTGCAGCACTCTGCAGACCTTGCTAAGGCAGCAAACAAAGAAGTTTGTGCCTGGGCCGCACAATGTGGCTGCCATTTTGGCCCTTCCCACAAACAGGTGGGGACAAAAATAGTGGCAGCCAGACAAACTGCTGGTTTACCTACTGAAAGGTTAAACCATAATGTACTATACTAAATTGGATAAAGTAAGAGAGAGTTAAGTATTTCGACAAATCCTTATTTTTAAAAAATCTACAAAATGTATTTCTTCATGTATTTAGTTTAAACGTCTTTAAAAAGAAGATTCTGGTTTTCATGACTGCAGGGGAAAACTTCAAACTACAAATAAATAAATTGTAACCATAATATATACATATATACATATACATCCCTAATAACTCTAAAAATATGAATCCAAGGCATATTTATGCACTGGTATAAAATCCTTGAACTCTGGGATAATTGTAAAACAGCTGTTTATTGTTTAAGAACCATAAAACAATAAAATCAACCATTTATAAAATCTAAAAACCTAAAAATCGACTGTCTTAGCTTTCGCTGATCCACTGTCAGGATCATCAGAGTAGGCATTAGGGGGTGGGGAATTTGCTTATAAACCCAACTGACTTTGCCCCCTACTCATTGATCGTGTGATGGGCCCGCCTGTTCTAATTGACCATAGTTGCTCTAGTTGTCCCGCATTTCCCTGTTCGCATTTTAATCCTATTTCCCTCTTTCTTCCCATCGTTTCTTTCCCTGCTTGTTTTGTTCCACTTGCTCCAATCAGTCCTGTCTCTCCTCGCTATGTTTTATCCCCCTAATGCACAGGTCTGCAACCCGCGGCTCCAGAGCCGCATGCGGCTCTTTCAGCCGTCTCCTGCGGCTCCCAGTCGTCTGCCATGTGCAGTCCCCCCCCCCAAAAAAAAGTGGGACTAAAAAAGTTCAACCAATCAATTCAAATATGCAGGGTAGGTGCATATCTCGCCTTGGCTCCACTCTTCAGTCAAACCCTGTTCTGCACATGCGCGCATGTACGCACATGTGCACACATTTTTTGCGGCTCCCAGTTTTTCCTTTTGTGAGGGAACCGGTTCCGAGTGGCTCTTTCATTGTTTCAGGTTGCTGACCCCTGCCCTAATGTATATGCTAATTCTGGGGTTCTTCTCTCTCCTTTTTCATCTTCCCCGCCTGCCTTTCTTGCACCTGGCCATTTAGTGTTGTTGCCAATCTATCCTCCAGTGTTCATACACACACACACACACACACACACAAACAAACAAATATAAAATGCTTGCTGTATTATTATTTTCTGTTAACCTAGGCAAATAGAAATACTTTCCAGAATGCCTGATTACGTTTCAGGGGCTAGTCTCATATTTTTAATATATCTGCACTAAAATACTTGACCATCCCAATTTATGGGACAGATAAATCTGACTAGAATTTGTAGCATAGTGCAACAATACTGTATTGCAACCAAAAAGGACTAGGGAGTTCTATGTCACCATAAAGATTATGATGATGATGTACATTTACATAGACTAGATGAAGTGATGACCCTGCAGTTACATTTAATACTAAAGTACTCCTAAAATAACAGATGAATTTTGTGACATTCTCTTCACCTCCAAATAAATAAAGCTAATGGTTTCATTGATGCTATGATTGGGAAAGGAACAGATATACGTCTTATTTTTATATGCATTTTTAATCATTTAATCCAGGGGTATCAAACTCGAAACATCATGTGACGTGTTGCGACGTATCGCGACTTTTTTTCCATTGCCGGCAATGGGGTGGGCACGTTTTCACTATGATGCATCCATCCTGCGGGATGGCAGTTTGACACCCCTGATTTAATCAATTTTCATCTAAATAATGCAGGGGTTTTTAAATGCTTAAAACTACTATTGCCCACTGCAGATTTGCACAATCTGAAACTCTCTATTCTTGTCCATAATACAGTACTCCTTGTCTTATAATAATTCATTTGGTGACCATTCAAAGTTACAATGGTGATGAAAAAAGTGACTTATGACCATTTTTCGCACTCACAACTCTTTCAGCATCCCCATACTCATGTGATCAAAATTCAGATACTTGCAACAGACTCATATTTTATGACAGTTGTAGTGTGCCGGAATCATGTGGCCTTCTGACAAGCAAAGTCAATGGAAAAGACAGATTCACTTAACAACTTAACAACTATGTTACTAACTTAACAACTGCAGTGATTCCCTTAACAACTGTGACAAGAAAGGTCACAAAATGGGGCAAAATTCACTTAACAGCTGTCTTGCTTAGCAACAGCAATGTTGCGTTCAGTTGTGGTCGTACGTTGAGACCTACCTGTATAGCAGATTGAATTAAAATACAAGAAAAAATAGAGTGCAAAAACTGATGACTGATGTGAAAAAAAATGCTAGTGAATATAAAGGAAGAATTGACCTCCACTTTCTTGGTAGATGAACTAATAATCAAGCCTGCTCATTGGAATGTATTTTTCTTCTTTATGCTTTTTTGTATATTTGCAATTCAAGCAAATTAAAGATGTCAAAACCAGCTTTAGTGCACAAGTATCTAAAAAAAGTTATGCTGTGCTGTTCCTGGAATATCTCCCTGTTTGGGAAAATGGGAAATATATAACAGGATATTTTAAAACATAAAAACATTTTCTCAAAGGAAAAAATTAGATATGGATGTAACCGTACACATCCAAGCAGTTCCAAAATACCACAATCATCAGCTCATACTACATTTCTAGAATAACCATGATGTGGTTGCCTAAAAAGAGAATGTAAACTTTGGCTGCATTCTTTGAAGTGTTGATCACAGAGATTGGAAACATATTACATTATTATGCAATGCACTCATCACCTTTCCCTTCAAGATGGATTACCTTGGATGATTCACAGGAATAATGAATATTAATGAATGAGTAGTGGATACTGATGTATGTTTGGATTGCTTTTAAAGAGGAAAACTTACGCCAAAAGTTTACAATCTCATATGAATTAGACAAAATCTCCTATACTATATACATATAAAAAGGATTTTTAAATATTCAAACACTGTATGAGGTTATATTATATCACCATGGAATATATGGTAGTGTTGAACTATAAGTGTGGAATGGACTATTTTGGAAAAGGACATTACAGATTTTTTTAATGAGAATAATTTATACCATACCTATGACCATTGAATGTACTTGGAAGCATCCACTGTATTAGGAGGTTTTTTAATGATTAATTCTTCATTATTTCATATTATTATTATTATTATTATTATTATTATTATTATTATTATTATTATTATTATTATTTATTATTATTAATTGAATTTCTATACCGCCCTTCTCCCAAAGGACTCAGGGCGGTGTACAGGGCAATAAAATACAATGTACAAAAGTTAAAAGTAAAATTAAATTAATTTAGCCCTAACAATAAATAGTTAAAAATAAACCCAAACCCTTAGTCCAGGCCGGCCTGTTCAAACAACCAGGTCTTCAGATCACGGGGGAAAGAGCAAAGGTCGGGAGCCATCCAGAGCTCAACAGGCAATTGATTCCAAAGGGCTGGCACGCCCACAGAGAATGCTCTCCCCCTGGGGGCCGCCAGCCGGCAGTCCCTGACCGACAGCACCCTGAGGAGGCCCTCTCTGTGGGAGCGCACAGGATGAAGGGAAGTTGACGCCGGCAGCAGGTGCTCCTGTAAGTAATCCGGACCCATGCCATTTAGGGCTTTATAGGTCATCACCAGCACCTTGAATCTCACCCGGAGGGCAACTGGAAGCCAATGCAGCTCGCGGAGAAGAGGTGTTACATGGGAGTATCAGGAAACCCCCATCACAACTCGCGTGGCCGCATTCTGCACCAGTTGAAGCCTCCGAGTAGTCCTCAAGGGCAGCCCCATGTAGAGAGCATTGCAGTAGTCTATCCGAGAGGTCACGAGCGCATGGATGACTGTATGCAGGGCATCCTGGTCCAGATAGGGCCGCAACTGGCGCACCAGGCGAACTTGGGCAAAAGCCCCCCCTGGCCACAGTTCCTACGTGGTCTTCCACACTGAGCTGTGAGTCAAGGAGGATACCCAATTATTCATATAATTAGTGTAATCTTATTTCATCTATCTATACTTCCAGTAAGGGACGCGGTGGCTCAGTGGGTTAGGACGCTGAGCTTGTCGATCGGAAGGTCGGCAGTTTGGCGGGTCGAATCCCGAGTGCCGTGTAGCAGAGTGAGCGCCTGTTACTCGTCCCAGCTTCTGCCAACCTAGCAGTTCGAAAGCACGTAAAAATGCAAGTAGAAAACTAGGGACCACTGCGGTGGGAAGGTAACAGCGTGCGCCTTTGGCGTCTAGTCATGCCGGCCACATGACCACGGAGACGTCCTCGGACAAGCGGCTGGCTCTTCGGAAACGACTAGCATGTATGTGCGGGGGAACCTTTACCTTTACCTTTATACTTCCAGTATTTAATGTCTCAACCACCATCATTTTTGGAAAGCATCAAAAAGATAAACCATCTTACTAGCAGATCCTTTAAAAGATTTCAGGTATATAGTAATGTGTGGTCAAATTATGAGAGAATGACTTCTTCTCATGAAAAACATACCATTTTATTTTTCTTCCTTGGCCATTATATGCCATTTCTCAATTGTGTGGGTGCTTCCACTAGGACAACTTTGGAAATGGGTTCATTTGAACTGCCAGCAGCCTCACAATTGTAATAATGAACACTGCTGTACTGAAGAATCAAATGTGAGTGGGTGTGGGATTTAAATAGCAAAATGTGATGGTCACAAGCGAGGAATAAAACTCCAACTTGAACACAGATTTTTTGAGATAGCGGGGGAATTGAAATATACATTCCCTTTGACCTGAGTTAACTGGGCGAGGAAAAACACACACTAAGATGACATGGCCATCTCCTGAAGGAGAAATATTGTCCCACTATTTTAGATATTTGGGAAAGAAAAAAAAAGGAACTTTATGGCGTTTGATCAAGCAGAGGTTTCCCTCTGCTTGTAAGTTCCCTGTCCAAAGGGTAGAAAATCTAATACACATAATTATACTTCTCATCCGCAAGGAAATACAGACAGATCACAAGGCTAATTATTTGCTATCCTTCATACCTTAAGTACTACCATATATAGATTGCTAAAAATGTTAACTCAAATGTAAGTCACCTTGAGTTAGTAGGATTTATCCTCATATATGAACACTGAATGAATCATTCAAAGCCTTCAGTATTTAAGTCCTATAGTTTTAAAGCGTCATAAAAGTAAAATGTCTATGTGGTCTGTTTAGTAGTGATTTAAGCCAAGGGGACATGAGAGAACCTATTGGTTTGTTTTTAGCGACGTGTTGTTTTTAGAGAAGAGTTTTTACTGATACAATTGATCCAATACTGGTCTGAAAATGGTGTTAGATCCATGTGACAGTGCAATAAATATATTGTTAATATGCAAGATGATCTTGCAATAGAGGGATAGATTATTTTTTACACCTTTTAAACCATTTGTATTTCACCTTGGGAGTCACAGGAGATAGTAAGGCATGTAACCTGGACCCTTTTAAAGTTTTTTTTATGACTGGGCTATTTTTTTTTCTTTTTTATTACTTCAAGATAATTAATGGAATAAAAGGGAATCTACAAGAGTATTACAATTTAATATGTCCTCAGAATTAGTAAGTACAGTATAATGGGAAGGGGGAGGAGGAGAGGAGAGGAAAGAAGAACGGAGGCTTCGGAAAATATGTTAAAACAACTCTAAAAACATAATCATATGACTTGAAAATCTTTTTTCTTGTGCATTTTTAAATGCATCCAAAAACTAATTCAAATGTTGACAATCAATACCTATTAATTCATTGTGACTAATGGTTGATTTTTTTTTCTCTTTGATTTAGCCACCTCATGCTCTATTACTAGAAAAATCCATAACTCATGATTCAAATATTAGAATACACCCAAGTAAAAAAAATATTCATTGTTAATACATAACAAAGCAATAATGTTATGACAGATCCAGTTAACCCACAAACGAAATCAACTACCATTTTTAAAATGAAGTTATTCCATAATATAGGTTTTTCATGGGAAGAAGGATTGAAATTACATCTAATGTAAGTCCCAAATATTTTCTAGTGTTACCTAAAGATATAAAAAGTGACTTTTATGCAAACAGAGATTTCAATACTTAAAAAGATTTTAATGGACTTGAATAATAATGATCAAGTTTATCTCAAGAACTGAATTCTGAAACAGTGGTAAGTTAAAGCTAAAACCTTTGGCTATGGAAAGGTAAAGCAACATGCCACTGATAGAATAGTGGGAAGAAAGCTGCAATATAAATATCAGGGAAATATAAGACGTAAATATCAAAGATATAGATCCAAGTTAGAATACAGAGTAGTATTCTTCCCTGGTTTAACTGTGATATCTGCTTCCTTAAAACTAAAAATAGGGTTTAGTTAGTTATTTACTGTACTTTAATCTGATTCACTCTGGTATAATGAAGGAGAAAAACCCAATACACTTTTTGTACTAATCCTGGATAAACCTGACAACCAGGTGATGTTTCCAATTTTATAGATTCGATAGCAGCAAAAGAGGCAAGGCAAGATCAATGGTGGAACAGGAAACATTAGAATTCTCTG
Source organism: Vipera berus (assembly GCF_964194415.1). NCBI lineage: Eukaryota > Metazoa > Chordata > Lepidosauria > Squamata > Viperidae > Vipera > Vipera berus. The sequence goes on from NC_138204.1 coordinate 143,026,735, forward strand.
TAATCTATACTAAAAAGGACTCATTTTTATAACTATCTGTTATGGGATGCACTAATGAATCTATCTGTGATTAAGCCTGAATTAACTCCTATATTTCTTATAAAAAGAAGCTAAAAATTAAAGGCTTAAAGGATAAAGACATTAATTCTTCATGAATCACATCTCTCTTCTGAAAGATACAGCTGTTTGATCTTTGCTAAATAAAAATTTAGCAAGTTCTGTGCAGACAAAAAAAGAATTTTATTACATTAGACTAGGCAGCAATATTGGGATGATAAAAAAAAGAAAAGCTGTCCACTAAACTCCTGGATAGAGTTTAACTGCTGCTTTGTTAATAAAGCAAAATAATATTGTCTATTTAGGGCAAGGGTAGGCAACCTTGGCTCTTTTATGACTCGTGGACTTCAACTCCCAGAATTCCTGAGCCAGCATAACTCAGCATGGAAACCTTTCCCTGTCCCCTCAGAATGGCTGGCTCAGGAATTCTGGGAGTTGAAGTCCATGAGTCATAAAAAAAGCCAAGGTTGCCTACCCCTGATCTAGGGTATTAGTGAGAATGAGAACAAATCCCATATCTAGTAATCAACATTTTTGACGGTTATTCTAAATTTAACTTATTCTTCATCAATTAAAGATGAAACGGAAAGTAAGATTGACACATTTTTCATCAGAACAAGTGTTGGAGTGATTAAAAGCAGCAAGACTTGAGATACCGTACTCATTTTGCCCCTTATATGTGAAAGAAAAAGAAAGAAGACAAAGAGACATGTTTTGCTAGAGTTGAGAAGGCTTAAATGGGCAAATAGATACCCCTTGCTAATGAAAAAAGGAAAGCAACTTTTATTTTATTTTATTTATATACTGTTAAACGTCCATCAACTCTGAGCACTTTACAATAAAAAAATAAATAAGAACTAAACAAAAATAAAGGAGTAATAGATGACAAAAAGTCATCAGGAAAAAAAAGACTTACACAACCTAGATCACATGTCATCTGCGCACTGATTAAAATAAAGATGTTTGATTTTGACCATGCTGCCAAATGCTGGTAGCAGGATTATGAATGTTTTAGAGACCACAAAATGATGCTGGAGGATTTAATGTGGCTTATAAGGTCCTTGTCCATCTCTGGTTCTTAGGTATATAATATTGCAATGTATCAGTTATGACCTTGTTCAGAAACCTTTACATAGACTGTTGTGAGAAAAAATTAAAAGAAGTAAGGCCAGCCATGTATTAAAGTGCATGTGTAAAAGATTTCTTACAAGTCCATCCCAGCAGGGTGTTCTGTACCAGCCTGCTACCGGCCCTGCAGAAAAGGCAGGGACAACCCCTTTTACAAGAAGGCAAGAGGCTGGAATTACGCCTGCCAAATTTATTACCACAAAAACAAATGGAACAAGACAAACCAAGAAACAGGAGCTTTAAGAAACATGAACTATCCAAGCGGTTGCCTTCAGCAAACCAGCCCTCCCCACACATTCCCCTTATATAGAGTTCAGGGCGTGGCTTCTCTCTGCCTCCTTCCGAGAAGCCCCATTGCCTTCCTCTGTTTACTCCTAATTGACTGCCTCCTGCATCGGTCGTCCTTGAACAGGGCCAGCTGTGGGTCATCTTCATCCACGCTGTCAGGCTCACACAGCTGGGTCTCCGTGGTGACCAAGTGGGAGGGGCCTGGCTGAGGGCTCTCACCAGCAAGATCTTCAACCCCCTCAGCAAGGTCTTCAACACCCCCCTCCTCCTCCTCTGAGTCGTCCGACCCAACTGCCGAACCCACAGGCTGACCCTGAATCACAACACAGGGTTACAAGAATCAAGCGAAGGAAAAATTGTTCTCTCTTTTACTCAGCCCATCATTTTTCTTAGCAACCTAACATAACTTTTGCTGGGAAAAATGCAGTCGAAAGGAAATTCAATGAGCTGCAGTCCAACCCAAAGCAATTATGTTTATTGTTGAAACATTTTTGAATATTAAAAAAAAAGTAGCATAAAAATCCTACAAGCAAAGCTGTTTGTTGTTTGCTGGATTCCTGCACAATTGCTATTTTAAGATGAAATGCTCTTGGTATACCCCGCCTTCTTTAAATCACTGTCTTGTTTGGAACAATATAAAAGTGCTGTCTGTGTTGTTAAAATTTCTTTCTCGGGCAAATACAACTTTAATGCCATTGTCCGCTTACGACATTAAACTGCTGAAACTGTTGCTTCCAAGAGGAAACACAGTAATGTGTATCTGCAATGAATTAAACCCTTTTATTTTAATTAAATAATGATTATCTCAAGGGTCACTTGGATAACTAATTGGGGTCCCTTCCACAAGAAGCAAGTGTCTCAGCTTGAACATCCTGCCCAGACAGCAAATACAATGGAAAAACAAGACTACTGTAAAGGCAGCAATGAGATTCAGGAAAAGCAACATCCGGTGTGCTTATGAATAAATGGTGATGACCTAGAAAGACCTGGCTACAAAAGGAGAAATGAAAAAGAAAAGAAAAAGAAAAAGAAACAAAGGGGAAAAGAAAAGAGATAAGATTTATGATACAGTATATACACTAAGCAATTCACTAGGGCTCCATTTGTCTTTATCATTTATTTTGATCTATGCTTATTTAGGATACATGTGAACTGCTTATTGAAGTGACTGACCTTTAGAGCTATTCCACCATAACAATCAAGGAAAACGAAGGAGGCCATTAAATAAATGGCTATTTGAGAGGCCTCTGAGCTTGGTTCTGTTCTTGCAGATGTTTCATTACCACACTAGCTAACATCATCAATGCAATTTGGCCAAAAGGAGTCTGCACAGGCAGCAATGTGTCTTGAAATAATGTTCCCAGGGTTGGCACAATGAAAAGGATAGGCAAAGCACGTCCAATTTGAAACCAAACATATCCCCAAGACTTAGTCCAAGAAATTGATTTCTTTTTTTTTTTTAATCCATCCATAGATATTTTATGGAACAATAATGAACTCATTTTAGTTGTAGGTTGTAAAATGCCCTCTTAAAGTATTACTCAAACTATAACATAACCTTATGGAGGAGGGTATTGCACCAACATTGTGGTAGGTTACAAAGTCTTCTTTGTAAATATTCAGCAATAGGTACCAAAGAAGAGCACATGTATTAAATGTACTTGAGTCTTGTAGAATAATTTGAAAAACAATGAAGAAAAGGAGACAGGAAATTGGTAACAGAAGACAGAAATGGTAGAAATAGAGCTGGCAGGAGGTGGAGTTTTTTTGGGTTTTCACTTCAATGTTTTTTTTTCATAATTGCATTGTATTTTATTCTTGTTCACTGCCCAGAATTCATTTTGGTAGTTTTATTAAATTCGTTTAATAAATAAATATATCTTGCACATCTAAACTAGCTGTTGCCCTTATATAAGCCAAAAAATACTAACAGCAAGTGTTCAGCTACGGGTAGTCCTTGACTTTCAACCACAGTTGAGCCCAAAATGTGTGTTGCCAAGCGAGATAGCTTTTAAGTGAGTTTTGCCCTATTTTATGATCTTTCTTGCCCCGGTTCTTAAGTGAATCACTGCAGTTGTTAAATTAGCAACCCAGTTGTTAAGTGAATCTGGCTTCCCCATGGACTTTGCTTGTCAGAAGTTCGCAAAAAGGGATCACATGACCCCGGGATGCTGTAACCCTCATAAAATTGAGTGAGTTGCCAAGTCTTCAAATTTTGATCATGTGACCATCAGGATGCGGCAGCGATGATAAGTATAAAAAAAAACTATCGTAAGTCACTTTTTTCAGGCTTGTTGTAAATTTGAACGGCTCTTGTAAGTCAAGGAGTACCTGTAAATGATGTGGACAAATAAGCTTCTGCATTTAGGGGAAAACCTCACTCTGATTTTTGGTTCAGGCAATCTAATGCAAACTAATTAATTTATTTCATTTATTTTCCTCCAATTCGTGTCCAATTCTCGGAGACTGCCTGGACAAGTCCCTGCACTTTTCTGAACAAGTTTTTTTCCAGATGTGGTTTGCCATTGCCTCCTTCCTAGGGCTGAGAGAGACTGTCTCAAGATGGCTTTGTGTCTAAGGGGCTAAAATTCACACTCTTGGTTTCTACCCTGATGCCATAACCAGTATAGGAAACTGGTTCTTATTAATTTTATAACTTAAACTATAGCACAGCAATATTAATTTGCTCTAAGTATTCTAACTGCAAGCTTTCGGCATTGCTGATAGGATGGATTTTAAAAATCAGGTATAATCCCTTCCCAATATTACCACAACAAACACATTCACATGTAGATTATTCTTGCTTCAACAATGGGTAAATTGTACATGTTCTGTCTCTCCATCCTCATTCACAGACACCTAGTTCAGGAGTCGGCAACCTTAAACACTTACTTGGACCCATTTCCTAGAAAAAAGAAAACACTGGGAGCGGCAAAACTCGCACGGGGGGGGGAGCTTGATTGAAGAGTTTAATTTAAAAGAAATAGAGGCTGTTGTGCATGAGTTCTCTCTGTCTCTCTCTCTCTTTTTCTCTCCCTCTCCCTCCCTTCCTCTCTCTCCCCCTCTCTTTCTCTCCTTCCCTCTCTCTCCCCCCCTCTCTCCCCCTCTCTCCGATCTTCTGCTCACCTGGCAAGCTGGCTTCACGCTGTTCTCTGACAAGCTGACAAACATTCTTATTGGGCTGGCTCTCCTGCCCTTGGTCTGCCAGTCCTCTTCCCCCACTGAGTGTGAGGGAGGGAGTGTGTGTGCATGTGTTTTCTGCTTTCTGCTGCTTTCTGCTTCTTGCGGAGATGCAGCAAAGGCAGGAGCCCAGCCCAATAAGCTTGTCAGCTTGTCGGAGAACAGCATGAGGCCACTCTCTTTTTGACACACACACAGAGAGAGAGAGAGAGAGAGAGAGAGAAGAGAAGCGCAAGTGCCTCTCTCTGTCTCTGTCTCTCTGTCTCTCTGTCTCTCTCTCTGTCTCTCTCTCTCTCTCTGTCTCTCTGTCTCTGTCTCTGTCTCTCTGTCTCTCTGTCTCTCTGTCTCTGTCTCTGTCTCTCTCTCTCTCTCTCTCTCTCTCTCTGCGAATGGTGGAGGACTGGGAGCCACAGGAGAAGACTGAAAGAGCCGCATGCAGCTCCAGAGCCACGGGTTGCCGACCCGTGACCTAGTTCAATAGCAGTGGGTGGGGGGAAATGGCACAGCTGAACTTTGGAAGCATTTGCATTTTTAAAAAATCTGATTTGTATTTTTATTAATGCCATTTTTTTGTTACAAAATAAAAATAATTATAGCAAAACTAATTATAGCTAAGCTAACTATTGAGCTATGGTGGCACAGCGGTTAGAATGCAGTACTGCAGGCTAATTCTGCTGATTGCCAGAGGTTCAATCCCCACTGGCTCATGGTTGAATCAGCCTTCCATCCATCCGAGGTCAGTAAAGTGAGTACTCAGATTGTTGGGGGCAAATGCTGATGCTGTAAACCACTTAGAAGGGGCTGTAAGGCACTGTGAAGCGGTACATAAGTCTAAGTGCTATTGCTAGTGCTAAACATGGGAGACTCATGAATTAGTAATAGTCACAATAATAAACATTGTGAGTATTGATTAGGGCTATTCCTTTTTGAAATTAAGTCTTCTTTAAATAACCTTCTTATAATAGGTGTTATTTATTTGGTCGAGTGAACATTACTGATAATGAAATCCAAGTCCTTTCCTAAGGATAGAAAGCCAGTAAGGAGGAAACAGCAGGGAACAGAAAGAAGGAAGAAAGAGAAGCAATTCAGCAGGTATTTGCTAAAATCATTCTAAATATCTACAGTATGAAGTACATCTTTTAAAGCATAAATCTTCCCTATAATATTTATGGAAACAGGGCTGCTGATAATATGGATTTGTTAAACTTATTTTGGAAAGAAATACACATACCGGTAGTTGTGTTTTTTTTTAAGTTTTGTGAATGGTAATATATGTTTATCAAAGAGAGCCAGTAGATGGCAGTACAGACTACACAGAAAGTTCATTACTGTACATCCCGGAAAAAGAGTTATAAAGAAATATTTGAATTAATCTTAGCTGTGCCTAGGAACCCCCAAACATATTACCATATATTATCCCAAAAGTTCTACATTGGTATAAATTGATTCAATAAAAACAAAAACAACAATTATTTTCTATGTTGTCAGGCAGAGTTGAAATGCATTCAAATATTGCTTCTAGATGTAGCAGAAGTAGTAGAAGACTCGTTTTCCCTATAATCAACTAATATTTTGCAATGAAAATAAATCACATATGGTATTAACCTAGCTGTCCCCTTGTTTTTGTTCAAACGGAAAAAAAAATCTCAAAAATACTCAACTAGCGTTTGTAAAGCAAGTACTACTTTCTAGCCCAGGGCTAGGCAACCTTGGCTCTTTTATGACTTGTGAACTTCAACTCCCAGAATTCCTGAGCCAAATCTGGCTCAGGAATTCTGGGAGTTGAAGTCCACAAGTCATAAAAGAGCCAAGGTTGCCTACCCCTGTAAATCTAGCCTCAGCCTTTCTCCTCTCGTTGAAACGTAGTATCAGAAGAAGTATCCTCCAGGAGGACCCCCTCATCTAGCCATCCTGTAAGTATCCATGTACCCAAGCCATATTTGTTTTATAATTCAAACTAGCACTTATCCTCAGATACCTTTTGTTACTTGTCAGCCTTGCAAGGTAATCCAGACAAGAAGCACCAGCCAAAACTTGCTTCACTTTATTGTAAGGTTAAATTTACAGAATCTTGCAAGCCTGAAAGTGCATTTCTCCCCCCCCCCCCCCCCGTTGCTTTTACAGCTCAAGAAACTAGGGAGGGTCTCTTAGGAGACATTTGCTACACCCACATCCTGCTACAGGTTGTGCTGTGAGCTAAGCTGCCTATTATCTTACTGTTGCCATGGCTGCAGCTCTTCGCCTGCCTCCCAAGATCATTCCCAGGTTCCATTACAGTAACCAACTCAAGGCCATCGTAATGATTAGCTCCTGTCAATCAGTGGACTTCTACACTTCGGACCATCTGTCATTTCAAATGATTTTTAAAGACAATGTATTTCTGAGTGTAAGAGACAGATGTACTTTTATGTGTTATCTCTCTGTGTATATTTCTGTTCTCCTTGACAAAATACCTACATGTGCCAGCAGTTTGATCCTGACCAGCTCCGAGTTGACTTAGCTTTCCATCCTTCCAAGGTTGGTAAAATGAGGACTCAGATTGTTTGGGGCACTGTGGAGTGGGAAATCTAAGTGCTATCATTATTGTGTACATGTGTCCACTGGGAAGAACTGTGGACAGAAGATGCTTTGCTCTGGATCATCTGGCTTTGAGAGAAGATGAGAGACTTGGAATGAAGCAGATGGCAGAATTCTAAGTTGCTATCCAAATGCCTCTTCCATACAGATGCATGGGACATTTTTTTAGGAATGATTTTTTTTCCCCTGCAGCTCCCGGTCAGTTCAACCCATATTAAATATGTTCTTTCTTTTGGTAGGTTCTTCCAGCATACCATTCTGTTTGGTTTTCAGAATCATGATTGATAGGATAGGGCTCGCAACTTGGGAGTCCTCCTAGACTCACGACTTACCCTGGAAGACCATATAGTAGCCGTGACTAGGGGGGCTTTCGCCCAGGTTCGCCTGGTGCGCCAGTTGCGGCCCTATCTGGACCGGGATGCCCTGTGTACCATCACTCATGCGCTCGTGACCTCTCGCCTAGACTATTGTAATGCTCTCTACGTGGGGCTTCCCTTGAAGACCACTCGGAGGCTCCAACTGGTACAGAATGCGGCCGCGAGAGTTGTCTTGGGAGTTTCCCGGTACTCCCATGTTACACCTTTGCTCCGCGAGCTGCATTGGTTACCAGTTGTCTTCTGGGTGAGGTTCAAGGTCTTGGTTATGATCTTTAAGTCCTTACATGGCATGGGTCCGGGATACCTCGAGGACCACCTGCTGCCGGCGTCAACTCCCCTCCGCCCTGTGCGTGCCCACAGAGAGGGCCTCCTCAGGGTGCCTCCAGTCAGGGAATGTCGACTGGTGGCCCCCAGGGGGAGGGCCTTCTCTGTGGGTGCCCCGGCACTATGGAACCAACTGCCGGTTGAGCTCCGGATGGCATCGGACCTCCGATCCTTCCGTCGCGGGTTGAAGACCCACTTGTTTGAGTTAGCTGGTCTGGCCTGAAGGGGAATATGGGTTTTTTAATTGGTTTTATTATTTTACTATTGCTGTATTTTAATTGGGCATGGTTTAATTTTCTTTTAATTTTTGTATACCTATTTATATATGCCCTGTGAACCGCCCTGAGTCCCTAGGGAGAAGGGTGGTATAGAAATCCAATAAATGAAATGAAATGAATGAATGATTGCTGCTGGCTGATTGACAGACAGAATTCTTAACACTTTTACTTAATTTCTGTTGAGTTGGAAAGAATAAAAAGATAAGATTGCTCCCTGCTGCTGTACAGTTCCTTTAAAACATCTGGAACATCAAGGTAGCCTGCTTATGTTCAAATTCTTCATTTCTTAGTACCCCAATTTACCTTTTATGGTACTCTTTTCAAGGTTTTAATCTACTGTGCTATTTTAACAACTCACATAATTTGATTGACAATGTGAAGTCGCTATTTATGCTAGATGCAGCATCTGGTTTTAGAACATCTATCAACTGCTCTTTCTACTGCCATTTATTTTTTTGCTCTGAAGAATTATTAATCCCAAGCTTCACATCTACATCAGCAGTACTATTATCTGCATCGTTCCATCATTCACTTCACTATTTTTACAGACTTCAGCTAGTGACAATTTGGAAAATTATGAGGAGGGTTAATGTTGCATGACTGACCAATCCATATCCTGAAGTTAAAAGAATGAAGGACATATCTTCAGTTATAATACAGGATGCTTATTACATGAAAAGGAATGCTCTTCACTTCATACTTTTTTTTTTTGAGCTGCATTTGTTTTAGAGACAAGAAGCTGTCTTTCTTTTCAAGGGCACAGAGAAGCATCTTTCAGACAAGAATCAACTGTATAGAAAGGTAAATCAACCTGTTCATGTTATGCAAACATCTTTTACACATTACATGTATTTTTATCTATAAGCACCAAATCATTTGGGAGTTCCTAATTGGGGCAACCTGCAATAATTGTAAGAATCAAAGTGTGTGTCTTCCCAGCTTTCAGTGACTGTTAAATCCAAGGCCCATGGAACATAGTATGAACCCTGAGAATTTAAATATTTGAAAGAGCCATAGAGCCTTGTAGAGCCTTGGTGGAGCAGTGGGCTAATGCCTCCTTAAGTAACACCAGCTGCCTGCAATTAGTGCAGGTTCGTGTCCCACCAGGCTCAAGGTTGACTCAGCCTTCCATCCTTCCGAGGTAGGTAAAATGAGGACCCAGATTGTTGGGGGCAATAAGCTGACTTTGTAATAATGCCGCTTGGGGGTGGTGGTGAAAGCCCTAATAAGCAGGCATATACATAGAATGAAGGCTATTGCTAAGCACATTGATTTGTGCTTAGATTGTAAGCCGCCCTGAGTCTTCGGAGAAGGGTGGGATATAAATGGGATTAAAATAAATAAAAATAAATAATAAATAGGACTAGATCCAATATCAGTAGAGAATACCACAGTCACACTGTATTTTACAGTCTAAATCAAGACTAATTGCCCTACTAGGATTAAGTAGGGATTTACTGGGAATTCTGTCCTTATATAGTTTGACAATGCTTTTATGTGTGCATTTATTGAAGTTTCTAGGAATGAATATTTTTTTTAAAAAAAATAAAGAGTCATTTTAAAATACACTGTCTGAAGCAACTATCTGTAAATTAACCTTTTCAACCTAAAGGTATTCAGGTATCCCTTTTCGCCATATGTTTGCAATATACAAGGCTAAGAAGGCTGCAAGGGGTTCACAGTTTCCAAGAGATCTGCAAATACTACCCAAGGGGCCATCTTTTTTAGGGGGCAAAATATTCATTTTTTATAAGGGCTGATACTACCACAGTGAACTACTGTAAAGAGTCTTTTAAGTGTAATCATTTTGGAAACGGAAGGAGTTTGGCAATGTGGTTTCTCATGCAAGAGTGATAAAAGCCACACCTATTAACTGTTCTCTTAGACTGCTATTAAAGGTTAGAATCATGGAATCATAGGGCTGGAAGGGAACGTGGAGGTCTTCTAGGCCAACCTCCTGCCCAAGGCAGGAGTCTTTATATCATTCTGGACAAAGGTTGTCTAGGCTTTTCTTGAAAACCTCCAGAGATGGAGCACTCACTGGGAAGCAAGCTGTTTCATTGATTAATCATTCTGTCAGGAAATTCTTCCAGGTAGGATCTCGTTTTGAAGAGCTTCCATCCATTACTTCTTGTCCTGCCCTCAAGTGCTTTGGAGAACAATTTTTTTGTTTTTTTTAATCCCATTTATATCCCGCCCTTCTCCGAAGACTCAGGGCGGCTTACAATCTAAAGCACAAATCAATGTGCTTAGCAATAGCCTTCATTCTATGTATATGCCTGCTTATTAGGGCTTTCAGCTCCCACCAAGCGGCATTATTACAAAGTCAGCTTATTGCCCCCAACAATCTGGGTCCTCATTTTACCTACCTCGGAAGGATGGAAGGCTGAGTCAACTTTGAGCCTGGTGGGATGTGAACCTGCACTAATTGCAGGCAGCTGGTGTTACTTAAGGAGGCATTAGCCCACTGCTCCAACAAGGCTCATTGACCCCCTCTTCCTTGTGACAATCCAAGATTTGGAAGACAGCTATCACGTCAGCCCTAAGCCTTCTCTTCATAACCTCTTAACCTCTTCGCCCACAGTATTTTAACAAAAATATGGAGATAACAAATAGATTCTTGGAGTAGCAACAAATACTACTGGACTAGTTCAAATTATAAAGAGTGTGGAACAGTGAGTTTGAAACAGAATCATGGTCGTCAGCCTTCTAGAAGAAGACATTTGAACGGAAGGATGATATGATCAAACCTAGCATCCAGAAATGGCTTTGGTTTACTAATTTTAGACTCAGAACTCTTTGCTCATATTATACTTTGTATCCATGATTTCTGCTGCAATTTCATTTCATACAAAGAATAGGAATTTCTCCTTATTTTTATACCATTTATGTTTATTAACCACTTGGTAAGAACTTGAGTTCACTTCACTACTTTTGTGATACTAGGGCAGAATCACTGTTTTATTTTTCCATCTTCAAGTAAAGTATTGACATTCCAAGGAAAGTGGATTAATTTAGTTTTGCAAATTTCTACATCTCAGATCTGCTTTTGATTAATTCCAAAGAATTTGTTATGAAGCATTGGTTTGATAACTGACTTTTGTTTCTAATGTTGACAAAGTAGTCAAACTGAATTACAGATTCATTATGAATAAAAGGGATGTGTATAAAATTCAGTTTTAATTACAAGAGGAATATATATATATATATATATATATATATATATATATATATATATATATATATATATATATATATATATATATATATATATATATATATATATATATATATATATATATATATATATATATATACATACATAGTGCTAGCAGCATTTCTATTAAAATTTTGTGGGTGTCATTAATGATTCAGCCCCCAATCTGATGTACATTTACTGACATTGTTATACTGATGTTTTTGATATTTATTGACACAGATCACACAGCTTGCGTTCTCATATTTTGTCAATTTTAGGTGTTATTTGTCTAAGAAGCAAGTATTTAGTTATTTTTTAAAATTTTATTTGAACAAACTAAGAAAACATTGAAATAAATAAAACACCATAAAGAACAACTCTACCCTCTCCCAAAAAAAGCTACATACACAAAAAAAAAATCTATCCTCTGTCCCAACAAGCCATAGTTGCATACATTCATAAATCAATTAATAAACTTAAGGAGATAAAATTTTAAGCAGTATATGACAAGCCATGTTCATAAACCTAAGAAATCCAGTAGGATATGCTGTATTTGTTATTCTTTTTTTTTTTCAACTAAAATTGCACATTTTAATCACGGCAATTTTCCACACTTTTAAACAGCACTTGCCAAAGAAACATGCATTTATTTATTGAGCATTTCAGTGGAATAAATGTGAACCAAACATAAACTGAATGAATGTCTTCTGTTGTACCACTTTATGCATTCCAGACAATTTAATCATTATACTGGAATTAATTAGTCTGAGGTTGGGATTATTACAGGCTACTATGTAATTTTTGAATCCCTTCAAAAAGTTTCAAACCAAAGGAGTAACTAAATAGGCCCTACTCACTATTTTTAGGATTACCATCCTAGAATGCTGCTAAACCTGTGGCCCAGAGTCTCAGAAAATATTATTGTACATAGTGTTACTTTAACTTGTTTGTTTCCTTTTGGCAAAAGGAGAAGGTGCTTTCCCAGATTTAGCAAGGTAATAAAACACCGGAAGTTATTTTGTATGTACTAATGGGACATTGTAAAGAGTATATAATATAATATTTCCTTTTATTACAGGCTTTCTTTTTAGCATACTGCAATACAACAAAAAGAGACAGCTTTACATTCAGCTACATTTACATAGAATGCTAAATATTAAACAAAATAATTTTTTTCACAGATGTGGAAGATAAGCAATTCACTGTACCATAGGAGTTAAAATAGTGAAAAGTGTAATGGATACTTTTTTTTCCTCCCAGTCTCACTTTCAAAAGTAACCTATACTCCACTAAATTTATAACAAAGCCAGATACAATCTAGCCAATAACCAATTTTCACTGAAGAAAGTGGACAAGCTTCTTGATGTCTAGACTAAATCATCAACATTCCTTGGAAAATTAACAGGAACCTTTGGTCTAGGTTTACAATAATACTTTCAATTGTGTAGAGGTAATCTAAGATTTTTGAGCATATGTTTAAATCCAGAGAACTCCAAAGTTTCATATTATTACAAGCCAAAAGAAAGTCTTTATTTTATGAAGAATATATGGGACAATATGTCAGTTTAAAACAAAAAAAAAGGAAAATATATAATTCTGGAGTAGAAATTATATATGTATGAAAAGGCATCTATTTCCATATTAAACTAAGAAAAATCTGTTTAGTATTGCTGCATATCAATTTTGCCTCACTCTTCTCATTTTAAAAAGGATATTCTATTTTGTACTCATCCTCCAAATATTTTCTGTCAATCAATATCATCTAGACATTTATAGATTTATAGGTGATTGAAGAGCTATGTTTGATAATTCTATCTTTTTGCCTCCCTTTTTACCATAAAGTAGCAAAATCTGAAGTGGGCTTTTACAAATATTCATTCGAAACTTTGAACGGTCACTAAAGGAAAGGTGGTAAGTCAAGGACTACCTGTATTTATTTTACTCTAAGCAAGTTTAGAGTCAGTTTGGTATAGTGGTTAAGACATCAGGTTAGAAACCAGGAGAACATGAGTTCTAATCCTGCCTTGAACACAAAGCCAGCTAGGTGACTTTAGAGCCAGTTACTCTATCACAGCCTTAGAAAGAAGGCAATAGCAAATCACCTCTGAAAAACCTTGCCAAGAAATGGTAGGGGCTTGAAAGGTAGTCTCTGCGAATTGGACACAACTGAACAAAAGAAAAAGTGTGTGCAAGTTTACTTGAATAGGTCCCTGATCACATGTGTATTTATTACTATACTATTTATTTATTTAATTTTATTTTAATTCCATTTATATCCCGCCCTTCTCCGAAGACTCAGGGCGGCTTACAAGCTTAGCAGTAGCCTTCATTCTATGTATATGCCTGCTTATTAGGGCTTTCACACACACACACCCCAAGCGGCATTATTACAAAGTCAGCTTAATTGCCCCCAACAATCTGGGTCCTCATTTTACCTACCTGGGAAGGATGGAAGGCTGAGTCAACCTTGAGCCTGGTGGGACGCGAACCTGCACTAATTGCAGGCAGCTGGTGTTACTTAAGGAAGCATTAGCCCACTGCTCCACCAAGGCACTAGGAGTAAGGAGTCTTGCAGATAGACAAGCTCCAAACCCTAAAGGACTTTAAAGGTTATAACCAGCACTATGAGTTTCACATGGAAATAAACTGGCAACCAACTCCTGAAATATTAGTGTTACATGACAATATTGGCTTGATCTTTTGAACATCCAGGCCACTACATTGTACATTAATTATTCTCAACATCTCTGGAAAGCAACATCTGTCTTTTCCATTTCATTACCATCTTTACTACTCATGATTTTCTAATGTAGCAAGACTTTGCTTGCTATCCCTTCATCCAGCCCACCCAATTTCATGCAATTTCAGTCAGGTCAACTTCCCTTTGTCGTCTCCATTTCCCTTGGCTCAAACACCATCATCTTCCCTTGCTTTTTAGACCTGAAAAATTAGTTAATAATCCTCAGTCCCCCAAACTGGTTCCTTCTTACTACTCTCTGAAACATGGGAGTAATCACTCTCCCACTATCCCAAGAATCTACTGTTACTCCCTAACAATTGGGGAAAAAGTATATCAGTTACAAATTGTGTTGCAAGATTGTCATAAATTATTTACATTCATCAGGCAGCAGGATTAAAACAATACTGGAACTATTTCCTCAAATAATACAAGGAAATTGTTGGCCTGTGCCATACTAAAATGTTATACCATAAGACTCTATACCAGCAAACAGCAGAATTATGTATTAAAACAAAGAAGTATCTTTAAAAACATGGCAAAATGCCACAGTATTATAAATAAAAATTACTCATGCATCAAGATGATATCTAATCATATTGCTAAAAAGTCAGGTCTATGCCAAATCCTTTTTTTCTCATGTAGCAGTAACATCCTTCTAAACCTCAACAGACCATTTAACCTTCTCATTAATGAAATGAGACTCACCCTTCCCTTTTCTATCTTTGCCATTGTCTATTCTCTGCTAAATAATTCCCATTTTTTTCTTCCTACCCACTCCTCTCAAAAACCATATTAAATCAAAAGCCAAAATTAGCAACCCCAACTTAATAAGTTTGTATAACATGTCATGCTAAAAGAAATAAATCTTATTATGTGGTGCACTGCTTCTCAATGTATGCTAAGACTGGTTTACTACATTGTGCTTATATACAGCAACTTTCTTCTTTTCATGAAATTTGTAGTCTTCAAGGTCTTGGAAAGTATATTTCATTATTGTGATGTCTTTCAGACAATGTTTTTACCTTTTATACCTCACAAATTCAAATTATGAACTTAGAAGCAAGACAGAAAGCGTATTGATGCATTCACATTCTGGCCCTAAAAACAAGACTTTTAAGGATACTGAAGACAGCCAGGAAAACCAACAAGTGGATCATAGAACAAATCAGTTAAGGATTTTCATTTAAAGTGTTATGTATTGGGTTCAATGGTAATACCACGTGGGTTGCTGGAGCAGTTAACGGCTCTCCAGCAACCCAGACTACAAGTCTCCAGTACTGCTATTGGCTGTCCCTAGGCGGCAATGGTTGCTTCAAACCTATTGGCTGCTGCCTAGGGGCTAGACTATATATTGCGGCTAGTTACAGCCCAATTCTCAGTTCAGATCTTGCATGCAATAAACCATGAGTTTTCCTAAACTCACTTGCCTCGTCTTCATTCCTGCGCCAAAGAACCCGCTATACAACACTGGCGACGAGGATGGGATCCTGCTTCCCTGAAAAAGAGCTGAAGTCTTAGAGGGGAAGGCAGCGCACACTGCAGGAAAAAAGGCATTCCCCCCCCCCTCAAGGTCGGCTAGCAAGCTACACTAGTGACCTCGTGCTCAGCGGACTCATTCCCTGAGCCTGGGAAGCAGGATCAGAAGAAATCGCAGGAACCAGCAAGAAACAGAATGCCAAAGGTCAGAAGACTTCAAGAATTCTATGTGAAGCATCCAGAAGAATGGCCATTTTATTTGTCCCAGGTAGAAAACTACCTCCGGGCAAACCAAATCGCGGAAGAAGGCCTCAAGGCCGCAACGCTACTCTGTCTCTGCGGCCCAGCAATTTTTGATTTGGCCGAGAACCTCTTCACTCTGATGCCAATAGAATCGGTCTCTTACGCGGACCTCAGGAAGAAGTTAACTGAACATTTCCAGCCCAAGATGTCTGAAATGGCCTGGTGTTTCAAGTTTGACCAGAGTGTGCCGCAACCCGGTGAATCAGCTTCAGAATTCATTGCGGGCCTGAGGCAGGCCACACGCCTTTGCAAATTTTCAAACTTAGAAGAGAGACTACGAGATCGGCTCGTTTGCGGCCTACGGAACTGAACACTTCAACAAAGACTCTTTGCCAGACCAAATTTAATGTTTTCAGAAGCACAAGACGAAGTTTTGGCTGACGAAGCCACCGGGGGTGCAGTTCAAGCAGTCCAGCTCACCAAAACGACAAAGCATGAAGAAACGGTCCACCACGAGGACGCCAAACACCCCGGAGAGTCCTCTGAGGAGGAAGAACCAGAAATCAACAAACTTCAAAAGCTGCCCAATGCGCAACACCGCAACAGCCAGCAGCAAGAGAACACTTACAAGGCAGTTCTCTTACCTAGATGTAAAGGGTGCAGCAGCAGCCATTTTCATGCTGATTGCAGATTCCGGTCAGCCATGTGCAGAGCCTGCGGCCGGACAGGCTACATTGCAGCAGTTTGCAGAGCCCGCCAGAGGAACCGGCCACCCAAACACCAGTAGGAAGAACTGACTAGGAGAGGTACTGGGGCCCAGGGTCCGGTTAGTGTGGGGTTTTTCAGAAGCCATAGAAGCGTGTGCCACACTGGGGCCTGACGCCCCCTCAAAACTAAACTCAGACTCCTGGTAGAGCTACAAGGAGTTCCTTGTAAAATGGAATTGGACTATGGCTCTGCAGTCTCCATTATTTCTCAAGACACTTTTAATTTTGTGTGTAGGCGCAGTAACAATTGGGCCAAACCGAGGCCCTCAGACATAATTCTAACTGACTTTCAAAATGCTCAAGTTAAAGGGAGAAGCCACCTTGACTGTAAAATTTAAGGGGTTTTATGGGCACCTGGATGTCATAGTAGTAGGGGGCCAGAGAACGAGTCTCATTGGACTCGATTGATGCCTTAGGTATTCAGATTACTGGTATCAACTGGACACAAAGTGCAAACCTCTTGTCAGTATGTGAGGACTATGCTGACATTTTTGATTCTGCCCTAGGAACATACACAGGCCCGCCTATTTCATTCAAGCTAGACCCTAACATAGTTCCAATTAGGGTTAACCCTCGAAGGGTCCCCTTTGCCTTAAAACATAAAATTGATTCTGAACTTGACAAGCTTCTAGAAGAGGGCGTTTTACAGCCAGTTGATGGGGGGGGAGTGGGAAACTCCTATAGTCACCCCACTTAAAGCCAATGGAGAAATTTGCATTTGTGCTGATTATAAATGCACTCTAAATAAAGTCCTCAAGCAACACGCATACCCAGTTCCAGTCATCAACCACATTTTAGCCTCCTTGCAAGGGGGTAATATTTTTTTTGCTAAACTTGATTTAGCACAGGCCTATCAGCAATTGCCGGTTGATGAGGCCACAGCTGAGGCTCAGACAATCGTGACTCGCAGGGGGGCTTTCAAAGTAAAACACTTACAGTTTGGAGTCAGTGTTGCCCCAGGCATTTTCCAGGGAATAATGGAACACACACTTAAGGGCATTCAGGGCATCTGCCTTTATTTTGATGATGTTCTTATTGCTGGGGAATCCCCAGAAGCGTTAGCCAGCAGGCTCAGAGCTGTTTTACAGAGGCTTCGTGAAGCAGGCCTCAAATTAAAAAAGAGCAAGTGTAGTATTGGGGTTCCTTCAACAGAATTCTTAGGATTCAGAATTGATGCTAATGGCATTCCCCTGCTGAATCTAAAGTGAAGGCCATTAAAATGGCTCCTAGGCCCACATCCAAAGGTGAGCTACAAGCATTCTTGGGTCTCCTTAACTTCTATCACACCTTTCTACCTCATAAGGCAGCATTAGCAGAGCCTTTGCACAGGCTTTTAGATAAGAAAGCTCCATGGAAATGGACTAATTTACATGAAAAAAAGTTTCCAGGACTTAAAAGCACTATTGTCAGAAAAGTCCACTGTAATTCATTACAAAGAGTCTAAACCAGTATGTCTTGCATGTGATGCATCTCCCTATGGAGTGGAGGCAGTTTTAAGTCACTTAGAAAAGAATGGAACACAGGTTCCTATAGCATTCTACTCAAGGACGTTGTCCTCTGCTGAGCGCAACTATGCTCAGATTGACAAAGAGGCCCTAGCCATTGTTGCTGGAATTAAAAAATTCCATGACTATTTATATGGTAGGGACTTCACGGTCTTTACAGCCACAAGCCACTGTCGGGACTTTTCACAACAGACAAACAAACACCCCACATACTGTCCCCAAGAATGTTGAGATGGTCTATTTTTCTTTCTGCATACAATTTTAAATTGATTCACAAACCGGGCAAAGAAATGGGCCATGCTGATGGCCTCAGCAGACTACCACTGCCACTGATGGAACCAGATACAGCTCCTGCTGCCAGAATTCTGTCCATACAGGACCTGCCTGAATTTCCCCTCCATGCTGGGGACATTGCTGCTGAAACAGCTACAGATAGAACACTTAGTAGAGTACTTTCATGGGTATACACGGGGTGGTTGGATAAAAGCCCAGGTTCTGAATTTCAGAATTGTTTTGTCAGAAGACATGAGCTTTCTGCCCACAAAAGGTGCATTTTATGGGAAAACAGTCATAATTCCCTCTTCCCTAAGAGACAGGGTCTTACAATCATTACATGAAGGCCATCCAGGCATTGTCAGAATGAAAGCTTTAGCAAGAATCTACCTTTGGTGGCCTGGCCTTGACAAGGACATTGAAGCACAAGTCCATGGTTGTTATACATGCCAGCAATCTAGGCCTGAAATGCCACAGGCTCCAGTTCACAGGGGGGAGGAAATGCACACTCCCTGGTCTAGAATTCACATAGACTACGCTGGGCCCTTTCAGGACCAGCTCTTTCTCATAGTGGTGGACAGCCACTCCAAATGGCTGGAAGTAATTCCAGTCCCTAACATGACTACTGCTAGGACCATCCAGGTGCTGAGAAAACTCTTTGCCACACATGGGTTGCCAGATGTCTTAGTTTCAGAAAATGGGGCCCAATTCACTGCTGCTGAATTTCAGGCCTTCCTTAGAGCAAATCTCATCAGACATGCAACATCTGCGCCCTTTCATCCATCTTCTAATGGTCACGCTGAACGCATGGTGAGGACAACGAAGGAATCACTCAAGTGCATTGTAACAGGTGACTGGCATCACAGATTGGCAGATTTTCTACTCTGACAGCATTCTACGCCCTGCACTGCTACAGGCAAAAGTCCTGCAGAACTGCGTTGGGGGAGGTGATTGATCACTAAACTGGACAGGTTGCATCCAGATAGAGTGGCAGCAGAAGCCTCTCAACCAAAACCCCCTAGGGGGTTGCAAATGGGTGACTGGGTTTGGGCCAGGAACTATGGTCATGGGAATCTATGGGTTCCTGGTAAAATTACCAAAGCATCTGGGCCCCTATCTTATGAAGTGAGGCTGGAGGGAGGGCAAGTTGTCAGACGCCACATTGATCAACTCAGAAAATGGTTTCCAGAATGGCCACTAAGTGAGGACTGTGTCATAAGTCCATCCCAAGGTCCTCAAACCTGCGGCCAAGCTAGTCCTCACTTGGACTCTCAGGACTTTTCCTTCATAACCGATGAGGAACCAGATGGAGAAGTGTGGAGTCCAGGAATGCAACATGGATCCCCTGAAGGAGCAAGCCAACCGGACTTCAGCAACCGCTGTGCCTACTCTTCTGATCAGTCTGACTCTGGGGTGGGCCAAGCTGGAGAGGCCAGCCAGAGAGCATCTAATTCCCTTGACTCAGGAGCAACAAGGGACATGGGTCTACCCAGAGCCCACTGGGGAAGCTGGTAGAGCACAAAACGACTAGAACTCTGAGACGTTCCACTAGGGCACACAAGCCTCCTTCATATCTTGCTGATTATGTTGTAAAATAAAGATCTATAATGTTGTATTGCAACTTGCCACTGTACTACAGAAACTGGGAGTTATGATGTTAACTGTCTAGTGTGCTGTCAATGAAGCCTATTCATTCAGATGCTATAAGTTAACCTTGTAACCTATATGGGTTTATTTTCTATTACTATTATTTAGGATTGTTTTGATAATGAATCTTGATAATTGTATTAAGACTAAATTGTGTTATAATATTGTCTGATCTAAGAGGGGAGGGGCGTTATGTATTGGGCTCAATGGTAATACCACGTGGGTTGCTAGAGCAGCTAACGGCTCTCCAGAAACTCAGACTACAAGTCTCCAGTACTGCTATTGGCTGTCCCTAGGCAGCAATGGTTGCTTCAAACCTATTGGCTGCCACCTAGGGGCTAGACTATATATTGCGGCTAGTTACAGCCCAATTCTCAGTTCAGATCTTGCATGCAATAAACCATGAGTTTTCCTGAACTCACTTGCCTCGTCTTCATTCCTGCGCCAAAAAACCCGCTACACAACATAAAGCATGAATGATCAGGCGCATACTATGATATTATGCAAAGACTCGGTTTCCTGGAGAAGTCCATAATGCTGGGGAACGATGAAGGAAAGAGGATGACCAGCAGCAAAGTGATTGGATTCAGCTCGGAAAGGAGTGAACGCACCAGCGAGAAAACTACAATATCGAGTCGAAGACGGATTATCTGAGAGAGCTGTCTCTTTACGAGGTCCCTGAGGGTCGGCACCGACTTGATGTCACTTCATCCATCCCGAAGTCCTTCCTGGCTGCACTTCATTCCTCCTTAAGTAGGTGGCGCCCTCTCTAAAGACTTTCTTCCCGGAGCGCATGCGCTCCACGCGCCGGGCCTCTTTTCCTTCAGCTCGCTAAAACCCGGAA
The DNA here is from genome assembly GCF_964194415.1 of Vipera berus. Lineage (NCBI taxonomy): Eukaryota > Metazoa > Chordata > Lepidosauria > Squamata > Viperidae > Vipera > Vipera berus. The sequence continues at coordinate 143,047,638 of NC_138204.1, forward strand.
GCATCCTTCAGTTGGCTGTGCGCGTGTCGTCCTTTCAGTTTTCTCTGCCTGTGCTTCCCCCCCCCCCCAGTTCCTGCCTCTTCTCAACCCCTTTCACTTTTTTTTTAAAACACCGCCGAGCTCTTCCCTATAAATTATATATATTAAAAAAAGGCAAGCCCCCCCTACCCCAATTAAATTTGACCTTCCTTTTGATTGGCTGGTAGAAAAGTTGCTGCCGCTGTTTTTCAAGAAGCGGAAGCAAGAGGCCGGCCGGCTTGGCTGAAAGGCTGCCTTGGCGTTTGCGTCTCGTTTCTCTCCACCACTTGCTATTGGTCGCGGGGCGCGCGAGCCTAGAATAGAAGCGATCCAACGCTCTGAGCGCGCGGCAGGACGGCGGAGCGGGTGCGGATGGGTGAGAGCGCGCGGAGATAGTGGCGCAGAGCTGCGCCGGGTAGCAAGCAAGCAAGCAAAGCAAGCAAGCAAGCGAGGGGGAAACGACGGGCAGGGGAAGATCACCCAGTTACCCAGAAGAGTCGTGTCGAAAACGAACGTGGAAATGCAGCCCAAATCCCGGCCGTACCAATAGCAAACGCCAAACTTTCCTTCTGACCGGCCCACCCCCACCCCCCACCCGCTTTTAAAGCCACAACCCGGTTACGCTTTCTCCCCTTAATTCTGGAAGCCTTCGTTATCATTTCTGTTCTTTCAGTGCCATTAAACGGAGGTTTCGCCTTGACGGTGTCCCTCTTTCCGGGTGCTCTGATCAGAGTGCATGGGCGACACACCTCTTTGCAAGTACAGCTCATCCAATTGCTAGGTTCCCTCCCATTTCTCTGCATCCAACAGAGAATTTCTAGAGGCCCTCCCCTCTTTAAGGCTCTGGAATATCCTCAGAAGCAGGAAAGCACCTGCCCCAACTGTGAATTGGCAGTTGACACCTGTGCAGGTATGAGCACCAAAAAAGTAGCTCTCATCACTGGCATTACTGGCCAGGTAGGTACAGTTGAACTTAGTTTCATCTAATGTTATAGAAAATATTGCATAACATGCTTTATTCAAGGCAAAAGGTTGGGGGGGGAAGGAATGGGGTGCTTGGAAATCACTGGACAAAGGAGATCTATGCAGATTATTTATTTATCCATCACCCATCTATTTATCCATCACATTTTTACACTGCCTATCTCACCTAAGTGATTCTATGCAGCTTACAGTAAAATATTAAATGCTGAATTTACTTCCTGGTGTTTCTTGCAATGCATTCCTAAGGACAACCGTGGCAATGAATACACTTGTTCATAGGTATATTATAAGGGTATTTGATGTTGACTGTGTATCTAGTTCAATATTTATGTATTGTTTGAAAAGTTCTCAATGTGCTGTTTTTCCCCCACTTGTAATACTTTTAACAGAGGATTTCAAAAAATGGGCATTACTAAATACAAAAGTCTATTTTTTTAACTTACAGGTTGTCATGGTCCCATTTCATAAAGCCTTATGTTTTTAAAGGTATATATTTGCAAAGGGGTAATTTTTGTATTTCATATAAGCAGGGCAAAATAATTCCTATAAGGAAGAACCACTTCCATACAAGAATATGTAATATGAGAAGTTCCCCTTAAGTATATTGTGCTTAGAATTGCCCAAGTGTCATATGTTTTTTTGCTCATTTAATAGAATGATCTGAAGGAAAAACGGTTACATCTCCTTGGTAGCATGTTTAGTAATTACTAAAAGAGTTACCAGGATTTTATAGAAGTCACATCCTGGAATATTTTTGATAGGTAATCAGAACTGATAATATTTTACTATTTGAAAGTGCATTTTCAATATGCAGACAGGCTGCCTGCAAAATGGCTAGCACCTGATCTTAAAGTTTAAGGCCTCTAGCCATCAGCAGCCCATGACTATAAAAGCTTAGCAGATAGGCAGCTGAGTACAGCGGTTTTGGTATGGAAATGAGAGGGAAGGTGTGTTTTTTTGAATTCCATTTATATCCCGCCCTTCTCAGGGCAGCTTACAAGCTTAGCAGTCTTTTGTCTTTTTAATGGAATTAAAGGAGCCTGAAGCAGCCTAAGGCAAATAGAGTTGCTATTCTCCAGCTGTAGGGCTGACCTGGGTATATGTAAAGAACAGGTGACAAACACTCTTTATTTTTATTAGGGCCATGATAGCTCTATCAGTAAAATGTTGAGCAATAGACGGTGGCCTTTGTTTCTTTGCACAGTTTAATCATATCCTTGTGATTTATAAGATGATCCAAAATGACCCAGGAAGTAGTTGATAAATTATATCTTCACAAGCTATTTCCACATCTGGGTTTAAGTTGAGATGAAGACAACAGAGTTTAATCACGAAGAATGATGATAATTGCCAACCGGTCCTGTTCTCTTTTTCTAACATTTATTTATTTAATTGATCCAAGTTATATGTTGCCTGGCATATCAAACTGCTGGCCTGCAGGCCGGATGTGTCATGCCGAAACTGCGCCCACCCCATTGCTGGTAATGGGGGGAAAGTTCTGATACGTCATGTGATGTCACGTGACATCATGAGTTTGACATGCCTACTCTAGGCAATTTACATCTTTATTGAAGTATCACAGAATTAGTAAAGGCGACAATGACATGTTCTAATCTAGACAGATAGAGACAAAGCACTGTGCTTTGCCTGTTTTGAGGTAGAGTTGGATTTCAACAATTACTGCAACAATGGACTTCCAGTTCCCCCACTATGCAATAATAAATCTTTTAGGCTCAGTTATATCAAAAATTCAGAAAATGCCTCAGTTAACTCTGCTGGCATGTTACACATAACTTCCATCCTGAACAAAAAAGAAACAATTCTTTACTCATTTATTTTTTAAAAAGTACAGTCCAATCAGGTGTGTATTTACCAGGAACTATTGTGTCCTGCTTATCTTCAGGGAGTGTTCTCTTTCTGTTGACAAACCCCTGTAGCAGCTCCAGGTCACACAAAGCCTTCATTCTTAAAATGGCTTTGGAAAACTTTGACTGCCTCTGCAGCCTCTGAAAACTGCACTAAAGAATATTCTTGTGTGATTTTCAGGGGCTCTGGTGGCTGGGCAAGAGCACAGCCCTCTTGTGTAACTTCTAGAGGCCACATCTAATTCTTGCACAACCTGTTGTAAGAGCAGGTTGTGCTTTCTAGAATACAGTTGCAAGAAAAAGTATGTGAACCCTCTGGGATTACGTGGAGATTTGCATGAATTGGCCATAAAATGCGCTCTAAACGTCATGTAAGTCACAACAATAGAAAAACACAGTCTGCTTAAAATAATACTACACAAACATTAGCTGTTGTCATGTTTTAATTGAACATAAGATGGAAACATTCACAGTGCAGGGTGGAAAAAGTATGTGAACCTTTGGACTTAATAACTGGTTGACCCTCCTTTGGCAGCAATAACCTCAACCAAACATTTCCTGTAGTTGCAGATTAGACCTGCACAACGATCTGGAGTAATTTTGGACCACTCCTCTTCACAAAACTGTTTCAGTGTAGCAATATTCTTGGGATGTCTGGTGTGAATCGCTCTCTTAAGGTCATGCCACAGCATTTCAATCGGGTTGAGGTCAGGACTGTGACTGGGCCACTCCAGAAGGCGTATTCTGTTCTGTTGAAGCCATTGTTTTGTTGAATTACTTGTATGCTTTGGGTCATTGTCCTGTTGCATCACCCATCCTCTGCGGAGCTTCAGTTAGCGGACAGATGGTCGCATGTTTTCCTGCAAAATGTCCTGATAAACTCTGGAATTCATTTTCCCATCAATGACAACAATCCATCCAGGCCCTGAGGCAGCAAAGCAGCCCCAAACCATGATGCTCCCTCCGCCATGTTTTACAGTGGGGATGAGGTTTTGATGTTGGTGTGCTGTGCCTTTTTTTCTCCACACATAGTGTTGTGTGTTTTTCCCAAACAACTCAATTTTGGTTTCATCTGTCCACAGTATAGTTTGCCAGTAGTGCTGTGGAACATCCAGGTGCTCTTTTGCAAACTTCAAACATGCTGCAATGGCTTCCTCTGTGGTGTCCTCCCATGTACTCCATTCTTGTTTAATGTTTTCCTTATTGTAGATGTGTCAACAAAAATGTTAGCATGTGCCAGAGATTTCTGTAGGTCTTTAGCTGACACTCTAGGATTCTTCTTTACCTCATTAAGCATTATGCGCTGTGCTCTTGCAGTCATTTTTACAGGACGACCACGCCTAGGGAGAGTAGCAACAGTGCTAAACTTTCTCCATTTGTAGACAGTCTGTCTTACCATGGACACATGAACATCAAGGCTTTTGGAGATACTTTTGTAACCCTTTCCAGCTTCATGGACTATTTTACCCATTAGTCTAAAAAAGGGGACAAAAATAAATAAATAAATAAAAAGATACTGTCTTTTGAAGTACTCTGAGGATATCTAGTTAATATTATTGGCAAACAAGCTTGCTTACATTTTGGACTGACCTTGATATTAAGATAAAAACCTGAAACAGCTGGAGATGAATTTGGCTTAGACTTGTGGAGGTGGACTCTTACTGATTTTTGTTTGAAAAATAGCCTCCACCAAGGACTATTTATAATTATTATAAAATGGAGAAGGATCAGCCACAAACCTTGCTTGTTTATAACCTCATTCTTGAAACAATCTACAGAGTCACTGAGATGTCTATCTCCGAATCTAATAATTTACATGCCAACCTTAATTTACAAATTGAAACCCAGACTGCAACTAAAGAATTTACACTTCAGAATATCATAAAATTGGAAGATATTACTATTGAGACAGAGGAATATAAGCAACAATTGTCCAAAGAACCGACAACTTTAAATGTACAAGGAATTATCACTATGGCAAATAACCTTAAGGACCAACAACATACTATGGGAAAAACTAATGTGCAAGATAGTGATGTTAACATAGAGAACGTAGAAGATCAACAAAGACAGCTTCCTGAAAGCCTGGATAGCCAAGCATTAATTACAAAATTGGATAAGGCTCTCTATTTAAAGCAAATGAACCCAAACAGAAGAGGAATCCAGACCGAACTGAAAATAAAGTTTTTAGAGCAAATACAGAGACTAGACTAACAGGGCAACAACATAATGATTACAAATGGTTTGGTTTATGTGGACCACTGATGGCTAGATGGCCTCCTTCGATTCAAATAATATGTATTGGAGTGAAGGGAGACCTATCTGGCAATTCAAAGGCCTTGGTCTGGAAACCTGATTGGCAAAAAAAGAAAGCCCGAGTTAGATTTAAAAAGTGAGTTCTTAGAGAACCATTAAAGATTATCTATCCTTGTAGTAATCGGTGATCTATCAGGATCTAAAATAGAAAATGTTTATGAGATAGAATTAGAATGTGTTTATGTATTTATTAGGCTTATTTTAGATATTATAATTTGTGCACTGACATAATGGAAATTTGGTTTATAGATCCCACGTTTGATGTTAAAAGACGTTTGATTATTCTATTCAAGAATTAAGAATTAGCTAAAATTTAAAGCAGAATCTGGTTGTGTATAAATAGTTCTAGATTGATAAACATAGGCTGTGGTCCTGTCAGTAATGTGTGATGTATTAGGATGTGAAACAGACAACATTTATTAGGTAGAACATAGCTACCCAGCCACTGTGTACATGTTAGATGCTATAGTTTTTGCTGTAATGAAATAAGGGAAATTTGGGTGGTGAATATTATTTGGGATGTTAAAGGCTAAATTTGAATAATATAATAAAAATTAAAATTAGGTAAACTTTAATAACAGGACATAGATATATCTCAATGAAATTGAATTGACAAATTTTTCAACTGACCATGCTACTTCTAGAAATTTATTAGTTTAAACTGGTTGTATGAAATGTTAAGGGAAATTGAGAAGGATGTTTTGATAATGTAACCTGAATTATGTAGTGAAAACTGTGTTACTGAATCTCTGATTACCCAGTCATCATGATGCTTTCTAAATATGTAGATTTTAACTGAAAAACCAATAAAACTTGTTTTAAAAAAAAGAGAGGGAAGAAATCAAAGAAACCCAAACCACATATGCCTATTCAGAAGAAGGTGCAAGACCAAGAGACCAGAGACAGATAAGATTGACTAGAAGATTAAGACCCAGATATAATTGAAAAGGATGGAAGAGATGGGGATACTATCAGTAAATATTAATGGCCTAAATTTCCCCTCAAAAAGAAGAAAAAATTTCACACGGTTACAAAAATTAAATATGGATATAATTTGTCTCCAAGAAACGCACATTAAGAGGCAGCATACCAAAATTCTAGAGGAACCAAAAATTGGCAAAGTTTTCTTTGCATCGGCATCCCAAAAGCAAAGAGGAGTAGCCCTTTATATCAAAGAAACAAATTTATGTGGATGAAGAGGGGAGAATTTTAATGGTGGAAATTATGACGGATCAAAAGCAAATACTAATCATTGGAATATATGCACCTAACGATAAACAAGAACAATTTTATCTTAAACTTTATAACAAAATACTAGATCTAAACTACCAAAATTTTTGCATAATGGGAGACTTTAATGCAATTGTGGATGGATCTTCAGACTACAAAAGTGCCAAGCAAGGAAGGAAAGGAGGAAATCTATTACCTAGAGCATTTTTAAAAATGATAGAAGAATTTAGCATGTTAGATATATGGCGAGAGAGAAACCCAGAGAAATTACAATATACATTTTACTCAAATAGACACAAATCATGGTCAAGAATTGATATGATATGGATCTCATTGGACTTGAAATCAATGATTCAAGAGGTGTAAATTGAAGCCAATGACTGGGTAGACCATAATCCAATAAAAATGACCTGGAAAGGAACCAAGAAGAAACCTAGATGGTCTCTAAATAAATTGATACTGAAGGAAAAAGAATTTATACAACTAGCGACAAAGGAAATGGAATTTTTCTTCAAAATAAATAAGAAGGAAGAAACATCACTCCAAAATGTTTGGGACACTGCTAAAGCATATTTTAGAGGCTTGGCCATAACTTATATGGCTAAGAAGAATAAAGAAAAGAAACAACTACAACTAAACTTGAGGGAGGAACTCAGAAGACTAGAAGCAGATCTACAAACAGATCTAGATAAAGTATCACTCAAGAAACAAATGGAAATAATAAAGCATAGGTTAAATTTAGATGAGATGGAACTAATGGCTCAACAGATCAAACGGGCTAAACAGAACTTCTTTGAAAATGCAGATAAGGCAGGAAGATGGCTAGCATATAGATTGAAAAAAGAAAAAGAAAAGAAAATGATAAAGAAGTTACAAAATACAAATGGAGAAATACAGTTTCAAAATGATGCAATGAAAAAAAATTGTTAAAGAATATTATGAGACACTTTACAAGGCAAAGGAAATCCCCAAGGAAAAAATACAGCAATATTTAAAAAAAGCAAACTTACCAAAAATTTCCCAGAACATTTGAAATATATTGAATGAACCAATATCAATGATGGAAATTACAGAAGCTATAAAAAGGCAAAAAAAAAAAGATAAGACCCTGGAGCCAGGCAGACTACCTGCAGAATTCTATACTGTCTTACAAGATATCTTAACTCCAACTTTGAAAGAACTTTGCAATGAAATTCTCCTGGAAACCAAAATACCAAAGAAATGGACTGAAGCTAATATTACTTTAATACCTAAAGAAGATGCAGACTTGACACATATAAAAAATTATAGACCAATCTCATTACTCAATGTGGACTATAAAATCTTTGCTTCAATAATGGCAGAAAGAATTAAGAAATTCTTGAGTGAATTTATACATATTGATCAAAATGGCTTTTTACCTAAAAGACAGATAAAAAATAATTTAAGAACAATCCTGTATGTCCTAGAGTACTATGAAGCCCATCCTGATGGCTCTGATATTTCTTGATGCACAAAAAACATTTGATAATCTAAATTGAGGGACACGGTGGCTCAGTGGGTTAGGACGCTGAGCTTGTCGATCAGAAGCTCGGCAGTTTGGCGGGTGGAATCCCGAGTGCCGCGTAACAGAGTGAGCGCCTGTTACTCGTCCCAGCTTCCGCCAACCTAGCAGTTCGAAAGCACATAAAAATGCAAGTAGAAAAATAGGGACCGCTACGGTGGGAAGGTAACAGCGTTCCGTGCGCCTTTGGCATCTAGTCATGCCGGCCACATGACCACGGAGACGTCCTCGGACAAGCGCTGGTTCTTCGGCTTTGAAACGGAGATGAGCCCCTAGAGTCGGAAACGACTAGCACGCATGTGCGGGGGAACCTTTACCTTTACCTTTACCTTTACCTTTACCTTTACCTACCTTTACCTAATCTAAATTGGCAATTTACGTTCCAGCAACTTGCCGAAATGGACTTTGGGGAAACTTTATGAATGCAATCCATGCAATTTATGATAAACAGACTGCTAGAATAATTGTAAATGGAGACTATACAGAAAAGTTTAATATTAAAAAGGGCACAAGACAGGGATGCCCTTTATCCCCACTACTATTTATGCTAACTTTGGAAGTATTGAACAGAAACATTAGACAAGACTCTGAGATTAAAGGACTAGAGATAAAGGGTGAAAAATATAAATTATAAGCATTTGCAGATGACTTGGTTTTTATATTGGAAGAACCTTTGGAAACGAGCACAAAATTGCTGTATACAATAGAACAATATGGTGATGTAGCAGGTTTGATAATAAATAAAGAAAAAGTTAAAGTTTTGACAAAGAACTTAACAGTAAAATAGAAAATGCAACTTAAAAAAAACACCTTCAAATAGCCAAAAAAGTTAAGTATTTGGGAATTTACTTAACAGCAAGATGTGCAACAATAAAAGAGGATAACTATGTAAAATTACTAAAACAAATAAAACTGGACTTAGAAAACTAGAAAAACCTCCAACTTTCAATGCTGAGGAGAATAGCTACAATTAAAATGAACATTTTACCAAAAATACTTTTTCTATTTCAAACCATTCCCGTAAAATTAGAAAAACCTTTCTTTGACGAACTGTACACCATACTATGAAATTTATTTGGCAAGGGAAAAAAGCACGAATTAAAGTGAAAATGTTACAAGACGTTAGAGAAAGGGGAGGACTGGGACTCCAAGATTGGAAGTTATATTACCAAGCAGCTATTCTAATGTGGATTAAAGAATGGATAACACTCAGAGATAAAAGACTATTATATCTTGAGGGGCATGACCTGCAGATCAGCTGGCATGCCTTCTTATGGTATGGGAAGAATAAAGCCCATAGATCAGGGGTGTCAAACTCAATTTCATTGAGGGCCGCATCAGCATTGCGGTTGCCCTCGTGGCCGGGTGGGTATGGCCAGGGTGGGCGTGGCCTACTGGGTGGGCATGGGTAGAGTGCGTATGGCCTACTGGGTGGGTGTGGCCAACTCAACATCATTCGCATCAAGGGTGCCTATGGGGGCCTGGGCAGGAGTGGGACAGATCTGAGGGTCTCTGGCAGAAGGAGGGTCTCTGGGCCAGGGCCAAGGCAGTGGGGGCCGTTCCCTCACTGTTTCCAGGATGGCTTCGCGGGCCGCATGAAACCACTTCGCGGGCCAGATCTGGCCCCCGGGCCTTGGGTTTGACATGTCTGCCATAGATATTTTCAGAACCATACCATAAGAAACGCACTTCTCTTAGAATGGGAAAAAATAAAGGTAAAAACTTATATTAAGATACCTGAATGGCTTTCAACAATGGAAGCTTTTGCTTACCCAAACTTAATTAATTATGATAAACTTTTAACATATAAGGACTTATTGGATAATGAAGGAAGATTGAAATCTAGGCAAGACCTATATCAACAAGGTATTGATTTAGCATGGTGGCCATACTTACAAATTCAAACAAGATATGAAAAAGACTTGAAAACAACGGGGCTCTACAATGAACAGACAGAACTCGACCATATATTGTTAAAAACAGATGAGAAGCTGATTAAAAAACTTTAGAGATTTCTGCTTAATCTAAAGATGGAGGAAGAACAAATTAAAGAAACGATAATTTGGGCAAAAAATGTTGGTCACACTATAGAACTTGAAGAATGGGAAAAGTTATGGGATAGAAATATTAGATTAACTAAAGCTGTATCATGTAAAGAAAATTTGTATAAAATGTTTTATAGATGGCACATTACACCAGTGAGACTAGCGAAAATGTTTAAAAATACTCCAAATGTTTGTTGGAAATGCAGCCAAAGACCAGGTACCTATTATTATCTCTGGTGGACATGTTCTAAAGCTAAAAAGTTCTGGCTTAAGATACATTTATGGTTCAAGAAGATGGTTAAAAAAACAAATAGAATTTAAACCAGAATTGTTTTTGTTAGGAATGATAGATCCCAATTATAATAAAGAGACTGGGCATTTAACATTACATGTATTAACAGCAGTGAGAATTATGTATGCCCAATATTGGAAAAATGAGAGTTTACCAACTGAAGAAATGCTAATTAAGAAAATATTAGACTGTGCAGAAATGGATAGATTAACTTTAGAGATTAAAGAAAAAGAGCATTTAGTCTACTATAGAAACTGGAATAAATTTTATCAATGGGTAGACAAACGAATTAGAGAGAAAGGAATGTGATACTTATTTTTGACCTTATTCTACTAAGAAAAATATTATAGATTGAAAATTTAACATTATTTACTATAATTTGCTATATCTATTACTGTTATCAATAATTATTCTTACTACTTCTATTGATATATATCAACCCAGACAATATGCTATTTGCTAAATATTGAATGTAATTGGGGGAAACCCCAACCCCTCCCCCAACTTTCCCGCTATCCCAACCCCACACCCTATCCATTCATTTTCCTCCCCACCCTTATAAAAACCAATAAAATTTACATAAAAAAGAAATGCTGCTTAAGCACTAAATAATGTTATTAACATTTATTAGGATGTTATGTTTTATAATCAATCACATATGGGAAACTAGTTTAAAACAATGTTGTTATGAATGGGGTTTTGCCAGTATTGCATTTGAGCTAGTCTAGATCTCATCTCTAATGCAGAGTCAGGAGATATTTTGCCATTCCATTTGTATAGTTAAAGTAGATGGATTTCAATTTATAACACTCAAGAGTGCTGTCAAGTTGCCTGGAAAGGGATATGCCACCATTTGTATTCTGTGGCCTTATTTAATTTGGCTTGTAACTTTTTGCCAGGGGAGTTCTTTACGTTCTTTGTTAACATCCCAGGTGCTGTAACAAATAAACATAATACGTGAAGGAAGATGGCATACCTTTGTCTTTAAAGAAGATTATAATTATACTTATTCCACAGAAGACTGTAATGGTTACATTGGAAATGGGCAATTTATAAACTAGTATTTAACTTCCAGTGATAGTTATCTTGATTCAGAGAGAGGTTTTCTTGGTTTGAATAGAACTTTCTCAGAAGGAACAGAAATGAAGAAGGCGAATATATTTGTGCCAGGATAACGTTGCAGGATCCAATCTGGGTCCAGAGGTTTTTAATCATCTGAGATTTTGGACTCGTGCTGGAGCCCATCTTCAGGAAACTTCTCTTTAGCCATGAGAATGAAGACTCTCCCATTTCCCAGACCAAGGCAATAGCTAGGAGGAAGTGTGTTCTACAGGTATCAGCTTTGGTTGATATGTCAGCTGCATCCTTTCCTGGAAGAAAATGTTCTTAGCACTCTACTGGCCAATCTTACCCAGCATTGATAATATAGTTAGTATTGTTTAATATTCATAACCTGTCCTGTATTACAATAGTGTCAGAAAGCTGCCGTTAAAGAATTTGGAAGCTAAATAGGACTTCAGATAACGTTGCATCTTGAATCGTCTGCACATTTGTTTCTGGGTAATATACAAAGTGCTAGTTATTGCCCTACTATATTTGGCTTGGTTCCCTCCTTCTGAAATAGTGCATTCCCTCCTACCTGTTGCTCATTGAGGTCTTCTGAGGAGATTGGGCAACAGTTGCCATTGGTTTGTCTCATGATGGCTCAGCTTCAAGCTTTCCCTGTAATTGCTGTACTTCTTTAGGAGGTAATCCCTGTGCCAAATTGAGATGTGTGTCCTCTTTGTTCACTTTTTGAAAGATCTTAAGGTTTTCAGCTTTGGATATTAGCTTCAGTTAATATCCTCACTTCTAATTTTTATTGTATTGTAGATGCTGCTTCTGGAGGTCCGTTCTGAGCCTTGGAGGCCTGGGGGAGGCCTCCCAGGCCCAGAACGGCCCACCTGAAGTGCATGGACACCACTTCCAGAAGTCCCTTCTGAGCCTCGGAGGCCCGGGAGAGGCCTTCCAGGCCCAGAATGGCCCACCGGAAGTGTGTGGATGCCACTTCTGGAAGTCCCTTCTGGGCCTCAGAGGCCCAGGCCCAGAACAGACTTCTAGAATTGGCGTCCACACAGAGAACTGGTTGTTCAGATATTTAAATTCCATCACTGCACAAAAGACATGATCCCAGGCGCAGAACAGCCCACCCGAAGTGCATGGACGCCACTTCTGGAAGTCCCTTCTGAGCCTCGGAGGCCCGGGAGAGGCCTTCCAGGCCCAGAATGGCCCACCGGAAGTGTGTGGATGCCACTTCCGGAAGTCCTTTCTGGGCCTCAGAGGCCCAGGCCCAGAACAGACTTCTGGAAGTGGTGTCCACACAGAGAACCGGTTGTTCAGATATTTGAATTCCATCACTGCACAAAAGACGTGATCCAAAGTTATCATGAAGTGTATGGTTATGTGGAGATTTGAAGTTCATTCTCTCCAGACTAATTTAGATATATTTTGCCTGATATAGCTATGAGGAATCTTAGATTACATCCAGAGTAGTGTTTAATAGGACTCCACTCATATTCCTGAGTTCAATATACCTGTGGTAAAGAAAGTATGGATAGTTGGGAGAGACTCATATTGTTATTTGTTTGAGAAAGAATGAGTTTAGAAATGGTTCAAAGGAAATAACAAAATAATTTATATGACCATGAAAAAGCTGTAGCAGGTTTTAGTAAAGCAACATTCACAAGTCCTTTACTTAGAACAATTAAAATCAAATCAATCAAAAGCTACTTACCTACATTAGGAAAGTGATAGAAGTTTCTTTTAAATATGCTTCTATAATTGCTGCCTTTTTTCCACATTTGTACCATTACTGCATAAACCGGAAACCAGAGCTTTCATGCCTGACTTCCTGTAATTAAGCTACTCTAGACAGATTTCTACCAGGCATTGTATAATAGATACATTGTTGAATTATTGTGAGTGTTTTGAGGCTCACTTTCTTTGATTTCTCACTTTTAAACTGCATTCTGTGAACATTAAGATTATTGTATATATATATATCATATCATCCTGCAACTTTTTTTGGAAGTGTTGTTTATTATTGGAATGAAAAATCATTTTATCATAATTTATATTTTCTTTTTTTTAAGTCTGGTTTATTAGAAGACAGCAGTTTTAGGTCTAGTTATTGGGTCTGTAAGAAGAGAAATAAGCATTAAACTTTCATACACATGGAACAATGTTAATGTATTCATAAAATAATGACTTTTATTTATGTTACATGTTGTGGTAGAGAGAACCAGTTTTAAGATCATATATATTTTTAGTCATATAAATGTAAATAACGTGTATTCCTTGAAACTAATGCAGAGTTCCTAAAGTTATTTTTCTGTATAGCAGTTACATAAATAAGATATAATTTTGAAGTACATTTAGTCTGGGATCTAGAATCTAAATTCAACTTTTGAAAATCCTATTTATCTTATATTAGCAAGTATATGATTTCATAACAAATGTGACTTGCTTATATCTCTAATGCATTGCATCATATTTTTGAAAGAGGCTCTGACATTTTTCTCTACTAAGTCACCCTCATACAGATCTTTCTCTTAGATATGAAAGTTGTAGATTACTGGTAACTCTCACCTAGCTGGTTGCAAATTAAAGGTTTAAGTTGGTGCTTCCCAAACCTTTTCCCTTTTCCTTGATTACCCAATACCACTTATCAGAAAGTACTTTTCACTTAATATAGGTTTAGGTAGTCCTCGACTTATGATCACAAAATTTCTGTTGTAAAATGAAACATTTGTTAAGTGACTTTTGCCCGATTTTGTGACTTTTCTTGCCACAGTTGTTAAGTGAATCACTGCAGTTGATAAGTTAGTAACCCAGTGTGGCTTTCCCATTGACTTTGCTTGCCAAAAGGGGATCATATGAGCTTGGGACACAGCAGCGTTCATAAATATGAACCAGTTGCCAAGCATCTGAATTTTGATCACATGATCATGGGGATGCTGCAAAGGTTGTAACTGTGAAAAACTGTCATAAGTCACATTTTTCAGTGCTGTTGTAACTTTGAACAGTCACTAAATGAACTGTTGTAAATCAAGGACTTCCAATGTGCTTTCCCCTTCTATATTGTTTTCCCTACAATAACAACTCTGTGTGGTGGGTTGGGCTAAGAGACTGTGACTGGGCCAAAGTCCCCTAACTGGCTTTCATGGTTAAGATGGGACTTGGACTTATGGTCTCCTGTTTTCCAGCCTGTTGTCTTAACCACTAGGCCAAACTGGCTCTGATAATATTATAGTAGAGGAATGCTATTATGTTTTACATAAAATGGGCAACTGTTTATAGTCTTGGATTAAAATACTGCATATAAATCTTCATATCATTGTTTTAAGTATAACTTCTGTGCAGTGGTGAGATTCTGCCAGTTCGTACCAGTTTGGTAGAACCGGTAGTTAAATTTTGCTGCATTCAGAGAACTAGCTGGCTTCCAGAAGTCCAGTCTAGGCCTCGGAAGCCTGGAGGAGGTTTCCCAGGCCTAGAACAGCCTGCAAAAAGTGTGTGGATACCACTTCCGGAAGTCTAATCTAGGCCTCAGAGGTCTGGAGGAGGCCTCCCAGGCCTAGAAAGGCACACCGGAAGTGCATGGATGCCACTTCCAGAAGTCCATTCTAGCCTCAGAGGCCCAGGCCTGCATCGAATAAGAGAATTTCACCACTGCTTCTGTGTTAAAAATAATGAAATGATGCATTCCTTAATCTATTCTTTCTTTTAAACATAAATGTATAGGTGGCCATTTATGCATGTATATGCACAGATAAGTTATTGGCATACAATTTACATTCTGCTGAGATTATGCTTCCTAATCACTCTTGTCATTCATCCACTCCCCACAAAATGAGAAATTAAGTCTATTTAAAAAGTTAGAATAAGTTAAATTTCTAAATGAGCTACAAAACAATCTCAAGTACGTTCAATGAAGTTAAATTGGATTTAGATAGATAGATAGATAGATAGATAGATAGATAGATAGATAGATAGATAGATAGATAGATAGATAATGTAGAATTTTTTGGTGTCTTTATTATATCATTTTTTTAAAAAACTTAAACAATACTATACTATTATTAGCTAATAAAAATGAAAGCTAAGAAAAGAAACACTATTCTGTTGCACTATTTAAATAATGTTTTAGAAAGGTAATATTTTTGTTAATTGTCATTTAGCCTGATAAATAAATTGCCATAATGTGGATTGTGGATTTTGTATGTATGTGACCATCATGTTTTTTGTGGGACACATTAAGTATTTACTACACTGCTCTTTGGGATCATTTTTAAGGTTTTCATTCACACTGCTGTATAATATACTGTATTGGCATGAGAAGGGAAGTCTTAATGTTTTGGATAGGTAGCTGAAAAAACAATCAAATATACTAATGCATAATTATGAACAGCAAGAAAATATACTCTTTGAGTAGTTCAGATCTGACATGTTATTTAGTGTTAGGAGCAAAATAGCTGTGTTTCTGTGCAACAGAAAATTATTCTGACCTTTTAAAAACAAAAATAGAGGCAAAGTTTGTTTTAAATTCACAGTCTAGACAAGTAAGATCTATTTCCTCTTAGGAAGCTAATTTTTTTTAGAACTGGGTTAGATTTATTTAAGTATATAAAATACAAATCAGCTACGTTTTCTGGAGGGTTAAACAGCCTATGTTTTAAGATATGCAAAATGAAAGCCTTTGGTTTTTTCCTGTGCTGTTGACAGGGAACTAGGATATGAGTCAAAAATGAGTTTTTGCTGGATTTGCATAATGATGTAATGTATAGTGCAGGTATTACGTGTATTAGGAGGTTTATATTCATAAGGTGAAATTGGGGATTGGGAGTCCTGATGCGAGTATTTAATAGCAGATTGCCATTTTTTCCAGTTATTAATACAGTTTTTAAAACTTGAATAAAATTGTTATTAGTGGTTTGTAAATTAAAGGAAGGACTGAAGTATGAATTAAAACACAGCATTAATCAAGATATAATGTTACAAAGTTACCTCTTTTTATGTAAATCTTCTGCTATTTAAAACAAGCAGAAAGAGTAACATGATATATGTATTATTTTATACTACTATTTTTAGGTGGTCAATTGCATGCCATTAAATACGTTTCTTTAACATCTCCTAAATGAAAGGAAAGCACTAAGAAAGGCTAGTTCTAAATACGAGTACTCACAAATTATTTCAGCTGATTTTAGTGTAACTTGGTTCCAACTAAACTTGTTTCAGTCTTGAGCATAGGAGATTGAAATATTTTTACTTAATGATATTTAGTTTGGCTTACTTCTATACAAATGATTTTTAAAGAATTTCCAAAATTTCTAAACTTTGACTTCATTATTATTACAGAAAAAACATTTGCTTATTAATATAGAGCTATTATATTAAATGTAAATTTGTATCTTCCATCTTGAGTCCTCAAATATATTATGCTTAGGTGTATTATGAATGTATAAATGAAATTGTGTATAAGGTGCATAAATGAATTTGTGGCATGGTTAAAAATGTCCACAGACTAGTTAGTTCATCAGTGAACCAATTCTTTTATAAATAAAATATGCTCTCTTAAAGATTAGAAATTTAAAAGTGGACTGCAATTTATGAAAACTTATGAGATGATAAATTTGTTGTTTTCACCTGGAAATAGAAATGTGTAATAGAATTTGTAATTAAATTATCTAGTACTATATTATACTAAGAAGAACATATCATTTTACTCAAATTACTTGTCCTGCACATAAAATTCTACTTTTCAGATAAGGTCGTAGGAAGTAATCTTGTCCCATTTCCTTTTTATATCTCTATTCCTGAAAAGATGGTTCAGAGGATAGCAAATCCTCCGTAAGTATCTAAATAGCACTGGAAAATGCAAGAAGAGGAAGTCTGGCTAAATAATTTCCTACTTTCTCCCAATGGGAGAGCGAACTGAATCTCCTCATTCCTATGTAACAAAGAAGCATTTTTGTTGTTTAAGGGGCAGCCACAAGGAAGAGGGGGGGGGGTCAACCTATTCTCCAAAGCATCTGAAGGCATGACAAGAAGCAATGGCTAAAAACTAATCAAGGAGAGAACCAACCTAGAATTAAGGATAAATTTTGCTAGAGCAATTAACCAGTGGAATGGTTTGTCTGCAGAAATTGTGGGTGCTCCATTACTGCAGATTTTTAAGAATAGACTGGACAGCCATTTGTCTGAAATGGTACAGGGTTTCCTGCTTGAGCGGGGGCTGGACTAGAAGACCAATGTCCCTTCCAACTCTTTGAAGGATAAGTTCAGATCTCAATCTATACCTATTGCTTTCCACATTCTAATTAACTGTGGAAGTTCTGGATTGTAAAGAACTATGTAAGTTCTAAGCTATTAATATTTTTAACTATCAATAACTAGAAATAAAATGCAGGACTACTAAGTGAAATGGCTCTGTAATCTAAAATGAAACTATTTGGGGTTCGAAAAGTTATCAATTCATTCTCACACCCTATATTGCAGACATGTCAAACACAAGGCCCGGGGGCCGGATCCGGCCCGTGAAGTGGTTTCATGTGGCCTGCGAAGCCATCCTGGAAACAGTGAGGGAACGGCCCCCTCTGCCTTGGCCCTGGCCCACCAGAGACCCTCAGATCTGTCCCACTCCTGCCTAGGCTCCCATAGGCACCCTTAATGCGAACAATGTAGAGCTGGCCACGCCCACTCAGTAGGCCACGCCCACCCTGGCCATACCCACCCGGCCCCCTGAGGGCAACCGCAATGCTGATGCGGCCCTCAATGAAATTGAGTTTGACACCCCTGCTATATTGAATAGTATTTCCCTGAACGTTAAGTCTTTCTGTAACTCTTAAAAGTTCATATCATATCCTTCTCATTCATTTGAAAGTGAACTAACATTTTAGAATTTTATTTTTTACTTGTATGAGGAATTACATTTTTAAAAATAAAAAGAGCCATTATTTCAGCAAATATATAAATAGAGAAAAATAAAATAGCTAAGTATAAAGGAATGTTATGGATTCTGAAAAGGAAACAAGTTTGGCATCCATTCTGTCCTTCTCATAAGGTCCCTCCAAACCAAGAGTCTTCAAACTTGGCCCTTTTATGACTTGTGGACTTCAACTCCCAGAATTCCTCAGCCAGACAGGATGGCTGAGGAATTCTGAGAGTTGAAGTCCACTAGTCATAAAAGGGCCAAATTTGAAGACCCTGCTCCAAACTGGAAAACACCCTGTCTTTAATATGTACATCATGTTTTTTTTCTACTGCTGATTCTTTCAGAATAAGAAGGCCTTTTAAAACTTTTAATAATCAAGCTAGATGATGAGGAAGAAGGTTTTATTCACTCTCTATTTTCAATTCAAAGCCACAATAGATACTATATTTTGTCTTTTTTATATCATTCAGTTTTGAGACTTCTGGCCCAGGGACTGAATTTGGTTTGTCTACTCTAATGCTTGAAGCAAGTGTTTTTATTTCTGCCATTGCAATGTAAGTCATGTTTTAGCCTGAATTTCAGTAACAAATGTGCTCCAATTATTTCACATTGCTGAAGGGAGGGGGCTGATTGAAGGTGCATAATGTATTTGTTTAAAAGAATTGATGGCAGATGTTTGTATATTGTAATGTTTTGAACTTAGTCCGGTGTATTAAGATGGAGCGTAAAATGCATGCGTTTGATAATAATTTGATACAGGTAGTCCTCGACTTACGACCATAAATCTGTGCGTAAGTTCAGTCATAAATCATGAGAGTTGTAAATTGGAACATCACTTGACTGCACCTGATTTTACAATTCTTTTTGCAGCAGTTGATAAGTGAACACTGCGGTTGTTAAGTGAACACCACGGGTATTAAGCGAACCCGTTGTTTGCCATGGGTTTTGCTGGAAACGAAGTAAAACCATCACAGTCATGTGACCATGGGGTGCTACAAAAATAAATGCCATAAATGCAGACCACTTACCAAGCAACCAAAATGCAGTTATGTATCCTCGGGAGGAGGGCACTTACATTGGAACTTTGAACCTGGGTCATAAGTAGTCTTTTTTTGGAGTCCATTGTAACTTTGACCGGTCATAAGTCAAGGATTATCTGTATATAGCTTAGGAATGAGAATTGTTCTTTTTCAGTATTAAATCAATATAATTTCTAGTGAAGTGGTGTATTATTAGGGAATGAGAGGAAAGTTTTATAAGATTTATCACACATGTTGTGAGAGGTGAAAAAAACTACCATACGTAGATTCACAAAGTAGCTTTTAAAACAGCCGATCTGTTGTATAACCAGAAACCTATAGCATGTTTCCAAAAACAAATAAAAGTTTTGTTTTCAGTATTACTCAGTTGTACTGTGTAGGAATTTTGCGGTATCAACATGGATAGAAATGAAATGGTTTTCATGAAATTCTGGCAATTACAGCGATTCACTGCAGTGAAGCAGGTATGCCAGCAGATGGCTTAAGTGTATAAATTGGAAAACTGCCTAATTTGTATCGTTTGTATTTATGCTGTACATATGTCTGAATTAAATTAAAGAGTTGATGTGGTATAGTGGTTAAAGTATTGAACTAGGAGTGGAGTGGAGACCCACATTTTAGTCCACCTTCAGGCTCACTGGGTGATTTAGGCCAGTTATTCTGTCTCTGTCAGCCCAATATACCTTACAGGTTATTGTTATGGTGAAATAAAATGGGAGGATGGAACATTGTGCATATTACCTTGTATAAACAAGGTGGGCTATAAATCTAGCAATTGATAATAATCATTGGATTAGTTGAAAAAGGAACTAAATTTAATAATTAGTCTACCTATATTTTTAATTTTATGAGCCATAAATCATAGTAGCAATAAAATAAATAATTAGAAATTTTTACAACAACAAACCTAAAATAATTTAAATTAAGTTTGTCCAAAAGCTAATTTTTTCAGGTGGAATATTTAGCAACACTGTTATTACGAACTAATAATTTGGGCAAAAACTGAAGCCTATTTGTGCTACGTTAAAAGCTGCAAATAACTTTATGAAAGAATACACATTTAAATATTTACTAATTTCTCCACTGTTGTGAGTTGTTTTTAGTGTTTTGAAAGAGATTTTTGAACATCTTGATAGGTATGTTCCAGCACTTGACTTAAAACTTCCATTATAGTCTCAGATTTAGGTGAACCTTTGTTTTAATAGGATTAAAAAAAATTGGAACGAAGTACAATAACAATAAGAACAATTTCTGAAAGAGGTAAAATAGAATTTTCCACTATTTGCTTTCAGTTTGATTAGAAACTGAGCCTTGGTGGAGCAGTGGGCTAATGCCTCCTTAAGTAACACCAGCTGCCTGCAATTAGTGCAGGTTCGCATCCCACCAGGCTCAAGGTTGACTCAGCCTTCCATCCTTCCCAGGTAGGTAAAATGAGGACCCAGATTGTTGGGGGCAATTAAGCTGACTTTGTAATAATGCCGCTTGAGGGTGTGTGTGAAAGCCCTAATCAGCAGGCATATACATAGAATGAAGGCTACTGCTAAGCTTGTAAGCCGCCCTGAGTCTTCAGAGAAGGGCGGGATATAAATGGAATTAAAATAAAAATAAATAAAATAAAAATAGAAACTGAATTTGGTTTGATAGCTTAGTAGCAAATATTTGTTTATAACGTAATATCCTTGTCCTTTTGCAGATCAAACATAAAACACAGTAATGCGTGTTTGGTTTGTATGCTTTTCACAATGAGCAATGCAAAGAAATAAAAAATTTTCTAGGCAAACTAGATACAAAATTCCATATGGCCATTTAGAAAGCAAACATTTTATAGACATTTGAGATTACATATCTTTACAGTGGTTAATGTATAAGCTACCTGACAACGTACATTGTAACTATCTAAATTAACTTTATATATTCTGTTTTATAGGAATCAAATTATTATATAAAATTATTTTATTCTAGAAGTAACTCTTAAGAAAAAAGTGAGAAAGCTTATCATCTTTTATTTCATGTTATGTGCAAGCACGTTCAGAATGAAAAGAATAAAATGCAAATTGTGTTTTGAAGTATTTCTAGAGGACGGCTAGTAGAATGTTAAAAAGCTACTGAAATGTTAAAAAGTGTTTACAGACCATTCATATTCAGTTGTCTCAAATGTCCTAGCAGTATGAAATCACATTTTTTGCTTTCTTTTAGCTAGTAAATGGGATTGTGTTACATTTTAAGCAGTGTGCAAGAAGATTAGAATACCATCTTTTAAATGTCACTAGGCTGCATTTTTTTAAGCATTCTGATTCTGAATCATGCCCCATGATGTCCTATGGCATTCTATACCAGCTGCTGTTCCAGAACGTCTGCAAAGGAACTCATGTTCAGCACATTTAAATTGGACATGATCCACAGTAGTGGAGAATGCTGCCTCCTTTCCACTGTCCCAAAGGTGCTTTTTCAAAAAACAACTGGACTTTGTTTTAAAAAAGATTTACAATCTTTGCAGGCTTGTAAAGCAACTGTAATAAGATCATAAGTACATTTGCAGTTTCACTTACTGACTGCTTTGCTTAATGACTTAGTTGTCGGTCCCAATTGTGGTCTCTGAGGATTACCTGTGTATGCCATATTGAAGTAAAAGGGTAAAAAACGAATATAGGTAGACAATTGCTAAAATGAGTTCAGCTGTGTAATAGTACTTGAAAAAAGAAATGAACAATATTTAAGTATACAGTATGATTTGAAGTATGAGAGTAATTCCAGTAATTTCCAAGGTAGACATAGGCCAGACTATCTTGCTAAATTTGTGGCTACTTCCCAGGTGTCTACTTCAACTACTTTCCAGGTGGGGTGTTTGGAAATACATTGGTGTAACTGAATGGAAAAAGTGTAGCTTGGTTTTGTCATCACATATTATAGGATTTATACTTATCCATGTCAGCATATGTGACAAGTCTTGTTACCTTTTGGCTAGCTCACAAGCCTCTGTGGTTCATTATTCACATCCAGAAGATTGCAAAAAGGTTGGCTTGTAAATGACTGTGGTCCTAGTTTCTGTCTGAGGTTTTCCATTAATATCCTAAACTGGTTCAGTGTTAACATTACTCATAAATGTAATTTTAAATTCACCATCTGGTTGGCAGAAAGTTAAGAACTTGAATTCTTGGCTGTTAGTCTGTTTATAGCTGTCTCCGATCTCCTGCTAAATATTTTTAAGCATAGCTTTCTAAAATATTGTTCTTCTGCCCTTTTGTGCGCTGTCTGAGCATGCAAAGCTACAATATCTTTTGTTTTTTGCCAGATGTATTCTGTGAACCCAGCCATTTTGGCTTATTCATCAGAACACACTTAAAACAAACCCTGGATTGTATGGATCTCAGGATAACTCTTCTGTTTTGCCTTTTCTGAACAGTATGAAAAAGGACACATGTGGGTACCACATAACAGTGAAATAGCATTTTCCATATAAACTTGGAATTCTTGGTAACAGTTTATTAAATACTCCAGTACCTCAGAAGGATTATATAAACAAAAGTACCTGTTCTGTGTGTTCAAATTTTGCATTTCCTTTCATATCTGAGATCACATCTGCCAGTTCCTTGAGAATCTTGGGGGTCTAATCCATCTGGTCCTGGTGATTTGTCTAGGCTGGACAGGTGCTCACTTACCATTTTCTTGCCTATCTTAACTTGTGTTTCTATTCTGTTTTTTATCGGGATGCTTGAAGACAATTCAAAATATACGGAGAGGATATCTTGTATCTGGTCAACAACAGCATAGCAGAGTAATGTTACTGTGGGAGTGCCCCTAGCTGCCAGTTGATTTGCAAGTCCAGTTCAAATTGCTGATTACCACTTATAAAGCTCAATATGGTATGCATCCCTTTTACATAGGGACTATCTGATTCAAATATAATTTATCTCCCTGTTACATCTTGGCCTCACTGAGGTATTAGAGGTAAAGTTCTTGGAAGCTAGGCTTCTCAACTGTATTCCAGCCACTGCACCACTATGGACCCTAGTAGTTGCTCACTTAAAGCTGCACCAGAATTACTCACTTCAGTTCTTTCTGACGAGATTTTACACATTTTCCATTCTGCGGCTTTAAAATATATAAATGGGAATCTAAAAGACAGTTTAGAAATACATAGATTCTATTGTTCTGCATCCCCAAAAGTACAATCAAGTCTTTAAGTAGAGCTCATTTCCTAACGACTTTATGGACATATGGATGAAAGTATTTGCCAGCACTACATCACTTTCTTTAGGGAAGTTTTTTTATTACTAGATTAATTGATCAAATTTATAAGGCTGTCCGTCTTACGAAAAATTACTCTAGGCAATGTACAAACAAAATTATGAAACAGTAAACACATAAAAAACAGTCATTATTAAAAAAAATAAAAATCACAAGAGAGAATAGAAGTTAACAGCAACGGATGATAACAGCAAAAATGGATAGCTAATAATAACTAAGGAGAAACTTCCTAACAGGACAGTTAACCAGTGGAACAGCTTTTGCCTTCAGAAATTGTGGGTGTTTCATCACTGGAGATTTTTAAGAAAAGACTGGACAGCTACTTATCTGAAAGGGTATAGGATCTCCTGTTTGAGTAAGGGGTTGGAATAGAAGACCTCCAAGGTGCCTTGCAGCTCTATTCTGATTAAATTAAATTAAATGGAGCCACTTCAAGATCTAACCACTTAGCATATGATAGTGATTTTCTTTGAAGATCTCCCATGTGAACTTACAACATCTAATTTGCCTCCAAGTCCAGAGATGGTTGACCATCTGCTGCATTGATTTTCTAAACACAGCTTCTTCTGAAGTCTGGGTTCCATATTAGCTTGGCCAGCTTCTTCAATAAAATCTCTGTTTATACAGTCAAGTACCCCACTAAGATCTATGAAAGATCTGAACAGGTGTTTACCATCTGTTGTATATTTAGTAATAAGTGGTGTAGAACGAAGCAGTTGCCTTTTATGGAGCCCAGATCTAAATCCAGCCTGTTCTTCCACTAATATGTTCTTCTATCGAAAAACAACCCACATTAATCAAGTGCTCTATTACCAACTTTCCACAAGAAGAGCTGTGTCAGAACATTATTGAGAGAACTAAAAACACACTGCAACAGCCCAGAACACCAGAAAAATGAAACAGAGAGCCTATACAACATCTTTAAAAAAAGGATACCCATGCCACTTTATCAAAAATCTCTTGACCATTCAACTCACTACAGCACAACACAAACTATGAAAAGGATAACACTACCAACCATCAAAAATATGTTAGAAACCACCAATACACTCTTACAACCACATAGCATCAACATATTGCCCTCCAAATTAAAGCCCTCCAAAACATTTTAATAAACCAAGAGACCCAGTAGCCCAAGAAGAAAAAATAGGAGTCATCTACAACACGTAGTGTAAGAACTGTATTAGCCACTATGTAGGACAGGCAGAAGACTAGCTGTAATTGAATATGTGAATGACCTTGGGGTAAGAATTTCTACAGACAGGAGAGACAAGAGCCCCTAGTGGTTTAATGGTCAGAGAAAGATACTTAAGAAGACCTGCCCTGTAAAAGTAGATTCATTCATTCATTCATTCATTCATTCATTCATTCATTCATTCATTCATTCATTCACAGAATACTCAGATATCAAGTTTATATAATGAAGACAGTGAAATTTCAATTTTTGATTCATATTGAGAGACTGCTAATTTTTTTTTATAAATCACGGTAGCAATTGTGTGTTGTATCCTGTTTGGCTGCACTTGCCTCAATTTTTTTCATTTTTTTTCCACTTGGTAGTAACTGAAAATCACGAATGAAGACAAATATACATGTGCCAGGATAAAGTTGCAGGATCCAATCTGGGTCGGTCACCGGGACCAGAGGTTTTCTCTTCTGAGCTTTTGAACTCGTGGTGGAGCCCATCGTCAGGGAACTCCTCTCTATCTAGAACTGCTCTGTAGATAAAACCTCTGGTCCCGGTGACCAACCCAGATTGGATCCTGCAACTGAAAATGTTTGGAAAACACATATAAGCAAGGTACAGTGCAATCTGTAAAAGAATCCCTTAGGAGCATCCTTTAGTAGTTGTTCATGTGGATTTTTCCATGTTACAAACTCCAAAAACTAAAAGTCTTGGATTTTCTTAAATATTTAAATCAAAATGGCTATGCATAAATATATATACAAGATGATCAATTTGGAGTATTTGAAACTCCAGAGACAAAATGAAATTGTAAATATCCAGTCTGTGGGATTATTTGAGTAAGATGTTCACTATAGCATTTGCTGCAAAGAAATCAAGGCTAATGATACAGATTGCTCTAATGTAGTAAGTCCTAATTATTACATTAAATAGTTAAATAACAAATTAGCAATAACATTGTGGAATTAGAAATTATTAGTTTCCTACTTACTTATCTTGTCGTTTTCTGTCAGTTGATAAGCCTGGACAGGAAATACAAAGGAAATGAATGCCATAGCTAGTTTAAAATGTTCCAGCAAGGTTCATAAGTTTAAAACAGCTTAGGTGAAAAGAATAAAACCTTATTTGATGGAATACTTTTGTGTTTAGGCCTATTTTGCATCAAAAAGTTAAGTAATCTGCAAACCTTCTCTTTTTGTGTTTGATTTGTAATAACTTACATGTTCAAATCAGAATAGTAAATATTTTAAATTTTCCGTTATTGCCTTGAATGAAGCAAACATACTTATTCCTCCCCCATTCACCCTCTGAGTGAAAAATGATATGTGTGATTTGTATAATATATGCTCATTCAAATTGGGTTTATGCAATACTTCTTTGGTAGAATAATGAATGATCTTGAGTTTTATTAATTCATATAAAGCTATCTAATATTTCTCAGGTTTCAAATTGAACAATTAGATACTTTTTATCATTTTTGCTTTCTTTCATGTGGCAGCTTATAGCTTAAAGTGTTTTCTTAAAATGTTCACATAAATATTTATAACGTTGTAGTTTCCTGGAAGTCGATGGATTTTATATTTGTAATAATAGAAACTTGTGATGTAGATATTCATCATTGAATGATTATTCATTCAGTGACCTTTCTCCAATGCGACTGCAGTACTTTTGACATGGAGAAGAACAAACAGCGTACAGGTAGTCCTCGTCTTACAACCACAATTGAGCCCTGAATTTCGATCATAAGTTGTTGCTGTCATTAAGTGGATAATCATGTGACCTGACCTAATTTTACAACTTTTTTTATGATAGTTATAAAGCGAGTCACTTGGGTTGTTAGCAAACCATTGTAGTGGTTTGGCAAATGGTTGCTGGCAAATGGGGAAAAAATGTTGCAAATTATGGTCACATGACCATGAGATGCTACAACCAAGTGTAAATGTGACCTGTTGTCAAGCACCTGAAATGCGATCATGTGGACACAGGGAGTGTATGTGGTAGTCATAACTTTGAGAATGGGTTCTAAGTAATTTTCTTTTTGAGATTATTGTAAGTTGGAATGTTGAATGTTATTAAGCACCGGTTTAAGTCGAAGACTTTCAAGACTCTCTTGAAATCCATTTCTCTCCAATCTCTCCGCATTGCAGTGGGTGATGGGGGGAAGGGTCAGGCAAAGGAAAGATTGTCTACAGAAATTGCTTACTTCCCTTTCCCCACCTTTGCAGACTTTGTAACTTTGCCTCCAGTCCTCTCATTTATACCTTTCCTGGTCTGTAAAGCAAAAGAAAGCTGAAGAAAGATTGTTAACCACAAACAAGATTTCACTTAGAGACTTTTTAACTGAATGAGTTGCAGTTCCAATTGTCATTCAACATGGACTACTTATATTATTAAAGAAACTCTATAGATAATGAAAAGCTTCTAAAAGTATACCTGTATACCTCTTACACTATTCTTTTTTGATATAAACAATTTTATGGAAGGTCAGAAAAAGAACAATAATGTGGCAAAGAAAATAGGGCATGAAATACGAAAAAAAAATCTATAACTAAAATTAACTCACAGCAATATTCACATGACTTCTCCATATTTTTCTAGCTTTGCAAACTTGTCCTGCTTCTACTATGTCCATATCCTGCTCAATGTCGTGTGAAGCATACTATAAATGGGGCCTACTCAAGGCTAAACATCCTTATTATTCATGTATAATTATAAACATGTATAATTTTACCTAGATTTATTGGAAGTGGATGTATGTACACATGTGTAGTCCCTCTGCACATGTATGAATTATTTGAAAGCTGTGTTGGGATACTTACACTGCAGATCTTTGATGATTTTAACAATGGTTTTGCTGCAGAATAAATTCTTTTAGTTACAGGTGTTGCAGTCACAACAGAACTAGGTCAGGAAATAGACAGCACAAGAACTATAACTCTATTCTATTGTTTTGGGATATAATTTCAGAATTACTTGACAGTCTGACAAAGTTTCCCTTACACTAAAGAGAATCAAGACCAGGCAATCTTGAGTTTCTTCCACACAGTCTCCTCTCTTTCTGATCTTAACTGATAACTTGCAAAAAGGTCATTAAACTCCTTCTTCAAGTCCATTTCCATACTGCTCTCCAGGAATTGTGGACTACAAAGCTGTTGTAAAACTTACATATAAAGATATCTATCTTCTTTACATACCGTAATACACTTCATTTTCCAACATGACAAATTAAAAGTAGAGAACAATAGCTAGTCTCAATGAATTAATCGTCTATTGTTCTGTATGCTGAAAAACAAAGGCATGATTTGAAGTGCTAAATTCCTTGATGGATTAACATATAACTGATTGACTTCACTGAACTTTCCAAGTAGGAAAGTAATTGTAATTTAAGTTCATTTCTGAGTTACAGTATTCTTAAGACGACCGAAGCTGACAGCTTCCACATAGAGATAAAGACGGTCCTAACACTTTCATAACATTTTCCTATCTTCTCATTAGGATGGCTCATACTTGGCAGAGTTCCTGCTGGAAAAGGGCTATGAGGTGAGTGAGTAGTCTTGCTGACTGACTGCAGACTTATGGAATAATTTGGACACAGCTTCCTTGTTGCTGTCACTCTCTGGTTATGTTTTCCATTCAGCATGAGATAAGAAATCAAAATGTTTGAAAAGAATGCACAACATGAGCTGTAATGATGCCAGTACATTGTACTGTTTATCATGGAGAGTGCAATGGTGGAATCCCTCTGATCCTCAGGGTATAGCTGTTTTTCCACACTTCCTGCTTATTCAGATAAACAGCAGCCTGTGCAAAGCAAGGCTACATTAAATTCATGTGTTACGATTCAGGAGGAAAAAGTTAACTTATTTGGAATGCCTCCTAAAGAAGGTATTTTTCAGGGGATGGGAGGTGGGGACCTTGAAAAAGTAAATTGAACTGTGTTTCAGCAATTATGAAATGTTAGGATTTTGGTACCATAATGTTGTACCACAGAATAAACAGCTGAAAAGTGGTACCTCATTAACGAACTTGATCCTTTTCCATTTAGCTGTCATAACAACATAATATATGCAGTGGTGGGATTCAGCCAGTTCGCACCAGTTCGGCACAACCGGTAGGTAATGTTTTGTTGCCCAGGCCCAGAATGGACTTCCGGAAGCAGCATCCACACAGAGAACCAGTTGTTCACCAATTTGAATACCACCACTGAATATATGTAATATTGAAATTCCATTCTTCTTTAAAATGTTTCTGTCATAGTTCCATCTTCTGTGTTATTTGTTACTTCTAACATTAATCAGTATATTTCATAATAGTAAAGTGACACTACTACTTTTATATTTGTAACTTAGAAATCATGTCTTATTAACATAAGCAAAAGGAAGAACGAGAGCAGCTGAAATAAAATCAAGGAAACTGTCGGGTACTAGACATAAAGTATCTGTTTCATTGGGTACTTTCATTATAAATTTATTTATTTATTTATTTTATTTAATTGGATTTGTATACCGCCCTTTCCCAAAGGCCTCAGGGCGGTTTACAGGGAATTAAAACAAGAAATACAAAAATTAAAAACAATTAAAAAGATTATAACAGTCCCTGAAAGAGTAAAAACCCCAATTAAAATTAAAATTAAAATTCTCAGCCTGGGCCAGAGAGCTCAAAGAGCCAGGTCTTCAGGTCCCGGCGGAATGAACGGAGGTCGGGGGCAGTCCTCAACTCCACGGGCAGCTGGTTCCAGAGGGGCAGGCGCACCCACTGAGAAGGCCCTCCCCCTGGGCGTTACCCGCCGGCAATCTTTTACCGGCGGCACCCTGAGAAGACCCTCCCTGTGGGAGTGCACTGGACGAAGGGAACTTGATGCTGGCAGCAGGTGTTCCCTCAGATATCCCGGACCCTCGCCATTTAGGGCTTTATAGGTCATCACCAGCACCTTGAATCTCACCCGGAGGGCAATATGTTATGGAATATGTTATGGAAATAGTTTGCCACTGCCTTTGTTTTTTTATTTTTTTTCTTTCTAGTCCATTTTACAAACCTGGGGTTTCTTTATGGTCTGTCATCCAGGTCTAGGTCTAATCCCGCTTAGTGCGGAGTTTGGCCAGGGTTGGCTAGATGTAGTTAAATTTTCTATTGGTTATATATGTAGGTAGCAAAAATCTCCCTCTTTCCATTGTTCAGAGAAGAACACTGCATAAATAATGTCAATCTGAACCCATGAATAGATTAAGTACAAACTTACAGTACAAATTAAGTACATATTTATAATTATGTAAGTTATACAAGTCCCATAGGCTTGTACAGAAACAATCAGAAATGATTATTCAACAAGAGAAAGAGCATGGAGAAAGAGGGTGCCATTATTTTCATGCAGCTGTTTCCATTAAGTAGCTTTAGCACAGCCATTTGTGAGCTCAACTTACAAGAGAAACTGTTGGACAGCAGTTTCAAAGGTTCTTATTCAGGAGAATATTTGGACCATTGTGTTGTGTCGTGGAATAATTCAGTCTCCTGAATCTTTATGGCTATTTCTTGTGTTTGTATTTGAATCGGACACTTCTGTATCGTGAAATGATCTCACAACATCTTGAGATTGTGAAACGTTATATCCAAAATATTTCCCGTGCTTCTGTTAAATTGCAGGTACACGGAATTGTTCGTAGATCTAGCTCTTTTAATACAGGACGAATTGAACATCTCTACAAGAACCCGCAGGCTCACATAGAAGGAAGTAAGTATGCATTGAAAGGTAAGATGGAATTGTGATTTTATTTTTATTACTAATGTTTGTATAAGATTTCAACAAACAGGAAACTGATCACTGAGACTACTTATGTGAGCATCTTTTTTTAGTCTACAGTAGTGGCCAAAATTGTGGAAACCTTTTGGGAAAAGTATTTTTGAGGTTTGATGGCTAATAACACCACTTTTTTTTGGAGTAGTACTATAAAATTATATATCAGTGGAAAGATAATTTAATCAAGAATGTAATGCAACAAAGTTTGTTCAACTATCTGTACTTTATTCTATGAAAAGTTAAAACCAAATAACCAGAAAAAAGAAGCACAACTTGCTTAGGTTGATATCAGGTGGCTTTCCTTCATCTGATTGTAGCCAATGAGCATGAGTGTTTAGAGAACCACTCAGGTGTCATCTTGTTTTGGCAATGAGCCAATCAGATCACAGTAGGATTCAGTTATTGATGTCATGTATTGAAGCTAAAAGTAGGACATTTGTCAGTGATCACTATCAAGTTGGTTGGGTTTTTCCCCCCTTTCATTTAATGAGCTTATAAAACATAATAAAATTAAAGTAATGGTGCAAAGAGGTGACTGGTTGCCCAGAAAGCGATGTAAAATAATATTATTAAGTAAACAAGGCTACAGTTATAAAAAAATTAGAGGAAAATTGATGGAAACTTAACCAAAGGTGGCATTTCTACTGTACACAATTTTGGCCACTACTGTAGCCTCTATCCTTTTTTTTAGCATTTGAAAAATACTTTAGAAAATAATTGTGTTATTTTTTGTTAATTTCAACTGGAACAGAACATGAAAATTTGATATCATTAATCCTAAAAAAAGCAAAGTAAGAAGACTTTTTAGGATAGCAATATAGGTTTGTTAATATATTGCAAATCATTTCCCTGACTAATTAGAACTAGTTCACAATTCTTTTCTTGGTCATATAACTGCAATTTTTATCAAGTCCCTCTATGCATATATATCCATGTGAAATCAATATAAAAAATGTTAGCATTAAAATGAATTTGGTGATCAGATATCAAAATTTTAGCCATTACAGCAAGGCAGCTTGCTAACCAATCTTGTTACTAACATCAGCCATTTCTAACAAAATAATATACTGGTGACTGTTATTTTCCAAGATTCTGTTCCAACACAATTTTCTTAACCAGAATCATGGATAATAAAGCTACAAAAAACAAGTAAGGTTTATGACACTTGGGATAAGGTCCTAGAGCCTAATGGTCATCCATTTCCTTCATCTTCCTCTCATAGATGTTGTCTAAGCAATGCTTCTGTATTTGTTTCTCCTCCTCACTCAAATGTGGCAGCTTTCATTAAGTCAGACTAGTATGAGAGTTCATGTGATTTCCCTGTGCAGCTGGTCCCCTTCTTCAATGCAACTTACTTGATGGAAGATGGAGACATTTTACTTGTATAATTGCTTGTGGTGACTCCTGTCCTCCATATGGCTCTCACTGTAGTAAAAGGATCCAGCAATTGAGTGAGAGGACCATCCACTAAGATGGCAAAAGAGCCATGTAGATAGAGAACCCATTGTGAGGAAGTGCAAATGAGTAACTTCCTCCATCACCATCCAAGTGAGTCACTTTGAAGAAGCCCAGGTGCCACCTGGAGGCTCATGTGTGGGTTGGTCCAGTAAAATCTATGACTGAGAAAGGTGAGAAGGGAGCAGATACAGGTAGGTTGAAGTGACAACCTGTTCTTAAAAAAATATTGTGTATGCATATCTGAAAGCCTGCCATTTGTACCTATATAAATCATAACATGTGAAAACCTTTACACATTTATAGTTGTCTTCTTTATTTATCAATCATGAATATGTAAATTCACCTGATAATTAGGCTACAGATAATGAGGGTCATGTAATAATGATCTAATCATATTCACAAGATACCCGACTTTACCCATGTACTTATTCTACCTTAGTAATTCAGGCAACCAGTTAACAGAGCAGGAAAAATATAAGAAAATATATTGTGACTGGTAACATAAATGGTTTTAGCAAAACTGAACTATGTTGAAAATAAATAGGACTTCAAATGTTTTCAGTAGACTTTCTGTATTATATAAGTCATTTTATTTAATTTTTCTTTAATCATATTTTTATATTTTTGTCGGAAAACCAGTTGGTAGAAAATCTAATAGCTCATGTAATTTAATAAATACAAATTAAATTTCAGAATTCCTATGATTTATCACTTGGTGACTTACATTTCAAAGAAAATAATGTTTGACTAAGTAAAATATGAAGATTGTACTATGGTATATTATTAGAAAGCTGTGATCTGCCTTTAATTATAGCGATGATAAAATATATATGTCTGCATGACTTTTCAAGGAATTAGAAAAGTATAAATAGAAATGAATACAACACATGGCAATTTTATATGAATTTTAACTTTTTTTTTAACTTGAAGATATGAAACTACATTATGGCGATTTGACAGATAGTACTTGCTTGGTGAAAATAATCAACGAAGTTAAGCCCACTGAAATTTACAACCTTGGAGCACAGAGTCATGTTAAAGTAAGTAATATTAATAAATGTCTTACAAAATAAACGTGATTATATGAAGGAAAAAAGTAATATATTTTGTTGCTACTTATTTTGTTAGATCGCTTTTTTTTAATTTTAACATATATTTATGAACAACATTCTGAGAATGTAAAAATACAAAAGAAATCTTAAATAATGGTTTAAGTAAACAAAGCTATACCAAACAGGTGTTGGTGTATATCCATGTATATAGGAGAGAGAAGCATGATTTGTGAGTATAAACATTTAAATACATACAGCAAACTCAGATGACTCACTTGTGAATTATTTAGTCATGTTAATTTCTTAACTGAAGGTTGATTGGAGTTTAGGATATTCTTGAATGACGTAGAACAGGGGTCCCCAATCCCTGGTCCGTGGACCAGGTACCTGGCCGTGGCATTCCAGCAACCAGGCTGAATAAACAAGCAAAGTCCCATCCGCCTTGATGCAGGCAGTACACAAAACCACGCTCCCTCTAGTCTGCGGAAAATTCTCTCTCCACATAACCAGTCCCTGGTGCCCAAAAGGTTGGGAACCTCTGATGTAGAACACCCTTTTTCACTTTTTGCAATTATTTTTGTTTCAGCACTGCCCTTTGTGTTTAAACACTTTTTTCCGTGCAAGTTTTCTTGTTATTTAAATATAGGTATAATCTTTAAATATCCATGAACATTATTTCTGTAAAATACATTGATATAAACAATAAATAATTATATATTCAGTGTCTACAAACTGAGATAGATTCTCAATTTGTTAAGGAAGTACCATTCCATCATGTTGCAATAAAGCAAGTACATTTGTTCAACAAAGCGATGGGCTTGACACTTCTCTGAAGAGAATGCCCTTGTAGGGTCACTGATCCCTATTGGCCATACACTGCACTGGAGTGGATTTCTTCCCTTCTCCAGAAGTTGAAGCTCTGCAAACCACTTTATTCTACTCCCATTTACCTTTCACCCTTTCTGGCCACTGAGAAATTTCCCACCTTATCTTTCCCTTGTCTTTTGCTTCTTGATCATCAAAGTTTTAAGCACAGACTTTAAAAAAAATAATAATAATACCTTAGTATTAAATATTAAACTTAAAAATCTAAACCTTAATATTATAAAATAATGTAATGCATTTTGCAACTTTTTATCAATTTTATCAATATCAGTTACACAAGTTACACAATCTTCCATTTATTAACACCTTAGAACTTTTATTTAGCATTGATTAAACATGTTTTTATCATATTTAAAGGTTTTAATTTATCACAATGTCAAAGTTTCCAATTTCTATTGTATAAATAACCCCTGTAGTCAGTTACAACACAATAAAACAATTAACTTGATAAAAAGTTTTAAGCCCAGAGATAAACGTAATCAGTTAAAGGAATGAGAAGAACGTTGTTGTTCAGGGATGATGTTAATGACAGTGATCATTTACTATAATTAATTTAAATTATTGCTTAAATACTGTTGCCATCAAATCAAACCGAACTCTTGGCAACTTATCCAGACACATTTATGTTTGTTAGATGTTTTTGCAACTTTGCAGTCAAACCTATAGTTCTGGGCTTCCAGGGTAGTTAGTATTCTGTACAAATATTAATCAGGCCTAATCCTATTTACCTTTCTGGGCCCAGGAACTGCCTCCTGCTTGTTAGTGTTGATTTTTTAATGGAAAGCCTATATTTGCTTCATATATTCTGAGAAAGAATTTAGTTTCACATCAGACAAGTACAATCCTCATTTTCTTTAGCATTCACCTAAGAAGAATAAAATTAAATTTATCAACTATAGAAATTGAGTCTTCGGAGAAGGGCGGGATATAAATGGAATTAAAAATAAATAAATAAAAGATAATAGGTTGAATTCCAGCTTAGTAGTTCTGTTTGCGCATCAAGACTTTTCTGTCCTATCTATATCCCAGCCATATGTTCCTTTCCAATTGCTTTTCCTGAATGTTAGAATATTCAGAAAGGTATGGCATGTTGGATGGTATATTGCAGTGCAAGAGGGACATGACTAGTCATAGGATATTCTGCCAAGTTGAAATCCCTTCCACTCAAACAGGTTTGGATCCAATCCAACATTCTTTTTGTTTGTAAATGTTGGCCAGGACTTATCAGAGCACACACAGTTGACACTTCTGTATGCAGGAGGGTTTCGTGTACGTGTCATTTCCACTGCCCCTTCAACCCATGACTGCATTTGAATGCCCTACTTGATAGCTTTTGAATTTTTGGCAGGTCATGAGGTCTAAGCAAACTCATGAATACTCTGTGCAAAATTGTTTACAAAACTCTCTTTAACATTGTGTGTGTGTGTGTGTGTGTGTGTGTGTGTTTCGTTGTTTCTGTTCATCGTTGTTTTCTTTTATTCTCATGTAACTGATTTGAATTATTTGAAAGAGTTGAGTGATACAAAATTAAACAAGATAAATTCCCACATTGCTACCTCTTCTGTATTTAGCCACAAAATGCGGAATGAAAATGAAAGTATATTTTTGCTGTCTTTTGTGGGTTTTTTTAGCTGTGTACATGTGTATTTCTGTTTCTGTGTTTTGATACATATATACATTCATAATTGATACTTTTCTGTTACTCAGTAATAGCAATAACTTGCATCATTGTTGCCTTTTGATTTTCTGGAATGTAGGCAGTACTGTACTTTTTAATCTTCAAAATTTTTGCTAATAAGTATTTGGATCTGGCAATATTTTCAAAATGTCTATTATTATGACTTGTCATACTAGATTTGGCATTTTTATTCACCTTCCTAAGGATGTGGGATAGTTAGGTGTTTTTATTTGATGGTATTAAAGGTATCAGCATAGGATATAAACTGTTCTAAGTAAAAGTGCCTTTTGCAATTGACTAATGGTGATTTTGTCAATGCCAATGGTGTTCAAGTGATGCTCCAGATGTTTTTTCAATTGCACCCAAGTTGCCTATTGCTATTGGTACTATCTTTGTTTGCTTTGTCACTGTCCTTCCACTTTGATTTACGAGTCTTTGTATTTTGTGATTTTTCTCCAGTTCTTTCTCTTCCATTCTGCTATCTCCAAATACTGCAATGTCCACTATTTGGACTTTTTTCTGTTTCCTATGACAGTTGTTAAATATGGGTGGTTATGTGGTGATGCTTACCTGTTTGAATGTTAATATATTTTATAACTCAAGTTCCTAAAGCAGTTCACAGTTTATGAGGCAGTCTTGTATAGTGGTTAAAGGCATGAATAGGAAAACTGGTAGACTGAATTCCAATCCTGTCTTAAGTATAAAGCAAGCAGGGTGACTTTGGATCAGTCTTAGCCCTAGAGCAGACATGTCAAACACAAGGCCCGGGGGCCGGATCCGGCCCGCGAAGTGGTTTCATGTGGCCCGCGAAGCCATCCTGGAAACAGTGAGGGAACGGCCCCCTCTGCCTTGGCCCTGGCCCAGAGACCCTCCTTCTGCCAGAGACCCTCAGATCTGTCCCACTCCGGCCCAGGCCCCCATAGGCACCCTTGATGCGAACGATGTAGAGCTGGCAATGCCCTGGGTGGGTGTGGCCATACACACTCTAGCCATGCCCACCCAGTAGGCCACGCCCACCCTGGCCATACCCACCCGGCCCCCTGAGGGCAACCGCAGTGCTGATGCGGCCCTCAATGAAATTGAGTTTGACACCCCTGCCCCAGATGAAGTAAAAGATAAACCACTTATTAAAACGTTGCCAAGAAAACTGCACAAATTTCTCCAGGCAGTTGCCTGAAATCCAAAGTGACCTGAAGGTACCAAAATCTCCCAAATACAAAAACTAGCCATCTTATGATAGCAGTTCAAATAAATCTGAAATTCAGAATAAGAAAATTTGGGGGTTATTAATATTTTGTGTGAGATTTAATAATTGTACCCACATTAAATCTTATTTGTCTCTTGTGTTTTCGGTGTCCTCATGCAGCTTTGACGTATAGTTATTATTTTATAGTGGCACAGTACATCATTATCAGTTAGTCTAAGCGTAACCAGTGTTTTCTTCATTTTGATGCCTTATTGTTTCTACACTACTGGCTGAATAGGTTTTCCCCTTCCAGTTAATTTTATGTGACTTCTGCTAAAAGTAAGGAAAATAAAGTAATAGGATGTTGGTCTGGTTTCCTGTAGGAAACCAACAAAGATAAATCATTTTTGGAATGAGTCTACCGAAGTCCAGGGAAAATGGATAAAGTTCTTAATCACAAATTCAGAGGAAAATAACTTTTAGAGTAGTTAATTATGTTCTACATTATTGCAGAAGATAAACAAAACCACCAGATAAAGGAGAAAAGGTATGTACTTCACTTATAAATCCTAATTTTAATGCATCTTAGTGAGTAGTCTATCAAAAGATGTGCCCCAGATAGTCCTTGACTTCTGACCATAGCTGGAATGGGGCAACTGGGGCTTCCTGAGGCAGCTGCAGCTTCATGCCACAAGGATGGGAGCTTCCCGGGGTGGCTGGGGCTTCCAGGATGGCTGAAGCTTGGCATTGTGCTGCTGGACCATAGTGGGGTAGCTCCTGCCTTCAGCTGTGCTGCAGCTCAGGGGCTTCTTGCAGCCTCAGAGTCACTGCATGCCACGAAACCCCTGAGCCAGAACTTGGCAAGGAGCCCAAAGCCACATAATCCTGAGGCTGTTTTCTGGCCTAGAAAGGAGGATCCAGGACGACCAAAAGATCAGGATAGGGGACCAATAGATTGGTGGGGGGGGTGTTCTGAACCAGCCTGCTACCGGCCTTGCAATAAGGCAAACCCCTGTTCAAACAGTAGAGACTGGAGAGCGTCTGAGGCTGGAAAGCGTCTGCCAAGATTTATTACTCAAACAACAGAACAAGAAACAAAACACTGGAACTTGAATCCTCAAACGGAAGGGTTGCTTTCAGCAACCAGCCCTTCCCCAAACACTCCTTTTATTTAGAGTTCAGGGCGTGGCCTCCCTGTGCCTCCTCCCGAGGAGTCCCACAGCCTTTCTCTGTTTGTTCCTGCTCGACTGCCTCCTGCGTCGGGCGTCCTTGAACAGGGCCAGCTGTGGGTCATCATCCTCCGCACTATCGGGCTCACGCAGCTGAGAAGAGGGCCCCGGCTGGGGGCTCTGCGAAGCCTCCAAGCCATCATCAGCCAGTTCGTCTTCCACACCCTCCTCCTCCCCCTCATCTGAGTCATCCGAGACATCTGAGCCGGCTGCCGGACCCACAGGCTGGCCCTGAGTCACAACAGGGGGGGGAGTTCAAGGCAGTTCCTTACCTAACTGAGGTTGAGAGCTGGGAGGGACAAGACTACCTTGGATTGGTCCTCACTAATGACCAATAGAATTTGCTTACAGATGGCAACAGGGAGTTCTGTCACTAAGCGATGTGATCACGTGCTGTCGTGCTTTACAATCACATCACATATTGACTAGATTTTTAAGAGGAAGATAAAGTTTTCCCCGCAATTGTTCTTACTGGGTATTGTTGTAAATTGTGATGTCAAAGAGTCTAATCTGATGTTGAATATGATAACGGCAGCACGGTTACTGGTGGGACAATATTGGAAGAAGGACAATCTGCCCACGGTAGAAGAATGGGTGTTTAAAGTTTCTAATCTTGCAGAAATGTCCAAGATTTCTGCTTATTTAAAGGATCACTCACAGGAGAGATATATTTCAGTTTGGAGGAGATGGATAAATTATATTGAAAACAAATATGGGACCAAAAAGTTCCATTTAGCTTATGAGTAGAATTTAGTCGGATATTGTTATTGTTAGTAGTTATGCTAAGAGAGAGTTAAAGCGTAGTACGAATTTGGTTGATTGTATATTGTGTAAATTTTTATTTAGAATATGATTGTTGTAACTATAATCCTGTATTTAGCTCTGGGAAGTGGGGGGGGGAAGTGGGGGGGTTGGGGTGGGAGGGATTTGGGGATATATTGTAAAATATTGTAAAACTCTTTAATAAAAAAAAACATATTGACTAGAATTTTTGGTTCCAACTGTAGTCTTAAATTGAGGACTATCTGTCGCTAGAGAGCTTAATGTTTGATTCTGAGGAGGGGCTTCGGAGCATGCAAAGTGCAAATAGAGAATCTACTTGTGACATTAAAATATCTGCATCTGTTTTAAGGATCATGCAGTGCTTTTGTATTCTAGTTCCCATTGCCCAAGTAGGCACTCCTCAAAGTGCTTTTTTTCCTCCTTCAGACAGTGTTAAATTTGATTATGGATTAGTTTTGTTTTAAATATTTGCTTTAAATATTTCACAAATCCACATATATTAATTGCTATTTCTTCATTATAATTAATGTCTAAAGTGCTTATATTTATTTATTTATTTTATTTATTATTGGGATTTATATGCCGCCCTATCTCCCGAAGGACTCAGGGCGGCTAACAACAATAACATACAATAATACAGAAGTTAAAAGAAAAATTAAATTAATGGCCCTGTAGAATAAATTAAAATTAAAATTAAAATAAGTTAAAAATTAAAGTTAAAAATTAAAAACATACGGTAATTAAAATCCCTGTCAGTCCAGGTCAGCCTGGTGGAAAAGGAGTGTTTTTATACACACACACACACACACATATACACACATATATACAATATTTCAATTAATCATATTAAAATATTATTAAATATTATTAAAATATGATTAATTGAATGGTTATTATTTCCTACTTGTAACAATCATCATAAGTGATTTAGTTGAACGATCAATCAGCATTATAAAATACATCAAAATATCAATTTTTAAAAAATGTATTTCTCTTTACAGATCCCCTAAAGTATACACCCAGTTATTGATAAAACAAACTTCTTTAACTGCTCTGGTTTTTTTTAAAAAAATATTTATAGAAATTGTTACTTTTGTGACTTTTTCCTAGGGCAAGCATTATTTAAAACAAAAGTATACATTTTATTTGTTTAAATTCAAACTAAATATTTGTTTCCAATATAAATAAAAGTTTAAATTCCAAATAAAAGAACATTTCCAGGCAATTTGCATAATAATTGAAAAATCATATAAGATTGGAAATGATCATAGTTTGTTATTGATCATATAAGCTGCCATGGGGCTTTTTATATTCAAGAGATGAAATATTTCCTCATGGTGTCTGATACTAGAATCTGGCAGAAAGATTTCTTTTAGTTATAAGCCAAGGTTTTACTTCATACAAGGGCCAGAAAAATGCCCTTAAACTTAGAGTTTTCTATTTACAGAATGGAAATGATGCCTATTTGAAGATGAGATATCAGTGAAAAACTAGCATATTAGATATATAAGCTATGGGTATTGTTGTCAATATATTTTTGTCAGTGTGATCCATTGCATCCCTGTTTTATTCAGGCAGTGTTTCTGCTCAAGAGAGAATGGGGAGGGGGCATGGGAAAATACAGTTATTTTTTTACTAATTCTCTCTTCCCCCTCACCCATTGAAAACCTACTTTGGGGATTAAGTAACAGTCCAGTGCACTATGATATATAATGATGCTGGGAGCTGGCTGAAAGTGGCAATCAATAAAAATTATCTCCTTCCCTACTTGCTGGGAGGAGCTTCTTATAAACCTTGGTTTCTTTTACAAATAAATGAGCATGTCTGGATCCAAACCACAGCATTGACCATCTATGGTTGCAATTTTATAAATATTTATTTCAGTGAGAATAACTTCAAATGGGACTTGGATTTTGGTATAATGAATAAATACCTATTATTTACATGAAATTAAATAACTAGGACTTTAAAAAATTTAAAATGTGTTTTATTTGTGTGACATGACAGAAAGAGAGAGAAAGGAAGAAATAACCTGTATAATTTTTTTTTAAAAAAAACTCTTCTTCAGGCCTAAAATTTGCTTTACTATAACAAAAATACTAAGGATGCAACATGCCAGTAAATATGAAAGTAACGTGTAAATGTTGTCACAAGAACATTTGTCTTTGTCTCATTTGCACTGAAGGACATATTTAAACAGAGAATGCCAGTAAAAAATTTTACACTCTTTGTTTTCGTTTGATTCAAGATTTCATTTTTCAAAACAGGGCATTGACGGAGATGTTTTCTTTTTTGTCAAATAGATGGCAGCAGAGTGTTAGATAATGAACCATTCAATTCCTTTGGCTGTAATGAAAGAAGCATGACAGACAGTAGGCTTCTATCAACCATAGCCTTGTAGAAAGTTGTAGTTATACATTAAATAAGAAAGAATGCTACTATTAATAATGCATAAGAATAGAAGACTAGAAGACGAAGAAGGTTATGCAATGCTATACATTGTGAATAGTTCCAGGTGGGAATGCCTAATCTTTTAAGGTATGAGATCAACTCATGAAATATGATGGAAGTTAGCTAAGAATAATATACACATCAAAATAAATAGACAGAGAAAAATAGAAAGTGTTCACAAGTTTTAAGTGAATTGACTACTGCCTTGGGGTACTACGGGACTAAGCCTGCATATCACTTTAAAGATAAGCTATTCAGAGAAAGAAAATGTCAGTACTCAGATTTGACTGGCATTATTTAAGAGCTAGGCTCAAGAATAAGAATAATATATTATTTTAAGGAAGTGTTTCTCACACATACTGTGGAAGCTATTTTGCAGTATATATTGCTGCAGCTCTTGAAAGCTTGTGCCTATTAATAAAAGTTGTTAGCCAGAAAAACTGCTGACAGATTCGTTCTAAGTTTTTGAAACTTGAACAAATATCCTAAAATAATTCTCACTAAATAAAAACATTAAAAGTATATTGATTAGCATTAGGCAATATATTGTATGTGTTGATTTCTAAAATTAGATTTTATAAAAATGCTTTCTTCTTTTTTTTATAAAATTTTGGTTGTATCTTATCAATAATTTAGGCAATAACTAACAGTTACTGTACATTTACAATACATTTATATTTAGAATATGAATATATATTCCTGCCTGTTCACCAAGGCATAAACAGGAGTATTTTAACTTATTAGTTATACAGGTCAGATTAAATGAAAGTTATTAATTTATTTCTGTATTTATTAATTGAATTTGAATTTTCTCATAATGCCAAGCTATATCATTGGCCATTACTTAGCAAAGGTTGATGTATATTACAGCTATATTAATAGATAATTACATTGCAGTTCATCATATACCGTACTGCATATTTAATACTGTTTAAAATATATTAGTCTTATTTAAACTTAATGCTTTTTGAAACTCCTAGTATAATATGCTTGTTTTTACAATACTTCTTTATATATAGTAGCCATTATTTTTCCATTGTGAAGTTTAGCAATATTTAAAAAAATAGTTTTAATCCTCTTGAGTTTGTTAAAACAAATTATGGTTAGCATGGATTTCTGATTGAACTCTTCCAATATAGAATTAATACAACTTGATTATTGTTAAGGGAGTGAATAAAAATTAGCTGATTGGGGCTTTGAATATCATTAATATCTTCAATAGAAGATATCATCTCAGCAAAGCAAAAATTAAATTTAAGAAATGAAGGAATAAAATTATTTAAAGTAATGTAGCAGATGGTTACCATTTAACATTTTCATCATGTTTATCAATATGATAGAAAAAATAGATGAAGAGTAAAATAAGGGCCATAGCCTGAAGACTTGTTCATACAATTAAGCTGCATTGTCATAACATAGAAAATAAACAGAAATTGATCCAGATTTAAATTTTGCATTGTTCTGAATCTTCCCAATTCTGTAGCAGTGTTGTGATTTTCAGTTTTTTTCTCTCTGATATCCTCCCTGTGTACACTTGAATAAGACAAAAGACAGATACAGTATTTACAATATTAAATGCCAGGTGATTCGAAACAAAAGAAATGTAGCCTAATATTGAATTAATGAGAAACATTGGATAGTAATAAAATACTTGAATATTTCCATGGCCAAAAGCATATTTTTTTCCTAGTAGAAACATGAAATGTTAAATTCTCATTCATGCTTTAAAAGAGACGGTGTTTTACTTAAGTTGTATAGTTAATGTCAGAGGGTTACATATTCAAACCATAATGATATTAGAACCACAGAAATTATTAGGG
Source organism: Vipera berus (assembly GCF_964194415.1). Taxonomy (NCBI): domain Eukaryota; kingdom Metazoa; phylum Chordata; class Lepidosauria; order Squamata; family Viperidae; genus Vipera; species Vipera berus. The sequence goes on from NC_138204.1 coordinate 143,090,710, forward strand.
GTTGAAGCTAAAATATATAAAAATTGTTCAGACTTATTCCAGCTCAGTTTGGAATCTAATTCTAGCTTAGTTCCTAGTTCTTAATTAATTAATTCTTAGCAAGTTGTTTAATCAAGCTCTGTTTTTGGTGACTAGATGGGCACATTCAAGTTGTTTTCTTGGCAGCAGGAAATAATCAGTTTACTGTAGTGTTTTTTTTCTTGCCAGTATACTCAGTAGCCATAAAGGTTCCTGGTGGATTCCCATCTAAGAATTAAATATGTTTAATTCCTCTTAGCTTTTTAAAGCTCATCCAAAACTGGATAAGTGGTCTCACTTTCTGTGACCTGAGGTAATTTAGGAGCACAACATTTTATTAGCTCTCAGTCAAAACATTATAATTTAGCAAGGATTATTATTTGTTCTTAACAAAATTGTTACAGTGCATTAGGTTATAGCTAATAGTGCCTCTACCAGTAAACTGAATGCCATTGGCAGATCAGATTCCCTTTCCCATTTGCAGTGTCCCAAATTATTGACTTTAGAAACATAACTGGGCTATTGCAGGGATTTTCAGAAGAGAGGAAAGGAGAGGGGAAAAACTAGCATAGCACAATCAGAAGTCACAAGGTTGGACTGAGGCCAAGAAGTATATAGATTTGCTTGGCTGATGAAGAGAAAGAATGAAATTAAAAAAGTAGGGTTTTTGCTCATGCATCCTGTTTCCTGCCCAAATTTGCTTAGGATCCTCTCCCACCCCACAGAGCAGATTTTGTGAGACTAAGGAAACAGCAGGTTGAGAGGAAAGTGGTCTCCTTAAGACATCATCGAGAGTGGCCTTTGGATTCTGCCGTTCCCTTTATAAAAGCTACGTGTAAAGTTAGAAAAGCACTTCTAAAATTTGGTCTTTTCACAGTAGCACACGTTTATCAAAATGTATCTTTGTGGAGTACAGTTTACTTCATCAGATGTGTAGATCGGCTGAACTGATGTCAGACTGAAATTAAAATGAGGTTGGAGGAAAAAGGGAGGGGAAGTTCTTCCATGTGACATACATTTATACCAAAGTTTAGTCTCCAAAGCATCTTCACATGATTTTTCTTTAATATGATATATGCCATAATCTGCCAGCAGTTGACATGATAACTTAGAAACAAAGACAGAGTAATATCAGCATTTTAATTTCTCAAGACGTTCCTGTATAAATTTCAAAGAGCAGTTTTCGAACAGAATTTTACTAGTACAATTGAATGGGAGATGGCTGAATTTACATACATTTCAAGAGGTTTCAGGCCATCTCAAAAGGTCTCAATGAAAGAACCTGTAAAGCAGACATGTCAAACACAAGGCCCAGGGCCCAGATCCGGCCCGCAAAGTGGTTTCATGCGGCCCGCAAAGCCATCCTGGAAACAGTGAGGGAATGGCCCCCACTGCCTTGGCCCTGGCCCAGAGACCCTCCTCCTGCCAGAGACCCTCAGATCTGTCCCACTCCTGCCCAGGCCCCCATAGGCACCCTTGATGCGAACGATGTAGAGCTGGCCACGCCCACCCAGTAGGCCATACACACTCTAGCCACGCCCACCCAGTAGGCCATGCCCACCCTGGCCATACCCACCCGGCCCCCTGAGGGCAACCGCAGTGCTGATGCGGCCCTCAATGAAATTGAGTTTGACACCCCTGCTGTAAAGTGTCTCATATGGAACCTGCATCAGCTTAAATAGCCTGTCTTCTCCCCCCCTCCTGCATTCTTTTACCCCAATTTAAATCCTACCTCAATCTACATACCCTATGCATCTGATGAAGTGAGTTCAAATTCAAGAAAAGGTATCACTTTTAATAAAATATAACTTAACATTATTATTATTTTTTTAATCCCATTTATATCCCGCCCTTCTCCGAAGACTCAGGGCGGCTAACAATCTAAGCACAATCAATGTGCTTAGCAATAGCCTTCATTCTATGTATATGCCTGCTTATTAGGGCTTTCGCCCCCTCCCCCCAAGTGGCATTATTACAAAGTCAGCTTATTGCCCCCAACAATCTGGGTCCTCATTTTACCTACCTCGGAAGGATGGAAGGCTGAGTCAACCTTGAGCCTGGTGGGATGCGAACCTGCACTAAATGCAGGCAGCTGGTGTTACTTAAGGAGGCATTAGCCCACTGCTCCACCAAGGCTCTTTAAATTCCTGCTGATTTTTGGCTGCCACACATCAAACTAGCTCTATTCCTAAAATATCTCATTTTGTCTTTATAGTACAACTACTACAATATTGAATGTTAAACATTGACAACTGTGCTACCTTTTATATTCCTTATTAAAAAAAATTCTATTATAAAGCTATATAGCTGTAAATTTAATCAACCAATTTCAAAAAAAGTTTCTTACAGCAAATGAATAACATAAAGTTACCAACTATTAAGCCTCAGTATCATGCTGTGCCAGTATCTTAATGCTTTAAACACAGGAGAAACAGAAAATCAGAAGTGTTTAAATGTTTTTATTGCTATCACTTTCTGATTTAACCTCTTTTTTTTTGCTCAGCTGATAAAAAAGAGAATTACTGTTAAATTATTTTACATGCAAAAGAGTTTGATTAAAACCATCTGTTTCACTGTTTAATCATCAGACTTGTCATGAAAAATAGGCCAAGCATCCCAAGGGAACTAGTAGATATATTTAGTTAGGAAAATAATAAAAAGTGAAATGAGAAAATATGCAGGTATCAAAAGTGAGTGATCTATAACAACCTTTTCTTTGCTTCTGGATATGCTGGAACAGACTACCTATAAATCCTTACACTGTCAAGTTAAAACATTTTATTTCATGATTCAATAGAAATATAAATAATTTTTTCTATTCTTTGATTTCAATTTGAATTATACTAGTGGGGAAAAAACATCAAAGAGAAATTGCCTCCCTGTTCTTACCATACAATGGAAGAAATTAAAGGCATTCATCAATTTTGAGAGCTTTGTGATGGCTGTGATCAAACATTTATGTTTCTCAATAAACTAAAATACAAACAAAGCTTGTAGCTTCTCATGCAAAACATTTTTTTCTTGCCCATTGTGTAAATCATAAAATCACAGAATTTTCAATTACTTATTTCTTGCTAAATCTAAACTTAGTAACTATGTTTCCGAAATCATTTTGGATGTGAAGCTATAGGTTAAAACTGATTTTATATCTGAACTTGTTCATGAACTATATAGCTGCAGAGTTCAGATGTAACAGAAAACAAAAACTGAAACTTTAGAATTTATACCAAAAAAAGAGGAGCTCATTTGTTTTATGTGGTATAGCAAGATTTCTTAATATCTTAGCTATGATTTTGCCTATTCAACACTAATAATAATCTTCTTTCTAGATTGAAACTCAAATATACTTTTTGTGTTATTTGACTGAAAACTAAGACTAATTGAGATTAATCCAAAACTAACAATATTTAAAAGGGGGGGAAGGGGGATTAAAAGGAGGTAGCCTGAGAGAACGGTGTGCCACTTTTCCTTCCTAAGCCTGAGAGGGAGTGGTTGATCCAAGGTCAGTTAGCTGGCATTGTGCCCAAAGAAGGACTAAAACTCACAGTCTCTTAACCACACCACCGAACTGGCTCTCATTCTTCCATCATCTAAGGTAAAGGTAAAGGTTCCCCCGCACATGCGTGCTAGTCGTTTCTGACTCTAGGGGCCGGTGCTCATCTCCGTTTCAAAGCCGAAGAGCCAGCGCTTGTCCAAAGACGTCTCCGTGGTCATGACTAGACGCCAAAGGCGCACGGAACGCTGTTACCTTCCCACCGTAGTGGTCCCTATTTTTCTACTTGCATTTTTGCGTACTCTCGAACTGCTAGGTTGGCAGAAGCTGGGACGAGTAACAGGCGCTCACTCTGTTACACGGCACTCAGGATTCAACCTGCCAAACTGCCGACCTTCTGATCGACAAGCTCAGTGTCCTAACCCACTGAGCCACCGCGTCCATCATCTATTTATCCGTATATCTTTCTGCCTGTCTGTTTATCTATCATCCATCTAATATACATTTGTTCATACATTTATATTAATAAAACAGTATTGGTTGTTAACAAAAAGGATCATATAGCTACTTTCACCCAAAATATTTGTTAGATTCATATTCTTTCCCCTCCAAGATTTCAAAGTGACTTCCATGAGGCTCTCCCTTCTTTTAATTCTTTTAATTCCTCCAATAACTCCATGAAGGAGGAAATGTGAGTGGCCCAAAGTTACTGATGCTGTGGATAGACTTGAATCAGTCCTAGTTCAAGATTTTACTACATCTATTTCCAAAAATTACCCAAACTTTAACGATAATCCCTATGATAGGGAAGATGTAAGTAGAATGAATACTGTAAGTGAATGGATGAATATATACATGACCTCATCCCATGAGTTTCTATAAGATAAGTATTTGATGCTGCTATAGCTGTGATTCTAAACTGACTAAAATTTTGAACTCTGAATAAAGCAGGAGGACATGGTGTCTTTCTGTTCCTTGTTTTTTTCATGCATTATGATCTATATAAATACATATATTATCTATTTAGCACTTGTCATAAATACCTTTTTACAACTCTGGAGTCCCTAGAGTCAGGGTGACTAGATGGAGCTGAGCGTTTACTAACTGGATGCCCTTCCTGATGCCTACGTGAAGTTTGCAGCAGATTTTTTTTTCTTTGTGCCCTAGAAGAGAATCATCTGCCACTCCCTAAGATTGAACTCTCAATCTTCTGAGTAGGAGGTGAGCATCTTCACCACTAGGCCACCATGCCGGTCTTTCGGACTAGAACAACAGCACTTATCAGAATCATTTTATTTAAATAGTGGTGCACAGTTGTGCATAATTTGAATCAGTGTCTAGATTCACTGTTGAGGATCAACAATTTGAAATGGAACTCAGATTAAAATATTGCGGGAATTCTGAGTACAGATTAATAAAGTCTTGGCTCATATCACATCATATTTAACTGTGGTTGAAAAGAAGAAAGTGTTGATAATTGATCTCAATCTCTTTTCTGTTTAAAAAAATAGAAAAGAAGTAAAAGGGAAGCAGAAGATAAACTGGAATCTATCACATCTAAAAAAAAAAGATGAATGAAAAGAGAATCAGAGCAAATAAAAACTGCTCTGTAATAGTTCACAGTTAACCTATGCTTTTCCTCATTTGAACATTTAGGATTAGGCAAAATTGTAGTAGATACAGTTAATAGCTATAAGTTATGATGACTTGTAGTGCTGGGACAATAAAAAGAAGTAATGGCCATCTTGAGACCATGTTTTGGGAAATGTGAATGGGAGGATGAAATGGAGGCTTGAAAGAATACTGGGAACACACAGGAGGTGCTGTTTGTGAGACAAAAGGAGTATCAAAGTATCAGATACAGGTATACCTAAATTTATTTTTGCCCCAAGCACATGTGAACAGTGACTGAAAATCTTAAGAGTGAGTTCTTTAATATTGGTTGAAGATTAATTGGTTGAATATTAATTATACCCGATTTCTAGCCTAAGTATCTTGGGAGGATTATGATTATTAATAGTCATAAAATAATATTTTAAAATTTTAGAGTGACAGCAGGACAGAATAGTCTAACGAGACATCTTTACAAAGGGTGGTAGGAAATGGCTAGTTTGTATTTGTTAAGTCCCAAATCCAAAAGTAACAAGGCAAATCTTTACTTGACCGCTAAATTCAGACAGTTCTGGCATCACATTTGCATGGGAGTGACAGAAAAGCATGGGAGTGACAGAGTAACACTTAATCTGAGTGACAGAGACGAACCTGAGAAAATACCAAGACTGTCCATGTGTTCCTTAGAGAGGAATGCAACATCATCTAATATTGTGGCCTATAGTTCCGGGATTAAGATTTCATAATTCTCTCATTCATGAGTCACAAACCACAAATCACTGTCTTATAACAAATCATTCGGTTCCCTGGCTCTTCTCCAACTTGTTACAGCATCCTTATACTAGTATGACACTGGCATCCTTTCATCTGTCTAATGACAGGGTGTCAGTTCTATATTGGCAACATTCAAGTCCAGATTCCCTGATGATCTTGTTCAGTGGTATTATACAGACATATGACAAGGGTTACAGACTGGATCACTATGGGGTCCCATAGATTAAAAGCAGTGGAACTTTAAAAAAAAGTCCCTGAAAGCCATCTTCTGAAATGTACAGTCCAGGTAAGAGTGAAGCTATTGAAGAATAGTACTTCAGATCTTTGCCTAAACAGTTGGATGCCATAATTCATGATATTAAAATCTCTTTAAGTATCCTATCTCTTGACCCAACATCAGCATCTTTCACAAAATTGGTGCCATATAGCTGGATTTCCTTACGTGGATGATGGATTCCCTATTGACTTTCTATGGGAAGCAAATCTTTATCTTTTGCTTTTCCAGTCTAGTTTGATGCTGCATCAGATTTAGACAGAAGGATCTATATGAGGTAACCTCTCCTGATCCACTGCCTATGTCTTGATAATGTACATGAGGTTGGTCACTCATCCACAGTCAAATAAGGATAGAAATAAACTTACATATATGTAATAATGCATGAAAAAGAACATGAATGGTGACTACTATCACCAAAGGATGGAAATACATTAGAAATATAGTACTTCATAACATCAGTTATTAATATGATAGATTAACACACTACTTGTCAGCAATGAGTGAAAAAGGGAACAGTATTTCTCAGGATTTATAGAATTACAAAGAATGAGCTCTTTTAAATTAGAGAATGATGAAGTAAATTGATTTAATATATAATAAATATGTTTATTATGGTTGAGTTGACTCAATGATTATGACTCAAAGATTGAATAGCAACACTTGCACCATTAATGCAGCTGACTGGAATTCAGTGGGTTCCATTACTGCTCATATTCAACTGAAAGATAACAAAGATAACAAGAAAGGTAGGGAATATTTTTCCCCATAACTGAATCGAAAGAAAGATATGGGATGGATCCAATTGGGATGGAAATGAGTACATAAATGTTAGCTTAAGGAAGGAGTGCAAGGTGATCAAACCGGTCAGTCCTAGAGGAGATCAACCCTGACTGCTCTTTAGAAGGCCAGATCCTGAAGCTAAAACTCAAATACTTTGGCCACCTAATGAGAAGGAAGGACTCACTGGAGAAGAGCCTAATGCTGGGAAAGATTGAGGGCAAGAGAAGAAGGGGACGACAGAGAATGAGGTGGCTGGATGGAGTCACTGAAGCAGTAGGGTTGAGTTTAAATGGACTCCAGAAGATGGTAGAGGACAGGAAGGCCTGGAGGAACGTTGTCCATAGGGTCGCGAGGGGTCGGACACGACTTCGCAGCTAACAACAACAACAATTGTGTTAATCTATCATGTTAATAACTGATATTATGAAGTACTACATTTCTAATGTATTTCCATCCTTTGGTGATAGTAGTCACCATTCATGTACTTTTTATGGAGTTGACTTGCAAGGAATTTCACAGGAACCTACTAAACCCATTTAATTCCTTCTTTATATCTAGCATATGGATTGAAGAATCTGCCTATCTCTAAACAGTATGAAAGAATCATACTGTATTTGTTGGTACATATGTACGAATCCATCATGTTGTTCTACTTCAGGATAAACCATGTTACACAAAACACTCAGAAGAAATAAGAAATAATAACAGAAAAAAGCTAAAGTCCTAAGAAGAGGAAAGGAAATACAGTATGGCTATTTGGTTTACATTAATTCTGTTTGCTATATTCTCTGTGCATGTCTATCCTTTGAAGAGCCGTGGTGGCGCAGTGGTTAGAATGCAGTATTAAAGGCTAATTCTGCTGACTGCCAGCAGTTCGATTCTGATCGGCTCGAGGTTGACTCAGCCTTCCATCCTTCTGAAGTCGGTAAAATAAGAACCCAGAATGTTGAGGGCAATATGCTGACTCTGTAAACCACTTAGAGAGGGCTGTAAAGCACTGTGAAGGGGTATATAAGTCTAAGTGCTATTGCTATTGCAAGGAAATCATCCATGTTTTCACCATATCCATGCTGTGATGCGTTTATTGCCTTTTGTTCCTTAAAGTTCTCACCTCTCTCTTTTTGAATACCTCATCAGTTCCATTCAACCATAACTTTCTTGAACTTCCCCTTCCTCTTAATTCTCTTCCTTCATGTTTTAGAAATCAGCTGTCATTCATTCTCTTAATGGGACCAAACCACTTCTGTGTACTTTTTTTTTGTACTGATCACTCACTGCTACATTCAAGCTGCATTCATTCATCACTTTTTCATTCTTAACCCTATGTCTTCTTGTTTTACCAAATACCATTGAGTAACCAGTTTCCATTGCATTCAATCTGTTTTAAGTTTTGCTTGATATACCAAGTTCTCATTTCAATATAACAAATTGGGAAGAAACCAAACAGTTCACTTCTTTCCATGGATTTTCGTTCTTGCAGCTGATCACATAACTGCCCATGATCTATCAGCATTTTTATAGCTTACAAATCCTGTACTATACCTATTTTCACATTTCTAGAAAATGAACTATCAAGGTATACAAATTTATCTAGATTCTAGTTGCTCTAGATGCTTATTGTAGCATAAGCATAACAAATTTAAGCTAAGGTTTCCGGAATTTTATGAGCCAGTTGAGAGACAGTTGAACTACAATGCCTCAATCAGCTGTTCTGCAGCTAGGGATATGGTGCAGTGGTGACAGTGAAGCTGGAAGAACTGGTTCTTAAATATTTACCCACACACACACACACACACACACACCACTTGTGCTAACCATGGTTTATTGACTTAGAGATCTCTAGAGATCTTGCATAGAATGTCATTAGTATGTTTGAGGGAAAATTGGGTTTTAATTATGCTTTTAGGGTGCTAGCAAAATACGGCAAAGTGTCCCAAGGCTAACTGATACTGTTCTGATCATTTGTAGGGAATGCTACATGTGATACCATGTGACCCTACTAAAAAAAGCATATAAGCACAAAATATCAAAATGTAACTATTTTATATATGTATGCATGCAGTATTTAGAATGTCTCCTACATTCAGGTATAAAAGAGAAATCTTTGGTGTGTGGGTTTTGGATTTCTTCCTGCCATTTTTCAAACAAAATAGTTCTTCCTCTTCCTTTTCCTGTTTTTTCCCACCACAACAACTCTGTGAGGTGGGTGGGCTTTCATGCCTAAGGCAGGACCAGAACTCACATTGTGCAATTATATATATGTAATACATACCTTGTATTAATTTCCTCCAATTCTTCATGTTAAAAAATGTGGCTTTAGTTTACTTTGTTTGCAAACTGCTGGATTATTTTAGTATTTTTATTAGTGTACCTAATTTTTTTTTGTATTCTGTGTGGTATGTATGAAGGAAAGTATAAAAATCCCTTTAAAATGGTTCACTTTAATATTTTTAATCCTGTTCCAGTAAGTAGATTTTTTTGCTATCCTAGATTTATTTGTATTTCAAAGAGGATGTTTTGTATAACTTGCATATAAATATACATTAAAATGATAAATCTTGCTTTAATAGAATTTTGAAGATTCTGCAGAATACAGCTTTAGCTCTAAATAAATGGATTGCAAGTGAAAGTAGCTGATTTGTTCCATTTGTGGAGGCACAATTTGTGAGATAGTAAGATAATGAAATGTGTATCTTCATGGTTTTTCTCACTAGGTCAGGTACTTTGGGTCACTCAACTATGGGGGGCATATATGTACGTACATATATACACACATGGAGAGGGAAAGGAAATATATATCTTCAGACTTTACAGATGCAATCTTAAATACAGTATATATGTTCACAAATGTTTGAAGCTTTTAAGGTGGTTCAAATGAGTTGCCAGAGTAAGTTATTCAAAATAAGACTAGAATTAGAATATTATAATAATTTATTAAATTTGTATGATACCTGACTCGCAATGACTCTGGGCAGCTCACAACACTCAATGAAGAAATAATAATAAATGGCTTCTTTTAGTCAACTCCCTGACTTGGCAAGTCTCATTGCTAAAATCAGAATCCTTCAAGTTCTCACTGATGTTTAAATTTTATCCTCATTTTTTCTGCCTTTTTTTCTCACTTTGTCTCTCTATTGCTGCTCTGTACCCAGGTCTTAACAATTCCTTTTAGCTGTATGCCTAGAGTTAATTACATAAAACCTCTAAGCGACGACTAATCTGATCATCATAAGAAACCAGGAAAGGAAACTATGACGATGATGTAAGATGTTGAATAGCTGTAAATCAGCAAATACTCTTTCTGTATAGTGGGGAAAATATGGATACTTAATTAACAGATTGCTATAAATAAATTTAAACCCTTACAGCAATTTAATTGGATTCTAAATATTAGCTGTTTTATAATGCTGCCATTTTTGCATGTTAAAGTTTACCTTTATGTTTAAAAAGGCATTTTATAAACTTGTAGATTCCTAAAACAAGATAAACACATATGTCATTTGTAACAACTAGATTAAGTCTAGGTAAAGATTTAGCAAATGAACAAAGGTTGCCCTAAACAAAATACTAACAGAAAAGACTATTTTTTCAAAGAATCATATGAGAAAAGTGCCCACAGCACATGAATTAGACATGTACTTTATGTAGAAATTGGAGCACCAACTTCTTCTGCATCTCTTTGAAGAGTTCTTCCTACAGGGAAAGTGAACAAAGTATTAAAATAAAATTGCATTAAAAACATAGCATCTACTTTATAAGTGCAGGGACAATAAGATAATTATGATTATTTAACAAATATGTAATTATTCAAATGAATAAACATTGAAAAACTTCATTTCAAAGTATTCCCCATTAATTAATTCTGGATAGTGACATTCCATATGCAGCTATCATATTTTTAGTTTCATGTACTTTCATACTAAGTCCCAAATAAAAAAAAGTCACTAGAATTGATACTATTATAGTTAAATGATTAGAATGTTCCAATAACAAAAAACATACTACTGGTGCTGATGCCCATGCTATTAACACATGGTAATGTTTGGAAATATGCGCGAATAATGTCATTTCAGACAATAGTGTTTTGGTGATGGAGAAGCATACATCCTGCAATAAATATGCAGAGTGCTTCATTTGTTCTTCACTTTTTATCTGTAATTATTCTATTCATGCCCTAAAATATGTGTTTGTTCTTAAAGTGTATCAAAATTGCAGTTCTTAGTCAGTTGTTATACAAACAGTGAGGAATTTTAATTACACAATTTGGCATCGTTGTCTCAATAAGTATACAAGCAGTTCTCACTTGCCAACCATAAATTTAATGACCATTCAGAGTTACAGTAGTACTGAAAAAAAATAACTTTATGGGCCATTTATGACCTTTGCAGTGTCCCTCAGTCTTGTGATCATCATTAGTCTGTGTGCAGTTATCTTGTGCTTGAGCTGTGGTGTTTTTTTTTTTCTCCATCTGCAGAGCAGAGTGTGGGGAAGAATTTCAAGAGAGAAAAAACTGCTCTTCTACACATCAAGAGCAATGCAATCATGCTGGCAGTCTGGGGCTGGGAGCCAAGGGTGGGCTAGGCAAACAGCTGACAGTGCTCTCTTAATTTCTCTTTTTCTCCAATCTCTCCTCTCTTGGGGGAGGGCCAGCAAATTCTGCAGGTAACATCATTGAACTTTTATTGAAACAATTTTCTGGATGTACTTATTTTCTATAAATGAAATAAAAAATACTGTATTTTAAAATAGCTTTATTAACCAAATACACACGGACATCGGAAATACCGAAGTTAAGGCTGGCATTTCAATTACACTGAAATGCAACGAGAAAGGATTTGGAAACCTTAATTTGAGTTTGAGACAAGACACAATTTGTCCTAATAATTTGTCCCAAACCAGTAAAACAGACCTCCAGTGATATATTTTATAAAATATTTGGCAAAATGAATCAGGACCTCTTTAACCAGCCCTTTTGCATTAAAATGCTTTTAGCTTCTGTTCAACTGAGTTTAATAGTTTAGCTTTTGGATGAGCTCCTCATCCCTCTTATTTTGACTGTTGGCAGTCTTGGGTTCCCTAGAGATGGAAAGACAGAGTACTATTACAAATGCATGCATGTATACAAACATACGTACTTAGCAAACAAGCATATTTTTAATGTAATTGGAATACGTGGTTGAAAAATAATCAGAGATACAGCTGATTAAAGAACACCATGATGGAAAACTTTCGTGAACTGATTATATTGAACCATAAATTATTAGTTCATACGTTATTATTGCACTGTTTACCACTAATTCCAGATGCTTTCTCAGTCAATAGGATACATGCAGAATATCTCGTGTTTTACAACCTAGCCACAAGTGATGAATTTTAAATCTATACCAGTTGAATACACATGCAAGTTGCTTTGGTGATAATGAAACTTCCTTTTAAAACTCCAAATAATGTTTTTTCTCCCTTCTCTTTGAGCATTTAAATCAAACCAATCCCAAAAATGAACAAGTTCCCTAATACAATGGTGTACTTGTCAGTAGCTCTGCATCACATAGTGCATATATTAAAAAACAGCTGTTTGGTGACAGACTGCTAGCTGGGAAGTTAAAGCTGAATGAGGTGGTTAACCCGTATTCCTATGCTACTGATAAAGTGCTTTGATAAGCAGACTGTAATGGTGAAAACTAGCTAAAGAGCCAAAGACTGCAATTCTTTAAAATGAATGGGGGTGTTGTTTAACAAAGGCAGCTTTCAAATGTTTTACAGGGTTCCCCTCTACTTTTTTTTCCTCCTTCCTTCTACTTTATCCAGCGTATGCATAGATTTATCCACTGACTTATTATGAGATACAACAGTGACATCAGTTCTAAGTTTAAAAAAAAAACCTTTGCAAGATAAGCAAATTAAAATGGATAAAAAGAATTAAATTTTTAGTATGGTTTTTGGTAGTGTCATTTATATCAGGACTTGATTGAGTGCATGAAATGAGTCAGAAACAGTCTTTGCCATTTTGAAAAATAGGTTTGTTGGGTTTATCTACAAGACTGTAGCATATGGGCATAATTTGTGCATATTTCTATTTTAAAAATTTCTATTTTAAAAAATGTAAATACAATACTATTTTTTTAGCTTCAAATGCATACTATTCCAAATAGTGCAGGTATTGTGCATATATTTCTAAAGAACAAACTGATAGTTTTAGAAAACTTTGAAGTAGTGTTGAAGAATTAGATACTGTACATTCCAAAGGTCAATAATACATTTGACTGTTTACCCAAAAACATGAATTTTGAAAATAAGCTTCAATAAAATCCATGGATCCCGATGACCTGGTAAAATGAATTACACTATGAAGTCGCTTAATGAGATGGATGGTGTATAAATTTGATAAATAAATGATAAAGTAGCTGTATTTTATCCTTAGTACAAATCAAAATGAATACACAATCACAAAATCACATTCATATATATACACAAACACATGCATATATCATTGTACCAAATACACTGAGAATTAAAATATACTTCTAGGAATCACTGATTCTGATTTAATTTCTAAGTATTTAATATTTTTAGAAATGACAGTCACTTGACAGATTTAATCACTTTTTCTACTTATGTCACATCACCAAAATTACTATTTTGTTAAGAATGTTAAATTCTGCATTTAAAAACATTATATACAACACCTAATACTTATGTATAATATTTAATAGCAAAAGAATATATTGGTATCCATTGGATTTGGGCAGCCAGTACATTTAATAATAATAATAATAATAATAATAATAATAATAATAATAATAATAATAATAATAATAATAATAATAATAATAATAATAATAATAATAATAATATATCTTGGATGCAAAATCAACAGAAAAGAACTAAACAATGTACCAGCAAACTGGAAGAACAGGTTGGAAAATAAGATCAGCATTTAGCAAGCTAAAACAGATGAAAGAAGCTGAAGAAAAAGAAGACCAAGAATACTTGATCCGAAATGTCACTTAGAAACAAGGAACATTAAGGAATCACTGAATATAATAATGCAGCATATAATAGCTATAGCCAAGAAGATCAAGAGATATAAATCTTAAATTGCACACTATAGGCAGTTACAATAACAGCAGAAATGGTAAAGGACAGGGAAGATCAAGAATTGGTCAGCACCAGGTGAAGGTGAACTGCATAGTTTTTGGTTGAAATATCTGATTGGTCTATAACCACTCATTGCCAAGTCAAACACTAACAACCAGAACTACAGTAGTAGAGTTCAAGCTAACTATTTTATTGTATTCTGCCTATAATACAGGAATCTCCTCAGATTGCTTACCTTCTCATGGGAACATAGATAAGGTTCTATGGAGCTTGGGGGGAGGGGGTAAACAGCCTAGATCACTTGTGGCTACACAATGATTCAAGGCTAATCCATCACTTGAGTCCTTCTCCCTACTTCCCAAGAGCAGTTTAACAATATATTGCAAGGAGGTGAAATTGAAGTTTGATTAACATCTCACAAAAGCTACCTGACAATGAAATATCCAGCAAAAGGGACAGCACCAGGCAATTACAGACCAGCTACCTGCTTACCAACAACTTTCAAATTCCTAACTTATGTAATCCAATACTTTATTTTTTATTTTTATTTATTTTAATCCCATTTATATCCCGCCCTTCTCCGAAGACTCAGGGCGGCTTACAATCTAAGCACAAATTAAATGTGCTTATCAATAGCCTTCATTCTATGTATATGCCTGCTTATTAGGGCTTTCTATCTGAGCAGAAATGAAACTGCTCAAACAGCAGATGAACAGAAGATCAGCTCCTAATTGACAAAAACAGCAAGAGAAGGAAGACAACTTGAATGTTGCTTGGATTGATTACAACTCTTAGAAATAGAAACATTTGAAAATATCAAAAACACAATGGAGACACAGTTACTGGTCAATAGTAATAGACTGGTAAAGATTAACATCAAAAAAGAAATCTTTCAAAGAGATCACTTTCACCATTACTGTTGGTCATTGTACTGATTCTTCTGTCAACAGTACTCAACAAGCCAGGCCATAGCTACCAAACATCAAAAACATCTACAAGGCTATCTCACCTCCTTTACATGGATTTTCTGAAGCTCCATGGAAAGACAATGAAATCTCTGCTCAACTGTCCACGTATACAGCCCAAGTATTGCAATGGAGTTTGGATTGGACAAGAGTTCCACACTCTCCATCAACCCATCAATGTGAGAAAATAGTGAAAATTGCAGGAATCAAGATGTCCTATAGAAATAAGAACAAGAGTCTAGTTGAAAATGATCACTATAAACACCTGGGCATCCTTTATGCTGACAACATCAAGCACACTAAAGTCAAGAAGTGAATACATCATTAGAGTGAAGAAAATATTAGTTAGATGAAATACCATCAAAACAATAGAATATATAGACAGTGAAGAAGACAGGGTTAGAGTGAAGCTAGTACACCATGAAGGCTTAGTGAGTACTGAGGAAACCAAACTGGCCTACTAGAAATACCAAATGAACAGAAAGGTGACATGTCAAGAGAAATGATTACATGGCTAGTATATTAAAAAATATTGCAAATTCTCCAAAATACTGTATATAGTGCATGCTTTTGTTAAATCTTAGTTTCATGGAGCATCAATTGCATTGTGAGAGAGAGAGAGAGAGAGAGAGAGAGAGAGAGAGAGAGAGAGAGAGAGGTGAAAATCAATTTTCACACCAATAGTTAACTGAATGTATTTAGTTAAACAGCAGTTTTTGGGCTAAATAATTTTACTGAAACAATTTAAACTTTTTTTATATATAAACTATTAGTAGTTAATCTCTAAAATATTCTCTATTGCTTTTTGTTGTTATTGTTGTTGAAATTGCTTGCCCTTAATAGAAAGCAACGTGTACATCCTGCAAACTCATTTCCTTATTTAACATGGGCATCCTTCCTTTACTGAGAGTTGCTTCCTCTTATATTAGGGAAGTTAGAAGCAAGCTTTTGTAAGTTCTTAATGGCATATCCCTTCCAAATGACCTTTGTCCCAAGCTAACAGTTTCATGGAGTTACATAAAATATCCAGGAATATATAAATGCGAATGAAATTTTAAAAAAAATGTCATTTTCATGCCATATAGTATAATAGGAAAAAAATTGACACCTTTTATGCTGTGATACAGTAATTACTTTTTCTTGACTCACAGAATTGTATAATTTTATGGACTAGGTTTAAACATTGTTCAGATGCTTTGGAGAATCCAAACCTTTAAAACAAATGCAAAATAACTGATAAAAACATGGTACAGTATGTACACACTAAGCTATATATGTGGGCCTAATTACTTAACACTGTTTCCAAAATGAACTAAAACCACATCTAAAAATGACAAAGAAAGAATGATGTGCAATTATCCAACAAACTTATTTTAAATGGGTCTTTCATATTGATTGTAATATACTTTTAATTAATTTTTTTCCCTTTTATTAGTTCCTCTGAGTTTTAATACCTAATGTTAGCAGTGTCCAGATGAACTAAATTGTAGTATCATGGTATATTTTTACTATTATATTGATGGAAAAAATAATTAAACTTTGAAAAGAGACTTTTCTTTGTTAAAATTGCTAAAATTATATCTTTGCATTTTGGTGAGAACTTTTTTTTTGTGTAAAGAATTGCTGGAATTTTGATTAATTAAAATAAAAACGTAGTCAGAATTTTTCCTCTTTTTTCAAGCATCTTAATGCTAGAGATATAACAAGGCATTTTCTGCCTTGATTTTAACTTGGAGGTTGGGTTTTTTTTAAAAAAAGTAAAAACATACTTAGTTCTTTCTTCAACATGTGCAGAAAAATAACACTGTTGATTTTTAACTTTTTGGTGCTGAGTTTTGGGGACTTAATCTTAGAGGGCTGCAAAAATGGGGCTCAACATATGTGGCTAATGGACTATGGATTATTGTCCTTGAAATTAAATCACATAGGACACATATTGGATCATACTGCTTGAAGTTTTCAGATATAGTCTGCTCTACAAATCTATAAAAGACAGTTTATCTCCAAACAGTTTTGCCATTTTTCTTGTCCCTTTATATTGCAACAAATTACTTAACACAAATGACAAGTATTATAATTGTGTGTCTTTAGAAAATACCTCAGCACCTCTTTCTTATTAAAGTAGCATGTCATTTTTTCCTCCAGGCTTCTGCATGAGACTGAAAAGCAGTGAAAACATTTTTCAGTCTGCATGCAAAAGAAAAAAGAAAAAGCCTAAAAAAGAACATGGCTGTTTGAATTAGTAGCAATTCACATAAAATCTGAGGTAATTCCCAAATCATTTTAAAAGCCGCACAGTCCTACTAAGTAGATGATTAATGAAGAAAACATATTCATTTGGAGATATACAGTATATTGAACTCTGTTATAGTCAGTCTGTCTAGTATTGGTTCTTTAGTATTATAAGATAAAATATAAATGTGTATCATCAAGTATGTTCTTTTGCAGTTCCCACCAAACGTGATATTGTGGAAACTGAAGTGACTTGTCTCTGCCTAAACTATCTTTCCTCTCTGCCATCAATCATTTTATGGAGTAGATTCCACAAAAGAGGAGAGGTTAGATGAGGATAATAATAAAGTACTATTCCTATGAGGTGAGGTTCTCTGTTTTCCATATCTCTCGTCACAACGGAAGAATGCTGATTATTTTGTAATTTGTTACTTCATCCAGTCTTTGCAGTTAGACCTTGCAGTCTTTATGTAATGAAGCTAAACCTCTGCCTTAAATCCAGTCCAGGGTATCTTCTAAATTTCAATCATATTTGAACACCATTGGATACAAACCATTGTGGGGCTCTTTCATTTGAGGAGCAATATTCTTGATTTGAATTTGGGGAAAGAAATTACTATAATCACAGGTGCTGGGCTTTCTATCAATTTTATTGTGCATTTTTCCCAATATTCTTTAATGATATGGAAGAAATATTTCTAGCCAATTTATTCATAAGGTTACTGAGGTTGATCTATTGCAAATAATAATTGGTACTTTCAGAGGAAAGAAAGGCAGGCAGGGAGGGAGAAAGGAAGGAAGACTTGAAGGTATTATTTCAGTACTTAAGTGGATGCTAGAACAAATAATGTATAATAAATTAATTATATCTATTGGTACATCCAGTGTCTCCATTTATTTTCCAGCATTATGATTCAAGATTCAGTTAATTCTTGAATTATTTTTACACCTTCTGTAGTATATACAATACATGTGAACCACCATTGAACCAAATATTCTGTTTCAACGATTTATGTGTCTTCCGTATAAATCATCCCTCCAAAAATAATTCATATAAAGTTATTAGACTTTATATCAATAAAGCACTTTCAAATTTATTACTTTATACTGCTTTTTTTTAAAGATCCAGTCTTTGACGTTTTATAGATTGGTGGTTTTAGTAGTCAGCAGGTTTTCCAACATGATAATTGCTCTGTGGCATTAATGTAAGAGAATGTTGAAGCATTAGTTTGTTGAAAAGAAAATAATCTACCTTCTTTTCTTGGGGATATTATAAATAGACTTGAAAATAGTAACAATCTTGGTCTGCTACTTTTCGAGTGTTCCTTTGAAATTATTTAAAACAAATGATTCATCAAATAAGCAAGAGCAAAGGAAGAATATGCCAATTTGTAGAATTTGACTCCTCCTAATCAGAGCAAGGCTGCAGGATGTTGAGTTCCTGCCCTCTACCTGATTAAAGCCAAATGCACGGTGAATGGCTGGGACCAAGAGGAAGCGCCGAACACTTCACAGTTGGGGGCAGAACAGCAAAAGAATAGAAAATGCCCCCTGTACCTTTGTTATTTTTCTGGCTTTCACAGATAAGCACTTATTTCCTGTAGTATTTGGACCTTAAAGAAACTGTGTAGTATAAGATAGAATTTTAAGTGCCTGATCTTGATTTTTTTTTAAAAAAAATAAATCCCTGATATTGCAGCTGATTTCAG
Organism: Vipera berus; assembly: GCF_964194415.1. Taxonomy (NCBI): domain Eukaryota; kingdom Metazoa; phylum Chordata; class Lepidosauria; order Squamata; family Viperidae; genus Vipera; species Vipera berus. The sequence goes on from NC_138204.1 coordinate 143,109,667, forward strand.
AATAGCCAAAATTTTTGTTGTTCTTCATTTCCGCCTGTGTTTCATTTCATTTGGTTTCTTTTTCATTGGTGCCTGTAAATGCCAGGAAGGCATCTTACCTGTCTTTTTTCAAGTCATAACTTTTATGTAAAAAAGCAGATTTAAACCAATTTGCCACCTGGCTCATTTTGGCATTCCCATCTCAGTTTAGAATCTGTTACAGGTTCTTGTATTCACATTTCCTTTCCAATGAAGATGTACTAATTTGCTAGTCTTTTCTTTAGTCCATGTAAATTTTACATAATTCTATTGACTGGAAGAATTTCTTCAACCTTAAGGCTTTTTTTTCATGTTTGGTAAGTTTTTCTTGAGGAAGGGATGACCTGTTGAATATTTTTCTGCTTGCCTTTCCAAAGTGTATTTTTAAAAATTAGTTGGGGGGTTTATCTTAATACATCTGTTTTAAACAATTTAAAGTGAAATTTTTATTTGGCATTTGTATACAGATCGCAAACTTTTTATAAGAATACAATGTACAATATCCTGGCAATCTCATTTTGAAAAGGCAGCTGAAAAGAATAGTGTTCCTTGATTAACAGAAATCCAGATTCCTCTAAGTTACCTGGAAGTACTCAACAATCTGTTTAAATCTTACTTATAATATTTTAATATATTTTATTCCATTGCCAGTATTCTTTACTTACTTTACTAGCTGACCATCTGAAAAGAATGATGTTTCTTATAGTATTAAATTAGCAAAGAAAACTCAATAAAGGATTTTGTTTTATTTTTATTTAGAACGACAGTATTTTTAAAAATGAGTTTAAATAGGTGGCATTTTTACTCATATATCATTATCCATCTACAATCACAATAGTTGATAATATTAATCCGTGTTATAATAGCTGTTGGTTCTTATTGCTTACTAAACTATGATATGTATCAGTCAAATAAAGACATTAGGTGAGAAACTCTGCCCCTCAGAATTTTAATAAATACAATCTCAGCATAATCAACTTTGAGTTTGGGTGATTTCATGAATGTGTCATATGCACACATGTGACCCCTTACTTGAACTGGTAGCTATTTCATAGCCTATGACCTGAAATTTGAGAATTGAAAGTTGATAAGCTTTTGGAGATAACTGTAAACATTGAACAGTAATAGGAACAACAAAGATTTCAGAAGTTCTTTTATCACTGTGGTTATCAGAACAAAGTACTGAAAGCCTGAAAAGATAATCTTTATTGTCATTTTACTGTGGGCACAATGGCGCACATCAAAAATGAAATTTAGTTGCCCACTCTCAAAGTGAGACACATACATGACATACCCCCAAAACATACTATATAACATATGTATAGACCCACACCCCTACATATACATAACAATAAAATATTAAATACTGTCCAACTTGAATATGTAATGGAAAGAGAAAGCCTGAGAGTTCACAAGGTTAATGCTGTATGGAATGAAACTATGGTTGAATCTGGATGTTCTGCTATGGATACCACGAAGCCTTCTCCCAGAAGGTAACAAGGAAAACAGGTTGTGAAGAGGATGAGTAGTGTCCCAGATAATCTTACGGACCCTGTTCAAACAACGCTTCTGTGCTGTGTCCTGGATGGCAGGGAGGGAAATGCCAATGATCTTTTCAGCCATCCTCACCACTCTCTGCACCGCCTTCCTGTCTGAAGCAGTGATGTTTCCAAACCAGACTGTGATGCTGTATGACAGGATGCTGTCAATCGTCCCCCTGTAGAAAGTGGTCAGTACAGGGGAAGGAAAATGAGCTTTTCTCATGTGATGCAGAAAGTGCAGGCGCTGCTGTGCCCACTTCACTAGTTTCTCACTGTTGAGCAACCAAGCCAGCCTACTTGTTAGCTGCACACCCAGGAATTTGATGCTGGTAACCATCTCCACAGGTGAATCATTAATGCACAGAGAAGTGTGGCTGTGCCTGCCTTTTCTGAAATCGACAATGATTTCTTTGGTTTTACTGGTATTTAAAACTAGGCTGTTTTCTTTACACCAGTTCACCAACCCCTCAACCTCCTTGCGATTAGCTTCCACATTGTCATCATGAATAAGGCCCACTACTGTTGTATCATCTGCAAATTTTACAATATGGTTGGTGGCAAACCTAGCACAACAGTCATGGGTCAACAGGGTGAACAGCAGTGGACTTAGGACGTAGCCCTGAGGAGAACCTGTGCTCAGGGAAATGGTATTAGAGGTATTTGTTCCAGTTTGCACATATTGGGGCCTGTGGTAAGAAAATCCAGAATCCAGTTGCACAAAGGGGTGTTTAAGCCTAAAAGGCCCAGTTTGTCTACTAGATGCTGGGGAATGATTGTGTTAAATGCCGAACTGAAGTCAACAAACAACAAACGCACGTGAGTATTTCTTTCCTCTAAGTGCTTCAGGCTCAGATGGAGAACAGAAGAGATAGCATCCTCCTAGAGCGAATTGGTTGGTAGGCAAACTGAAGCGGGTCAAATGCTGGCGGGAGGCTAGATACAATAAAGTCCTTTATCAGCTTCTCAAATCATTTCATAATGGTGGATATAGAGTATCCAATATTATGAATTGATAGAGTATCTTTCTACTGCATCTTATACCAAGCAAAACTGAGGCAGATCCTTTTGAATTTCTTTCTCACACTTTCTTCTTTATCAGGACTAAGTAATCTTTTATCAAACTTCTCCCTTAACAGATTGTTCATCCCTCCCACATTTCCAGAACCAGGTCTACTTTCCATCTTAGTGATTCATTTGTAAATTGCTAAAAACATCAATTATTAGCCACCCTTCCAATCTAAAGAATAGGGATATGAGACATAATTATGTCTCCCTAAGTGGCCAAAAAGTAGCTATCAGATTATCAGCTAAATTTGAGGAATACTCTATTGCCATTATTAAACCAACTGTGTTGGTTTTCTGTGTGATGGTTGAATGCCCAATATGGAAAAAAATAATTAAAAAAAACAGTCTTGCCTAAGGCAGGTGAGACTCAAGTTCAGTGCTATACTCAGCCATAGAAGCTTGATGAATGACTTTTAGCAAATCACTCATATTGAGCCTAATTTATTTCATAGGACTGTTATGGGGAAAAATTGGAAGAAGAAACGTCTTGGGTTTCTGGACAAAAGACGAGATTAAAAAATAATCTGATTTAGACTTTTCTTAAATAATACTCTAACTCCACATTTACTCAGTTTTGCATTCTTTTAAATTGATGCTTAGCTTCTGTTCAAGTTCACCATTCCTGATCAGAATATTTGTGGGAGATGCTGAGAATCAGATATTGATATTCATATTTGGGATTTACTTTCCTAAAGGTTAATGAATAGAGTGTGTGTATGGGGGATTAGAATTCTAGGATTCAGGAAACTAGAGAATTTAATTTCTGTGGGCACTTACTTAGGGTTCCTTCTTTATATAAAAAGAAGCTTGTTTTAATATGTGCTGCACATATGGAGTAGCATCTTCATGCCATTCAACGACAGATATATGGGGTAAAAGTGGCTATAAAGGATGTGCATTATGACACTGTCAGAGAGAGGAACCTCAGACATTTAAAAAAAATTCAAGGAATTCAAACTATAAATATGTTTCAAACTATAAATATTATATTCAATTTCATTTGTTTTGCTTATCCATCTGGTAGTCTGCTGGTATCTCAGCTATAATTCTGAAATAGTATTTATTAGTTGGTAATTCTAGCTATGTTAGCTTTCCTTATTGTTTTATTTCCCTTCCCCCTCCCTTTGTAAATAAAAAATTCATAACTACAGTGAAAAGAATGAGTTTTGGAGAATTCAAAAACCTGAACATTTTCTTGGTTTTTTTGGTTGATCCTAATAAGGAAAAAGCTATTGACAGGAATGTTTGCTTTTACCAACCATACCTACTTTAAAGTATTGCTAGTCTTTTAATATATTAATATATTTCAGTTGAATGCACTTAGAGCTGCACTTAGAACTGCTAAATTTGTAAAGCCGCCCTGAGTCTTCGGAGAAGGGCGGGATATAAATGGAATAAAAATAAAAATAAAATAAAATAAAAATTACACATAAAATTAATTATAAATTGTTAAAATAGAAAAAAATGGTCACATTTCTCTGTTCACATTTTATTCACAGCCATTGATTCCCATGATATCTATAAAGCAGAATTAATTGGCTATGTTTTTACAGTTCCCTTGTGGAAGTTTTTTGTAGAGGTTCTGCAAGACACCCTGCCTTTTTAAAAAAGCATTTAAAGCATTTAGCACAGCTGGGTTTCACTATGTATGAAAACTTTTAGAGCATTATAGTGTCACTAATCATCAACACTGCTACATTTCAAATTTTATCTGTCCTAGCTGTGCTGCAGCAATATAGAGATGGTGAGATAATGAAAACTCAAATAAATATGTTTTATAAATATATTTGTAAAGTATGCATTGTACAAAACCCTGACTTTTTCCTAATGTTAAAATTATCATTATGATTCTAAAATATTTTTAATAAAATCCTCTTTATAATGCTGACCAAATTAATTAATGGTGACAATAAAATAAGGAATTTATTACTATAAACCTAATTACGTTAATATAATTTTCAGTGATCTTTATCTCTCAGTAAAATGCTTAGGATTATGTTGAATTCAGGAATATATTGCAATCAAGTTTTATAATCATTATAGAATTTATATTCTAGAAAATGTCACCCTGGGTTTTTTTCATATTGTTTCTGAATTGATTACTGTTAAACATTGAAATATAGATTCTGGTAATGAATCAAAAATAAGACAAATGGCAGAAACATTTCGGGTCATTCACTGGAATATAACATGTGTCAGAGGCGGTTCTTGCCAAAGTTCATGAGTAGCATGTAATTTTCTCATTCATAGATAAAGCATATTTATAGCCTTAGTGTAATCTGATATCAAAAAAGTATTCAAAAAAGGTTTGAGTACTTCTCAGGCATGTGTATATATACATATATATAGAGAGAGAGATTCATAGATTGAGAGATGTTCAGATTGTTAAACATGCTGTTCCTCTATGTATGAGGTTTAAGACAAAGTAAAATGAACTTTCCATTTCCCATCAGTCTAGGCTGGGACTGTAATGGGAAGGAAATAGGGAGCTTCATAGTTAATTTCTTCCAGTATCCTACTGCCTTGCCTGTTTAGCTTATAGTTTAAGGCCTTAGTTTGCAAGGTTTTATTGATGAAAAATACTTTTGTTCCTAGAGCATCCAGCCAACATTTAAGCCCAGAAGGAAAGAGGCAAAATCAGTATCAGTTGCATGTCAGTGTCACATGGTCCTCCCTTGTAAAACATATAATTTTATTATGCTTTATTTTTCTATTTCTCACCTAAGAAATCTGGAACTTTTTTAAATAGAAAGAGTATTAATAACAGCTGTAGAAGAGCAGGCAGAGCTGGGGGCAGAATTAAAAGAGAACTTAGCCTAGAATCATTACATGACTACATACAACTCTAAATCCACCACCCCCATCCCCAAATTCCATTAACTCTTGTCTCACACCAATTTAGTACTTACCATAAATCTTGTGTGTAGGCTTAAGCAATAAATCTGAACTGGAACTAACGTGTGATCCTGATTGTTTGTGCCTGACATTTACACTATATTATCAGAAGAAGAACTGGAATCCATGAACTTGACTTTATAACTTGACTTTATTAGAATGACGGTATTACCTGATATAAAAGTCTTATGTTTAAGGTCACTATAAACCTATATGGCACAAGATATACCTTCCAGTTGGCTGAGCCTTAAATTCTACTTTGTGGATAGCATTGCTTTTCATTTTGCATTTTTGTCTTTTTATATCTCCTCAGATATCGTTTGATTTAGCAGAATATACAGCAGATGTTGATGGAATTGGCACTTTACGATTACTAGATGCTATCAAGACATGCGGTCTCATAAACTCTGTAAAATTCTATCAAGCCTCAACAAGTGAACTTTATGGAAAAGTGCAAGAAATACCTCAAAAGGAAACTACTCCATTTTATCCCCGATCTCCATATGGTGGGTGTATTAGTTTCTTGACAGATTCAAAAGAACCTCTTATAGTCGATGCAACATCACAGTTTTTGAGATTGGAATCCATGTTAGACATATTTTTTGTTGGTGCAGTAATTTAAAAGTTTAGCCTATTTGTTTTGAAGGACTTTGGAAAATTAAAGTCTTCTTCAGGTTGAATTTAATTTCCATTAATGTTTTGAATGTATCTGTGTAGCTTTTGTACAGTAGTATGAAAGTGGTGTCTCCAACCCATGGTCTGTGGACCGGGAGCGGTCCGCAGCATGCCAGCAAGCAGGTCGCACAAACAAGCAAAACTCCATCTGCGGGATGCCAGCAGTATTCAAAACCACACACCCCTCGGGTCCGTGGAAAAAAACTTTCTCGAAGGCACTGATCCCTGGTGCCCGAAAGGTTGGGGATCTCTGTACTAGTGTGTCCTCCTGATTTATTTTTTGACTGGAGGTTTCCTATCTGCCAAACTAAAGGCTTTTGTATAGAATGCCAAAACAAAGGGTTTTTTCCCCAAAAAGTTCTGCTTTGTGTAGTCATGTATTTCATCTTTAATCCATTATCTTAATCTTATCTTCTTGTCTTTATTTGAATTGCAGAAAGACATTTATTTTGTCTGCTTATTATTATTTTAATTGTGAAAAGATTTATTTATTGTTTATTGATAAACAGCATTTGCCATTGTATGGGTACTTAATTTTTATTTATTTATTTACACAAACTGTACTTATTACATGATTTTTGGTATTATTCATTGCTAGAAATGAGCTGACATTATTTTTCTGTTTTTAATTGTAAAATTTATTTATTTATTTATATCTCTGCCTTTATTTTTCTTTTATAAATAATTCAAAGGTGAGAACTTACCGGTACCTAATACTCTTTCCTTCCTCCTCTTATTTTCCCCACAAAAAACCCCTATGAAGTATCTGGGCTGAGAGAATGTGACCAGCTCAAAATCACCCAGCTGGCTTTCAGGCCTAAGGCAGGACTAGAACTCACGGTCTTCTGGTTCCTAGGCCAGCATCTTAACCACTAAACTATATGATATTCAAGTGATTATTAGAATGAATTTTATTTGATGGCTATCATGCATTCTATGATGAATTAAAAGAGACTTTAAGTGTTATAACATTAAAACAAACTGGTATTTCAAGCCAACTGAAGTTAAATACTTCCATGCAACATTGTTTTAAGTAGAGATTCTATAGTGTGATTAAGAATTCTTGTTTAATGCTTAAATATCAATTATATTTATGATAGGACATGATGAGAAAAGTCCCCTAGCACTTTCAATGAGTGCAGCAGCTATTTTGTTCCACAACCGTTTATATTAACAGAAATTGAAAACATGTCTGAGGCCAGTGTTCTAATGAATTATTTAGAAATGATTTTTATTGGCTTTTTCTTTTCGGTATGGATGGACAAGTGAATATACTAAGTTTTGTAAATATTTCAGTAAATAATCAGAATTATTGTTTCAGGGGCAGCCAAACTATATGCATATTGGATTGTGGTAAATTTCAGGGAGGCCTATAATCTCTTTGCTGTGAATGGTATTCTTTTCAACCATGAGAGTCCCAGGAGAGGTAAGGAACATGTCTAAAAATTTTCATTACTATTCTAATATATATCTGAAGAGAAATACGTTTCTGTTTAACAAATTGTTTTTTTTTGATAGATTCAACACTCTTTATAATCAAAGCTTTTATATGTAACCTTGAGGTTAAAATGGTATATAACAGCTCAGTGGCAATTAGTTCAGACTTTATAGGATATCTTTCATAGTTAGCACAATAAAACAAAATTACCATCTGTAAAATTGTCTAAGATATAAGCACTATTGAGAGAACAGAATTTTGAGATTTCCATTTCAGTTCTAAAAAAATTTCTATGATGAAATTCATGTCTCTCATGAAACCATATCTGGCCTACCCTATAGAGATTCATTATCTTGGTTGTATGTTATTAATGTCACAAAATGCTTGTGCAGTTTTGCTCAGAGTTCATCAGTTCATAGAAAAAAATAACCAAGGTTTAGATTAATATTCATATTGAATAAAGAGGACATAAATAAAAGTTTTCCAGCGTAAACATTTATTTGAGGATACACGAGAAAAGAGATAAATGGGAGAAGCCAATATTTTGGGAGTGGGCATTTAAAATGGTTAAAATAAAATGAAGTGAAGTTGCTTTACCATGCTAATTCTTCCCACTTTCACAGAGTTATAGCAAAATACCATTGTACACTGCTGTTCATTTAATTTTACTTTAAATAACAGATCACACTGTTATCAAAAACACACTTTCAGGGTTTCTAAAATGTCCTCAGTTATCCTGGGAAAGCCAGACACAATCTTTTAAAAAGGAAGATAGGAATAATTCTACTTGTCGATGAGTTATAACTTTCAAAGAAGTCTTTTTTGATACAGAAATTAGTATGACTGTAAGATATTAAAAAAGAAAGATCCATTAGAGTTATATACATTCTATATTTATAAGATTTGCTTTCAAATTATTTAAAATGTGTCAAATATCTGAAGTCAGTATATTTCTGACAGTTTTTGGTGTGGTTTCTGATATATTTAAAATTGAATATAAGTGGGATTTCCTATGAAAGAATTTTAAGGTCAGATTGCCTCTTTAAAGAGTGGCATGATTTGGGAAAAGAAAAAAGAAATCTGTGTTCAGTGCTGCTTTTGATCTATAAATCTTTGATGTTCTGTCTAATTCTGAGATTACTTCCAGTAGATATTGTAGCCAGATATTATGTGTATGTGCAAGCACACATATGCTGAGCATATATATACAGTCATGTATACTGTGCATAGTCACAAATAATTATAGTTGTATACATTTGTATACGTGTCACTTTTTTCTTGTGAAATGTATTTCTGCTTTTTAGAGTATTAAAAGAATCCCAAAAAATAGCTTTGTGCCTAGAGAGCTAATGTGAAAATTTTACTTTTTAAATTCTGCAAACAACGCTGAAATAACTATATGACAGGCCAGTCTTTCACTCTCATCCTTAAACTGGGAAGGAAGTAAAGAAAAAGAAAAAACTTCCAGTCCACATTGGACTGAAATAATAGATTGCAATCCATGACCTGATTGATTTGGGTTAATAGCAATAGCATTTAGATTTATATATGCCCCATAGCACTTTACAGCACATATTGGGCAGTTTACAATGTCAGCATTATTTGCATAGTACCCTCAACAATCTGAGTCCTCATTTTACCAACCGCGGAAGGATGGAAGGCGGAGTCAACCTTGAGCCCCATCAGGATTGAACTTCAGGCTACAATTCCAGGATTGAATTTTGCCTGCAATTCCATTTAACCACTGCACCATCAGGTTTCCTCAGTTGTCAATAACTGACAAATACTGTGAATCTCTTCTTAACAATACATTCCTTTCCAGCACTTACAGAAAGGTTCAACCCTCTTTGCTTATGTAAGTTTCTGAATAACTGTTTCAAGGCCCTCTTTGCACTACCAATATTGGCCATTCTGTTGAACTAATTTATGTATGCAACAGAAGAAGAAGGGTAATCATCAGCACATTGTTCAGTTCAGAGATCTATAAATCTTGCATAGCTTTTCATTCTGACTCGCTTTTTATATCACTTGAAGTTATTGTACATCAGTCAGAGACAAAGATAAGCATCTAGAACACCTTGAATACTTTATGATAGAAATGTTATTGCTAGCTTTTTTCATGAATTATATGTCACTTTAAATTTCTTCTAGAACTAAAATTACTTTCCTCAGTTTATAATTTAATTTTACTAATAAAATAAAAGTATAAATAATAACTAGATAGGGAATGCGGTGGCTCAGTGGGCTGAGCTTGTTGATCAGAAGGTCGGCAGTTTGGTGGGTCAAATCCAGAGTGCCGCGTAACAGAGTGAGCGCCTGTTACTCGTCCCAGCTTCTGCCAACCTAGCAGTTCGAAAGCACGTAAAAATGCAAGTAGAAAAATAGGGACCACTACGGTGGGAAGGTAACAGCGTTCCGTGTGCCTTCGGCGTCTAGTCATGCCGGCCACATGATCACGGAGACATCCTCGGACAAGCGCTGGCTCTTCGGCTTTGAAACGGAGATGAGCACTGGCCCCTAGAGTTGGAAACGACTAGCACGCATGTGCGGGGGAAACTTTACCTTTAATAACTAGATACCATTTTTTAAAATAAATTGTTTCTACTTATATTAATTTTTTTCCAAAGGTTAGAATCAAATGAAAAATATCAGCTTTTCTATATTCTAATATTACTTTAAACATGATCGTTAAAAGTTTGGAAAATGTATATTTATATTCCATGAATGAGAAATAATACATAATCGTGCTTTATTGAACATACATAAATTAAAATTAAAATGTTGAAATCCATTGGGAGTTAAATTTATTATCGTGTAACTGGATTTTCTTTCTTCTCTCTTCTGCCTATCCTGCATCATTTCCAGTTCTGCCAGGAACATAAAGCATTATCAGAACTCCATAAAAAACCTAAATGATCCCTCTGGTAATATTTAAGAGAATCCTCTATCACTGAAATTTTCCTAGAGTATATAAAAGAATCAGTTTGAACTTGTTTCTGTTTTTTAATGTAATAAATAGGCATGAACATTTTTCCTATTTTTTTAACGCTCCCTTGAAAAATCTTGACTGTCTTTCAGTAAATTGCATTTCACTGCCTCCTTTTACTTTTTTTTTACATTTAGAGCTAGCTCTCATATATTAAACATTTTAAAAGGCTCATAAAGCAGCTTTTCAAGTGTCCTAAAGTAGAAAAGGAAGGTAGTTTCCTGGAAAGCATTTAATCTTTTCCATTACTCTTTGCAGAATTGGTTGTTAGTTTAGTAAAGTGTTGTTAAAGCTTCAAACAAACGTTTTCAGTTTTTTTATGAGAGGGAAATATTTTTCTTAAATGTACTGTAACATTTATTAGATCTAATACATGAAACCTATTTAAATAATTGTTAATGTTATGCTATTTAAAGCAAGAAGTACGAATACTAACATCTGAGATTGTAGTTACAGGCTTTATGTATCTAACTCTGTATAACTATATTATTATAAACCTTAGCATAGGGAGCATAAAAAATAATCAAGATCAAAGACTCACTTTGAAAAATGATTTATTATTTTTAAGGGGTGTTGTTAGGACTCATCGACCAGAAGGCCAAATATTTTTACCAAGTGATACAATTGCACAAAACTTTTAATTAGATATTCTTACCTCTTGTCCTACTTTGAGTAGGGAGGGATTGAAGGAAAAGGAAGAGGACAAGGGACACAGTTACAGTAGTGGTAGCAATGACTGCACTGTTGGAAGACCTGAAAGACTATTTTAGGGATAGGTTGTGATGGGGAAAAAATGTATGTATTTTGTCATTAGGAGTTGAAAATAACTTGATGGCATATAAACAAATCAGTCAATCAAATCTTAAAACCCAAGAACTGGATCTATTCAACATCTGGTTCAAGACTGCAACAATTTTATTAAGGTGGCAAATGTATTACTGATGTTTTTGTTTACTTTTTACATTAGTTATTTCAAGATAAAGTTCACCTATGCCCATAATTACTTAGTTGCTTTGGATTCAGATATATACACTGTCTAATTCATCAGTAGCTTGTGGGAATAGTAGGTATGAACTCCTCTTCCTAACATTTCCAATTTTCCCTGAAGAAGTAACGATTGCAAAATGAAAGTTGTAATTAGATCCAAGTTTCTAAAGATCATTCAATTTATATCAACCACAGGAACACTAAACAATCAGCCAGTATGTTCCCCATGATGTGCCTGCTTACTCTTGTAATTCGTTCCTATCCAATCTCTCTACTCTGCAAGAGGGAGAAAAACCAATCAGGCACAGAAGAGATTGCCTAAAGAAATTGCTTGTTTAGGCAATCTCTGCACGCTAGGGGGTGGGGGAAATTGGTCAGACACAGGACAGTATATATCAATTGACTTTAATGATGAACACAGAATTGAGAGAGAAACACTGTGAAGGTTGTAAATGCACATCTTGGTTGCAAAGTTATTTTTTCAGCATTGTCACAATTTTGAATGGTTGCTAAGCAAGGTCTACCTGTATTCTAAAGTCATTTCCTATAAATAGTGCCTACTTTTATGTACAAGTCTATTTTATAGTAAGTAACATAGCAAATCTCTATGCAAAATAACTAACTTTTCTAACCTTGTTAATCTAAGTTCTTTGCCTTTAAATGGCATCATCAAGAGGATAGAAATTTACTCTGAGGTAATTCTGCTTCAAATAATTGCAACAAGTAAGGATGGTTGCTGTGCCTTCTTTGACATATGCACATTTATGCACTGACATGATTCTTCAGTCATTTGACTGTTGCCTTATTTTATATTGTGTTTCTGGAAACTTAATGCTTGAAATATTTTTTTTTGCCTCAAATAAATTATTCTGAACACCGAAGTTTCCATCTTTGGCTGCTTTCAAAGAAAGATATTTATTGAGGAAGCAGAGCTGATGTGATTGATGTACTGGCAGTGGTGTGATAAAGCACGATGACACTGAGGTGACTGAAACAAGGAGAGCAGAAAAGATTGTCATAATCTGTATTTTTAGGATTAGTTATAGGATATTTATCGGATACTTTTAAATTTATTTATTTTATCTTTTGTCTTTATTTTAGGGGCCAATTTTGTAACTCGAAAGATTAGTCGTTCGGTTGCTAAGATTCATCTGGGACAATTGGAATGCTTCAGTTTGGGAAATTTAGATGCCAAGAGAGACTGGGGTCATGCCAAGGACTATGTGGAGGTATGTGATTGCTAAAATGCCTACTTTAAAACAGGGCCGTTGTGGGGCTTATTGCAATAACTTAAAAGTAAAAGTATGGCCTGAAGGCATCTGCTTCTAAATCTAGCTTTTCTCCCTGCTGCCTGAAGAATACATAGGATGCTACTATATCCATAACCTGAACATATAAAGCAGGTTTTCAGGTTGACATTCCTTACTAAATTCCTGTGGGAAGGAGTAAAAACTAAAAGACCTCTTCTGCCTCAACAATATATTGTTTCTTTGTTTCTTTGAGATCAGAAGATTGAAGTGCAATGAAATTTTTTGAGATCCTGTCTACATTGTGGAATCTTCTTATAGTAATGAGAGAAACAAGGCTAATGTTAACCTCAGAAAACATTCTAATTCTGATTCTGATGTGGTTGTAATATTGTTAATGTTTAATATTTCTTCATGTTAAAACCATTCAAGAAAAATTGTTAACATGGCCTATATAAATATTGTAGTTTATATTTTCTTTGCTGAACAGTTTCTTTTTTCAGATCTATTTTCATATGATTATGAAAATTTTTGAAGTTTTATATTTCTTTAATAACTGTATAGGTGTATGATCAGAAGATGAATAATACATACGGTATAGTCCACAATATAACTATAGAGATCTAATTGCAAAGGCTGGCATTAAGGCAATTAGGAAAGCAGAGTTTGTTGCCATATAATTTGTATTTTCATATCTAGTCACATGAACCAAAATAATCTGGCTGTGAGAAGTATCTCTTAGAGATGTACAACATATTTTTAAAAATATAATTAATAATAATAACTGCTGTTAAAATCCTTGTATGGAAGATCTGCTCAGAACAGATCTTTTAAATCTTTTCCTGCTTGCCCTTATAATTATCTTTACAAACGTGGCATCTGTCTATATGATTCTACGGGTATACGTGATTAGATATTAGCCATAAAATAAGCTAACAATGATTTCCAAAAAAAAATAAATTACATTGAACATTGTGTTTCAAAAACTATGTTTGAAATGATCTTATTTATGGCACTTGGTTGGGACAGTACTAGCATGCTTAATCTCAAGTTGATAAAAAACTATGGAACAATATTTCTGTTAAAATATTATATTCTAAGCTTTGGATATTGTACTTGAAACAGGCATAAGCCTTGCAAGTAAGTTTTATTCATTATTCTGCATTAATTTAAAGTGGAACGTTTAAAATTAACTGAATTACTGGCAAATGGATAATTTCAAACATATATTATCAAGTCTAACTAGAGCCTTGGTGGAGCAGTGGGCTAATGCCTCCTTAAGTAACACCAGCTGCCTGCAATTAGTGCAGGTTCGAGTCCCACCAGGCTCAAGGTTGACTCAGCCTTCCATCCTTCCGAGGTAGGTAAAATGAGGACCCAGATTGTTGGGGGCAATAAGCTGACTTTGTAATAATGCCGCTTGGGGGAAGGCGAAAGCCCTAATAAGCAGGCATATACATAGAATGAAGGCTATTGCTAAGCACATTGATTTGTGCTTTAAATTGTAAGCCGCCCTGAGTCTTCGGAGAAGGGCGGGATATAAATGGGATTAAATAAATAAATAAATTGTACAATAAACTATTGCACAGAAATATATTGAGATTTGATAAGCTTCCTCAGTTCTCCTAATAACATTGTTTGCAGCCTAAATTTTCTTATAATATAGAATGTATAGAAGTTCTTTTCAACATAATAATTTGTTTTGATAGAGTAATGCCAGTGGAAATTTTAGATGAAAATAAGGATGCATTTTATTTAGCAGCTAATTTCCAAATGTGTTGGCCACCAGATAAAAATATATTCTGCTGGTATTTCCACAAGGATCACACACTGGTAATGTAAGTCACATTCCAGTTTTTTCAGGTATTTGAGGATTGTCACAAAATTGTTCTGACATAATTCTTAACTGTTCTGGGCGTCATCTTAATTGTTTCCCCATTTTTCCGCTTTTGTTAATTTCATGAGACCCTGAATTTATGCAGTGCAACTAATTGCCATGTATAAAAAAAATTGAAAATAGAAATAAATAACCATTTCAGAATTTAATGGATGGAAAACAAACCTCCAAAATTTGATAGTGAATATAATTTCAGAGTGTGAAGTTGCAGAACTGTGATATATTTGAGAAGAAATTTAGGAAAACTAAGCCAGCCATGGCATTCCTTGTATTTACAATATATCTTGCTGCAAGCAACTTGATTTTCAGCAGATGTTCAATTTTCTTTTATTGCTGGGTGATATACAATAAAGGAGGAAAAAGAAACCACCTCTCTCCTAAGCATGGAAGGAAAGAGCTAATGGAGTGGAAAATAAATCTGCCAATAAATCTGATGGTCTGAATGTGTCTTTTTCACACTGCAATGGGAAAGAAATTGATTCAGAGATAAATATGTAAGGAGAGGGGGGAGTATGGAGGAATAATAGTAATAATAATAATAATAATAATAATAATAATAATAATAATAATAATAATAATAGAAGAAGAAGAAGAAGAAGAAGAAGAAGAAGAAGAAGAAGAAGAAGAAGAAGAAGAAGAAGAAGAAGAAGAAGAAGAAGAAGAAGAAGAAGAAGAAGAAGAAACGGAAGGCTTAATACTGGCTGCTTAACAACAAGCACTACAAACTAATGGCATGAAAGCGAAGATACAAAAATCTACTGACAATCCAAATTGGCGACTTTGCAACAACTAAGTTGAAACTGTTTCACATTTAATATGTGAGTGCAGCAAAATTGCTCAAACTTACTACAAAGCTAGACATCACAAAGCTAAACTAATCCACTGGGCATTGTGTAAAAAATAATAAATAATAATAAATAATAAACCTTTATTGTCAAAGTACAACATGTATACATTGAGATTAGCTGAGCCTCTCCCCGTGCTCCCTCCCCCCAACACACAGTGACAACAAACCCTCCATCCTGCCGCACCATGTGAACCAACTACACCACACACCGGCCTCCCAAGTCAATTCTGCATAAGTTCACAGAGATTATATCCCATTCAAAAGCCTAGCAGCCCACGGATAAAAGCTGTTTTTCAGCCTGTTGGTACAGCTGGCTATACTCCTATATCTCCTACCTGATGGTAGGAGAGTAAAGAGATACCGTCCAGGGTGTGAGTCATCCCTGAGAATTTTCCTCACTCTTCCAAGGCAACGAGCCCTGGCGATGTCATCCAGTGGTGTCAGGGGACAGCCCACAATGTCTTGTGCTGTGCTCACTACCCTCTGTAATACTTTCCTATCCGCAGCTGTCATACCAGCATACCAAACCACAATACCATACGAGAGGACGCTCTCTATAGTAGACCGGTAAAAGAGGGTCATTAGCCGTTGTTCTACCCTGTTCTTCTGCAAGACCCTAAGAAAGTGAAGCCTCTGTTGGGCCTTTCTAGCCCCCTGGGTTGTGTTAACTTTCCAGGTCAGATCTTCACAGAGGTAGACTCCCAGAAATTTAAAGGAGGAAACTCTCTCCACACAGTCCTCCCCAATGAAAAGTGGGGCAGGTTCCTCCTTTTTTCTCCGGAAGTCTAACACCATCTCTTTCGTCTTGCCGATGTTTAGGTGCAAGTTGTTGTTACTACACCATATGGATAGTTTTTGTACCTCCACCCTGTATGCTGTCTCATGCCCACCTGTAATAAAACCCACCACAGTTGTATCATCTGCAAACTTGATTATCACAGTGGATGGGTCAGATGATACACAATCATATGTGTATAAAGAGTACAGGTAGGGGCTAAGCACACAGCCCTTTGGCGTGCCGGTGCAAAGCTTCAGGGAGGTGGACAAAAAATACGACTTGCCTGTGTCTGAAAAGTCATGGGAACATAGGGTGGAAAAAGTTGTCGAGAATGAGAGGGTGAAGATCTTGTGGGACTTCTGAATACAGACATCTCGCCATTTGGAATACAACACGCCAGATATCACAGCTGTAGAGAACCAAAGTGTACAGCTGATTGATGTCGCTGTACCAGGAGATGCCAAAGTCAAAGAAAAAGAACTGGAAAAAAATTACGAAATACCGCAACCTGGCCATCAAAACTGCACGATTATACTGGGAACTATGTCCAAAAACTTCGCAAAATACATCAAGAAATTGCAGCTTCTTGCAATAACTCCAGCAAAGCTACAAAAAACTGTGCTACTCGGAACATCTTACATTTTAAGGAGATACCTGGTTGATACCTAGGATGCTGGCAGCAACCCGTGTCAACCATTAGTGCCAGTCAATTTGAGTGTCAGTTGACTGAGGTTCATGTTTAATGAATAAAAGTTTAATAATAATAATAATAATAATAATAATAATAATAATAATAATAATAATAATAATAATAATAATAATAATAATAATACGTAGTAGTAGTAGTAGTAGTAGTAGTTGGAGGGGACCTTGGAGGTCTTCTAGCCCAACCCCCTCCTCAGGCAGAAAACTCTATACCATTTCAGACAAATGGCTGTCCAATCTCTTCTTAAAAACCTCCAGTGTTGGAGCATTCACAACTTCTGGAGGCAGGTTGTTCCACTGATTAATTGTTCTAACTGTCAGGAAATTTCTCCTTAATTCTAGGTTGCTTCTCTCCTTGATTAATTTCCACCCATTGCATCTTGTCCTGCCCTCAGGTGCTTTGGAGAATAGCTTGACTCCCTCTATTCTGTGGCAACCCCTGAGATATTGGAACATTGCTTTCATGTCACCCGAATCCTTCTCTTAATTAAACTAGACATACCAGCAAGTGTTCTTTATATGTTTTAACCTCCAGTCCTCTGATCATCTTCTTTTACTCTTTCTAGAAAAGGGGTGTCAAACTGCTGGCCCACGGGCCAGATGCGTCATCCAGAAGCCATGCCCACCCCATTGCTGGCAGTGGCAAAATCATTCCAATACGTTGCACAACGTCACGTGTTGTTGCATGTTTGACATGTCTGTTCTAGAGTTCAACATCTTTTTACATCATGGTGACCAAAACTGGATGCAGTATTCCAAGTATGGCCTTACCAAGGCATTTTAAAGTGGTATTAACACTTCGCATGATCTTGATTCTATCCCTCTGTTAATGCAGCTTAGTACTGTGTTCGCTTTTTTGGCAGCTGCAGCGCACTGCTGGCTCATATTTAAGGGATTGTCCACTAGGATTCCAAGATCCCTCTCACAGTTACTACTATTGAACAAGGTACCACCTATGCATTTGGTTTTTCTTGTCTAAATGTAGAACCTTACTTTGTTCACCATTGAATTTCATTTTGTTAGATAGCGCCCAATGTTCAAGTCTGTCAAAATCCTTCTGTATGTTAAGCCTATCTTCTGGACGGTTGGCTATTCCTGCCAGCTTGGTGTCATCTGCAAATTTGATGAATTCCCCATATATCCCCTCATCCATGTTGAAGAGCACTGGGCCCAAACCTCTCTCCATGTAGATGCAGTTCCATTGAGGTCCACACGCTGAGTACAGCTGGTCAGCCAGCTACGAATCCATCTGGTGGTGATGCTGTCTAACCTACATTTTTCTATCTTATCAAGTAGTAGTAGGTTGTGGTCTACTTTATCAAATGCCTTACTGAAGTCCAAGTAAATGATATCCACAGCATTCTTCTGGTCCACTAATTTTGTCATCTGGTCAAAGAATGCAATACGTTTTGTCTGGCATGATCAGTTTTTGACTGTTCTGTACCAGCCTACTACCGGCCCTGCAGAAAAGGCAGGGACAACCCCTTTACAAAAAGACAAGAGGCTGGAACTAAGCCTGCCAAATTTATTGACACAAAACAGAGCAAACAGAGCAAAACCAAAACATGAACCATGAAACAGGAGCTATTCAAACGGTTGCCTTCAGCAAACCAGCCCTCCCACACATTCCCCTTTTAAACAGTTCAAGGCGTGGCTTCTCTCTGCCTCCTTCCGAGGTGCCCCATTGCCTTCCTCTGTTTACTCCTGATTGACTGCCTCCTGTGTCGGGCGTCCTTGAACAGGGCCAGCTGTGGGTCATCTTCATCCATGCTGTCAGGCTCACACAGCTGGGTCTGCGTAGTAACCAGATGAGAGGGGCCTGGCTGAGGGCTCTGCGAAGCCTCAGGGCTGTCCTCTGCAGGCTCTCCAACACCCCCCTCCTCCTCCTCTGAATCGTCCGACCCAACTGCCAAACCCACAGGCTGACCCTGAATCACAACATTGACAAACTAATGTTGGCTTTTGGTTATGACTTAATTTTCTTCTAGTTGTTCACTAATTCATTGCTTGATTATCTTTTCCAGAATCTTCCCAGGTATTGAGGTCAGTCTGATAGGTCTGTAGTTTTCTGGATCTATTCTTTTTCCTTTTTTGAAGATGGGAACTACATCTGCTTTTTTCCAGTCTTTTCGTAGTTGGCCGGTGCTCCAGGATCTTTGAAAGATATAGTTCAGTGGTTCTGAGATCACATCTGCCAGTTCCTTCAGAATCCATCTAGTCCTCGTGATCTGAACTCATTTACCATTTTCTTGCCTATTTTAATTTGTGTTTCTAATCTGTTTTTACGGTACTGTTTTTGATAGGTTGGACTGTTTCTTTCCTTTGTGTAAAGACAGATGCAAAAAATGAGTTAAGTAGTTCTGCTTTCTCCCTGTTGCTTGTTTCTTTTGTGAGCTGTTATTTTTCTTCTTCATTGATATTGTACTAGACTGGGCTTATAGACTGGGATGAAAAAAATTGTATGATACTTTGAGTGGATGGATGAATAAGAGGACGGGGTATTGCTATGTGTGCAGAAGGGAAGAGGAGAAACATGGTTGAAGTTGAGGTTAGGTAACTCTAATATCACTGACAATTGTTTGTGTAGTGCATATGCACCATACTGAGATTGAAGAAATGGGATGCAATTATATTCCTACTTTCTCTTGGCTTTGACCCTCTCTGCAACTATAAGCTGTAACTATTTTCCCAGAGAGAATGTAACCTTGAATCCAAAAATGTTGGCCATATTCTGCAGTAAGCTACAGTATGTCTGTATAAGCAGCTGAATGGGCAATATGGATTGGTAAATATGTTTATTAAAAGTAAATTAATATTAGTAGAAACATTTATTCACTATAAACTATATTTTATTCAATATGATGCCAAACTGCAGATAACCTGGATGTAAGTTTGAGATTAAGCAAAATAATCAAATATAGCAAGATTTTTTGTGTCTTGCTTTGTTCTATAATTTCTTTTTATTTGGGGTAGTAATAAGCCATCTATAGATACATACTAATACTTATACAATAGTAACTACTTAGTAATCAATTAGTCTACTTAGTAATCATTTCACAATAATAAGAAGAAACATTAGATATTTATATACACACATTCTTCTTTCTGCCCCTGAAAATCATTTTCTTGGAACAATGAGAATGTCCTTAATGGTTCAATACCATCTTTTAACGTTTCTTAACAAATAAATACTGCTAATAATGCTAACATTTTGAATGGATAGCAAGGGCATGCTGTTTCTAAAGGTGTAATGAGATTGATTGCAGTTAGGCAAGGTTGACAGGAGAAAAAACATTAGGTTCATGGTCTAGAGGTGATAGTGTAGGCTGAGACAGAGATAAGTCTGAAGCAGAGCTGTCCTAGTCATCATCTCTTTTTCCGTTCCTAGAATTTATTCTTTCCATTCCATTCCTTTTTACTTTTACATTCCATTCCATTCCATTTATAATAGAAATAAAATATAAAGTACTATATTTAAATAGACACTTTAATCAACTCAGTATTTTTAATTAACATATTGGATATTAGGAACTATTTCTCAAATATATGGGGAACAGCTCTCAATGTCACTTCTTTTCAGTATATGTTGTTGCTTCTTAACTCTTTCAATTTTATTGTCAAATGAATAATAAGGTATAGTTCACCTTACTCTCCTGTAAGGTTTTTGGATATATTCTCCAGCCTACTTACAGTACAAATCATTGTTATTAAATTAAATCCGTAATATAATGGATTTTTATGTAATAATTATGAATGTGGGTGGGATGTGTGCCTTCAACTTACTGCTGATTCTCGTGCCTGCCAGGACTAGTCCCGGCTAAGGTTTTGGAAGTAGTTTGATATTGCCTTCTTTCTAGAGCTGAGAGAGAGTGTCTGGCAGGTACAAAGGGTCCCCCAGTGCCTTATGTACTATACCAAACTAGCCCTCATGTAACATATGTAACATTGAATTACATTTGGCGTTATACAAAAGGGACTCAGATCCTGCATGTCTCACTCTTCCACTGGGATTATTGGTTTAAACCCTTTATTCCATGTCCAGTTAAATTTAAATATCCTACCAGATGTTTTACGTTCTGTATACTTGCAAGTCACTTTTTATTTCTTCTATTCAATTGTGTCTGATTCTCGGAGACCACCTAGACCAGGGGTAGGGAACCTTGTTTCTTTTATGATTTGTGGACTTCAGTACCCAGAATTCCTGAACCAGCCATGATGACTCAGGAATCTTGGAAGTTGAAGTCCACAAGTCATAAAAGAGCCAAGGTTCCCTACCCCTGGCCTAGACAAATCCCTGCAGTTATCTTGGCAGGGTTTGACCGAAGTAGTTTGCTCTCGCCTACTTCCCAGGGCTGAGAGAAAGTGAACAGCCCAAGGTCACCGACCTGGCTTTGTGCCTGGACTAGAGTGAACTAGAACACATCGTCTTCTCATTTCTAGCCTAATGTCTTATCCACTGCACCAGACCGATTCTCAGAAGTCACTCAGATTCACCCAGTTGAAGTGGTACAGTATAAAAGTAGTTTAAATAACTAAGTAAATACAATATATTCATTTAAAATGCTATAAGGAAACCAGATGGAGGAGTTTTAGTTTAATTTAAAACTATTGTTATGTTTAGCTGTTAAAATGCCCATTTTTAACAACACGGTATCTGTATTCATTGCCATGCTTTTTTTAAAGTGCTGCTGAGGTTACGATGTTAAATGCACGGCCATGCTAAAATTTAAATCACCTTTTCAAGGATATGATCCCTGCTTTTAATAGTTCATTGTGTTACCTCTGTAGTCCTTGAATTACAACCACATTTGGGATCAGAATTTCAATTGCTAAGGAAAGCAGCTGTTAAGTGAATCTTGTCGAATTTTATCACCTTTTTTTTCCCTTTCACGTGTTAAGCCAAAGACTGCAGTTGTTAAGTGAACCTTCTCTATTTCATGGCTAGGTTTCTAGCTGCATATCAGTGGCGCTCCAGAGCTTTAAAAATGGATTTCTACCCTTATATTTATCAATATATTTTACAGATGTCTTCAGAAATTTATTTTGACTGATATGCCTCTAGAATCTGTCTGTTGAGAACTTCATGCTATGAAGGGAGATGAAGTTGTGAGATTTATATAGGGCAAGATTGGCAGCAAATAGCCCTGTGTATTTTAATGAAGTATTTATACAAATGCCCTATTTGTCATTTTTGCTGAATTGATTGAAAGCCGGGGAAGGAACACTTTTTCACATTGCCACGTGACATGCTGGAATCAATGAAACAAGCAGTAACCTTTGGTGCTGTTTGTTCATTCAAACTACCTTTTGTTTGTGATGAGCATTGATCATATTCCTTGACAAAGTTATGCAAAAGTTCTGTGGGTGGATATATGTTAGTTGGCAACAGGAGACTAAAAGTAAAAAGTAGGCAGTGGTTATTTTGACATAAATAAAGTCTCTATTTGAAAGTGTTTAATTTAGGCAAGAAAGTGATTTTCATAATGATACACAAGAGCTCTTTCTAGTCCAAATCATATGGCATTCATTTACAAAGCACTGCAGTTGTGTCTACAAGTAGGTGTTACTAATAGCTTCCTTTTCTTCGAGAAAATTATACTCATCTGTTTCATAGCTCCTGTAAGATGTTGCCGTTTATGAAAGAAACCTCCCAAATAGAAATAATGGGATTTAAAATAAAATCAAGCAAACCTCTATAACCATTTTTGTATTTGTTAGTGTGAAAAGTGTTAGTGTCAGAAAGCTATAAAGGCAAAAAATAAAATAAAATGCTTTCCTCAGCAAAACCATCTGGTTTCATTTCCTGTGCTTCAATAACTGTATGTGAATTATTATCAAGATTACTCCCATAGTTTTCTAAGTGGTCTTGGAACACTGGTGGTCTTAAAAAACAGTTGGAATGATTGAAGAGTTAGGTTTTCTTTCAAGTATAAAATTTCCCAGTTGTGACTCCCAATTGAGAAATTAAAAATTGCAGTCATATTTTGGAAGGTAACCAATTATTCTAAGATAAATGAAAATAAATTTTTAAAATGTGTCATATACAATGCAGCAGTGTTGTCCACCTAATAGATGGGTTCTTCTAATGTTCTGAATCAAGCTTGCTGGATTCATCCAATATAGCATACAGTTGAAAGAGTTAAAATTATGACTGTGAAGGAACCTGAAGATGTAAAACAATGGGAAACCATAGCCTCAGTTTATCAATTTTGTCTTTTTTATTTCAAAAAATAGTTAAGTCTAAATAATCAAATTGTTTTCTGAAGAATGACCTTTAATATGCAAGTACTTGGTGTTGTTATCCATTTTTTAGATAATATCTATCTACATGTGACCATAACCACACTTGTAAGAGGACATTTTAGAAGATCTCGTGTATATAGAATATCATTTGTAACATTAAAATTTGCAAAAATATTGGAAAATGTCTAGTGTTGAGGTCCCTTCAGTTGTAAAATGTTAATATTTTATACCTTTTTGTAGACATGAGGAACTTTTAGCCTACTTACTAGGTTACACAACTGCACACAAATCAACCGTGATTCTTCTTCAGTGTCAAACAACATTCCTCAAATCTACAGGGTATACTTAATATGCCACTTCTAGTTTTAGAACAAATACCGTACTTGAATTTTCAGCTATAGGTGTTCTGGGATGTGGCTTGACCTAACAAATAATGTTAATGATCCAAAGATAGAACAGTTGAACTTTCCAATTGGTCACCTTTGGCGGGCTTTCAGCTTATCATAGGGGGACTGGCAGCTGTGGTTAATGGGATAAAAAAATGGAGAAAGTTTATGGCAGTCAAATAGTGCTACTGCATGGTTGTTTTTACTCTTGGAGCCATGGTGGCGCAGTGGTTAGAATGCAGTATTGTAGGCTAATTCTGCTGACTGCCAGGGGTTTGATCCTCACTGGCTTAAGGTTGACTCAGCCTTTCATCCTTCCAAGGTTGGTAAAATGAGGACCCAGATTGTTGGGGCAACATGCTGACTCTGTAAACCGCTTAGCACTATGGAGCTATAAGTCTATAAATCCAAGTTCTATTGCTATTGCTAGAGCTATGTTTCCCTCCATTTTAGAATGTAAATAGGTGGATATCACGTATAGTGTATCTTACTCTATATAAAGAACTATCTGCAGGGATGGTTATTGAATGCAGTTCGTTTCAGTCTGTGTCTTAGATGTTTGTTAGGTTTAGAATTACCTGATGCTTCCATGTGTAAAGGTAAAGGTAAGGTAAAGGTTCCCCCGCACATGCATGCTAGTCGTTTCCGACTCTAGGGGCCGGTGCTCATCTCCGTTTCAAAGCCGAAGAGCCAGCGTTTGTCCGAGGACGTCTCCGTGGTCATGTGGCCGGCATGACTAGACGCCAAAGGCGCACGGAACACTGTTACCTTCCCACCGTAGTGGTCCCTATTTTTCTACTTGCATTTTTTACGTGCTTTCGAACTGCTAGGTTGGCAGAAGCTGGGACGAGTAACAGGCGCTCACTCTGCTACGCGGCACTCGGGATTCGACCCGCCAAACTGCCGACCTTCTGATCGACAAGCTCAGCGTCCTAACCCACTGAGCCACCGCGTCCCTATTCTTAGATGTTTGTTAGGTTTAGAATTACCTGATGCTTCCATGTGTACCCTAACTAAATCAAAGTGTTGAGGGAGAAAGTGACATGACTTTTTCAAGTTTTGAAGTTTGCTTTTTCAAGACTATTTGGTGAGACATATTGTACTGCATATATTTCTGTAACACCTGAAAAATAACCGAGAGAAATTCTTGAAAGGTAAGCCATGTCTCACTTCAAATATTCACCAATGCCTGAATACTTAGCATCCTGACCATAGGTGCTCTAGTATATCTACCAGATTCTCTCTTCCTCAGTTTTATTTTTTAACAATATTTTTAATTCAAAAAGGAAACATAAAAGGTGGTATATTCTAAAGCCTGGTCTCTGACATAATCTTTGTTTTCAAGAATGTTTTTCAATCTCACATCAATCCTGGAGACACTCTTAGAGGGGAAAAAAATATGACGGGGCTGCAGTCCTAGGCTCTCTTTGAAAGATTGTCTATGTCTCCAGGAAAAAAAAAAGAGAAATAAGGTGAGATGGTTCTGGAATGCTTGACAGACACTGCAGAGCAATCTCACAGGTTTGCTTTATGTTAAATAAGTATTTTCCAAGAGTGTCTGGGACATGCTTTCAAAACTGTGAATATGCTAATCAACCCAAAAAAGTTGGTACAAGTGGGATCCGAGTTGAAAATGGACAAGAAACGGATCTTGAAATAAAAACGACAATGTTATATGTAGTTGATATTTTAATAAAAGGCGGATGTAATGCTTCCAATCCTAAAATTGTCATTGTAACAGCCTTTATATATAAAACTTGAAATAGGCTGCAGAGTTGTCATCACCACATAATATATACTCGATTGATTATTTGGGTCGAGAGGGCAGTTACCCCACTTTGCTGAAGTCAAGGTGGCATGCATGTCTTCCCTCTCCTTTTTTCCGCAGAACAGCTCTGTAAGGTCCATTCAATTTAATGAGAGTGACTGGTATAAATTCACCCAGCCAGCTTTCATGCCCAAGGGAGAACTAGAATGCATGGTGCCCCACAGCAGGGGTTTAAGTCAAATTGCAGCTTCCTATAGGAGAATAGCAGGCAGAACTGAGAGGTGGAGTTAAGCGCATCATCCACTTAGAATCATTGCATTCCCACCAGCACCCCAAATTCAACCCCTCCATTGACTTTATCTGGCGCCAATTTACTGTTGAACTTTAGTTGACCAGATTATTGAATAAATTTTCTATGCCACAACCTTACGTATCCTAATTCTTTGTGCCTGACATTTCCTTTATCTTTACTTAATTATCTTATTAGTAACCTTTGATTTTGACAGATCTCTTGGCTGAAGTCAGAGGTGGAATTTCCTTATATTATTCAAAACATTATTATATCACAGCTATGCCCTCAGAAGCTAATTTACTTTTTAAGATTCACTCTCTGCCTCTAAAAATGTTTTTTTTAATTCCTGGCTTAAATTAATATATTGAGTGGGAAGTACATGGAAGACTTTAGGCATATTTTAACTGTTATTATTGATTTAACAATACTTTTAAGTAGTGTGTTTGTTCATTCTTCTTGTACAGATACTATGCATTATGTACATTTGGCATTTTTGCATTTGACATCCTAAGATTCTCATAGAGAAGAAGAATCTTATCTCCTAGAATGGCAAACCCACCAATATGAAAAAGGAGTCAAGATTTATTTTATTAAGGTCTAGATTACTTTTGTAATTTAAAGAAAAGTTCCTAGAGATGTGTTAACAACATCTTAAAATTTAATATATTTAATATGTTTAAATCTACAATATTGCACTCAACTGGTAGATATTTGGTGCATACATTACTTAACTTGTCCCTCTTAGATAATGTGAAGTAAAGCAGAGCAAACCTCACTAGTAGTGAAATAGCAACAATAATTTTGTAGCTCCTTATTCTAAGCTATCACCTACCACAGAGACTCACTTATTTACAGTATACTGAGCTCCTTTCACTTATTAGTAGATGCAACCTTTCCCATTTTAAATCATATTTTCTGAGTCTATTTATATTGGTTTTAAATATTGAGATTTGAAGGTCAAAGAACATATTCAACAATTACAGTAACTGCTTTCTCTCATTTTGGATCATAGTGTATTCTTGTATTATTTGCATCACTGTACAATTAAATGCACTTTTATGAAACATTTTACTAGCTCTTCTAAAAAGCATAATAGCTTTCAGACTACTTATTTATTTATTTAAACAATTTAAATGGCTTCCCTTCTCATGAAAGTAACTCTGGGAGGCAAACAAGGTAAACACACAGACATACAAATTTAACAAATCAAACCATAATGTCTGAGGTCACAATAGTAATCCTATCTCATAAGAAGGCAACATTAACCAACAAAAGTTGCCTAACCATCTGGGCCATCTGATTCTATTTTCAGTTGAGACTGTTAATAGACTGGAATAGGCTGAATTCCTAGTCACCAATTAAGCTTTAAGTTTATTTACTGAATATTTATCAAATGTTACCTTCAGATTTTGGTTTAGTTTGGCCTTTGTATGAGGTTAGAGCACATGTCTATGATTTCTACTATTAAAACTACCAGTTCCTGTCCAAATACCTCACATTTGCTTACAAAAGTTGGTTTTATGGATGAAAATGGAAACAGGTGGTGTTTTACAAGTAATTGCTCTCTTTCCCACCTTTCTAAACTCAAAAAATACTGAAAAACTGTGTAAAGTACACTGCAAATAATTCAGGTGTCATACCAATTAACTTTGATGGTCCAACCTCATGTGGTGAGGGGGAACACATCAGATTATCCACCCTTGTCTCATGTTATCGAAATATCAGTGTTCACTATATGTATAGTGAATCAATCAGATATCACCGTAGCCACTAAAACATGAAAGACATGATTTTACTATTTTCTATTTTTAAAGTTGTATTATTTTGGCTTCTGTTATTTCTCATTATACTATTACAGTTGTGTAGCTTGCCTTGAGAGGATTTTAAGTTTAAATGCAGCCTTAAAGAGATTTTAAATAAATGCTAGCATATTGTCATATTGGTTTGGCTGGTTAATACCTGATATGGTTATGATTGTTACTTTATTTAGGTGAATAGTGGAAGTTTGGTTACACTATTCCTTATATGCTGGCAGTTTGGGCACATTGTTTATTTGCTTATTCGTCAAATATGAATTTGATTGGAATGAAGGAAGACCTGTTATCATAGGACATCCATTTAAATTAGATTGGCACACAATAGAACATCCTCTCTAATGGAAACAACTCATTGGGGAAAGCATCAGCACCGTTTCTTTGCATTTTACTGAATACAGATGATAGCTATGATTAACCCAAATGAGTGGCTGGGGATTTATTGTTTTCTTAGAGATAAGACGTGCATTTCCTTTATTGGCACTTCTGGCAAATAGCTTGAACTCTGTTAAATGCATACAGCATTGTTTAATATCATGCCTTGAGCTCTTTTATTAAGGATTCCTCTCTCTTTTTAAGGCATGTTGCCTTCTATTACAATTGACTGAACGGTTTGTCATTTGAGCCTTAGAAATTTGGAGGTCCTTCCTTTTTATCATGCACTCTGTGTCCAACAGTGCTTTTTCTGTTCCATTGCTTGCCCTTCTCCCCAAAGCTGAAATAAATCAAACTTGGTTGAGACTCAGTCGCAATAAATCAAGACCTGTCCAAAACTGGAGCCTGCCCAGTCAAAATGTCATAGTTTGGCTTTCACTGAGGATTAATTAAAGGGCTGATATAAAGCCCAGATGTGCTTCAGGAGAGTAACAAAATGCCTGGCGATAGCCACACTAAAAATCAAGGCTTCTCATGAATCTGCCCACCCAAGTGATGAAGAAGTATAAGATTGTGGAAGGAAGAAAAGTGGGAGAAAATCGAATCAAGTGTGTTCTTAGATTATTTTTTTAAGAACTTCTGTTTTGAAAACAAGAGAAGCTCAGTGCTGCAGCTTTTCTGGAAAAATGATGTTTTTGTAGATGTGTAAAACAGTAGTAGAAGCGAACTTCATGATTAACAGCTGTATTAATTGGGGTGGAAAGGAAGCTGATACAACATATAACCATTGCATTCCTTCTTCAAGACAGTTTTTCAAAATTCAAGACTTTTACTTATTATATACCTCCTTTTAGTAATGAATGTATATTTCATTCACTGTATAAATTACATAATTTACAAAATATGTCTATTTGAAGTCTTCATAGTTCCCACAAGTGACAGACTATTTTAAAATGTTAATTAAAATGGAATTATTTTTATTTTTTTAATTGTGTCATCTGTTCTACCAGCTTTAATATTAATAACTTAGATACAAAATGCTATTGTTTTCTCCTGTTAAAGTCACCTTTTTCTCTTGTCTGAAATTTTCTGTAGTTAATTGGATTGAGATGGCAGCTCAGTTGAATAAATAAATAAACTCAAGATAAATCTTCTGCATTGTTTGCTCAGTCTCTTGAAGACAGTTATAATTTCTTTATGCCTCAATGGCCTTGCAAGTTATTCCTCTTTTGCACAGATCGTAGATCAACTTACGTACTGCCCTCCTACCTCTACACATGAACTTAGAAGCAACTCAGATCATCTAGCTAGTATTTCCTATTACTACAAACTTAACTACATTTTCTATTATCTGACTAACAGAACAAATGAGGTAAGGAAAGAAAAGCATATATTGGAATACCCAGCATCCTATTCTGAAGTGAATATAGGGGAAAAACGTATTAAATAAAAATAATAAGTGAATAAAAAATACGAATGAAACGTTTGATAACTTCACCAACAATTGAAATTACTCTAGTCCAGAGGTGTCAAAATGCCGGCTCGTGGGCCGGACACGTCATGACAAAACCATACGCACCCTATTGCTGGCAACGGGGGGAAAATTCCAATATGTCGCATGATGTCACATGACGTCACGAGTTTGACATGTCTGCTCTAGTCATATGGAATTGGAGAATTGTTGAGTGTAGAAATAAAGGAAAAATAGCACACATTTGCCCATGTTACCCAGGGTCAGGGCAGATTGATATTCCTCCTAGTCACCAATCAAAAACAATGAACATACATGCATTTCTCATTTTTTTGGCTATAATCTAAAGTTCAGAAATCAAATTCTCTTACTTATTTATTTATTTTTAATCTGAAGATGGAATCTAGCAAAGTGCTAATTAAAATGGAGATGACTTAAGGTGCCCTGATTGAAATGCTAGCATTCTTTGGCATTTGAGTTACAGTATGGGTAATAACTTTTTCTCAAATGAATAAATATAAAAATGGGTGTATTAAAATGATATTTTATATATTCCAAATTTTTGAACCTCTCTATTTCACTGTAAATTCATAGAAACTTTCTTAAAAGTTTTGAGATTAAGGCAGTTTCTGTGGTTGCTAACAAACTATAATAAAAGCATGTTTGCATGTCAAAATAACCTAAAGAAAGAAGAAAACAAATAATAGTCCTGGATGGAAAATCTTTTGATTTTTATAAGGTCCTTTGAACAAGCACAAAGCTAACGAGTTTCATAGAAGTTTAGCTGGGGATTCAAACAGCGTTTTCCTCTAAATTGACAGACTATACTTGGCTAACTTAGGTGCCTAACAAGGCAAGAAAAAAAAATAGAGCTTTCTACTTATGGTAACTTAAATTATAATCAATGACTGTAACTGTGTCCTACAGTGTTTATAGCCTAAAAAAAATCTTATATATATTTGCCAAAAGAGCAAGCTTGTAGTAGTGGTTGAAGTGGGAATACTTCAGCATCAAGTGGCCAATTTCAGCTCTTAAGAAAAGTTTTGTTAGAGAGAATCAGACAAAGGATATACTGTATTTGATGAAAAAGAGAATCAATCAAGCCCTTTAGATGAGAACGACAACCTAGAAAACAAGTTGTAGAAAATACTTTACTTCACTGGAATTTAGACTTAGTCTTCCAAAAGAAATGGGCTTAAATCTCTAGAGAAGGAACAAGTTTCGGCTCAACAGGAAATGAGAGTCTGATGCCTTGAAGAACACAGGGGATACAATTGCTACCTCCAAGGGAACAAAGAGAAGAGTTATACTAGTTGATCCCATATTAATGTAGGCCAACTGGACTCACTGACATAAAATATGCTTTCTCCAGGAGCGAGGATCAAGGATATGATGATATGACTCATCAAGACTATGGGAGGAATCCCTTCTTATTCACCCATATGTGAATAATGCTAGGAGTGGCTACAACAAAATCATGCTGGATTCTACAAAGGAAACCAAAGAACCCTGGAGCTCAGGTGCTATTATCATAAATCCTTCTAGCTCAAGGAAAATGTTTGAAAAGAAGAATAACATTTGAGTGACTACCTATAGAAGCAGAAATATTTGTTTATGGGTCGTTGAACTGCATTACCAGGATGATGACCTCATTTAAATTGAAAGGAATAATTGATCAAACCACATAATCAGAAAAAAATTAATAACCCCACAGGGTTGGAAGTTGAATCCTGGATATGAGAAATTAGGCACTGCAAGAATAAATAACTCAATAGGAATTTATTAATTTAATAAAAGTCAGGTGGAACATTAACTCAACATTTATTATATCTGTTGTTGATGTGATAATACTTATTTTAAAAATGAGCTTGAATTCTTATTACATGAAGAGAATTATGATATAATAGATATACAGAGAATTATTCTAGAAAAAATATTCTTGTGATCGAAGTACAGGAATTCTGTATTCTGCTTCTGTCAACCACTCAGCTGAGGAGTGAATATGAGTGATATTTTTCTAAAAACAAATTACAGATCTTTCAAAGAGGTATAGTATTGATAGGGGATTTTGAATTACCCCATGTCTCTTGGGAAACAAACTCAGTCAAGCATCATCCTTTCAGGAAATTCCTGATCTGTCTTGCTGACATTTCCCTCTTCAGTAGGTGAAAGAAGGCATAAGGACTTCAGTTATTTAAATCCTTTCAGCTAGGACTTAATGCTAACTAATAGGGAAGCATAGACAAATGAAAGTAGAGTGTACTTTTGGGACAAATGACCATGTAATGTTGAAGCTATTAATTTTTAAGAAATTTTAAGAGAAATTGAAAGTGAGTATAGAGTGAAATTCAGGAAAGTGGTTTTTAATTACTGCAGAAAAATTATAAAAAGAATTTCAAGACAGGAGATACTAACTTTCAAAAATAACGAAAAACAAAAACCCACAAGAAAAAAAAATAAGGAAAAAAAAGATACTAAGTAAGAATTATTTCAACTTGAGGTTGAAAAAGAGGTTACCTTGAAGAAGCACTTATAGGAAATAATAAAAAGACAGGTTGGTGTGGATTTTATAAGTTAAAATTCTTTAAAAGTAGGTTTTCTTACTTGATCTTTATGTTCAAAATAAAAAAGGAAATAAAACAATATGTCGTCAATGTTGATAACAAAGAAAAGGTAGGGTGACTCAATTTTTATTCTGTTTCGATCCTTATTCTGCTTCAGAAAGCAGGTTATGTTTTATTTAACAAGTTGGAAAAGTTGGTAAAACAAGTAACTGGATTCCAGATCAGGTTTGACAGAAATGTACAGAATAGCTACTGATTTTGAATATAAAAAGGTCACAGAATAGATAATGATTTACTCATTGCCATCCAGGATGCAAAGACAGAATTATGTTCTTAGAATGCAGGAGGTAGATTTTGGCTAAAAATGAAGAAAAATGTCCTAACAGGAAAAGCTGCTTGACATTGGGGCTAGTTACTCAGGGAGGAGTGTATTCAAGCATAGGCTTGACCACATCTGTTGGGATGATATTTTCATTTAAAAAAGGTAAAAGGTAAAGGTTCCCCCGCACATGCATGCTAGTCGTTTCCGACTCTAGGGGCCGGTGCTCATCTCCGTTTCAAACCTGAAGAGCCAACGTTTGTCCAAGGACGTCTCCGTGGTCATGTGGCCGGCATGACTAGACGCCAAAGGCGCACGGAACGCTGTTACCTTCCCACCGTAGTGGTCCCTATTTTTCTACTTGCATTTTTACGTGCTTTCAAACTGCTAGTTTGGCAGAAGCTGGGACGAGTAACAGGCGCTCGCTCTGTTACGTGGCACTTGGGATTCGACCCACCAAACTGCCGACCTTCTGATCGACAAGCTCAGCGTCCTAACCCACTGAGCCACCACGTCCCTGTTTTCATTTAGACTCCAGCATTAAGCAGAATTTGCACTTGAGGGCCAAGATAAGTCCCTTCCATTTCTATGACTATTGAGCAATTAACAGTTTGCAGAGCAAATAATATCTTGGACCTTGTAAGTTGGAATCTGGCCATCAGAATGTAAATCAGAATTTAATTGTCAATTGTTTATATTAGCTAATTTTATAGTGCATGAACAAATCGGATTTTATATTATTTCCACATTTCTGCCCAGACTGAGGAAATAATATATTTGTACAGTTAATATTTGCAATTTTGAAATACCTCTCATAACAGTGTTTATAGCATAGTATCATATATTGCAGATTGGCAAAGAGTGTAATATTAGAGTTTTTTCATGTTTAAGAGCTAGCAATAGTAATCACAGCTAACATGTTTCAGTGTAACTTTCAACTTGTCACCTTCTGAATCTTACTGTTTCTATTTATCACACAGTTTATCTTAAATCAACTTTTCTCTCCTAAATTGATAAATAACATGTTAATGTTCTGAAAATGAATTAAAACCTCTTCACACGAATGAAGAAAAAATGTGAAACATTTGAAAACAAGACGATTAGCCACTGACAACTTCAAAAGATTTTACTATCTAATATTTTTCTTTTCTTCTGGGTGGTCTGTAGCTCCAGTGCTTTAAAATTCTTTCTCTGCCCACCTCTGTGTTCTGTTTAGCCTCTTTCATGTTGGACGTTCCCCAAAGATACCATCCTTTCTAACTAGGACAATTAGCAATGATTTCTTTAATCACTATGGAGAAATGCTCTGTGCTTGCGCTTAGAGCAGGGGTATCCAAGTTTGACAATTTTAAGACTTGTGGACTTCAAGTATTCCCCAGCCAGCATGGGAAGTTGAAGTCCACAGATCTTAAAGTTGCCAAGGTTGGCCATCACTGGCCTAGAGATTATTATTTTAAGTGTTTAACCCAAATCAAAATCAGATTTGATTAAGATATATGAGAATGAGTATTTTTTTAAAAATTATGATCGGACAAAACCCATCTGGCATCTGATGCTGTTTGTGGACAAGATTCTGGTCCAACCTTATCAGCTGAACTTTTGCTTGTTATAAAGGAGGAAGAGGGATTATCTTTTCTCCTGAGTTTTTTTTCCCCCTTGTGAATTGGCCACTCAACTGCACAGCTAGTACAAATCCTTGTTCTGTAACGAGTCTTAAGACAGGAATCAGACTGATATTTATTAAAATACCACTGAGCAACAGAACTTCAGTTTAATTTAGTACATAGGACTTAAGACTTGACAAAGTTTGACAAATGATTTTCTGGAAATCGACATGCTTTATGATGTTATGAGTGGGAATATACTAAATTCATGCTGAAAAAACAGTGCATAGTATTTTTGTATTTAACAAAGGCATGAAATGTGCAGCATAAATAGTAAAGAGCAATAATTTTTCATTCTTTAGCTTTTCCTACTAAGGCTAAGCTGCATCAGTTATTCTCGTGCTATCTTGCAGATTTGGTCACTCATGTTATCCATATAAATATGGGCTTATTCATAATACACGTTTTACACTGGTTAGATTGGTTTGGTTTATTAGCTACACTATGTTTGCTGTGTTTTATATGTATTTATTTATATTCCATATTTTTCTATCATGTTTGTACTGTTTGCATTGTTTTTACTTATATAAGCTGCTCAGAGTCGTTACCTAAAGTGGGTAGCTATATAAATAGAAAAAAATAAATAAGTGAATATGAAATAATTATGTTTTTCCTTTATAAATTGTTTTAATTTACAAAACTAGTTTAATAACACCTATATTCTAATTCTATTTATCTGCCTATTTAGCTATTCTGCCCATCTATCCATCCATCCAACCAACTAACAATGTTGAAAAAGAACGTATATATGAAATTACTGCAGCAAAAGTGTTTTGAACTCAGGCATATAATTTATACTTTTAATTTCCAGTGGGAATATTTAGGTAGAATGACCAAAATGGATATGTATCCTTTTAATTGTTTGTATGCTCATTAATTATTTGCATCATTTTTACCATTTTTTAGATTTCCATGTTTTTGCTGATACTAATATTTTAAGAAAGGCTGAATAATTTTTAATAATAATTTTTTAATTCAGAAGAATTAAAAAAATATCTTTTACATGCATAAAACAATTTTCTTAAATTGCCTTCACAGTTTTTAGCTTTGGAGAGACATGATGATAAATTCAGTGACTTCTAGTAGCTCCCAAATTTTTGGCTTCATTAAAAAGTTCATAGGAGGTGAACTGTATTTTTAAAGATGTGAATAAGTATATTCATTTTTTCATCATCAGCTCATCCCTTTGCACCCTTTCAAAATAAATAGTCCTTCATATGAATCTAATTTAGCTTCAGTATGCCTTATTTACACTGCTTTCTTTTCTTTTTCTTTTTTCTTTTCTTTTTTTTTCAAACTACTGTTCATTTTCACTGTAAGATTTCCCAGTTGCCTCAGGTTTCCCAGTTGAGTAGTACAAATCATTTTAGCATGGTGGAATAATTTCCCTGCTCAATTTGGATGCAAACTCTAATCCAGGGGTGTCAAACTCAATTTCATTGAGGGCCGCATCAGCATTGCGGTTGCCCTCAGGGGGCCGGGTGGGTATGGCCTGGGTGGGCATGGCCTACTGGGTGGGCATGGCTAGAGTGCATATGGCCTACTGGGTGGGCATGGCCAGCTCTACATCGTTCGCATCAAGGGTGCGTATGGGGGCCCGGGCAGGAGTGGGACAGATCTGAGGGTCTCTGGCAGAAGGAGGGTCTCTGGGCCAGGGCCAAGGCAGTGGGGGCCGTTCCCTCACTGTTTACAGGAAGGCTTTGCGGGCCACATGAAACCACTTCGCGGGCCGGATCCGGCCCCCGGGCCTTGTGTTTGACATGTCTGCTCTAATCTATGAAAATGTCTCAAGATCCATTTTTCCCTATAAATGGATACTGAATAGGGATAATTTATTTTGCAATTGTGTCAGAAGGAGTTTGTCATTATGGTATCTTTGGGCTGCCCTTCCTTAATTTAGGATAGATGCCAACATAATTATCATAGTTTCAGATCGTGACTTTCTTTTTGCTAGCTTCTGAGAGACTAGTTATCTTGCTTTGAATTTAAGGGCTTGCTGATATAAACAAGGAAGGTAGTGTGCAGCCCAGTATAAGCAGCTTGAGGCAAATTAGCAGTGAAGAGTAAGATTGAGTTTAATAGGAAGGAGGAAAGACTGCCATGCACCTGGTTGGTGAAATGCATGCATGCCTAATCAAAAAGGCCTCAAATGTTCTCTCTCTCTCTCTCTCTCTCTCTCTCTCTCTCTCTCTCTCTCTCTCTCTCTCTCTCTCTCTCTCTCTCTCTCACACACACACACACACACACACACACACACACACACACACACACACAGTAATTATAGTAGTTATTTTAAGTTAAATCCTATGGGTTATTGTGCCACTAATGTAATATATTAGAAAACAGTGAAAAATACATTGACAAACAACAGTGACTTGACATTATGCTTTATACCAATTCTAATTGGCAAGTTGATTCTTCATTAAGGTGGTAATGGAGTTATTTAGCTCCAACAGCCCCATGTATAGATGAGTAGCAATAGTCTTATGTGGAGAAAGTGAGCAGCATAAGACAGGCAATTCCCCTTGACAAGTAGACTATAGCTTTGTGGTTATATTAATCTGAATTACCATGCTACAGAAATGGGGTGGGGGTGGGGAATCAAATAATGATTTGGAAGTCTTTTGATGGCCATTGACACGGATTATTTAGCAGAGTTTCTGTGCTACAGAAGCCTATAAAATTGCATTTTTAACCAGTTGCATTTCCCGATTGTCTTTGAAAGAAGCTCTGAGTACATCAGATGTGTTGTTAGTACTTCTCTTGCTATAGAAGTATCAATAATAAATAAAATGTGAGGAATATTTATTTTATCTTATTTTATTTTATTTACATTTAGCCTATGCCAGTAGTCTCCAAAAAAAGAGTCTTGTTTGATACGTGTTTTTTGCCATTCTAATATTTAAATATTACCTGTCAACTAATAACATTGTAACAAAATATATAATTAAAAATGTAACATAAAATAATTCTACAAATTTAAAATTAGTTTTTCAGTTTTTATATTTAAAACAATCGGTTATTTTATATTACAATGTAGCTTACAGGTTTCCAATTTATGATTGAATTATGACTTCTTAGAAGCTCATGAGCATCTATGAGGAAGTCTGCAACTTTTAAAAAGTAGATAAAGCTTGGGCAGAATAAAACTCACTCATGCTTTCCTTGGGCAGTCCTGCTGGCCTAGGGGGTAGGCAAACTGAGGAGAAAATTCTAGAGCAGATTTTGAGAGATTGCACAAACAGTAGATATAGCCATCTGTCCAAATGATCTGTCCATCACAGCAAAGTTATTCATTATTTTGTTATTAAGTATTTTTAACTTTTATCCATAGGGGATCTTGAACCAATTCATTTTTCACTTTAGGGGGGCATGTGGCAGTTTGACAACCTGAGGTATAGCTAATGTATCTTAGCTTGTAGTGGGTTATTTTCCTAGCCCTCAGAGGCCCATCATACTTCAAGTTATAAAACCTTTCTGTTTTTTAGAATTTGAATATCTAACACATTGAAAGTTTAGCCGTAGAGGTCACTGCTAGCTGAACTGTTCTATAATCAGAGCTTAGATACAGTACTTGTTTCCCCATTCTCTATTCAAAAACCTTCAAATGTCATCTGCCCTTTCAATTAAAATGCTTTGAAATCATTGGCAACAGCTATTCCCATCCATTTTAGCTTGAGGAGAACAGGTTTCAAAAAGAATGTAGATGGCTGAATGGAGAATATAATAATGACAAAAGTGTGAAATAATTGATATTGAATAGCTAAGCCTATGCCTTATTTTAGCGGCATTTCTGTTCCTCAAAATACTGAGTAATACTTTTGCACTATTATCACTGTAGACTTATACTGCTGCTTATCTCATATAATGGTTCTAGGCAGCACACAACTATCTATAAAAACACAGCTAAAAACAAAAGCATGTTTATGTACTATAATTTTTTTAAACACATGTATAATGCTGAGTTGTATTCTGGCATCTTTATTATGGAACATTGTTCTGATTTCTTAAAATCATATAATTCAAACAATTATCTAATGTTTCTCAACCTTGGGGATTTTAAGATGTGTGGACTCCAATTCTCAGAATTCATTAGCCAGCATGCTGGCTGGGGGATTCTGGAAATTGAAGTCCACACATTTAAAATTGCTAAGGTTGAAAAACACTGATCTAAGATAAATCAAACTATAGCAAATTAAGCAGATAGAAATTGCAAATAAAAGGCCAACATAATTGCTAGAAATGTGAATGATTGCTGTTTTACTTCAGAAAGTGGGAGATAATACCAAGAGCCACAAAGTAAAAAAATACTTATGTTTTAGATTGCCACAATTAAGTTGACATAGTCCACTGTGGCATTTAAATTTAATCTCCAAGTACAGTAACCAGACAGAGTGACCTTTACAGGAAAAATATATTGCATTCTTTTTTAGGTTGCTATTGGTACTAAAAATAAATGCTGGCAAGATTTCAAGGGCTTTATCTTGTTGATTAAAATAGACTGTGATTAATTAAACTGAGATGAGTAAAGTAGTAGCAGACTATTTTGTGAAATCCCAGAAAATTCAAATGACCTTGATATAAATCTGTTTTTTTCTCAAGACAGCTGTTCTTTCACTATCTGCTTCTTGGTGTTGTTTAATAGATATTATTTAAATAAGTGTGAAAAGTAATATATTTGTATATGGGGGAGTTGTCATAAAAGTTTGCTAGGGTTCCACAAGAGATCATGATTGGAAAATAATAATTTTTTTAACTTTGTATACTGTGCGGTATTAGTGCTTACAGTAGTGGCACTTTTTCTGTGGCAAAATTTAGCTGCTGCCCTGCTGCTTTGAGGTTATTATAAATGAAAAACATTAGCTGTATAGGTCAGAAGTGACTTGTTTTGTGGTGGGGGGCAATTTTTATGAAGGGGTTCCCAGAGGCCTAAAAATTATTCCAACGGTTATTCCAGGATATAAAGATTGAGAAAGGCTGATCTAGAAAAATACAGTAAATTCTTAAAATCTAAAATATTTCTAAAACATCAAAACAATATGAAAAGCAATTTACAATATAGGAAAATGCAGAAAGAATCACATATAGTTAAAAGAAACAACTTGATGATTAATTAATAAAAATAAATCTAGACTATACAGTTGTATCTATGAAATATTGATCTATTAGTTGAATATATGTTTACATGAGCTTATGTGAATGTGTTGTTGTTAGCTGCGAAGTCGTGTCCGACCCATTGCGACCCCATGGGCAACGTTCCTCCAGGCCTTCCTGTCGTCTACCATCTTCTGGAGTCCATTTATGCTCACGCCAACTGCTTCAGTGACTCCATCCAGCCACCTCATTCTCTATCGTCCCATTCTTCTCTTGCCCTCAGTCATTAGGCTCTTCTCCAGTGAGTCCTTCCTTCTCATTAGGTGGCCAAACTATTTGAGTTTCAACTTCAGGATCTGGCCTTCTAAAGAGCAGTCAGGGTTGAACTCCTCTTGGACTGACCAATTTGATAGCCTTGCAGTCCAAGGGACTCATAGGAGTCTTCTCCAGCACCATAGTTCAAAGCCCTCAATTCTTTGATGCTCAGCCTTTCTAATGGTCCAACTTTCACAGTCATACATTGCAACTGGGAAGACCATAGCCTTGACTATACACACTTTTGTTGGCAGGGTGATGTCTCTGCTTTTTCTGTGCTGTCTAGATTTGCCATGGCTTTCCTCTCCAGGAGCAAGCATCTTTTAATTTCTTGGAGCAGTCCCCATCTGCGGTGATCTTGGAGCCCAGGAAAACAAAATCTGTCACTACCTCCATTTCTTTCCCATCTATTTGCCAGGAATTGAGAGGGCCGGATGCCATGATCTTGGTTTTCTTAATGTTAAGTTTCAACCCAACTTTTGCACTCTCCTTCTTCACCTGCAACAAGAGGCTCTTTAGTTCCTCTTCACTTTCTGCCATTAGAGTGGTATCATCTGCATATGTTAGGTTGATATTTCTCCCAGCAATCTTAATTCCAACTTTCGATTCATCTAGCCCTGCCTTTCTCATGATGTGCTCTGCATATAAGTTAAATAGGCAGGGCGACAGTATACAGCCTTGCTGGACTCCTTTCCCAATTTTGAACCAATCAGTGGTTCCTTGTCCAGTTCTCACTGATGCTTCTTGACCTGCATATAGGTTTCTCAAGAGACAAATGAGAGGGTCTGGTATTCCCTTCTCTTTAAAAACTTGCCACAGTTTGTTGTGATCCACACAATCAAAGGCTTTAGCATAGTCAATGAAGCAGAAGTAGATGTTTTTCTGGAACTCCCTAGCTTTCTCCATGATATGTGAATGTAAATGTATATAAATAAAATTGTATATTGGCATGTGACAAAATACTGTATAACAGGAGAAATAAAACTTAAATGCAATAAAAGGGACTTAAAAGGACAGGAAATTATACATTTATAAAATCAGAACAATGATCAAGAGAGTATATATTTTGGGGTATTTTATCCACATCCCATTTTAAAAAAGATTGCAAACAGGAGAAACCACATTCAAATACATATAAACTTATTATTATGCAGACTTTCTTCAGATTTATGCTTACTGTTCCCCATCCAGAAAGCTGCAGCATAATGAACCTTCCTAATTAGACATAATACATTCAAACAGGGTTTGCCTTCTTTTGTGTATCTCCTCCCATAATGTAAAACGAACGTTCCCCACTTATCACTGCAATGAACATACTCAGTGAAATTTGTTTTCTTCCCAGACATTACCTTCTAAGTGTGGCATAAAAATAGTCCTATTTTAGCAGCTGCCTCATTTAGCAATCTGCAGTTACGACAGTGATGAAAATGTATTTTTGCAACTAATCTTCACATTTATGATCTTTGCTAATCTATAAAGCAATGAAAAACTGAAGTAAAATGGTAAGCATAGTCCCGATTTCACTTACCGGCCACTCTGCTTATCAGCCACGATGCCAGTCCCATTGTGGTTGCTAAATGGAGAGTATATATGTTGAACATTTATTTTCTTTTAAAAAATTCATTGATTTTAAAGTACTGAAAATATAGACAAAATATACCAATCAATAATAGCCCTATGTATATTATATTCATTCAGCAATTTACTGGATATGTCAAAACTCCAAAACAATACTCAGAACTTTGCTAGATAATGGGCACCAGGTGTCCTCAATTAGCCACAATGGTGTCAGAATAATACAACATGTCCCAGGACATCATAGTGCAAAATCCGACTTTTGGTATGTGCTTCATGATATAGCACCGAAATATGTAAGGGGTAGACACAGGGAGGGCCTTCTCAGGATACCGCCGGTTAAGGAATGCTGGCGGGTTATTCCCAGGGGAAGAGCGTTCTCTGTGGGCATGCCTGCCCTTTGGAATGATTTACCTGTGGAACTCCGGACCGCCCTCGATCTGCGTTCATTTCGCTGGGACCTGAAAACCTGGCTTTTCAATCTGTCAGGCCTGGACTGAAGGGGTTTTAGCTTTTTAAATATTGTTTTAATTGTTGGGCTTAATTAATTTAATTCATTTTAATTTTATACTATCTTTTATGTTGTATTTTATGCTGCCCTGTAAACCGCCCTGAGTCCTTCGGGAATAGGGCGGTATAGAAATCTAATTAAATAAAAATAAATAAAATAAATAAATAGACCTTGCATTGTGACATGTGATTTTTTACTTGCCCTCTTTTGTCCAATATGGGCATCATTATACAATTTGATTAATTAATATTCAGGTTTATTTGCTTTTTAAGACTATTTAATTTTATTTTAAAAAATAAAATAAAATATTTAGAATACTTCATGCAATAACATCAAGGTTTTGCAAGATTTCAGTCTCTACGGACATTGTGATTTATATGCAAAGTAAGTATTTTGAGCTGAAAGATAGGTAAATTTGTTTCAAAGCAAATAATAAAAAGCATCTTGATATATGATTCATAAATAAATAAATAACCAACCAACCAACCAATAGAATAAATAGTACAAGTAACCAAGATTACAAGTAGCCAAAAGTTAAAACCTAATTTTACAAGAATTTCCTAATAGGATTTGAAAATGAATAAAATTTCAAACTTTTATTTTTGATTGAACAATTGAGTCAAACAATTTAATAGAGAATTATTTTATATCAGTGCATAGTAGTTTTTTTATTACAACTGAAATTAACTAGACCCTAACATATTTTAACAATTTTTATTTAGTTCTTGAAATCTGTAATATTTATTTTGATAGTAAAGTTGATTATTGGAAAAAAAGATAATTGAATCAGTTGATTGTTTGAATATAAGTAGCCAAATCATGGTACTCAAGTTGGTTAATAGCAATACCGCTTTATAGTGCTTTACAGCTCTCTCTAAGCAGTTTACAGAGTCAGCGTATTGCTACAACAATTTTGGTCTACATTTTACCAACCTCAGAAGGATGGAAAGCTGAGTCAACCTTGAGCCAGTGAGAATCGAACTGCTGGCAATTAACAGTCAGCAGAAGTAGCCTGCAATACTGCATTCTAACCAGTATGTCACTATGGCTCTTAACAAATAATTATTTTTTTTTAAAAAAAAACCTGTAGAACAGCATTAAAACAATAAAACTACACATCTATCTAAGTAGGCCACACTGATCGGTTTCCATGATCACTTTTTGTTCTTATGTTCAAAGAATATGAAACTGTTACTCTACAGAATGGGAGGGAGGGAGGGAGGGAGGGAGGAAGGAAGGAAGGAAGGAAGGAAGGAAGGAAGGAAGGAAGGAAGGAAGGAAGGAAGGAAGGAGATGGACAGACAGACATGAGACATACACATATAGTCACTCACACAAAGATAGAGGTTGATAGCAGTAAATAGATAGATATTATACCTCTATAATTCATTCCAAATTGATTTTTTAAAATATACCATATGTTACAGTCATTCACAGACACAGATGTTTCTGTTTAAAACATCCTACCTATGCTTTTCCATCATCTTTCCCACTAGAAGCCTTGCTGGGCCATGCTGGTTGCTGATTCATTTGTTACATCTTGAATGATGTCTCTTGCCTCATCCCTGCTGAGGCTGAGATGAAAGCAGATGCTGTTCATTATACAACGTAATCTGAATCCTTAGATTTCAGTTTGACCTGGCAGGATTTATGTCAGTAGACTCTGATGTTTTCTCTGCTACACAATTGTATGGAGAGTTTTTGCATCTCATATTGTTTCTGAAACATGTTTTGTAAGATCAGACAGTTTGAGACTTTCATCTGACCATCCTGATCATTTCTGAATTGTT
Organism: Vipera berus; assembly: GCF_964194415.1. Classification (NCBI taxonomy): domain Eukaryota; kingdom Metazoa; phylum Chordata; class Lepidosauria; order Squamata; family Viperidae; genus Vipera; species Vipera berus. Next base: position 143,152,927 of record NC_138204.1, read on the forward strand.
AACTTATGTATTATTTATCTAAATCTATAAAATTCCCATAATGGAAATAGCTTATTATGTTAAATGCAGAAATGCATTGGAATGGTCGAAATATTTTGCAAAGCTGCGTCAATTAGGTTCCCAGCACAGGAGAAGTTTAAAGTCTCAAACAGAATTTTGTTCCAGTAGTGGTTCTCTTTTTCATGATTTTGTAACTTTACTTCACTGAAATATTTATTTGTTAATGTTGGCTAAATTACTGATTCTCATTTTATTCTGAAACATTTGACTAGGAGGAAATGCAAATAATCTTATGCCTAGATCTGTGCTGGATCTTCTAAGGTAAAAGGATAGATTTTTATTCAGCTAGAATTTCAACCCTTCTATCTTACAGATGAAAGGATAGTTTTAGCATAGTTATATGATACAGTAGATATATGATAAGTCAGACAGTTACATATTTTTCACAAGTATACATATTATACATTAATTAATGTAAGAGCAAGAGGCTGCCTAATTGCCCACCTTCTCATTCAGAATAATTTATTTGGACTGAATTCTTACAGATCAATTATATATTTAGTACCTGCCTAATGTAATTTTACAGATAAAACCACACATAGGAAACGAGAGAAATCTAAGCTAACATTTATAACAATTCCAATTTTTAATGCACAGAGAATGGTTTACTCTTCCCTTTAGTAACAGTAGTTGTGGCTTGTATGGCGATGAAAGGGGTCATTTACAGGCAAGTTAAGGATTTTTGTCTGTCCAAGAATACCAACTCCATATAGAGATATTTTTGCCTATTGTTCCCTTCAATAAAAACTAACAGGAAAGGGGAGGCAGGGGTGCCTCAAGACAATGAGTTAGAAATACAGCAAGAATAAAAGGAGCAATTTCAAAAAAAAAAGACAGCAGGCTTCCTTTCCAGTACTTTGTAGCTAACTTTGGAATCATCTATAGCATTCAGATTCACCACAGCAATCAGAATTGCCATACAATAGGATAAGATTAGAGACTGCCTTCCCTGTCACTCTCCATCCTTCAGGAAAGAGTTGCTGACATTTTCCCTCAAGGAGTCTATACAAAAGCCTCAATTTTATGACTTTCGATCTGACCTAGGCTTCTGATCCATTTCAAAGGAGCACTTGCGGCTTTATGTACAATATTAGTTCATAGCTGCACTTGAACACCTGACATTTTGACTGGATTGCAAATAGCAGTTGTCTTTTATCAAAAGGTTGGGGTGTGATTCATTAGCGGTCCTAGCCCACAGCTTTATTTTCAAATTTCTTTCACAAATGTTACAGAATTTTCAATACCTGTTCAAAATAATGACTTTTTAATGGAGAGATGTGGTTTTCTATAGTTATTTTACTTACAGAATTTCTTTCCAGAATAAAATCTTTGTTCCCTTTCTCTTGGGAAAGAAATGTGCAAAATGCAATAATGTACAAAAGAATGTACCGATATTAGCTCTCAAATGTACTATTTATGTAAAAAGTATCCTTTCTATAGATTTTGAAAGTCTAGATATAGTTACGGTGTTTGATTAATTTCAGTACAATATTTGATTATTTTTATAGAGTAGGCTCATTGACAACATCCTTTGATACTAAATATTTCTCCTTCAGACTTTTGGGGACTACGATTTTAAAGCATGACAAATATCTGTAGAATGTGAACATGTATCCACTGATTTATTATTGAACAATTTGTATTTGAAAGAAGACTTACTTTTGCTTGCTATGTTCCTTTAGTATGGAAAATGTCTGAGTAAATAATATGGTGATACCATTGGCCTAGTATAGATAAAAGTTAAAAGGAGGAAATACTGTGTTCTACTTTGTTTCTACAGATCGATCTTTTTCACCTATTTAGATTCTCCTCATTTAAAGATGTAAATTAAAACACATTTACGGAGGCACACTCTGACTCTTTACCTCTAGACATATCTAAGCAATAATTATCTCTATCTTTACAAGCACTTCCTCATCACTCTTATGTTAAAAGTCTCTGCATCTGCTTAGCATCAGTAGGCTGGTTCTGCTTGTCAGCAAATTGGTCTTAATTTCTACACCTTTTATTTACTATCATTCTTAAAAGATACTAAGTATTTCTAGGCTGCTTGGACTACTTCGCAATCTGTTCCACCTTTATGTAATATTTTGAATTCTCAAGAATAAGAAAAAATTTTATCCAGAGTCCTTAGAACTACTAGCAGCAGTCAGTTTGGGCCTCTGCTGTAATATGATGAGTCTAGAATGCCATTCTCTGGTGGGAGTTGCAGTTATTTATAGGAATTTCTCCAAAATCAGGAAGATGCAGTGTAAAACTGAATGTATTTTCAACATGACTGAAAAAGCTTCAAAGGAGGGGGTCAAAGCTTCAGATGAAAAGTGTTGTTATTGATTTGTGCAACAGTGGGAAATAGTCACATAAATTTAGCTTTTAGTTTTTAGATGATTATTTGAAAAGGAGTAATCTGATAGAAAATCTGATAGCAACTGAGCGGGGTGGGGGAGGTTTCCTGATTCTTTCTAGAATACCAGTATTAATCACTAGCTTGCTTTTGGATTCAATTTTGTATGCTAAATTGAACCTTCAAAGCACTTCATAGATTTAGAGGCCACCCAACTCTAAAGTCCATTAAGCTCTGGGTGGTTTACAAACAATAAAAGAATAATACAGTATGTATCCAGAAAACTCACCCAAATATTTCAGCTCATTTTTAATGGCAATTTTATAATTGTTGCTATAAATAAAATGAAAATTTTGCTGCTGCACATAAATCAATATTATATATGATTTTAACTTTTTTTTTACAGTAGCTACATTTTACTAAGTTTACTAAGTTCTTTCAGACCAATCTGAAAGACCAGATTAGGGGCAGATTGTCATAGAGAATATTTTATCTGTGTGATTGCTTGGAGTTGTAAATGGCTTGATGGTACATAATCATTCATTTGTTTATTTATACCAAGTTCAGCTAGCTATACGTAATGAAAACTGCATATACATACAGAATTCCCTTGACAGAGATCCATACAGAGGGGGGGGGGAATCAGTTTGATGATTAACATAGACTCCAAATTTGGTCAGTTAATCAATATGATTGTTTTCCTTACAGGTCCTTTTAAAAAATCCAGGTATCTAGACAAGGTTGAAACTGAGAACAGAGGAAAAAGTGGCTTAACTCTTCTCCCTTTGACCTCTCAGAAACCATCCAACTAATGGATGAGTACCAGTGTGATGACAAACTGACAATTTAAGTCAAACCCCCCCCCCAAAAAAAATGCAATGGGAAAAAAGCTGCACTGTTATCAACCCACATAGCAGACTTAACTTTAAGTGGATGAATTAGAGACCAGCCTACCACATGTAATGTGATCCCTGACTGTAAATCTGATTCTTTCTCATTTCTTCCTCTTTCTTCTTTATCTAAATGTATGTATTTTTATCTAAATACAGCATGTTTCTCACGTAACTTTTACTGAAAAGGAGAATCTTGATTATAGAAGAAAAAGCAGTGGCCATTTTTATGTTTCCCTCCTCGTTGATTAGATTCAGATTATTGGGCTAATAATAGGTATCATTTTCCTGTATTTCAGTTGCTAATTGAATCCATGCCACCTTTGGTTTGCTTATTACATAAGTATTAAAAATTCCATTCATAAATGCTAATGTACAAAATTTAAGCTCCTTCACACACACACACACACACACACACACACCATTCTTTTTGACTGGGACAAATTGCTTCATTGTTCATCCTTGACATCAGCCTGTGTTGTAAACAGGTAAACAGGTGCAGAAGAGAGGTAGGGGAAGTTGTGTAACTAAATAACCTGCCAAATGCATCCCTGCCCATGTGTGCCATGTAATGCTTGTCATCTCAAGTGACTCATTAAAAGGTTTCCCCCATTGGTGTCTTGAAATGCTGTGACAGCTTGAGAGCTTCTATAAATCCTTGCAAACCTACCCCATACTGAGCTAGCTAATTGCTACTTTTTGACTTATTAGGAGGAATCACTGTGTTAAATAATTTGTCCAGTGTGGAGTTGTTAATAAATAATGTGAATAGCCAGCTCATGAGCTGCTGTTGTGATATAGAGAGGCCATTTTGGATACTGTCATACAATCCAAGCAAAAGTGTTTTCCTTTAGATGTGAGCATTATCAGAAATGTATGATAATTTAAAAATAAACAACCTGCAAGGGTGAAAAAAAACTTGCTAAAATCAATGAGGGAAATTTAATTCAAATATATAGAATCTGCTGTTTTTAGAGCAAACTGAATGCTGCAGAGTATTGATTCTTTTAAAGAAACCACTATTACCATAGAATATTTTTTCATTAGTTGTGAAAACAAAAGCAAAAGGGCTTACTGTTATTGAAAATGTTAAAACAAGTCAGAATCCCAGAGCTTGAAAGTAGTGACAATAGATTTCATACCAAGTGAGCACACTCTCTTCAATTATTTGCTATGGGAAATAACAATGTATGCATTCTGGAGTTTTTCAGATGTAATAACAAAGGTAATACTATGAATCAAGACTTTAAAGATTCAGACATTCCCTCCATGTACAATAATTTATTCTTTTCTTCATTTGAGACAAGCCCTAATTTGCTGCTTCAACCAAAAATAGTAAATCAGTTTCTTATAACTATTGCAAAAAGGACTAAACCAAAGTTACTTTAACTCTGTTTTGCAAGATAAACACAGACTGGATAGAATTAGGAAAAAATGAAAAACAAAATCCTGTGTCTGTGTGTCATTGTGTTGGGAATGAAATATCATGTTAGCTCGAAGGTCCTTCAGCCCACATTCCTGTAACACCAAACCTTTGTTTATCATTTAACAGCTACTCGGTTCTGTAGTAAACGAATATTTATTATGAAAGAAGAATCCTGATCTTTTTCCAATTAATGTATATGCTAAACTTAGTAGCAGGGAAACCATGTGCATATCCTGAATACATGCTTCTGTTTTGTTCTTCTTCAATCTATATGTGTTTCCATTTTATCCCTAATTTAATACATCTTTGTGCTTGCACATTATCACTAGAACAACAGGCAATAAAAATGTCAGAAAAGTAACATGAGGCAGGGAAATTACAAATAGCCACCAGCTGGAATGTTTTAAGTTGATTTGGAGTGTGATGGGGTTTGAATTGCATGCAGCATAGTTTACTGCAGTTTGAATTACAACATAACTTAAATGGGAACAGTAATTAAATGATTAAATGATTGCTTAATTCAGCTTTTAGTGGAAAAAATACTTTTTGTATTTAAAAAATATAATACTTATTAATCAAGTGTTATTTGGCCTTGGATGCAGCTACGAAAGTATATCCTGGCTTCAGCAGCCAGTATACGCAGGAAATGTATCCTGGCTTCAGTAGCCAGTCCAAAATATTTTTTTTTAAAAAATCAATTACTCAACTGAAAGAATGCAAAGCCCTGAAATTAACCAGTTTGTTCTGGACTTAATACATGTAATTGGAAGAGTAATTGAAAGGATTTGTCTCTTGTAGCCTATCTGCCAGAGAATCCCCTTCCTTGTTGCTGCTGCTCCCCCAAAGGTCCAGGATCCTTCATTCTCAACATAAATTCCAGATCTTCAGTGGGACACTCATTAGATGGTAGCCAAGTGGTACAAAAACTCTTCGCTGCCAACTAGTGACAAACTGATCAACCAGTCAGCTAGTCAATCCATCATTTCGAGGAATTCTTCATCAAACGTTTAGTAATTAAGTAATAAGCCAGGATAAAAGTATATTATATGGAATCATTAAAGCTTTGTGCTGATCAGTTGAAAGAGGCTTTTTATGTGGTAGATAATGTTGGGCATGGCTGGAATTTCAGCCCGAAGAACCACTAGCTCATGGAACGTTGCATATTAAAATTATATGGACAGTATCACAGCCCAGACTTATTTTGGTTATACTTTAGTGGCAGCAATAATTATGATGGCATGGTTTTCTACTGGGTCCAAGGTAGGTGGGGAGCATAGCAAACTAACTGGGTGGATGTGGCATAAATTTCAGTAAAGTAAGATTTACAGGTGCTGATCACAAAGATAATTCCATTTTGATTTGGCCTTCAAAATCAAAGAATTATTTCTACAAAATTTGCCAATAGATATATCTAGTTTACATTTATAAAACTTAACAGTAGTATTTCTGTGTTATTTTTATCTCCATATATCACCTAAATTTTTATTATATACCTCTAAGGAATTCCCCATAACTAGTTAATTTTTAGTATTAAACCCAGAAGATTAACTTTTAAAAAATCTTCAAAAAAATTCTGGTAAGCAAAGTTAATGTAAGATTAACACTTAATCATATTTTCCCTCCTCAATCAGTTTTTTTCTACGTTGTAATAAATGCTGTTGAAATACACGTATCTGATATGGATAAAAATTCATTGGAGACTCATCTATCTCCAAGAAGAAGCTATGTAAAGTAATAGTGAAATCTGGTTTACTTTCTTCATCTCTACCACCCATTCAGCTTTTAATTAGCATTTATCTTGCCATTCTAGCCATGGTGAATAGCTATTGAAAGACAAAAGTATTATTTATTTTATTTGTTAAATTTATTTGTTGCCCATCTCACCATGGGGCTACTCTAGGCAGCTTAAAACAGTAAAAAAAAGGATGAACTGAAAAGAGTGTAAACCAGGGGTCTTCAAACTTGGCCCTATTATGACTTGTGGACTTCAACTCCCAGAATTCCTCAGCCAGAGTGCCTGACTGAGGAATTCTGGGAGTTGAAGTCCACAAGTCATAAAAGGGCCAAGTTTGAAGACCCCTGGTGTAAACAGAACAGAAGTAAGATGATAACCAAAAAGTAGATACAGAAAAGTTTTTCTTCCTTATATTAGAGCTATGTATCACTGTACAATTGAGCTATGTATCACTGAGATAGGCTTTCAGAGTAGATGGTTTTCAAAGGATAAAGTTATCAGAAACTAATAGCTGTATCATATAAAGAAAATTTGTATAAAATGTTTTACAGATGGCACATGACACCAGTGAGACTAGCGAAAATGTTTAAAAATACTTCAAATGTTTGTTGGAAATGCAGCCAAAGACCAGGTACCTATTATCATCTCTGGTGGACATGTTCTAAAGCTAAAAGGTTCTGGCTTAAGATACATTTATGGTTGGAGAAGATGGTTAAAAAACAAATAGAATTTAAACCAGAATTGTTTCTGTTAGTAATGATAGTTCCCAATTATGATAAAGAGACTGGGTATTTAATATTACATGTATTAACAGCAGCGAGAATTATGTATGCCCAATACTGGAAAAATGAGAGTTTACCAACTGAAGAAATGCTTATCAAGAAAATAGTAGACTGCAGAAATGGATAGATTAACTTTAGAGATTAAAGAAAAAGAGCATTTAGTTTACTATAGAACCTGGAATAAATTTTATCAATGGCTAGACAAACGAATTCGAGAGAAAGGAATGTGATACTTATTTTTTGACCTTATTTTACTAAGAAAAATATTATAGATTGAAAATTTAACATCGTTTACCATAATTTGCTATATCTATTATTGTTATCAATCATTATTCTTACTACTTCTATTGATGTATATCAACCCAGACAATATGCTATTTGCTAAATATTGAATGTAATTGGGGGAAACCCCAACCCCTCCCCCAACTTTCTCGCTATCCCAACCCCACATCCTATCCCTTCATTTTCTTCCTCACCCTTATAAAAACCAATAAAATTTACATAAAAAAGAAAAGAAACTAATAATTATAACAACTTGATGTTTGCACTCTGAGTATGGTAATAACAGTTGCTGGGAATAGAAGGGTTGTCTAATTAGGGCTTCAGTTGTGTGATCTTCTTTTGTGATGAGCATGAAAGGCTAATTCTTAAGGTAGAAATAGTTTTATTAGCATTTCTCTTGTCTGGCATTCTGAATTGTGTTCTCCATGGTTAAGATAAGATGCTGACAAGTGCAGGAAACCAGGAGTCCAGGCAGTTCAAATGAATATCGAGGTTTATTTTATACTAAAGCTCTCTACAAGATTCCAAACTGCTAATGGTCAAAGAAAGTTGGCGATAGATAAAAGTCAACAGAATTCAAGGTGGGCTGGACTTAGATCTCTTGTTGGCACAAAGGCACTCAAGACTGATCATGCGTTTGACCCCTCAGGCTGAGCCTGGTCATCTCCTACAGATGTAATCAACTTAACATCAATTTTCAAAATTCATTTCTCATGAATTCTACTAATGTTTACTCATTTTCTCTGAAGAACTATAATGATGATGATGATGATGATGATGATGATGGAAGGGACCTTGGAGGTCATCTAGTCCAACTCCCTGCTCAGGCAGGAAACCCTATACCATTTCAGACAAATGGCTGTCCAATCTCTTCTTTAAAACTTCCAGTGTTGGAGCATTCACAGCTTCTGGAGGCAGGTTGTTCCACTGATTAATTGTTCTAACTGTCAGAAAATTTCTCCTTAGTTCAAGATTGCTTCTCTCTATGATTAGTTTCCATTCCTTGCTTCTTGTCCTGCCTGCAGGTGCTTTGGAGATTAGCTTGACTCCCTCTTCTTTGTGGCAACCCCTGAGATAGTGGAACACTGCTATCAGGTCACCTCTCCTCCTTCTCTTCATTAAACTAGACATACACAATTCCAGCAACCATTCTTTATATGTTTTAGTCTCCAGTCCCCTGATCATCTTTCTTGCTCTTCTCTGTACTCTTTTTAGTCTCAACATCTTTTTTACATCATGGTGACCAAAACTGGATGTAGTATTCCAAGTGTGGCCTTATCAAGGCATTGTAAAGTGGTATTAGCACTTCACGTGATCTTTATTTTATTCCTCTGTTAATGCAGCCTAGCACTATTTTGGCTTTTTTGGCAGCTGCAGCACACTGCTGGCTCATATTTAAGTCTTTTACACTAGGACTCTGAGATCCCTCTCACAGTTACTACTATTGAGCAAGGTACCACCTATACCATACGGTGCATTTGTTTTTTCTTGCCTAAATGTAGAACCTTACTTTTTTCACTATTGAATTTCATTTTGTTGGATAGTGCCCAATGTTCAAGTCTGTCAAGATCCTTCTGTATGTTAAACCTATCTTCTGGAGTGTTGGCTATTCCTGTCAGCTTGGTGTTGTCTGCAAATTTGATGAGTTTCCCCATCTATCCCCTCATCCAAATCATTTTTGAAGATGTTGAAGAGCACTGGGCCCAGAACAGAGCCCTGGGGCACCCCACTACACACTTCCCTCCATGTAGATGCAGTTCCATTGAGGACCACACGCTGAATACGGCTGGTCAGCCAGCTACGAATCCATCTGGTGTTGATGCTATCTAACCCACATTTTTCTATCTTATCAAGTAGTAAGTTGTGGTTTACTTTATCAAATGCCTTACTGAAGTCCAAGTAAATTATATCCACAGCCTTCCTCTGGTCCACTAACTATTGTAAACAACATTTTTATCTTTCTGAAAATAATATTTGCTTTCAAAAAGCATGCATACCATTTTTCATCATTAGATTTCATGGTAGAAACTACAATACTAACCATATAAAATATTACTGTTGAAGCATTTACTATTAAATTTGTTGTTCCAGTTACATACATAGAGCATTGTATTATTTAAGCTCTTATTTGAAACTGACCTTTGAGAAAAAGATTGGTAATTTAAAAAAGATAAACACTCAGGATTAAAATAAGACAAATATTCAATACTAATGTGTTGAAACTTGTTCAGTTTCAACATAAATCCATTGCCAAAGTTGTACCTGGATCTGGGATCTATAATTCTAAAAAGAAATAGACTTTTTATTATTTCAATCTGCATTCCTAAAAAAAATTAATAACCTAACATTTACTGATGATTCTTCTTGAAACTGATGTTGTTTAACCTGGTATTGATTAACTTTAAAGAAATAATAAAAATTCAGTAAATAAACTTGACAATTAGTATAAAGTATCATTATGCTTGCTTTTACAGTCATCCAGTGGTTCATTGCATTTCTAAAATTGTAGCCTAAATTTAAAAGAAAAAAACTTCATATTACCATCTGTTATACTAACATTTTGATTCCACATTCATATTCCTAAAACTGTATGAAATGTAAATATTCTAGCTAATAAGTCAGAGGGATTCCAAAGATGTGAATTTCTAAGGTGAGAAAAAAACTTGATAACCGTAAAATCTTTGAAAGGCTTGTCTGTCCTAAAGTCTGCATCCATACTTTATTACATTATAAACTATTTAAACAGGTGTGAAATGCCGACACTTTTTTTTGGTGAATATTTGTACTCTTCTCTTTGAACAATTTCATCTTGCTCGGCTCAGGATAGAAAAATGCCCCAATCTCACATAAATCAAAAGTTTCTTGTTATGCACTGCATACCATCATAACATCCTTTGCCAGTGTTTGCATATCAGAAGTGGGAGCTTGAAAGTAGTGGAAAAATGGTTTTTGAATGGATAGTAACCCTCAACCCCAACTTCTCCTCTTTGGACTTAAGCACAAGGTCTGTGGTGTGAGGGAATATAAAGCAGCATTTTTCTAGCTGTATTTTGAAAACAAAGAGTTCTCTGTTACCCCAGCCCAACCTTCTGCGGTGCCTACCTCATGAGGATGGAATGGCTAGTTAAATTCAGGTTCAAAGCTCCTGGCCTCCAAGTACTTTTAATTCAGCACTACTTTTGCTTCAGTGCATGTTTTTTTTTTCCTACTCTATTCAAGTCCTCCTGTTTTTCAGGGGATGAAGCAGTAAGTTTTTATAATTAGATTAAAACAATCAAATGAAACCTTGGATATTTTTTTAAAAAATGTCATTTAATACTTTCTTGCAAAAATGTTGCCTTTTCTAAACATTCATACAAACATATAAATATATTTACACCTTGTTGATCGCTTAGCTGCATTTTAGGCGTTCCGTTGCAAAAAAAAGTTGTTGTTTTTTTTTTCATTGTTATTATGCAGGAATAGAAGTTGATTTTCATTATGTATTGATAGTTTGATTTCGGAATTCCAAATTGAAATCCATTTATTTTACAGTTTTATATATGTAGAATGGTAAACTTGAAAATCGGTCCCAATGTTATTATTATTTCAAAGGTACAGTTTTATAGGTGTGAAACATGTCTTCTGATAATAGTACAACTTTACAAAAGGTTATAAAAAATTGATTTTAGAAAATTCAATTTACATGTCACACAAAAATGTTCAAATGAAAGCAACAGCTTTGTTTATAGAATTTGCTATTTACATTAAAGAGACCTATTTTACCTCCCCTAGTGTTTTGTTTCCTCTTTTTATGCTTATTGTTTTTGGATCTGTCATGCTCTCTAGAAGGATACTGAAAATAAGTTGTGACCAATATTTATTAGATCTTTAAAAGCATTTTATTTTGCTAATTTAAGTGGATTAATACTTGCTTTCAAAGGAATTCATATAATATAATTACAACTATATATATGGATTTTATATTACACTTTCATTACGATTTCTTTGTTATTTTTATGAAGTCCCTTCCTGTTTAAAATAAACTTGGAACATGCACTCCATTTCCAAACTCCCACTTCCCACAAAAGGCTAATGTTGATGAGTCCAGAAAGAGATAACCTATCTCAGATCTTGACAAGATCATTTTTTACATTGATTGCAAATATATCTAGAGAGGCCAAGGTAGAGATCAGGTTTCCAGTTTGTTATATTAGCTTATACAGTGGCAAGTGGATTGATGAATCTTTTTCTCATTTTAAGGGTGATAGCTAAGAAGGTCATTGTCTGTCATATAATATATTAGAGATACCAGCAGTTAATTTGTTCATTTTCTTTATATGGTAAGATAGTAGCTTTTTTCTTGTTAATAATACAAATATATTTAGAAAGATATTTTACATACTGACTTGCTTACAGTGAGTATAGATTAGAAACAAATAATCACAATATATTAACTTTGAGGTTTCTTAATGAAACTAGATTGCAATATTTATTTCCTTCCAATGGAAGTGTAAATTGAGATGCTGTTAACATTTCATATAAAAGAGAAAATCTCTGCAAAGTGAATTAAATTGGAAAAAAAATAGTTTTTATAATGCTGTGAGCTTTGTTTCACCATAATGCATAGGTCTGATGAATGCATTCAAAAGTTCTATAGATATCAATATCAAATAGTTTGAATTACAAAATTGGGAAGTTTACTTATGGTTATAACTGCAGTTGCATTTGAAGTGTTGCTTTTTCATTAAATATACATTTGTTCACCTCAGAAGCTATCAAATGATGGAGTAAAGATCCATAATATAGACATGAGGCAGATATTTTGCATACTGGGTAAATAAGTAAGGTCTTTTACTTTATATAAGTTAAGATATAAAAATATAAGCAGAACTTTGGACATTGATTCTGGACTGGAAAGGCTAATGTCATAATTGCCATGAAATGAGAAAAACAGAACATATTTTAGGTTATTTCACAGACTATATAAATAATACAAAGCAAATTCATCTGATAATAGAAATTCTGCTTCCTACTTTTCAAGATTCTTGATTTAATTTGAACATGTTAAAAGGACAAGGGCATCAGAGATGCCCACTAACTTGTACTGAAGAGAAAATCTTTATCTATAATGATATTATATAGGTATATAGTTGTGATAATGTTTTACATTATTTTATTCCATAAAGGTCTTTTTAATAGTGAAAAGCACCCATTGTTGCAATGGTGTTGATGATCTATAATCCTCATTTTATCACCTTAATACTAAATATTTCACCTGTTTATATTTGAGCAAATCTGAAAACATTTTGTTGCTTTTCCCACCCTAGATTACAAGCATATTTTTTGTCCCTGACCCTGGCCTCCTAGTTATCTGGCAACACAAAAGATGTAGGCTTCACTTCTTCAATATCTCGGAGTCTCAAAATATGGAGGTGAGGTTGTAAAAGTGCCATAAAAACATTATTATTTATTATTTGAGGAATTTCTTGGCTAACGTAGTCAAATTCCTAGACTGACTTTACAGATATATTGGAAAGAATTAAAAAAAACATGTTGAAAGCTGCAGGAATTAAAAGAGTAGCGTAAAAATACTTTCAGAGGGAGAATATGTTAGATTTAAGACATCTGGGAAATACTTTGCCAAATGTTATCCAAGTACAGTACCTAATGAACTTCTCTAGGGAAAGCATTCCATAATTAAGTCACCAGTCTTGAAACTTCCTTTTCCTTAGCAGATATACATCCAGCTCAGACGAAAAGATATTTAGAAAAGATTGTATCATAAAAATTGTAGCATCCAAGTTAATATGGAGAACATTTCCTTTTTCAATTTGTAGCTCCAGCCTGAAAGGATATTTAAGGTCAAAATGATCAAATTTGAAAATAGCCTATGAATCTGTGCAGTAATAAAATATGTCTTTTTTTCTCTAATGTTGCTATAATACAACTTCCTATGGCAATTTAGCAGTTTCATAGTCATGTGCAAGTTGGTATGAGCTAACCAAGCAAGCAATAATTAATACAGCAATCTAAAATAGAGGTTGGCAGAACATGGATGACTAACCAATTCTATAGATCAGTAAAATCCAGCAGAATCATATATAATCATTCCCTGTACCTGGATGGATATCTGCATTTGTGCAGTGTTCCTGTTCTTTTAGATCAGTGGCTCTCAACCTTTTCTATACCCCGCACCCCTAGAATGCTTCTGATATATTCTCGCACCGCTTACAAAAGTTCAAAATAATGAATTATGCATATACACTATAATTTTGAAACTTTCTAAACCCAAGTTTTGGCACCCCCTGGAATATCATCTCACACTCCCAGGGGTGTGAACACACCCGGTTGGGAACCCCTGTTTTAGACCTTGCGTAAAAGATTGTGTAACCACAATTTCATGCCCTAAGCAGTATCAATCGTATTTCCCATGAATTGAACTTTGTCTTAGTACTGTCACTTCTGTACAGATTTCATAAGTAGAGATTCCACATCTGGATCTGCAATGTTTGAGGAATACTCTGACCCTTTTGAACCTTGAGAGTGAATGCTTGAATGATATTAGTCAGCATGTGCCATTCACTTCAGGATTCTTGATAGGCTTCTAATTAACTTGGTTGAAATATTTAACCACATATTTAACTTCTCCATTGTCTTTGGAATCTCTAAAATAATTGAAATCTTCCCTCACGTTGCTGGATATTACCTTTTTATCCAGAGAAAAAGCTAACCACATCCTAACCTTATAGGCAGTTTCTGAGAATAAATCTGTCTGTCTGTATATCTTTCTGTGTCTGTCTATCTTATCTAACTATCATCTTCAAAACTGCCTCAATCCTAATGGAATCAAAAAAGGCAAGCTCAAAGGACAAAAACAAAAGGAAGCGATCAGAATAAATGGCTAAAACAAGATCATTAAAAGCCAGTAGGAAACATTACAGACACCCTGAAAGCTTAATTAATCTATTCCAAGGATCAAATGCACACTGGAACAACACTGTTTCAGCTTTGCATTAATTGCATTCATTGTTAATTGTATTAATAAATAAGTGAGTATAATCCCTAAGTATGCTATAAAACAGAGTTGGTGTTATTTGTTCATTGGGAAGATAACAACCTGTTGATGAAAAGTATTGTTGGCATTTTAGATAGTAGTCTAGAATTTTACCTTTCTTCTTGTCAGACTCACATTAAACCAATGAACTAATTGAACAAACACAAGTATCTGGAGACAATTTGAAAATTTCCATTTGGACTTTGTCATAACTGACGCACTTTTGCATTTCAAAGCAAGGACCATCAGGAAATACAGATGTGATATTCATATGCATTTTAACCATGGTTTATTCTGGATTTTCTATGAGTATTTTTCATTTAAACAGCCTTCTTTGTTCAATTGTCAAACTTTTTTTTTAATTTACCATCAGCACACATAACAGAAAATGTAGATCTTTTGGATTAGTCAAATGTTCTGCATTAAGTTACATGGTTCCTCTTCTTTGAATATAAGTGTGCATGTTGTATTTTAATAGTGAACTTGAATTAATTTCCCATTTGTTTGTCTAATGTGAAGTACATATATAATTATTTGTGAACTCAGTTCACAAATGTTCCACAAGGTTTGACATCATTTAGGCAATTTTGGGCATTTGTCCAGCAATATATCACAAATAAAGAGGACACTACTTGACCTTAGAGGTATGAATTAGGCAATTAATTTTTTGAAGAAAGATAAAAAATTAAAAATGTAAGAATACCTTGCAGGCTTAGATTCAATCGTCCTTAAGAGACACAGTTATTAAACTCCTTCCCTTCTTTTGTATCTAGTATATCTCATATATCCTTTTACAAGGAAACAACTACTTTATCATAACAAGCATATCATTTTATTGGATTAGCTGACTAACAAAAATAGATCAATAACTAGTTTTAACTGAAGTTTTATTCTTAACTTTGTTCTTCTATTAAAGATTTTGTAAGTAGCACTCATGATTTTCTATTCTTTATATTACTTCATGATAACGATTTATTAATGGCCGATTTACATCTATGCTATGTACAGAAGTGCAATCAGAAATACAGATATGCCTCAAATTTCAGTTTATGAAAAATGCAAACTCCCGTACTTCCCATACTTCTTCAGTGTTTGTAACTGCTTTTTTGTGAAAGTCCTAGCTGTGTGTACATTTTGGTTTTTTTAAAAAAAATATAACATAAAATTGCATCTGATATAATTTATTTTTTTTCCATTTTGAAAATCGATCGACTTTCACTAATTTGGTACTGAACTTGCTCCAACTCTGATTAAATGTATGCATGTATACCATGAATTTTATAACATATTTGAATCATTATTAACATTGTTTATAATGATGTTACCTAGATGTTTCAGGCAGATAATACCACAGGGTAAACCTAAGGACCAAATATTAACTTTTTAATGAAGAATTTGAGAACATTTCTGGCAGTGGAATGTAAAACATTAGTTAAAACATGCATGAGATTGAGATCTGAGATGTCTTTTCAGGTTCTTCTAGGAGAATGCTGTGTCTAAATGTCAAAATCAAAGTATATTGGTCAATTAATCACTGCCAGTGAGCCATAACATGTCAAAGCACTGTTTCATGTGACCTCATAATGTTTGTAAAAACCAGCAAGCAGACAGCTTGCTGATCCTGACCACCCTACTATTTGGTTTTCTTTGAAACGTTTAAGCTAAAAGTATTTGAATTATAGTAAACTTTTATTTTCAGTAATCCGTGATTTTCATTTGTATTAGATATTGACAAATGGTTTATAAAATATCTCATCAACAAATTGCTTTGAAACATTATTGCTAGATTTCACTAGCATCTGTTAAATCAGATACTAGGATTAGGTTATACAAATTTTAATGCCAGTATTTGCAACAAAACCAGAATTATTGCATTAATCTTGTTGGTAGAACAGAAGGTGCTAAATATTGACATATTAATGGAAGTATCCTTTTTCATTATGAACATTGATTAGGGGTGATTAGTTCATAAGGCAGAGAATATTATTCATGTGTAGTATGTATTTTTTTCCCCCATTTTGGCATATCCGCACCTCTTCCTCTCCCTCTTTTTCTCCCCTGCATAACAAAATTTACTAAGGTCATAAGATTATTTTGACATACTAGGAAATTTAAATGTTGCAACAAGCAAAGCATTGTGTTACTGGTGGTGGAAGGAGATGTAGGAAACAAAACTCTTCTTCTTTGCTGGACCGTTTAGGAAGTTTGGTCACTGGTACAAAGCCATGCAGCTGCACATAATATAAAGTAACTTTAACTGCATATTTGGTGAGTTTATAACTTCCCTAGGGTATTTTAACATTAAAATAGTTATTGTGAATGCAGCCCATCTGAACATAAACTTATTTGGAGAGAGATTATCATCTCAAATTCTTTTTGTATTTTTTTTTATATTGCTCTAAGGCATGCATATATTTTTATTTGTATCAATTGTATTTTCATTTCTTGGCATAAACAGGTCCATTTAGACCTATGGCTTAAACAGGGAAAACTATTCCCAGTGATGCATGCTGAACACATTCTTTTTAATCACAGTCAGAAATAAATTATAATAATAGAATATATATGGATCAATATACTGCATGAATTATAAATTATTTTAATAGTGAATAGAAAGCATATTATGCTTGAAATGAAACTAAGAGATATAAAGGTGGTCTGGCATGCAGTGTTTCAATTTTTTCTTAAAATAAATATTATGTCTTTTCTGTGGATGAAACAAAAGACTAGAGTCTGGCGTTGGTGTCCACAATCTCCTGCTGTTTCCATCCAAATATTTTTTTAAAAAACAACAACCAAAGAATACTGCACCTTTATAATGCAACCATTGATCCTTATGGACATGAATGTGATATAATAATTCACATACAAAAGCAGTGTGATGCTGCTTTTGTGAGACTAATCGGTCTGACCACTCTTGTGGATGCTACTGGCGATTGTTTCTACTTCTTATTTATTGAAATTTTGCGAGGAACTAACTACAATAAATTTGCAGGAAGTAACAACCTAAACAGGCAGGCTAAGGTAAGTGCTGTATGAGATCACACGGACATAATCTATCAGTAATAATAATAGCAATATGCTAGCAATAATAATCCCATATGCTAGACAATTTGTATAATAGTTTATGTCCTTAGGAGTTTCCCTACCACTCACATTTTTTTCAGTCCAAATAGTATATTTAAAGATTCTTTTACAGTCTTTCCTCTTGCAGAAATGGATTAACTAGCATTTTGTGTTTAATATTTTAGTTCGGGTTTAGATTTATATATATTAATGCAACTGCCAGGAAATCTTTCTTTTTCCCACATAAATTTACAGTTTAATTCAGGTATTGCTTACTTATAGGAGCTACATCAGATTTAAAAAAAGATATAATTTGTGTTTTAGAGCTTATTTTAAAAGCGTCTTAGGCAATTTTTATAAAGCTTTTGGAGCAGGTCTGGCTGTTCTAAAATTATGTGTGTAGAACTCTGTGGGTTTTTTGGTATCAAATCCTTATTATCATGCACTTTGTTAATAAGGAAACTTGGATAGAATGGCCCACAATACTTCTATAGAACCCAACTTTCCTATTACTGAATTTTGTGTATGTACATGTATACACACACATACGTGCATGCACACACACAAACACAGACACAGAAACACACTAGAGACACACACATAAAAATTTACTATTTTTCAGCTTCTCAAGTGCATAGTACAAAATGTTGTCAACTGTAGCACAAATTTCTGGTGTACCTCATTTTTAAGTTTATTTTAAGAGTTTCATTATAAAATTTTCAGCAAGTAGCAGCCCTTGGCAAACTTTGTCTGGAGTCAGAAGCTAAGCAGAGTTGTGCCTGGTCAGCACTTGGATGGAGTCCAATACTAAATCAAGACTATAGGCCAGGGGTAGACATCTTAGCTCTTTTATGACTCTTGGACTTCAACTCCCAGAATTCCTGAGCCAGCCACGAGTCATAAAATCCACAAGTCATAAAAGAGCCAAGGTTGCCTACCCCTGCTATAGGCTAACTGAGAAATCAAAAAACCATTAGAAAAGAAGGTAGATATACAACTTCAGCCCTGCTGCTGAAAAATACCACATGGATGTGCCTATGATTTCATCAGGCATCAAGCTCAACTTGAAGGACCCTTTTTTAAATTGTACTATAAAATTTAAAGGTATGGAATTTGGGCAAAAAAAAAGAATCTCTTATGCATTATTGCGCAAAATCTTTTAAACATAAAAGAATGTCCTTAGATTGCAAAAGAAAGAAGAAGACTATATGGAACTGCATGCATTTCAGATGCTATTTGGACCGAAATAAATGTAAGGGGTATCAGACCTATATATTATTGCCTGCTTATTCATGACATTTTTATATTGTTTGTGCTGTTTGCTGTTTACAAACAGCAGTGTTAACAGACTAACATTTCTTTCAGTTGAATTGGATCAAGTCAAATTTTAAGAATCATCATTTATTCATTTTTTTTTCACTGCAGCATTGTTCTGTTGTGCTAATGTTGACTTGTGAGGGATTTGACCTTATGGTATTAACAAAGTGAGTGGAATCAACGTATAATGATGATGATGATGATGTTGATGTTGGAAGGGACCATGGAGGTCATGTAGTTCAACCCCCTACCTTATACCATGTTAGACAAAAGGTTGTCCAGTCTCTTCTTAAGAACTTCTAGTGTTGGAGCATTCACAACTTCTGGAGGCAGGTTGTTCCACTGATTAATTGTTCTAACTGTCAGGAAATTCCTCCTTAGTTCTAGATTGGTTCTCTCTCTGCTGAGTTTCCATCCATTGCTTCTTGTCCTGCCTTCAGGTGCTTTGGAGAATAGTTGGACCCCCTCTTCTTTGTGGCAGCCCCTGAGATATTGAAACACTGCTATCATGTCACCCCTCATCCTTCTCTTCATTAAACTAGACATTCCAGCAACCGTTCCTTATGTGTTTTAGCCTCCAGTCCCCTAATCATCTTTGTTGCTCTTCTCTGTACTCTTTCTAGAGTCTCAACATCTTTTTTACATCATGGTGACCAAAACTGGATGCAGTATTCCAAGTGTTGCCTTACCAAGGCACTGTAAAGTGGTATTAACACTTCACGTGATCTTGATTCTATCCCTCTTTTAATGCAGCCTAGCACTGTGTTGGCTTTTTTGGCAGCTGCAGCACACTGCTGGCTCATATCTAAATGATTGTCCACTAGGACTCCGAGATCCCTCTCACAGTTGCTACTATTGAGCAAGGTACCACCTATACTATAATATGCATTTGGTTTTCTTGTCTAAATGTAGAACCTTACTTTTTTCACCATTGAATTTCACTTTGTTAGATAGCGCCCAATGTTCAAGTCTGTCTTCTGTATGTTAAGCCTATCTTCTGGAGTGTTGGCTATTCCTACCAGCTTGGTGTTGTCTGCAACTTTGATGAGTTTCCCATCTATCCTCTCATCCAAATCATTGATGAAGATGTTGAAGAGCACTGGGCCCAGAACAGAGTGGTGGGGCATCCCACTACACAGTTCCCTCCGTGTAGATGCAGTTCCTTTGAGGACCACACGCTGAGTACGGCCTGTCAGCCAGCTATGAATCCATATGGTGATGATGCTATCTAACCCACAGGTTTCTATCTTATCAAGTAATAGGTTGTGGTCTACTTCATCAAATGCCTTACTGAAGTGCAAGTAAATTATATCCACAGCGTTCCTCTAGTCTACTAATTTTGTCACCTGGTCAAAGAATACAGTAAGATTTGTCTGGCATGATCTGTTATTGACTGAATGTTTTTCATAGGGAAGGTTTAAGAGGCATCCCCTTCCACTGGCAGTGTTACCTAGGAGTTCGAGCTTAAATACAGCATCTTCAAAATATGCAATACAGCTAATAACACTGATGATATTATTGGTCTTCTTAACCTGCATCTGTATAGACATGACTTTTAGATGTTTGGTTCCTTTGACATGGAGTTGCTGAAAAGTTTCAGGTTCTCAACTTTGTTTTCTAAATTTTGATTCCACATGTATACAGAGTATATCAAAAGTCAGGCACTGTAGACCGTATATTATATAAATTACGAGGGTGAAGGTTCATTCTCCAAGCTTGTGGGTTGGTTTCCAAATGTTTCGTTACCAGGCTGGAGATAACATCTTCCGCTGGAGGTAACATCTAGCTTGGTAATGAAACGTTCGGAAACCAACCCACAAGCTCGAAGAACAAACCTTCACCCTCATCCTACACCCAAGCTACAGATAGTCACCACTACATAAATTATATTTAAATTTTTGAATCAGGTGCCATTTTTTTCTAAAAAACTTTCTTACTTGTTTGCAACATTACCATTGTACGTGGTTAAGTACAGTAACATTTTCTTTGAAAAAATATATTAATAAAATTAATCTTATTGAGTCTATGGCCTGATTTGTGGTAAACCATGTAGATGTACATCTTGAAAAAGGTGAGACACTCTGGAGTTTAATTTCAATATGAATTGTTATGTGGTTCCACCGTTTTTTAAAGTACAGTTTGCCTTATGTTTATGGAAACATGCCTTGCATAAAGTTATTCTACATTTGCAAATTCTAGTATTTCTTTATACTAGAACTATACTAGACTCACTCCCCCTCCCCATTCCAGCATATTTTGGTTGCTATATAATACATTAGGCATAATAACCTTGGAAGTCACACAATTTTTTAAAAAGTGCTGTCATAAGACTGTTCTTTTGTGGTCTCAATTTTGCATCAATCACAATTAAATAGTAAAGAGACAGGATAAATTATAGTAAACCATTTGACCTTTATTTTTCTGTTCAACAAAATCAGTCGAGGCTGAAAACCTCTCCATGGCTACAAGATTTTTCTATTATTTTTCTTTCTTTATATTTTAAGAATGAAATTTGATTGAAACCACACAGTAAATCCCTCAAAATTCTTTGCCACTTTGGTGTTTCCTTGAAATAGTATTGACTGTTTATAATTGGATGTTAGTGGATTGGCTTTCTGTGTAATATGCTACTCAAAATAATGTGGAGCTGGATCAACTTGGGTGTTCTGCCTTTAACATGGTGGTAGTTAGGCCTAATTCCCATAGCAGAGAGGGGGAATGAGGAGGAGCATCACAAAGAACAAAAGCTAGTAGACTGCCAGCTGAGTAAAGCTTCATGCAAACAGGTTTGAGTAACAGCACTATTTTCAGAGGGTGGGGGGAGAGAGACTAATGATACTTAAGTGAGGTTGGTCTTAGCATAAGCAGTTGCAAGTCTGTATCCAATAATGTATCATTTACTATGTCTGGAATAGATCCCATGGATAAATTAACTGAACTCTTACCCTGCTGTGCCGTTCTTCTGCTGTGTTCTCTCTGCTTGTTAGCCTCCTAGCCTCTAGTTTGACCCTGTTCCTCTCCTTAATTAATGCATCTCCAATTCCCTAATCTGACTTTTTTTACCAAAAAAAAATATCTCATGTTTCTTTGTTTCCATTCAACTTAAGGAAATAGCTGACGCGTTTTCAGCAGTTTACCCAGAGGCAAAATTAGCAGGTGCATCCAGGGTTATTGTAGAGCTGATCAACTGTGCTGAGAGCTTGGCCCAATTCCAGTTCTGATAAACAAAATAGCACTATAAATTTAATTGAAAAGTGATGGTAAAAGGATAATTCTCCAGTTATGAATTCTGAGTGTGTTTGAAAGTGAATTCTAAGCAGCAATTATGCTGGACTGGATTTGATTTGACATAATAAAGACTTCTCCATAATTAAGTGCTAGAGTGTGCTTGGGCATAACTCACAATCGTTGTTTCAGGGAGGGGTCTTCAAACGTGGCCCTTTTATGACTTGTGGGCTTCAACTCCCAGAATTCCTCAGCAGCGTGTCTGGTTTAAGGTACAGTCCTTACCCTATATAATAGCATAAAATGTGACTAATAGCAAAACAGTTATTAAACATAAAATACCTGCATGTATTGATTATTGGTCTGTATAGTCTGAATTGCCCTCATGTCCTATTGAGCTGCCTCATTGTGGAGAGTATGTGTGCCTGGGAGAGATAAATAAAGAACTTCAGGAGTGTATGCCAAGAGTACATCTTCCCAGTAGTCGTGCGAGGTATGAATGTCATCTCAGCAGCCAAGCTGACACAATCAGGCATCTTTATATAAAGATGCTGAAGATGGATAATCACCTTAGAGATGACAGCAAAGGCATTTCATGCTGCGCGGGAGAAGGCAAATGGTAAATCACTCCTGTATTTTACTAAGAAGACCATATAGACCATATATGTGATTGACAATTTAGTGCCAGATGAGGAACTCAAGTTGGATGACACTCAACATGGTTCTTAGAAAGAGCTATGGTTTTATGAGTTTTTATATGACCAAATTAAAGTGTTTAGTAAGTCTAGTTGCTGAAGTTACCGTGCAAGAAAAGAAAACCTGGAGCTGCAGAGACAGAATTACAGTAGGAACATGGAACTTAAGATGAACAGGGGAAAGCTCAACACATAGAATGGTGAAATGAATCAAGCGCATATTAGGCATCAGTGAACTGAAGTGTACTGAACTCAAACACTTTTCGGTTAGAAGATCATATTTATGGACCTTCAGGACACAAAATACAAAAAAATAAATGGTGTTTCTTTCATTGTCAGGAATGATTTAGCAAATGGAAGGACCCACAAATTCCCACACTGGAAAGAATGGTTGATGAAGTTAATAGAATTGACAGAAATAGCAAAATTGACTGCTTTGATTAAAGGAAAGATTTTGTCTAGCTTTGTTTCTACTTGGGAACTATTGAGGGAAGGGGAGGGGAGGAAGGAAGGAAGGAAAGGAAGGAAGCAAGCAAGCAAGGAAGATAGAGCTCAGGAAGGAACTTCAGAATTTCAGAAAACTGTTAGAAGAGAAAAGAACAATAACAATATATGTAAAAATAGTCAAGGAAAGTCTTCCAAAAGGAGGTTTCAATCTTGAATTGGTACACTACAGGATGCCAGTGTACAAATGATAACTGATTTGAAGATGATCAAACAAATGGAAACAAACTATTGAAATTCTGTACAGTAAAAATGACTATATCCACCATTTACAAGGACCAAGAGGGACGCGGTGGCTCAGTGGGTTAGGACGCTGAGTTTGATCAGAAGGTCGGCAGTTTGGCGGGTCGAACCCTGAGTGCTGCGTAACAGAGTGAGCGCCTGTTACTCGTCCCAGCTTCTGCCAACCTAGCAGTTCGAAAGCATGTAAAAATGCAAGTAGAAAAATAGGGACCACTATGGTGGGAAGGTAACAGCGTTCCGTGCGCCTTTGGTGTCTAGTCATGCTGGCCACATGACCACGGAGACGTCCTCGGACAAGCGCTGGCTCTTCGGCTTTGAAACGGAGATGAGCACCGGCCCCTAGAGTCGGAAACGACTAGCACGCATGTGCAGGGGAACCTTTACCTTTTACTAGTACTAGAAGATAGTTAGATCAGTACTCTGATCATTATCAAATCAGAAGGCTACAGGAACTGATAGAAATACTTTTAAATTACATTTGCATTTTTAAAAAAAAAAGAAATAGGCAATTCTAGCTGTAACTTTTGAAGTGCCAGATATGGGTAAGATCCTGCTTGACTTTCAATATGTAAATCAAACAGGATCTTATTGAAGCTGAATTGGAAAGCTAATAACAATATCAAATAATATTGTCTCTAGTTTCATAAGGATCCACTAAATATAAAGTATGTGAATGAGTTCCAAGACATTTTAGATTAACATAATTATTTATTTTTAGCATGGAACATTACACCTAGTAGCAATATGCGTGTAGGTGAGTGCATTCAAATATGTATTGTATATTTATCATCTTTATATCTGACTATTTTTAAAATCTGAATATTTTTAAAATAGCTTCAGATATGCGCCTCAGCATGGCAGGCATTAATTTTGATGTGATGCAACACACTCTTTTTCACCTTTACCAGTCTCACCAATTAGGAACTAATCTTGCATGTACACCTCACAAAGACAGGACAGGATGTCAGTGATATGTAGGTGTCTTACAATGTTCTTCATTAAGAGATCATTTACTTGAAGGATTCAGTAAATGTTGAATTACATAAAAGAACAATCTAAACAGTATAATAGATCTCTAACTTCAAACTTCCTCATTGTGAAAACTAAAACTTAGATTTTGTAACGCATTCTGATCTCCTTCCAGACACTCCCACCAATTACAATGGAAATGTTTTAAAAGCTCTTTGTTAAGAAATTATTGTGAAACTGGCACTCTGTCACAATATTTGATAGTATTTAATGTTTATAGAATGTTATTGAGCTTTAAGATCAACTGACTTTGCATAACAGTCTTGTGGTATATAGGGAGAAAAAAGGGGAAATCTTTCCTCTTGGTGTTAGCTTTTTCCTCTCAAGGTTAGATGAGAGGGAGCATTTTAAATTATAATTATTAAATAATTAGTCTTGAAAGACAAAATTTACAGTTGTACACATGTAGTGCATACATATTTTCCAGTCTGGGACAAATGGGAACTTCAGAGGGATTAGATAAATGATAACATTTCTTAAAGAATATATATTTTCCTGAGGATGTCTGGGGTGGAGAAGGTGATTGTTTACTCAGATTAGAATGAAAAATGCTCTGTGTCCTTTCTGCATGAAGAAAGAGTACAATAGATTCAGCTCTGAGAATAATTGACACTGTTTTTGGCTTGGATGAGGCATGAGTTTGGGAGAAAAGAAGGGAGCGATCTTCATCCTATGCACAGTCTTCATGTGTCTTGTTGATGAAGCTACCACCTCTGGGATCGGAGGAATAAGGCTCCAGTTTCAATAACTGAAGAAGGACAGCAGGAATAGGACACTTCCCTCTTATTTCCCATGTCAGCTTCCAGAGGCATAACATTGCCCATGATGAGAAATGGGATACTGGATTAAACAGAACTTTGATGTGATCTAGGAGGACTTCTCTCGTTTCCTTCCTTACCTATCTTGAATATAGTAGCATAAATCATGGACAAGTCATATTTTTTTCTATTTTACTTGTATAAACATGTCATAAAAGAGAGATAACTAAAAGTCATTTACTGAGAAGGAGGAGGTGACCATCTTAAGCTGTTCTTCAATTTTTGTTTTGCAAATTGTATATATTATTCCTACAAAGTGGAATTATTATTATTTTTTTTAAGTGTAGTAGCTTAAGGGACGAATCAGTGTCAGACTGAACAATGAGTACCTTAAATTTTGTCAGTTTGTTTCATATTCTGGAATTATTTAAGGGTATTCCTGTATTAGCTTTGTTTTTAAAATGCAGGTATGAAGGAAAACTAAGAAGCATAGCCAACCATTAAATTGATATGCTTTCTTAAACAAAAACTAGATTTTCAGGTAAGCATGGAAAGGAGGAGACGTTTAAATTGCTGCATACAATTTCATACATTGAAATAAAACCTTCCAATATTTTTAGAATGCTTCTCAGAAAAAAGTTGCCTTTGGCTTTGAGTGAAGAAGTCAGAATAGGTAGGGCATTAAATTTGATTTAATTTAAATGTAGTTTAATGAATAGAAAACAGCTAATAAAATGTTCTCTTCTGTCACTCTAAAATGGCAATGTACCCAAGGGCTTAAATAAATGCTGAGTTGCGTTTTGCCTTCTAGAGGGATTCTGAGTGCGACCCCCGATCTTTCCTGGATTGCCTTTGGCTTATGAGTCTCAGGTTGTGCATCTCTAAATTAGGGATATCTCAAAGTTCAAGTACAGAAAGTGCTTTGTAGGCCTGTATTAAAGACAGGAAATTAAACTTTCGTTCAGATAATTGCCTTTCTAAAATATGTGTGTGTGTATAAATTCTTCCTGAAATGGCATAGCAGTTTGCCTTGTTTTTTTATCAGGTGACTCTGCCAAATTGATCTCATATGTTAAATATTGAATTTTCAAAGGGAACTGAAAGTTAGTAAAGTTAGCAAAGGCTCAGAATGAACAAAGACTTGCAACAAAAATCAAGGATAATAAAAAAATGTTTCTTCCAACAAGAAAAAAGTCAAGGAAACTGTAGGCCCACTAAAGAGAGAAGATGGCAAAGAAATAACAGGCAACAGGAAGAAAGCAGAACTGCTTAACTCATACTTTGCATCAGTCTTCACAGAAAAAGTCCAACATACCAAAAAACCCACTGCAAAAGACATATTAGAAACAAAAATTAAAATAAGCAAGAAAATAGTAAGAAAACACCTATCCGACTTTGATGAGTATAAATCACCGGGACCCGACAGATTAATTCCCAGAGTTCTGAAGGAGCTGGCAGAGGGCTAATGCCTCCTTAAGTAACACCAGCTGCCTGCAATTAGTGCAGGTTCGCATCCCACCAGGCTCAAGGTTGACTCAGCCTTCCATCCTTCCGAGGTAGGTAAAATGAGGACCCAGATTGTTGGGGGCAATAAGCTGACTTTGTAATAATGCCCTGAGTCTTCGGAGAAGGGCGGGATATAAATGGAATTAAAATAAATAAATAAATAAATAAATAAATAAATAAATAAATAAATGTTATCTCAGAACCATTGCACCACATCTTTCATAAATCCTGGAGCACCAGGGAAGTACCTGAGGATTGGCAAAGGGCTGATATGGTTCCCATCTTCAAGAAAGGGAAAAAAACGAACCCGGGAAACTACAGACCAATCAGTTTAACATCAATACCTGGGAAAATCCTAGAAAAGATAATCAAAAACAGATCTTGTATGAACAACTAGAAGCAAACAAAGTCACAACTAGTAGCCAGCACAGGTTTGTTAAAAACAGATCATGCCAAACCAAGCTTATTTCATTCTTCAATAAAGTGACTAAATTAGTAGACCAGCGAAATGCTGTGGACGTAGTATACTTAGATTTCAGTAAGGCACTTGATAAAGTAGGCCACAACCTACTCCTTGGTAAGGTAGAAAAAGCTGGAATAGACAACATCACCACCAGATGGATCTGTAGCTGGGTGGCCAACCGTACTCAACGAGTAGTCCTCAATGGCACTACATCCACATGGAGAGAAGTAAGCAGTGGGGTACCACAAGGTTCAGTCTTAGGCCCAGTACTCTTCAATATCTTCAAATATGACTTGGATGAGGGAATTGAAGGGGAACTTATCAAATTTGCAGATGACACCAAACTGACAAGAGTGGCCAACACCCCAGAAGACAAACTCAGGATCCAAAAAGATCTTGGCAAACTTGAACAATGGGCCCTATCCAACAAAATGAGTTTCAGTGTGGAGAAAAGCAAACTTTTACATTTAGGCAGGAAAAATCAAAGTACAAGTACAGATTGGCCAAGACCTGGCTTAAAAACAGTAACCGTGAGAGGGACCTTGGAGTCCTAGTGGATGATCACTTGACTATGAGCCAGCAGTGTGCAGCAGCAATAAAAAAAGCTAATACAATCCTGGGTTGTATAAAGAGGCATAGAATCAAGATCATGCGAAGTATTAGTACCGCTTTATAAAAACCTTAGTAAGACCACACCTGGAATACTACAGCCAATTTTGGTCACCATATCACAAAAAAGATGTTGAGAGTTTGGAAAAAACTCAGAGAAGAGCAACTAAGAGGATGAGAGGCCTGGAGACTAAAACATACAAAGAATGGCTGCGGGACTTGGGTTTGGCTAGTCTAAAGAAAAGAAGAAATAGGGGAGATGATAGCAGTATTCCAGTATCTGGAACAGAGGGTCATGTTATTCACCAGAGCACCAGAGGGAAGGACGAGAAACAGTGGTTGGAAATTGATTTGAGAAGCAACCTGGAATTAAGGAGAAACGTCCTGACAGTGAGGACAAGCAACCAGTGGAACAGCTTGCCTCCAGAAATCGTGAGTGCTCCATCACTGGAGATTTTTAAGAAGAGACTAGACAATCACCTGTCTGAGATTATATAGGTTCTGTTTGAGCTGGAGGCTGGACTAAAAGCCCTCCAAGGTCCCTTCCAGCTCCTGTTCTGTTGTGTTCTATTCTAATATTCATCTTGGCTTAGCACATCAGAATGTCCATACATTCAGGTGGAATGGTCACTTTGTTCAATTCACATGGTAAAGCTGTTACTTAAAAGTGTTCATCTTACACAAGAAATGAAATAATACCTTTCCATGTGATTTTAAAAGAAACCATTGTAAAGTGGGAAGAAAGACAGAAGCCTTGGTTGTTTTATGAATATATAAGACTAACAATGCAATCAAAACTAAATAAAACAATAACAAGGCTAGATGATCTTACACTACATGAGAATGAATGCTCTGATGATTGCTTACAAAAATATATTCAAAGAAGTCATACTGAATAGGATGATCACTGCCACAATCAATTAGCCAACCCATTTATAACTGTGAATTATGGATGTTTTAGTCTCAATATATTATAAAGCACTACTCCTATCCCTAAAATGTTGTGCACCATATAAAAATGTAATGTAGCCAGCTATCCCGTGTACATACAATTTATATGATACACGTCAGAGAAGGAACTAATTTAGTACCGTAAGATTCCCATCATCTTCAAATATTTTTTAAGGTACATTATATGTTTAATCATATTAATACCATAAATTATCAACCATAATTTGGGGGTTTATATCACATAATTATTTTTGCTGTAAGCTTGAGATATAGCTATGTATTCTTCCTATCCACTTCTTAGTTTCAAAGATCAGTTTTATGGAGAGGTTTGTGAAATAAGCATGGCATGTTCTACAGTAGATATTTATTTTTTCATTTTTAAAGTGGATCAAGAGAATACTCAGAAGTTTAACATTTCACATAATTTATTAAAAAGTAGACAGTTTCTAAATTCCTTAAAATGAAATATTGGACAAAATATGCAACCTATTGGAAGATCTGAGATACTTTTGAAGGGATAATTGTATACAATCAGTTTAAAAGCTGGTAAATATTTAAGGGTCAGGGGTTAAATGTCAAAGCCAAAATACTTGGGCTATGGTCCATAAGGCATCAAGAAGGGTAATTAAATCCAGGGTATATTTCACCAAAGGGACATAAATTTGACAGCTAACAACCAATACTGGATTACCACCTTTTAAAGGTTAGGGATGGTTTCTGGCAATTATAGAGGTTTTATAGTTGTTAACAAAATAAGTACAAATATTGCCTTTTATAGGATACCGAGCATAACAATGCCAAGCATTGTTAAATTCTCCAGTACACTTTCTTCCTATATTACCAAAATAAATAAAATCACCTTCATCAATGCATGAGATTAAATTGTATTTAACTTAAAACAATGTTATGGAGAAAAATAAATCTTGGGTTACAACATTGTTGGAAAAACTGCCAGCACAGCTACACATCCACACATATAATTGTCTAAATTTGATAATTAAAAATAGTTAGTTTGTGATAGATTGTCATCAGCTGATATAAGTGGGAAAGAGTTTCCTAAGGTCATTGAAACCAGAGGCCTAGATTTCATCAGGTTTGTTATATTTTGTTTGCCTTAAGACAAGTTTGAATCATCAGGAATGAGTATTTTTGTGCAAATGAGTTAGATGAGATGAAGCATAGAGATAAATTGTTTCCATGGTTTTCAGATTTCCTGCTGGAAGAGAATATTCCCCTCGATTCAGCATGAAGGAAGTCTTATATGAGCTGTGTGAAAGAAAGAGATACTTAATCTGGACTTTAACTTGGATTTTTTTCCCATAGAGTTTTTTTAGAACTCAGTATGTACAGTCCTAATGTGTGGTACGCTTCATATAGTCTCCTAGGTCCTCCTGTTTCCTCCTTGTGAGGCCCAGAGTTTCCAATGTCTGTTGTAGATTTGGGTCTTCCTTTCAGAAAGGCAAAAACTGATCTGCAGATCCTATTCAGACCTGTGGGAAAGGGCAGAAAAGCAATAGCTATTAATACTGTTCTTTTCCCATTTAGTGTGAAAGGAACTCTCAACAGGAAGATTTGAGTAGCTGTACAACATAATTCCTTGCGTTTAACTCTTTGATTCCAATGCCATTGAAACTGCTTGAAGTGGTGGAAGAAAGGTTTTCTTAACTCTGCTGATACTTCATCCTTCAACTCTGCAAGGATTCCCAGAGGTGCTAATAATTAACATCATTATTTGAAGTACTGACATCGAAGTAATACAATAAAATAGATTAGAGGATATTATCAACAAGGGCCAGTAGTAAAAATATTTGAATTGATTGCAGTAAAATGAAACCATATTACTGGATGATCTTAAAATATACGAAAGTAGGGACTTTATTGTTACTGCATATATACGATTTTATGTTTTAAAATTCTGTCACAAAAAGCCTTTCCAGGTGCATTGAGACACTGATGTTTGAATTATGATTTCAGCTACATTCTTTTTTATTAATATAAATATTTTATTAACAATTGCATAAATATGCAAAATAAGGCCATTTTTTTTCTTTCTTCAGAACTGCAGTGGGGAGAAAGAAATTTCCCAGTTATCAATACCAGGCAGGATGTATCTATAATATGACTCACCGCAAAGTAGACAGCATCCTACTGATTTCAGTGTGATTTAACTGTAAATAATCATCACTTATGTCGCATTGTCATTAATATTATATATGATCAGCACAGCAATATCTTCTGTGTGCAGCAGCAGCAGCCAGAGTAACACTTTAAACCCAAAAGGCTTATAAATAATTGGCTTGACTAGCCCAAATAAATAAGAGAGCAAGGATGAATAATTATTTTCCATTTTCACTCCCAGCTACTCGTACTTTCAAAAACTCTCAAAATGTTATATTCTTGCAGTCTGCACAAGAATGTTCCCCATAATTGGAAGAAGTACCTTAATTAATATGCTACCAATAAAAGCAAAACAAACAGTTTATGCTGGATTATTTGTGTCTGATCCGTTCTCCCTGTTGCCATTAAATCTGAACATTATAACAGCTCAAACCACAATATATATAATTTGCATTATACCATACAATTTTACAGTTCAGAAAATTCCATTTTTAAAAAAGAAACTAGTATTTCATTGTTTTTAAAAAATTCTTTTTGCTGTAATAAAAATCTATTTCAGAAGAAATTTACATTTTTGAACATACAAAACAAACTATTTTATTGAATTTGGATGACAACCCTTTATCAAATTTTATTAAAGGTGGATCAATAACCAGCTAACCGACAAGTAACATGTAGGGACAGCTGGATATAATTAGAGATATTTCCCTGAATCTTTTTTCATTACTTTTTTAGAACTGGTTTTAGTTTCTACAGAAAATATTATTTGTAGGCCTGGTATTTTTCGGGCACAGGAGCAGGGTACAATGAATTTATTGATGTCTCATTTACACAGAAAAAAAAATAAAGCTTCACAGTTTTTTTAAAAATAGTATTAATTATTAAATCCTATATAATTTCTTGCAAATCCTTCCCCCACCTCTGAAAATAGTTACAAAGTGAGGAAACAAACTTATTCATGCCTGATAGGAAAAAAACTTCCATCTCATATGCAAAATCGCACTGTGTGAAATTGGCCTATTTATCTATTTAGGGAAAACGATGTGTTATCAGATTTCATTGAGTTCTTTTTAAAAAAATTAAATTAGTTGTGCAACCATTGGATTATATCTCTTCAGTAGAAAGCTTCATTGAGTGCACTGTGGCTCATTCCCAGTTAAATGGATAAGACATGTGAGAGGCATAATGTTCATAGTGGATATGGATGTTTGCAAAACAAATAAAATAGAGACAGAATGTATTATTAAAATTCTGTTGCCTGTCTTGTATTACTGTCTTCTTTCCTTGCTCTACACATGATTTGTGCTTTTTTTTTATTTTATATAAAAATATATACTCCATCTACTTAAAAGATTTGTTGATTCTACAAAACAATTGCATGCTAAAAACACACTCCCATAAGAAAGACAGTCTCCCATAAAAAAGACACAGTATCACTGAATAAACCACTCAATATTTTTTTTAAAAAAATAACCATTTGACCATTATGAACTCATTATGAACTGTCATTTTTTTAAAAAATAAAATCTTGAAACTAATACCTGCAACCAGTTACCAGAATATATACATGAGGTAACCACCAAGATTGTGATAGGAAACTTTTTATAATATATCAAAAGCATTATATACTGCTTTTCCTTTTTTTTCAGTTGCTATACCCATAAAATGAGAGTCTGCTCATTTTACTGCAAGCTTCAGAAATTACTAAGGTGCTTAGCAATTTTGTCATTTTAATACCAATAATTTATGCTGTTGTAAAGGTGTTAAGATAATGCTTGAAAGAATTACTCTTTCCAAATAATAGGACAGGATGTGTTCATAATATTTACTAGTAATCAAAATACCTTTCAGTTTTCTGACAGGATTTAAATTACTAACTTGTGTTAATTATAATGTCGCTATAAATCTGTTAATTTCAATACATTTTTAAAAAAACAATTTCTACATTGGGTAATGTTTATTCCCCTAAAATGTTCATTAAATGATGCCAAATGCTCAGTTTGAAAATTTTCAATCTGGAATAATTATGAATTACATGTGAAGTTAAAAAAAAACATTCAATGAAATATTAAGGAAACATGGAACAAATGAATGATAGCACTTTTCATTAATTAATAGAATACTAATTTTTATATTTTATTACAATACATAATGTTCTCACCTATTACTAGAATTTAGTTTTCCATTTATCCGCTTCCACCTAGTCAATAGGCCTAAAGTTTGTTTCATTCCTTCAAGTTGGGCTTTTTGTTAAGAAAACCATTTGCAAAAAAACAAACAAAAAAACGTGTATACCTAGGTTCATTTCTTTTTATAAAGGTGATCTGTCATGAACATAAGCATATGCCTCTCTTTATTTTCAGTAATTTACAGTTTAATTAGGATCCTTTCTGGTTCTTTGGGGAATAAAAAAAGGAAAAAAGACAGAAGAGGCTTTGTAATCTTGTGCTGCTCTCAGGATATAGATCTCACCTTGTAAAAAATTTTATGGCACTCTCCTCCTCCACTCGAGCCACAAAACAGTGAATCACTCCTCCTTGTCCCTAAGTACAACTGCAGCACACTCATGTTTTATCATGGCATTCCAAGATGAGCTTTCCATACCTAAGAAAGGGGGGGACATTTGACGCTACAATCACTATTCCTCTTCTCCAAGGAGTTAACTTCACCAGCAGTTATTGACCGTTAAACCCATCAGGAGACCCTAAGCCAATGATTAATATATGTAAGGGCTCAAGTCTCCTCTCTTCCTTTTCCAATTCATTCCTTCTCATGGCATAACATTTTGTATGCTCAGATGTAGTGTGACCTTAACAGAGGCCTTGTGGCGCCGACCATTTCCTGTCCTTTGTGCAAGCATCCAGAGAAGCTAGTGTAAAGAAGCTGACAGTGACTTCAGTCATCACTGCTAATAGTCTTCAGTGGTCAAAGATTTCCTTCCTGTGTCAGCTTAACACTTTGCTTGGGAAAATGTGACATTTCAAAGAAATAAGAACAAAATTATTGTTTGTGGAATTGGACGTATTACTGTACTTTTTATCGAATATTTCTAGATAATAAAAAATAACGCTAACCTAGCACATCTTAGATTTCACTTTACCAAACAGAAACTACCTGAGGATCCTCAAATACTCTGAAAATAAGCACACTGCCCTGCCAGCTGTCCCAAGTATCGCCTTCATAAAGACTGAACTTCTTTGTCTAAGACTCATCTGCAATGGATGAGTTTTTTGAGCTTTTGTTTAATAGTCATTGGGCAAAATGATTTCAAACCCTACATCCTCAACATTTATAACATCTCTGCCCTGCCCCAACCCCCGCACCTGTTCGACTCCGGCGGCGTCCCCAAGCGACCAACGGAGGCGCTGCGGACCAGCTGGGTAGCAGAGGCGGCGGCATCGTCGGCAGCGGCGACGGCGAGTACCACGCGGGGCCCTAGCCTGTCATCTCCCCACGGGCCCGAACACCGGCGGGGGCAGTGGCGATGGGGCGCCTCTAACCCGCCCCCGAGCCGCTGCAACTGCTGCAACCATCCAGAGTGGGGCCGGTGCCTCCACCCTCGGCTATGCGGACCCGATCGACCACCACCGAGGGGCCTTTGACAGCGGCGCTAAACTTCTCCAGGCCCTGGTCACCCAATCTCACCGAAAACCACTCGACGGCAGCACCACTAGATACGGCGGGGCGTCCACGGCCCGCACCCTGGGTGCCGACGCTATCTCCGTGCCGATCAACACCCCTAAAGACGCCAGGATGCAGCTGATCGTTGGAGATGACGGCGACTAGACCACCGAGGCCATCAACATCTGGCCTCCTCCAGCTCTGAACCCCCCCCTGCCCTCCCTCGCCCCACAGGACATGATGGGCCTGGGTGCAAGCCACGGTGGCAGAGTGGCCTGTCCTACACCTGCAGCCCCATAGAGGTGAGAGCTCTATGGGGTATGCTTCACCCAGAGTGGGTCCTGGACCACCCCCAGAAGCAGAATCACAACCCATCGTGAGAGGATGGGGAGTGGCCTGCTTCTGGGGTTCACCCAACCAAGTGGCAGTGGCTGGGTGACGGTCCAGATACCCACCTACCCGACTAGACCCTCCTTCTAATGCTCCACCCAGGGGACCGCCTTCCCAATGCTCCCCGATGCTCCCTATGCGTCTTCAATATTCTTGCATAGACCTACTCGCCCTCAGGAGTTCCCCCCTCTCCTGGGTTCGTCCTGCCTTCACTACATCAAACCTCGATGACGGGCCCGACCATTGGGCCTCTGAGAGATGGCCAGGCAGGGTCAGGGGCCTCCATCACAAGACCAACAAGAGGCCCCTGGTTAAGTTTCTTGTTAAGTTTTTTGTCGGGTTAGGGAGGGGGGCGGGAAAAGAGTATGGCTGCTCGGAGAAGGCAGGCCTTCCGGGTGCCATAACGCAGGCCAGGCTTACGACCATTCGCGATGGTGAGAAACGAGGACCAGTCGCCGACAATAACCGATGGCGTACTGACGAACATCCTATTCCCAGGATGGTGGGGAACGGCAGAAGGTGCACAAACAGAGGGCCGTATCATCACCGGGAGTGTCATCTCCGCTCTGTACAAGCGGTGAGACGCTCCGACCCTCTGTACTTCCCCAGAGGACCCGGGAGCGAAGGTGTGCAGCCTCCTATGCTAAGGCTGGTCTACCTGAATGCCAGGTCCGTAGCTAACAAGGCACACCTTGTTCGTGACCTAGTGGAGAGCGAGCACGCGGACCTGGCTTGCATCACGGAAACCTGGCTGGGCCAAGAGGGTGGTGTCCCTCTGGTTGACCTCTGCCCGCCAGGTTTCCGGGTGCTGCACCAGCCTCGGACCCATGGGAGGGGCGGGGGAGTGGCAGTTATCATCAGGGAATCCCTTAGCCCACGAGAGATCACCGTCCCTCAGATGGTCGGGTGTGAGTCTCTCCTACTGAGATACGGCCCGGGGGCGCAGTTGGGCCTGCTGCTGGCATACCTA
Organism: Vipera berus; assembly: GCF_964194415.1. NCBI lineage: Eukaryota > Metazoa > Chordata > Lepidosauria > Squamata > Viperidae > Vipera > Vipera berus. The sequence continues at coordinate 143,188,947 of NC_138204.1, forward strand.
CCACCTAATCGTGCAGCGGCAGCCCTGCCCGAGCTACTCGATGTCCTCTCAGGGTTGGTGGTTGAATTCCCAAGACTCATGGTCTTGGGCGACTTTAACCTACCGTCCCTGGGAGGATCGTCCGACCTGGCTCGGGAGTTCATGGCTTCCATGGCGGCCATGGACCTGTCGCAAATAATTTCTGGACCGACTCATGAGAGAGGCCACACCCCAGACTTAGTGTTCTTGTCTGGACGGTGGCGCGATGATATCGGTGGGGGTGCCACGACTGTTATGCCCCTGTCATGGACCGATCATCACCTCGTGCGGCTAGACTTCCCCTTTGCCACCCCCCGCCGTGGGTGCGCGGTGCCAACCAGATGGTACCGCCCCAGGCGCCTAATGGACCCTGATAGGTTCCAGGCAGCGCTTGGGGACGCACATGCACTCCCTGCTCACAGCTCGGCGGATGCCTTAGTGGAAGCCTGGGAGAAGGCAGCCACGGAGGCTCTGGACCGAGTTGCACCCATGCGGCCTCTGACCCGGCGCAGATCCCAACGAGCCCCATGGTTCACCACGGAGCTCCGGGAAATGAAGCGTCGGAGACGGGGCCTAGAGAGCCGTTGGAGATCCAGTCGATCCGAATCCGACCGATTGCGATTAAGAATCCTCACCAGGTCTTATCTCGCTGCGATAAGGGTGGCAAAATCCAACTACTTTTCCACCCTCATCGCGTCCGCAGATAATCGCCCGGCTGCCTTGTTCAGGGTGACTCGCTCCCTACTGAACCAAGAGGTGAGGGAGGAACCCTTGCAGGGTCGAGCCGAGGAATTCGGCCAATATCTGCTGGATAAAATTGCTCGGATCCGAACCGGCCTGGACTCCAACTGGGCTGAGTTGGAAGAACAAGGCATGGACAGTCTTGTCGACGTCACCTGGGAGGAATTTGATCCTGTGACTCCGAAGGAAGTGGACAGGATTATGAGGAGGTTGAGCTCCTCCACATGCTTACTGGACCCGTGCCCTTCCTGGCTGGCATATGCAGCTCGAGAGGGGACACGAGGCTGGTTCCTGGCGGTCATCTCCGCTTCTCTGAGTGAGGGTCACTTCCCCACCACCTTGAAGGAGGCGGTGGTGAGACCTCTCCTCAAGAAGCCCACCTTGGACCCATCCTCATTGAATAACTTTCGTCCAGTCTCCAATCTTCGCTTCCTTGCGAAGGTTGTTGAGAGCGTGGTGGCGCACCAACTCCCTCAGATCCTGGATGAAGCGGTTTATCTAGACCCGTACCAATCGGGCTTCAGGCCGGGCTACAGCACGGAGACGGCATTGGTCGCTCTGATAAATGATCTCTGGAGAGCCCGGGACAGGGGCCATTCCTCTGTCCTAGTCTTATTAGACCTCTCGGCGGCTTTCGATACCATCGACCATGGTATCTTGCTGCGACGCCTCAGGGGACTGGGAGTGGGAGGCACGGTTCTGCGTTGGTTCTCCTCCTTTCTCCAGGGTCGCTCGCAGTCGGTGTTGGCAGGGGGACAGAGGTCGACCCCGAGGCCTCTCGCTTGCGGAGTCCCTCAGGGGTCGGTCCTCTCGCCTCTCCTGTTCAACATCTACATGAAACCGCTGGGCGAGATCATTCGCAGCTTTGGAGTAGGGTACCATCAGTATGCTGATGACACCCAGCTTTTCATCTCAACTCCAAACAACATCAGTGATGCCCTCGACGTGATGTCCCGCTGCCTGAAAGCGGTCCGGGAATGGATGGGGAGGAACAGGCTTCAACTGAACCCGGACAAGACTGAATGGCTGTACATACCGGCAAGCCAGGATACTCAGAACATCCCATCCCTTAACATCGGGGACAAGTTACTACCCCCTGTTGATAGGGCCCGCAACCTGGGTGTCCTCCTTGACTCGCAGCTCTCCCTGGAAGATCACATAGGAGCTGTGACCAAGGGGGCCTTCTCCCGGGTTCGACTAGTTCGCCAATTACGGCCTTATCTGGACCTGGATGCCTTACGTACAGTCACCCATGCTCTTGTGACCTCTCGCCTAGACTACTGTAACGCTCTCTACTTGGGGCTGCCCTTGAGATCCACTCGGAAGCTTCAACTGGTGCAAAGTGCAGCGGCACGGACACTCTTGGGAGCCTCCCGATACTCCCATATCACACCTCTCCTCCGTGCGCTGCACTGGCTTCCAGTTGCCTTCCGTGTGAAGTTCAAGGTGCTAACAATGACATACAAAGCCCTACATGGCATGGGTCCGGACTACCTACGGGAGCACCTTCTGCCAATGTCAGCACCCCACCGTCCTGTGCGCTCCCACAGAGAAGGCCTCCTCAGGGTGCCACCGCTCAAGGAATGTCGGCTGGTGGCCCCCAGGGGGAGGGCATTCTCAGTGGGTGCGCCAGCCCTCTGGAACAGCTTGCCAACCGAAATCCGGATGGCCCCTGATCTCCGCACCTTCCGGCGCGAATTAAAAACTTACCTGTTCCAGCAGTCCGGCCTGGCCTGATAGCTCTAATTGGGGTCCCAGTTTGTATTTTGCTATTGTTTGTTTTTCACTATTGTTCATTCTGTATGCCTACCCTATTCTGTACACCGCCCCGAGTCCCTCGGGAGAAGGGCGGTTTATAAAAACAAATAAATAAATAAATAAATAAATAAAATAAATAAATAAATAAGTATGATGAAGTTCCTTTGTGCCCATTAAAGATAATACACATTTAAGAATAACTAATAATAATATGGTTACTAATAAAAGCTGCCTAGAATAACTACAAGAGTGAGATGGGTAGCATATAAATTTGAATGAATGAATATAGATACTAATGAAGCAGGATATACCACTGAGAATGAGGCAGGATGTACCACAGAATGAGGCAACCCCTTCAGACAGCCATTTCCAGAGTGAAAAGGGTATGTCAAAATAATGTGGAACAGAGATTGGTGTTCCATTTAACCCGACTGTGCACTCTAAGCTAACCTGATATCCTTAAAAGTGGTAGAATTGCCTTTGCCCTAGTCTTAAACTTTAATTGCCAATTTAATCTGTTTTCATAAATGGGAGGGGAACTATCATCTTTTAGCAATAAAATGTCTTGAACTAGTCTGGGGAAGTGTTGCAGAGGTGTGCACAAGAAAATGGCCATGAGTATTTCTGGGAAAGCATGAATCTTAAAAACTTTGGGGAAACTAAATAGGCAACTGTAGCATATTAAATAATTAATTAGAATATTAAATAATAATCAAAAAATAATCAAACAATTTAACAATTTGAAACATATTTTAATGCTTTTTCCCCCCTACGATTAGCACTTTGGAATAGAATCTTGGAAAAATATTGTTTATTCATAGAGCTAATAAGCAAAAATAATAAGTTTCCTTGCTAAGCAAGTCAGAGAGCTGATACTCGTTATAGAGGACATTGAAAACTAATTACTAGTTCCAGAATCTGAAAGAGACAATACAATTCCTAATAAACCAACTTTATAAGCTGCTGTCAGACTCTGTTTTTGAGCAGATGACATGGAACAAGTACACATTGCTTAAGTGACAAAGCCACATGGTCTTCTTTCGTTCAGGAATATTGTTTTCAGATTAGCACAGTTTCTGGTTAAAGCAGTTTGCTGCCTGAGCCTTGTAAATTGCAGCTGCTGCAATTTAAAAGGCAGTTACTCTTCACTATGAAGCATACAGCAGGAGAGACTTCTAGCCTCATAGAGAAAAGATCAGAAAACAAAAATATTGTGATTCCTTCTTAATTGCTGATGTAATAAAATAGTATTATTACGATACCTTGACCACTGTATTTGACCATTTTGTATTCAGTAACCCATGAGTTGCTGCTCCATTTACATGCTGAGCCTGTGCCCTTAACTTTGGACTTTATTTATTATGAAAATTGCTCACTCAGATCTAGTTAAAATCTAAAAATACAGTTATAAGATTTAAAAGGAATAGCAATAGAGATTAAAGAAATCAAAACCTGAATGAAATGTTCCTTCAATAAATGTTCATAGAAACATACAAAAAACGATGGAAAGTAATCCATAGTAATCCACAAATCCCAACAGTTACAGGTTTTTTGATAATTCTGCTGAGAACGAACGGTATCTAGGCCTGAAAATAACATTGTTGTCATCCGCTTTTCCCTTCAACTGTACTTTACTTTCCTCTTACGTATATGGATTACAAGGACATTTTAGTACTTTTTGTTATATTTCTAAATTTAGATATTATCTATTGATTCTGTTTATCTCACAGCTAAAGATAGGAGGGATTAAAGGTAACATGGTTAGAATGCCCAAACAGATAGGATATTATGCTTAGTTCAAAGGGAAATTGAGATCTGATAGTTTCTTAAACAAAGAAAAAAACTGTCAACAAGAAAATACATTGATGAACTGCTTATTACAGGCATCATTACATTTCCTAGAGTAGACCTTTAAATATCAAGAGGTTAATTATGATACTAGATTAATTTATAGTAATCGACAAAAAAATAATAAATTAGATAAAACAGAAATAAGAGTACTGAACCAATTATAATTTGTTAACAAAAAAAAAATAAAAGGTCACTTATAATTTTTAAAGAAATATTGTAATACTAAGAAATGTATGCTGGTAATGTTTTAAGAAGAATGACCTGAACCCATGTGTGAATTTGAATATAGTCCATAACCAGAAAGAAACAAGGGAAAATATACAGGTGCAAAAGTAATGGAGAAATGCAAACTGGTTATTGAGTTTAAAACTTCTAAGCTAATGGGATGACATGGGCATTCAGGAATCTTATATTTAATGAGGATTCAGTTGTATTCCTGTTTTGATCATAATAAAGTTCCTCCTAAATTTATACAGCTAGTAACAGGTGTACAACAGGCTCTATTTCAAATTATTCTCTTAGTCACTGTATCTCTGAAAAGAATGCAGAATGAATATCTCCACGTCTCCTACAGAATAACTTTTTATTAATCATAGAGACACAAACAACTGATTATTTTGAAAAAATAATTTCACTACTAATAGTATTGAGGCACAGCCTTTATATTTTAAATTGTAGCAGTAAACGCTATAGAGAGGTGGTTTATCAGAGCATTAAGCACTTTTTAAGAGATAAAGTGCTCTAGTCTAAAATTTAATAATTAAAATATTACTTAAATAAATAGGCAGCAATAAAATAGTCCAGAAAACAGTGAGTGACACTGGATTAAAATAAAATAAAATAAATGTAGCACCAGTTTACCAAATATACTACTGTAGTAATTAAGGATTAAAAAATTTAAATTGATAAATAGTGCAGTAAAGTTAAACAATAATAAAAGAGAAATAACTACCTTGACCATAAAACATTTTAAAGTGACACTAAGTAAAAGGTAAAGGTTCCCCCACACGTGCGTGCTAGTCGTTTCCGACTCTAGGGGCCGGTGCTCATCTCCGTTTCAAAGCCGAAGAGCCAGCGCTTGTCTGAGGACGTCTCCGTGGTCATGTGGCCGGCATGACTAGATGCCAAAGGCGCACGGAACGCTGTTACCTTCCTACCGTAGTGGTCCCTATTTTTCTACAACTGTCATAAATATGAGTCAGCTGTGTCTGAATTTTGATCACATGACTATGGGGATGCTGCAATGGTGGTAAGTGTGAAAAATGGTCATAGGACACTTTTGGTGATGCTGTTGTAACTCCAAACAGTCACTGAATGAACTGTTGTAACTTGAGGACTGTTTGTACTTGGAATTCACATTGTCGTTGTCCTAGATAATAGCAATGGCACTTAGACTTATACATCGCTTCACAGTGCTTTATAGCCCTGTCTAAGTGGTTTACAGAGTCAGCATATTGCCCTCAACAATCTGGGTCCTCATTTTACCGACCTTGGAAGGATGGAAGGCTGAGTCAATCTTGAGCCAGTCAGAATGAACTGCTGGTGGTTGGCAGAATTAGCCTGCAATACTAACCATTGCACCACTAATGATTAGAGAGAACTTTTTATTTTTGGATCAGATTAATTTTTTTTTTTCAGAACTGCCTGAAAGAGGAACACTTATTAACAAAATAAAAGGACAGGAGAGAGAGTTTTTACATGTAAAAATAAAACTGTAAAAGAAATCCATGGCAGAACTATTGTTATGGACTTTTTCAGCGGTCCATTATACTGGTAAATGAAACAAAGCTAATTCTGGCATAATCTTTGCTGATTGCATCCAGAAATGTCTGCCATATTGGCCTGCCTTCCATTAGAGTCTTTACAATTTCTATGGATAGTCCAGTAATTTCTTTGATCCTGTTGGTCCACCATTGTCTTTCCTTTCTTATACTTGCCAGATGTAATCATTTTCTAATCTATCATCAGTTTGTTAATTTATGCTTCCTGTGATTGTCTCAAGGAAACAGGTCAATGTTTATTTCTTCCATGACTGACTGGCCAATTCTTCTTGGAATTCAGCCTTCCAAACCATAATTCAAAGACATCTGTCTTCTTTTTCTCACTCTTTTCAGTGTCCAGCTTTTACAACTATAGGTTACTACTTGAAAAACCTCTTCCTTCTGACCTTTTGAAACAAATAATCTTAACCCTTCATGGACTTTGTAAGTTATCATCTTCTCCCTAAAATTAGTCTCAGCTTTACTTCGCTAGCACATGGTTCCTCTTTATTTTTGAACCCATGAAAACAAAACATCTTCCCTATTAGTTATAAGTTCTGTAAACATGCTGATTAATACTGAAGTTGTATTTTTAATATTCTATCTTACTTAAATTTTCACTTTCCATTTTTTTAGATTCATAGGAATTCTAATTTGTTTTGTACCATCAGCACAATAAACTCACCTGATCATAGATAAGAAACTATTTAAAGTTTAATCCAATTTGATTCCAGCTGTCCTCTTTAAATCCTATCCTTCTTATATAACAATCAGTTCTTCATTATAAAATTTCTCAAAAGAAAAAATCAGGAGATCTGGCACGCTCACTAGGCTTAATAGGTTCCATAGCATGATCAAAGCTTTGCTATGATCTGCCTCCTTTCCTTACCCCATTATTTATCTTATATTATGTAGCTATCATAATATCAAGTCCCCCCTGCCTTTCCTCAAACCTACCAATTCATTTGTCATTTATCTCTCCATTATTGTAAGATCTTAACCCAAACTACATAAGGAATTAATGTAGTTGTTTGGTAATTGGTACATTCATATCCTTGGTAATGGTTATATACACTAGTCTTCCAGTCTCTAATCACACAATCTTGTCCCATATTTGTTTACGTAGACGTGTTAGCACTTTAGCTGCTTTTTCTCATGCAGTTCAGTGAGCATCTCATCTATACTTCAGACTTTTTATTTCATAGCTATTCTACTGCCTCCCATATCTCAGTATTTAATGCAGTTGGTTCCTGAATTTGTCTTCTCTCTATTAATGTTTCTGTCACTCTGTAATTCCATTCATAAGGGGCTTCAGTATAAGCTTTCTGTTTTCCTTTGCATCCTATTTCTTCCATGGCTAATCTTGCGCAGTCCTCACTTAGCTATAAATTCTTGTGATTTCCTCTGATATCATTTTCCTTTTTTTAAATTTCTCTCTATTTGTTCATATTCTTACAAAAGTATCTTTCCTACTCCTTCCTTGTGCTGGTAATCTATGTTCAATCATTGTATATCGTGGTAAGAATTTGGTTCTTTGCCTCTGCGAAATTTTGGAAAGGAGCGGGTTTTCTAATTCATTTTCACAATGACTTAATTTTCTCCATGACTTCTCAAGTTTCTTTGTCACGTAAGTGAATATTTTGAATCTGTTTCTTATATACTCTTCCAGTATGTCCTCTAGATCAAATATTGCTGTTAAACTATCCTCTTTAATTTTTTAAGTAACCTATATATTTGAAAAGTAATTCATGGTCTGCTCCACAATCTGTACCTGAAATTGTCCTGACTCCCTGGAATTACACTTTTGTACCTCTTATTTTCCTTCATGCTGTCAATTTTATTCTGTTGTTTTCCATATAATGATTTTCAGATATAGATTCTGTGTTTATGTTGTTTGAAGCGGTGCTGGCAATAAGCAAACTATTGTCTTCATGCATCATTATTATCCAGCATTATTTTGTTTCAATTCAGTCTTTCTGTAACTTAGGTTTCTTTGTTTCTTGAATATTTGCATTCCAGTTCCTATGTCCTTTGTAGTTGCTGACTTAACAGCTTTAGCAATTTGCCATAAAAATATTTTCTAACCTTGCATTTCTAACAGACGCATCCATTTGAATAACTTTGACATTCACTCATTCTTATAGATATGGGGTTGTTATTTAGTTACAGCCAAGCACATGAAAAGACACCAATTTTCATAAAATACTTTTCTTTAGCAATTACAACTGCATTTCCAACAACTTCTATTTTAAGAATAAGTGAACTTAGCTGGATTGAAATAAACCTGATTTATGACTTTTTAACGACTGAACCAGTGTTCATGATCTGTCATGTTGACCAGAAATGAAAGAGCACAATAAATAAATGGGCTCGCTCAAGCAAAACATTAAAAATGCTGAAATATAGCTGCTTGGAGTTGGAGTTGAACTTGATAAGGGGAATATTTTTTCCTAAAAATTAGAATCCTTTTATTTCCTTTATAATTGAGTACAAGAACTTTTCTCATCTAGCTAGCAACTACTGAATCACTATTTTTGGGAATATATATTAGGATGACTCTGATTTCTTTCCCGGCTAATGTTGCTTAAGCTTTTTTTTTCTCCTGGAAGTGGCTTAACTTTACTATTAGGCTTGATTTGATTAACCTATTTTAGCTGCCAATGTACTCAGAATTGTGAATGTAATATGAAATGAGAAGAGATTATTTGCTTTTTTCATACTATGACATATTAATGCTAAGCTTGTAAGCCGCCCTGAGTCTTCGGAGAAGGGCGGGATATAAATGGAATTAAAAATAAAAAAAATAAAAATAATGACAATTAAAGTAATATAAATATATGTTGGACATGTTATGTACAGGTTGTTTGTATTTATAACCTAATGCTTTAGGGTACTGCTGAACACTTTGTCATTTATTGTGGTTTTCCATTTCTGGAGAATATGGCAGATCATGAACACTAGCTCAGTCTTTAAGGAGGCATAAAAATTCATGGGCCAATATTGTATGGCAGAGTTGAATTTATTCAAAAAAAGAACAGATGGAAAATGGGCATGTTTTGAAAACAAGCAGATAGACCAGAGAAAGAAAACCCAGGCCAATAAGAAACCATGAATAGGAAATAAAACTGACTGGAGATGAGGCAAAGGCCTTATCACGTTATATTAAGTAATAGTTCCACATGAGCTACATAGGATCTAGTTGGGCTGGGTGTATAGGGGGACCAAGGTTGTGTAGGCCAAGCAATAAAATCAGAATGAGATTGGCAGACTTAAACATCTGGCTCCATATACATTTCAGGTAACTTTTATGCACTGCTTAGTGTTTGCCACTGTCTATACAGAATGTCCCCTTCATGGATTACTGCCTTGTCGTGGCGAAGGGGCTTGCGTAATTCAATGAAGCTATGAGCTATGCCGTGCAGGGCCACCCAAGACGGAAAGGTCATAGCAGAGAGTTCTGACAAAACGTGATCCACTGGAGAAGGAAATGGCAAACCACTCCAGTATCTTTGCCATGAAAACCCTATGGACAGTACCAAAAGGCAAAACGATATGACGCTGGAAGATGAGCCCCTCAGGTCGGAAGGCGTCCAATATGCTACTGGGGAAGAGCAGAGGGCTAGTACTAGTAGCGCCAGAAAGAATGAAGCGACTGGGCCAAAGCCGAAAGGACGCTCAGCTGTGGATGTGTCTGGTGGTGAAAGGAAAGTCCAATGCTGTAAAGATTTTTTCTCCATAGGAACCTGGAATGTAAGATCCATGAATCAAGGAAAGCTGGACGTGGTCAAACAAGAGATGACAAGACTAAACATCGACATCTTAGGTATCAGCGAACTAAAATGGACAGGAATGGGTGAATTTAATTCAGATGACCATCAGGTATACTACTGCGGGCAAGAATCCCTCAGAAGAAATGGAGTGGCCTTCATAGTCAATAAAAAAATAGGAAAAGCAATACTGGGATACAATCCTCAAAATGACAGAATGATCTCAGTTCGAATCCAAGGCAAACCATTCAATATCACAGTAGTCCAAGTCTATGCCCCAACCACCAGTGCTGAAGAGGATGAAATTGACCGGTTCTATGAAGCCCTACAGCACCTTATAGAACTAACACCCAAAAATGATGTCCTTATCGTCATGGGGGATTGGAATGCTAAAGTAGGAAGCCAAAAGATAACTGGAATAACAGGCAAGTTTGGCCTTGGAGTACAAAATGAAGCAGGGCACAGGCTGATAGAATTTTGTCAAGAGAATACGATGGTCATAGCAAACACTCTTTTCCAACAACCCAAGAGACGGCTTTACACATGGACATCACCAGACGGTCAACACAGAAATCAGATTGACTATATGCTCTGCAGCCAAAGATGGAGAAGCTCTATACAGTCAGTAAAAACAAGACCAGGAGCTGACTGTGGCTCAGACCATGAGCTTCTTGTTGCAAAGTTTAGGCTTAAATTAAAGAAAGTAGGGAAAAGCGCTAGGCCAGTCAGGTATGAATTAAATCATATCCCTGTTCAATATACAGTAGAGGTGACAAATAGATTTAAGGAATTAGATCTGATAGACAGAGTGCCTGAAGAACTATGGACAGAGGTTCGCAACATTGTACAACAGGTAGCAACCAAAACCATCCCAAAGAAAAAGAAATGCAAGAAAGCAAAATGGCTGTCTGAGGAAGCTTTGCAAATAGCTGAGGAAAGGAGGGAAGCGAAAGGCAAGGGAGAAAAAGAAAGATATGCCCAATTAAATGCAGAATTCCAAAGAATAGCTAGAAGAGATAAGAATGCCTTCTTAAATGAACAATGCAAAGAAATAGAAGAAAACAATAGAATAGGGAGGACCAGAGATCTTTTCAAGAAAATTGGAGAGATGAAAGGAACGTTTAATGCAAAAATGGGCATGATAAAGGACCAAAATGGCAGGGACCTAACAGAGGCAGAAGAGATTAAGAAGAGATGGCAAAATTACACAGAAGAACTATACAAGAATGAGCTTAACGTCCCTGACAATCACAATGAGGTGGTCACTGACCTCGAGCCAGACATCCTAGAATGTGAAGTGAAGTGGGCCTTAGAAAAGCTGAGCAACAACAAAGCTAGTGGAGGTGACAGTATTCCAGCTGAGCTATTCAAAATCTTAAAAGACGATGCAGTAAAAGTGTTACACTCAATTTGCCAGCAAATTTGGAAAACTCAAAAGTGGCCACAGGATTGGAAAAGATCAGTTTACATTCCAATTCCAAAGAAAGGCAGTGCCAAAGAATGTTCAAACTATCGCACCATTGCACTCATTTCACATGCTAGTAAAGTTATGCTTAAAATTCTACAAGCTAGACTCCAGCAATATGTGGATCGAGAACTACCAGAAGTACAGGCAGGATTTCGAAGAGGCAGAGGAACTAGAGATCAAATTGCTAACATACGCTGGATCATGGAGAAAGCTAGAGAGTTCCAGAAAAACATCTACTTCTGCTTCATTGACTATGCTAAAGCCTTTGATTGTGTGGATCATAACAAACTGTGGCAAGTCCTTAAAGAGATGGGGATACCAGACCATCTTATTTGTCTCTTGAGAAACCTATATGCGGGCCAAGAAGCAACAGTGAGAACTGGACACGGAACCACTGATTGGTTCAAAATTGGGAAAGGAGTCCGGCAAGGCTGTATACTGTCGCCTTGCCTATTTAACTTATATGCAGAGCACATCATGAGAAAGGCAGGGCTAGATGAATCAAAAGTTGGAATTAAGATTGCCGGAAGAAACATCAACAACCTAAGATATGCAGATGATACCACTCTAATGGCAGAAAGTGAAGAGGAACTAAAGAGCCTCTTGTTGCGAGTGAAGAAGGAGAGTGCAAAAGTTGGGTTGAAACTAAACATTAAGAAAACCAAGATCATGGCATCTGGCCCTCTCAATTCCTGGCAAATAGATGGGGAAGAAATGGAGGTAGTGACAGATTTTATTTTTCTGGGCTCCAAGATCACTGCAGATGGGGACTGTAGCCAAGAAATTAAAAGACGCTTGCTCCTTGGGAGGAAAGCCATGGCAAATCTAGACAGCACACTAAAAAGCAGAGACATCACCCTGTCAACAAAAGTGCGTATAGTCAAGGCTATGGTCTTCCCAGTTGCAATGTATGGCAGTGAAAGCTGGACCATAAGAAAGGCTGAGCGCCAAAGAATTGAAGCCTTTGAACTCTGGTGCTGGAGAAGACTCCTGCGAGTCCCTTGGACTGCAAGGCGATCAAACCGGTCAGTCCTAGAGGAGATCAACCCTGACTGCTCTTTAGAAGGCCAGATCCTGAAGCTAAAACTCAAATCCTTTGGCCACCTAATGAGAAGGAAAGACTCACTGGAGAAGAGCCTAATGAGTCCCATTCTCCCCACTCAGCACCTCCCAGTAGAGGCCCTTTGAGTTTTTGAGATAGATGCTATGGGGCAGGTAATCGCTGGACTGCGTGCTTCAGAGCCTGATGAAACTCAGTTCCACATCTTGCAGTGGACAGTGCAAGAATTGACTGCTGGTATTGGACTCATCTGGGAATATGGGCATGGAAAACTCCAGCATTTATGCTGTATTGGTAATAAAGGAGCATTATGATCCCAAAGGGGCCACTGTCCGTTAAAGGAAAAGGTTCCACCATTACCTACACAGCTGAAGCAGAGACGCCTACATGTTAAATTCTCATTGCTATGGGATGGGTCTCTGTGAAGACAAGAGAAACGTTTTCCACTCCTGAACCTCTCACAGACTTAGGGCAAGGATTGCCATTGGTAGACCCTAGTCAAGGGTTTACTGTAGAGATCTGTACCAGCTGCATATGCAAGGCTGCAGACTGCAGGGTCTTCTGTGTCATCTAAATAACCTTTGACCCGGGAGCTCTGGAATGAGGATGCTTAAGAAATGGGAAAGACTATGGACAATTGGAATAGCAAATCCATTGAACAGTTGGTTCAGCAAATCAGAGATTTGAAAGGCTCTGTGCATTGGTTTTAAAAAGTGAAAAACTGGGCACATAAGCAGGCAGGAAAATCACAAGCCACATGGCTGGAACAGATAACTCAGAGGACCACTTACTATTGGAGATGACAGAGGATATTTAGGGTGCTTTCAGCCAAAGGCACAAACAGCTCAAGTTGCAGAGGCATGCAAGTGATTGTTGCAACCCCCCCCCCAAAAAAAAAACCTCAGTACTAATGGCTCCTCCAGCAACTCCTGGTATCACTTTACAATAGCAAATCGACATGCCTGTCAAGATAGTGTGGCTAGTCCAGCCTCAGAGGCTGAAGTCATTTTGGATAAAGGGTATTGTGACTTTCTCTTTCAGTTCAGTTTGGGAGCTCTAGGCAATACTTCACCCCTGCCCCCCCCCAAAAAAGACAAAAGCAATATATTTAATGCTCTCTTAGCAGTGGAGTTGGGGAGGGGTGACTTCTGGGTGCCTACTTTCCAGCCTAGCATATTTGGTGCTGTACAGGGAGTTATCTTTGTGTGTTTGAATATACAAGATAATTTTGCACCATGAATGGATTTGAGTCTAGATCTGGGCTTGTTGCCTGAATGAATTTTCTTATTTTCCCTTCCAAGTTCTCTGTTGTTTTCCTTATCTGTGTTTTGTAGATGAATTTTGTTTTACTTTTCTTCCCTTTAAACATTTGCCAGAATGTTTTTTATCCTACGTGGTGAATAATTATGTGCACATTATTTCTATTCCTTGGGACATGCCAGTTTTATTAATTTGTCCACTATATTGCTTTTTTTTTTAAATAAAAAATAAAGTAGCTCAGTTATTTTACTTTAGCTGCCCTGCAATATTTGCTTTGACACTTTTTTCAGACCACTTGAAATTTTACTATTGTCTCTTCAGGAATAATTAATATCGAGTGCTACTATTGTATCTATTCAACTGGGGCTTCCCCAAAGAAATATTTTATAAAGGAATCAGGTTTAAGATCTTCCCTCAAGCACATAACAGAAAATGTTTTGAACATCTAATGTTCTTACATGATTTACATTAGACATCAATTTCAGCAAATAGTTATTCACAGCTTGTTTGCTTCATGTAGAAAGTAAAATGAATCACTTAAAAACCTTCCATCTTAAAGCAGTTTGTATAGCTGAAAGAAACATGGGAGAAGAATTTGAAAGAAAACAAAGAGCCATATTTTTTTTTCCCTTTTCAGGAAAACTCACAGAAGCTAAATTTAGCTCGTTGATCAAATTGACCTAGTCTTTAACCCTGGCCAACATTACCACAACACACTTCCAACAGACAATAGTTTGCATACCAACACCACACTGGAAACAGATGTGCACATTGAACAGGCTTTCTTCAGTGATTCTCTGAGAATCAATTTAAGTGAAATACGGAAAGCTGTTTCTTCTTAATTGAGGCGTAAATGGCATCTACTTAAAATGACAAAAGCTAAACATGTTTAAATCTCCTCACCATTATCTCTCCAACTTAAATGTATGATGTCACAAATCTATTTTGACCAACATTACAAGATACTGGCCACTGTAAAGCCATAGATTGGCATGAAAATTGAATTTTTTAAAATTGTGAACAGCTGTCCTATTTGTGGGCAGTGGTTGCATAGTTTACATCAAAATGTTTGGAATGTTTAACAATTACCTCTTCTATTTCTTTATAGAATCTCCTATAGTTTAACTATTTTGTGTGCATGCTTACTGAAAGCATATAGTTAGTTCACTGCTGGAGTTTGTTCATCTCAAGTGCTTCATACCCTAATATCATATTTAATTAGTCTCATTTTCCCTTTCTTTATGGGACACAGAATACAGTATATGAAGAATTTGGCTAAGTTTTTTTTAATATATATTCCTGATTTTAAAAAATGATTCCCATATTTCTTCCAATACAAGCAAATGTCAGAGTTAGTTATAAAGGTACATCTATCACATTCTCTGGCACTGGCATTGGAAATAAGATGATAAAACAAATAAGGTATTATTTTTGTAGGGACATATGAATGAATTAAAGGTCAGACAGCCATTTATCTGTAATGGTATAGAGCCGTGGTGGTGAACCTATGGCATGAGTGGGCACGCATGCCATCGTCCCAGTCCTAGGCCTTCAGCTGGGTTTTATAAAACCTTTTCGCTTTAGGCCTCTGCTGCCATGTGCAAAAAAAAAAGGTTCAATCAATCAATCAATTTCAACTTCTCACGGAAAAAAAAGATCTTGCAAAGTTGCAATTGATTGATTGAACTTTTTAGTCCCACCCAGTCTGCCATTACCAATGGGCCATGCCCACCCAAAGGGCCATGCCCACCCAAAGGGCCACGCCCACCCAAAGGGCCACACCCACCCAAAGGGCCACGCCCACCCAGCACCCGATGATACATAAGTGGGTTTTGGGTTGCAGTTTGGGCACTCAGTCTCTAAAAGGTTCGCCATTACTGGTATAGTTTCCTGCTTGAACAGAGGGTTGACTAGAAGACCACGAAGGTCCTTTCCAATTCTTTTATTCTGTTATTCTATTATAGGGTGGTCATTTCTCCACTTTTTTTGGATTTTGGGAAAGTAAATATGGAACAGAGTTGTTACAATAATACTTTTGTTAAGAGAACATAATTTCTGGTTTATCATTACACAGTGCAGAACATGAAAACAAGTATCCTAAAACGTTTTATGATCCTTGGTATGATCCAAGTTTCCAAACCATTTAAAAAAGAAATGTCACATGTTCTGCTGAGGATTTTAAAAACCAGTCGTAACATTTGCATTTCAGAGAACAAAAAAATTGTGGAAAACACTGCAATAAAATTGGATAAGTTTTTTTTTAAGTTAGACAAATATAGTTTGATCCAAAATTGCCGAGTGTAAAGTCTTATTTTTTTCAAATCTATTGTGCTTTAAGGAATTTGGTTTGCCTTTAATTAAGTTTGTTTTAGTGTGTGATGGATCCCAGAAGCAGTATAATCACTCCTTTCATTTTCTGTGGGTTTTTTTCTCCTTTTTTTTTAAAAAATGTGGCAAATTATAATAGGAACCAGATCAATATTTTATGATGAATAAAATGGAAAACCTCAGATAGGTCCCAAGTATGACAAGGCTGTGAAATATTGCTATAGAAATGTATTTTCTCTGAAACTATTGTGAATGACCATCTCTGCTTATTGGATCATCACTCCCAACAAGCTTGGATCTATCCTATGAAAGCAGCATAAGAGAGAATCTTAAAGGATGGCTCCCAACTCCCATGAGATAGCATCTGGAATCCTTCATAGCAGTCACCAAGTTATAGATCAGTAGTCCAGTGAGGCTTATGAGTCCCCAACTTTTAGCTTTCTTCAGATTCATTATAACTCTTTTAATCTGGAGAACACTTGGTCATTGTTGATAGATTTTACTTATTGTTTTTTGAAATTGTGGTTTGATTTAGTGTTTCCTGTTAGTCTTTGAGTAGGCCAAATAAACAAATACAATATTAAATATTTAATTTTAGAACTCTATAACTCCCTGATTGGAATTTGTGGCTTTGGCTTCTGTATCATGTCTTAAATAGCTATTTTAATCCATATGATCGGCTCCTTGAAGCAATCATCTTTAATAAACCTTCATCCAATGAGGAGACATGCTCTGAGCTCAGACTTTCCCTGCCCAAAGAATCATCAGTGGTCAAATCTACATTATTTTTAGCACTTGGTTTGAACTACATAAGCTATTTTATTTCAGTTAATTTTAAGATTTTAAATTATGTTTACTTCAACAATAAGTCTGTTCTGGGATGGGTTGGATAATGTCAATTGTATTTGGGCTTGGATGTGTATCTAATTATCATGAAATGTATCTAAGTAAGAAATGGAAATTTGCCATTCTGTTTTTTAATACACTTAACAAGCTTATACAACTAATTTTTCTATCTGTCTGTGTATTTGTTTGGCATTCCCTTGAGCGTTGGTCTGATTTTGCCAGACTTTTTTTGCCTCTGCTTCTATTCCTCTGTGGGATGTCTATTCTTTAGTTTCTCTGGCATGTCCAAAGCCTTAGGCAATGGATACTTCTCTAAAAAAATGCTGTTTTGTCATTTGTGTTGTCCATTGCTTATTCTAGAGGACTATAGAGAAAGCCAGCTGACAATTACACTACATATAGTTTACTCTTAGTGCCCACAGTGCTAGGAAAAACATAACTAATTCCCTGAGCTAAGAATATCATATCTGTTTTAATTGTATAGTTAATGGCTTTTTACTTCTTTATTACAGAAATTGCCAAAATTAATATGAATGACAGGATATGGGGTTCCCTCCCCCCCAAAACCTAAAATTGTTGGCTATCTCTCTTTAAGCCAGCTAAAGTTGAATACAGTTTCCTATTTGCAGATTAGACCATGAATCTAAGGAAATTCAGACAGAGAATCAACTTTCTTGGCCAAAGAATGTAAATATTCTTGAAAGGTTTACTTTATTATACAAGTGTGCTACAAGGTTTTTCTTTCTTTTTATTATAGGGGTTTTAGGTCAGGAGTGCTTGGAAATCTAATAAAAATAATAAAAAAATGTTTGCGACCTTTGAGTTATATGTAAAAATAATAAAGATGGGATACAAATAAGTAAATGCAAATAGCTAAATGAAATATATTAAGTATTATTAGTACAGGGGTGTCAAACTCAATTTCATTGAGGGCCACATCAGCATTGTGGTTGCCCTCAGGGGCCCGGGTGGTTGTGACCTGGGTGGGCGTGGCCTACGGGGTGGGCATGGCTAAAGTGCTTATGGCCTACTGAGTGGGCGTGGCCAGCTCTACATCGTTCGCACCAAGGGTGCCTATGGGGGCCTGGGCAGGAGTGGGACAGATCTGAGGGTCTCTGGCAGAAGGAGGATCTCTGGGCCAGGGCCAAGGCAGCGGGGGCCGTTCCCTCACTGTTTCCAGGATGGCTTCGTGGGCCGCATGAAACCACTTTGCGGGCCGGATCTGGCCCCCGGGCCTTGTGTTTGACATGTCTGTATTAGTACTTAAAATTGTACATCCACAAACCAGCCACCTTAAAAAATACAATGGGATTATTCAAAATAACATTTTTGAAAGAATCTTTAAAATTACAAAAACACAAAAACACTTTCATATTTAGGTCATTTCTTGCTAATTTTGGATGTAGCTTTGTGGGAACAATTCTCCCCCCCCATACGCCAATTCCCTATCTTAGCCTATAACTCTGTATTTCCTAGCTATCTGCCATCCAAGTAGTAATCCTTTCTTATAATGTACATTTTTACTTGCATACTACCCAGAGTTGCTCTGTGAGGGAGATGGGTGGCTTCTAAATTTGATATATATGATACAAAGGTATCAAAAACAAGTATGAAAGTTTGAAGCACAACAAGAGAAACAGGCAAGTTTGAACAAACATATTTTGCTATGCTATGCTTGTTTGAGATTATCACTTCTGTAATATCAGTGCAGATCTGACTGAGATCTTTGGAGATCAAAGATCAAATATCTATTCACTGCAACACTATACACAGGTTCTGTGTATCAGCCTAACCTTTTCTTCCAGATTTGTTCACGTTAAAAAAGGGTTGGAGAACAACCATACAGTCTTAATTCAAGTATCACCAATGTGAATATATCAAGAAGGAAAAATTTATTTGTCAAGAAAACCTCTTAGTTCTAGTTCCCTATTCAGCATTCTTACGATAGCAAATGGCATCACTAAGGATTTTCGGGTAATAGCTGTTGCACAAACCTTGTACTATTGTACTGTTAAGAAGAAACACAACAAAATAAAATATTTAACTCACTTTGCTTTCCTTTTTTATTTTTTACTGAGATTTTTTATCAAGATAATATCAGTAGCAATAACAGACTTATATACCACTCCACAGTGCTTTACAGTACTCTCTGGGTGGTTTATAATGTCAGCATATTCTCCCCAACAATCCGGATCCTCATTTTATCAACTTCAGAAGGATAGAGGGCTGAGTTAACCTAGAGCTAATCAAGATCGAACTCCTGGCAATGGGCAGAGTTAGCTTGCAACACTGCATTCTAACCACTTCACCACCATAAAAGACAAATACAATGTATATAAAGAAAAGCAAAACAGAGAAAAGAAAAAGTGCAGAAAACAATACAAAGAAAAAAGAAAAGAAAACGCTAAAAGAAAAAAAATGATTAAAAAAATGACCTGCAGTTACAAACAAACACATTATCTCTCCTTCCTTTTTAACATTACAAAATAGTCCTTTCAACCCCCTTATTCAATTCTTTTTCAGTCATCAAATCCATTTTTCCATTTCACCAAAAACTTTTATAGTATTTGTAATTCTGCCGTCTTCACAAGCCATGTCTCTGTTGTAAGTACTGTATTTCTTTTATTTTTCCATCTCTGTGCATCATTCTCTTTGATTTTTAATTCTGGGATCTTATTCATGTAAATTCTATCTTGTAATCAAATTTAAAGCAGCGTACTGTAAGGGTGAAAGTGTTAAATTAAGAGGAAGGGAGGGCCAGGTTTAAATACTTTCAGTCAACATTATTGGGTAGTAACAAAAATGAAGCTAGTAAATAGGACTCCTGTCAAGGTTGACTCGCAAGGCGCTTCTTTCCCCTCGCAACTTGACAAAGAAGCTAAGGGAGGGGCACGGGAATTATTGAAATATGTGGGAATCTGGAAGGAAGAAAAGGAATTTACGTGAGCCATTTGCAGCTTGAGAAGATCTCACGTCCCCAAGGTCAGGCGCTGAAGACTTTTGAAAGGTTCAGACTGTTTTCCCCAAATAAAATGCTTAACCTGGATTGGTGGACAGTGGACACTGGGTGGCCCAGGGAAGGAAAAGGGAGCTTTACTATGCTGTGCTTCGTGCACAAACCTTAGAACTGGCTTTGGTCCTAGTAACAGAAATGTCCCAGGAGTTTGTTTTGCTGTGCATGCCAATGGGATGGTTGACAACTCCATTCTTTCCATTACAAAAATCTCGTTATGACTTCAAAACAATCACTACTTGTATCTTGGGCCGTTGTGGAAGAATATAAGTTTGTCCAATCCTGAACTCCTTGTATAAAGGGCCTGATTACAGTGTTATTAACAAGGGACTACAAGTAATCCTCAACTTATGTCCATTAGCTAAATGACGGTTTGAAATTACAATGGCCTCTGAAAAAGTGACATATGACCAGATGTTATGACTATAGGACCATCCCCATTGGTAAAATGATCACAATTTGAGCACTTGGCAACCAGGCCACATTTACTTTGTTTGCAGCATCTTGTGGTCACATGATCACAATGTGCACTTTCCCAGCTGGCTTCTGACAAGCAGAATCAATTGGGGAAGATGGATTTGCGATTCACTTAACAATCATGTGATTCTGTCACTGACCAGGATAAAAACTAGCCTAGTCACATGATAATTGGCTGAACCACTTCATTGCTTACCAACCAAACGTCTGACTTCAGTTGTGGTTGTAAGTCAAGGACCAAAGAACCACCAGTGGGAGAAATATATCCCCACTAGTGGTATTTCAAAACAATTACCTAAGGGTTAGTGTAATGGGCCACTAGAAAAGTTCTGTACAAACTGTGATGCTTCTCTTTGGATGAGATTGTGAAGCAGAAGCACATATTTCAATTCAATTTCATTTTTATAATAAAACAAACTTTGGGGAGTGGATGCACGAAGCTACCTTTGGTTCCTACAAGCAGTGTTATAGATTAGAATAATTTTGAGAGGCTTAGAATTTTACTCAGATATGGTTTTCCCATTCATAGTGAACTAATATTTGTTATATGATTCTTATCCATTTGTCCCTTTATGATTTTGGGATTGTTTCAGAACGCCCACACATTGCACTAACTCTGATTTATGTATTTGGCTTTACTATGGCCCTCACCCTGCCTACAGATTTATCCTATGTCATCTCCATGTAGCAATTTATAACCCCTATAAAATGTCCTCTACAATTTGTTTTTTATGGGGGTTTTTTTGAGTAATGACGAGAAAGAATTGTACAGGGAATCAAAAATCTAATGAGTTATACATTATTTGACTATTTATAACCAGAAAGCAGTCTGTGACAAATTTTGGCAATTTTACAGCTAAAAGCCTGGGCTATTGTGCTTTTAAAAGTAATTTATTAAGCAAATAAAACTCCTTGCTGGTAATGGATCCTTTTAAAACTGTGGCACTGCATGAGGTTCGGGTCTTCTACAGCTTTGGAGGCTTTATAATCCCTGCATACATCTTGCATGTCTTGTCACTAATATTTTACACTGACATCATTGGTAACTTTTATTCTCATGATTAGACTGTAACCAGACATTTAAAATGAAAGTGATAGGAAGAGTTGAGCTGTGATTTTTGTTTACTTGGTGAAGATTTAAATCTCTGTATTATGAGACTGAAAGTCAAGTGATGCAATTTAACTTGGAAAAGAAAAATTGAAAGCTAAGTGAATGGGAGAGATTTTTATTTCAGTAAACTGATTAAATAATCTAGGCTGTGGCAGAGCACATTGCCATGCAACAAAGTTTCTCCAAATATGAAACTGATTTACTTAAGAGCTTTGCTAGCAGAATGGCATATTTATATCTGATCTTTGTGGCAAGTTTGTTGCTACAATAAGAACTTGAACTATGCGGTCATCCTGTTTCCCTTGAGTGAATAAAGTGTATTTTGTGATTCTGTGAATTGTTAATTGCAGGAGCAAAAGAAAAAAATATGAAATCAGAGGATTAAGGAGAGAAAAGGGAATCAATCCTATTAATCTACTAATAGTTTTATGGGAGCTATATATTATAATGATTTCCCAGTTTCAGTATTTAGGATCTGAAATGTCTCCACCCAATCTTTCTCTAACTATGGAAGTGGCAGTTCTAGGTTCAGTATCCTAAATCCAATTCTAAAGCAATGTGGAAATCTTATTTCTAGACATGCCAGCATATATGGCCAATTACTTTATAATTAGCTACTTTGACAGTGGATCTGCAGGCAGATCCAAGCAAACGTAAATATTTTACATTTTTGTTAAATAATAATTGGTTATAATAATATAGTAATAATAGCTTACATCCTGCGATGGTACCTTTAACATCACCAACAACAACATCTGCCAATCCTAGATTCTTGGGAAGATTTCAATGCATGTGAAGGTCAACACCAGCTAAAGAACTGTCAGATGTGATTTCACATTATTTTGTATGTAATAATAATAATACCTGGCAATGGTTAAAAACAGGAAATTTGAAGAAAGAGACAGAGGGGCTAATCCTAGCTGCACTAGACCAAGCTTTAAGAATAAATGCATACAAAATCTAAATTGAGAAAACAGCAACAGACGAGTGCTGCCTCTGCAAAGAAGCTGAAGAAACAATGGACCAACCAGGTTAGGTGCTATGAAAAAGCACGACAAAGTAGCAACAATGGTGCATTGGAATGTCTTCAAGAAATACCATTTGCCTCCAAGCAAGAATTGGTTGACAAGAGGACAATTAGTAGAAAAATGAAGGAGCTAGAATGCTGTGGGATTTTAGAATTCAAAGAGACAAACATCTGCCATATAACACCTCAGACTTAACAATTGTTGATAAGAAGGATAAAAAAGCTAGACAGTGGATATGGTAGTATCCTGAGGCAGCAGAATAGAAGAGAAAGAACTGGAAAAAAACAAATACCCAGAAATAGAAGTAACTGTGGCAAAAGAAAGCAAAGTTAGTACCAATAGTAATAGGCACCATGGGTACAATCCCAAAAGATATGGAGCACCTGTTCAACACCATCAGCATTAGCCAAATCACCATCAGTGAATTCCAAGAGGCAGCTTTATGTGGGACAGCTTACATCTTGCATTATCTTTTCTTATGAAACCACAACATCTGCCCATCCCAGGTTCTTGGGAAGGACTTGATAGGTGGATAAAAATGCCAAATCCTGTCTAAACGTATGGCTGTCTTGTGCAACCAACCATACTGCCCAATCAGCCATATGTTATTAAACTTGTAGACCTCCTGACTCTCAGTGACTCACAACAATAAAACAAAACAAAACGAAAAGACAAATCAATTAAACATTAAAAAAAGACAAAAGATGGCAAGGGCAATGAAGCAAGGGGTCTCACTCCCCATTGTGAAAGCAGTAGTTTCTTAATTTTGTCATACATGTACAATTTAATCCTCAAAAATATATTATTCCATTATGATATTTTTTCTTTTAAAAAAATCTTTCTTACACAAAAAGCTATTCATCAGTTAATTTGGAATTCTTCTATTATATTATCCTGAAATAATAAAACAGTTGTCTTTGCCATTCTATGGCCTATCTATGATATACTGGTGATGGTGATGACCTATAAAGCCCTAAATGGCTTGGGTCCGGGATATCTGAGGGAACACCTGCTGCCGGCATCAAGTTCCCTTCGTCCTGTGTGCTTCCACAGGGAGGGCCTTCTCAGGGTGCCGCCGGCAAAGGATTGCCGGCGGGCAACACCCAGGGGGAGGGCCTTCTCTGTGGGTGCGCCTGCCCTCTGGAACCAGTTACCCGTAGAGCTTAGCACTGCCCCTGATTTTCGTTCGTTCCGCCGGGGCCTGAAGACTTGGCTCTTTGACCTTTCCAGTCAGGACTGAGGATTTTTTAAATTTTTTAACTTATTGTAATTGGGTTTTTGATCAGAGTTATAGGGGTTTTAGATTTTAATTAAGGAAAATTTAATCTATTTTAATTGCTATTAATTTTTGTATTGTAATGTTGTTTTAATTGCCTTGTGAACCGCCCTGGGTCCTACGGGAGAAGGGCGGTATATAAGTTTAATAAATATAAAATATATAATATAAATATATACTGTAATCTCTTATTTTTAACAGCACATAATGTGTTTAGGGAAAAGATCAGACTGAAAACTCTGCTGCTTAATGTATATTTCTCGCATGCTAATTTTCCTTCATCTCTATGGTCATTCTTTTTTTAAACTTTTCTACAGTGTGGCATAAGTTCCTTATTACTCTGTACTTTCTTTTCTTTTAAAATTGTACAGTTAACATAGTTAAGGAGATGCAATGTTAATCAACCTTTCTTTAATTGTTGTGGTAGTACCAGAAGCATAATAAAATTCTCCTCCTCACTTTTTTTCTGGCCTTTCTAAAAGAAGCCCCTGGCATCTATAGTAAATTGTAGCTCAGAGTCTACATAATAAGTTGCTTAGACAACAAGGTCTCAAGAGTGCTTACTGAAAGAGATTAAACTGTAATTTAACTGTGCCTATGAGTAAGAGGGAAGGAAAGAAAAGATTTGTGGTTTTCATAAAGCAGGAAAAAAAATACGTGGGGGCTGGTGTTTATAGCTTAGAGGCTTTTTTGCCATCTTGACACAAAACAATTTTTATTTTTAGCAGGCTTTGGTTTTGCAATGGTGCCTTATCAATCCCACAATCCCGTTCAATAAAATAATTGGTCTGAACTGCTCAGAAAGTACCAAACTTCACACACACAAAAAAGTTTGGAACAAAAGCTTTAAACTTCCCCCATGTAGAAATTAACAGAAACAAATGATACTCATCTCAGGAGTATAAATGTATGAAAGCATTTTACAATTCTGTGTTTCTGAACCGAAAGATCAGCTGAACAAAAAGCAAAATAATATTCTTTTGTTTAGGTTCAAAAATAGTTTGTGTGCATGTTTTTTTTTCTCCTTAAAAAAAAAACCCTGCGCCTTATCAGCCCAGCTATTAAATATTGTGCCTTAACTGTTATCAGTCTCCGATCAGCACAGTTAGTGCATTTTACTTTCCAAGGAAGTGCACTTTGAGCCAGCTGGAGCACGAAAAATGTAGGAGCTGGAGAAAGTCATAATTGAAACAGGCGACTGCTCCAGTACAGACAGGAAATAAAAGGAAGACTGGACCCTTCAGTGGATTAAATTAGATGTTTCAAATTCAGACAGTATCAGAGAGAGAAAGAGAGAGACAGAGAGAAAGACTTATTTAGAATTTTTTTTAAAAAAAGGTAACAGTAAGTTCATTCAGATGAACGCCCCCTTCCTAACACATGTATTTGCTGAAGTCTGTCTTGATGCACTGTTGGAGAGAAATTGCACAGGGGCCTCATTTTGCTAAAAGAGCAGCGGAATATCTGCTTTTTCACTCCTTGCATACCTTTTACTTCAAGGGTGTCAAACTCAATTTCATTGAGGGCCGCATCAGCATTGCGGTTGCCCTCAAGGGGCCGGGTGGGTATGGCCAGGGTGGGCATGGCCTACTGGGTGGGCGTGGCTAGAATGCGTATGGCCTAATGGGTGGGCATGGCCAGCTCTACATCGTTCGCATCAAGGGTGCCTATGGGGGCCCGGGCAGGAGTGGGACAGATCTGAGGGTCTCTGGCAGAAGGAGGGTCTCTGGGCCAGGGCCAAGGCAGTGGGGGGCCGTTCCCTCACTGTTTCCAGGATGGCTTCGTGGGCCGCATGAAACCACTTCACGGGCCGGATCTGGCCCCCGGGCCTTGTGTTTGACATGTCTGTTTTACTTTGTTAACATCTTCCATGTAACTTTTGTGATGAAGGATTATTCAAGAGAAACAAGATACCATTTAAAACAATGTTTCTCAATCTTGTCAACGGTAGGATGTGTAAACTTAACTCCCAGAATTACCCAACCAGAAAGTCAGATAGGGAATTCTGGGAATTGACATCTGGACATCTTAAAATTAACAAACTTGAGAAAAACTGATTTAAACAATGTAATTCATAGAAGCAGAAATAAATATGCTATTAAGACACCGTGCAATACATTGTTTTAAGGTGTGTCATATTATACATATATTTAAAAGGTATCTAATTGTTGGTTTTCCAAGTAGTCTTATCTTTGCTTCTTCCTTCCCCTAATTATTTTCTTTCCTTTTCCTTTTCATTGTTTGTATGAAGAAGTAGCCGGTATGTATTTGAGGCATCAGGCTCAAAGGCGGGAGATCGTGAGTTCTAGTCTTGCCTTAGGCGTGAAAGCCAGATGGGTGACTTTGGGCCAATCACTCTCTCTCTCTCAGCCCAACCCACTTCACAGGTTTGTTGCTGTAGGTAGAATAATGGGAGAAAGGTGTGTTGTACACGTTTGCCACTTTGAGTAAATGTAAAAATAATAAAGGTGGAATACAAATAAATAACAAAATTAATAATTTTTCTTCAGCTTTTCAGTCTGCCTTGGTGAATCTAATTCTTGTGTATTTAATAATTTCAGTCTTCTCATGGCAATTTTAAAATGCTGTGTTATTCATATAGTACAAGCCCCTTCCTTCCTTGCCCCACTAAAACAGATGGATTGTTTCTAAACTGCTGTCAACATAGTTTTCTGTATGTCTGTGTGTGTGTGTGTGTGTGTGTGTGTGTGTATTTGTGTGTGTGTGTGTGTGTGTGTTGTGGTCAGCATCAAGAAGCCATGTCTTTCTTTAACTAATCCTAGAATGCCATCATAAAAAAATGGAAAGCCTGAATTAAAATACTGCTCATGTTAAATGATAAAATGCCTTTGCCTCAGGCCTGAAACCTTGAATTGTTTGATTGATTGCAAAACTTTACTTGCTGTTTGATTCACCAGACTTTAGAATGTCTGAACAAACTGTTTGTACAAGATAATTTGCAGTCCCTTCTAATTTTGCTTATGTCAGAAAATAGGATGCAGTATCTTGTACTAAAATACTGCATTCCCAGGCTCACTCAGATGGCCCAGTTGAATCCATGAACATGCACTGAGTATATTGAATATCTCACTTAATCATTGGTGACATTAAGTACTTTGTTGATGGAAGGTTAAATGTGGAATCTGGATTTTCACCTATTCTACCCCATTGAGTTCCCATTTCTTAAATTCTCTTCTTAAGGAAACAATTGGTCCATTAGTGGGGGAAAGTGGCAAGAAGGTGACAAGCAACAGGGAGAAAGCAGAACTATTTAACTCGTTTTTTGCATCTGTCTTTAGACAAAGGGAAAAAACAGTCCAACCTACCAAAACCAGTGCCATAAAAAACAGAATAGAAATGCAAGTTAAGATAGGCAAGAAAATGGTAAGTGAGCACCTGTCCAGCCTAGACGAGTTCAAATCACCAGGACCAGATGGATTACACCCCAAAGTTCTGAAGGAACTGGCAGACGTGATCTCAGAACCACTGAACTATATTTTTCAAAGATCCTGGAGCACTGGGGAACTACCAGAGGACTGGAAGAGAGCTGATGTAGTTCCCATATTCAAAAAAGGGAAAAAATAGATCCAGGAAACTACAGACCTATCAGCCTGACCTCAATACCTGGGAAGATTCTGGAAAAGATAATCAAATAACGAATCAGCAAACACCTAAAGGCAAACAAAGTCATTACTAAAAGCCAACATGGGTTTGTCAAAAACAGATCATGCCAGATATTGCATTCTTTGACCAAATTACAAAATTAGTGGACCAGAGGAATGCTGGGGATATAATTTACAGTAAGGCATTTGATAAAGTAGATCACAACCTACTACTTGATAAGATAGAAAAATGTGGGTTAGATAGCATCACCACCAGATGGATTCGTAGCTGGCTGACAGGCCGTACTCAGCGTGTGGTCCTCAATGGAACTGCATCTACATGGAAGGAAGTGTGTAGTGGGGTGCCCCAGGGCTCTGTTCTGGGCCCAGTGCTCTTCAACATCTTCATCAATGATTTGGATGAGGGGATAGATGGGGAACTCATCAAATTTGCAGATGACACCAAGCTGGCAGGAATAGCCAATACTCCAGAAGATAGGCTTAAGATACAGGAGGATCTGGACAGACTCGAACACTGGGCACTAACAAAATGAAATTCAATTGTGAAAAAAGTAAGGTTCTACATTTAGGCAGGAAAAATCAAATGCACAGGTATAGTATAGGTGGTACCTTGCTCGATAGTAGTAACTGTGAGAGAGATCTCGGAGTCCTAGTGGACAATCACTTAAATATGAGCCAGCAGTGTGCTGCAGCTGCCAAAAAAGCCAACACAGTGCTAGGCTGCATTAACAGAGGGATAGAATCAAGATCACGTGAAGTACTAATACCACTTTACAATGCCTTGGTAAGGCCACACCTGGAATACTGCATACAGTTTTGGTCACCACGATGTAAAAAAGATGTTGAGACTCTAGAAAGAGTACAGAGAAGAGCAACAAAGATGATTGGGGGACTGGAGGCTAAAACATGTAGGGAACGGTTGCTGGAATTGGGTATGTGTAGTTTAATGAAGAGAAGGGTGAGGGGTGACATGATAGCAGTGTTCCAATATCTCAGGGGCTGCCACAAAGAAGAGGGAGCCAAGCTATTCTCCAAAGCACCTGAAAGCAGGACAAGAAGCAACGGATGGAAACTAGTCAAGGAGAGAAGCAACCTAAGGAGAAACTTCCTGACAGTTAGAACAACTAACCAGTGGAACAACCTGCCTCCAGAAGTGGTGAATGCTCCAACACTGGAAGTTTTTAAGAAGAGACTGGACAGCCATTTGTCTGAAATGGTATAGGTTTTCCTGCCTTAGCAACTACTACTACTTCTTCTTCTTCTTCTTCTTCTTCTTCTTCTTCTTATTATTATTATTATTATTATTATTATTATTATTATTATTATTATTATTATTATTATTATTATTATTATTATTATTATTATTATTTATTATTTATTATTATTATTATTTTGAGATAATGCAAAAACATGGTTGCACTGGGAACAAACAATGACCCAGACCAGGTAGCTTCTAGTGGCACATAGAGTATTTACTTGAAACCTCACCTTTTTTTTTTTTTTTGCAGAATCAGAATCTAGAAACCAGAAGTTCTTTATTTTGAAAAAAGCACTAAGCAGTATTTTTACAATACAAATATATACAGCTAATACAGTATATAATGTTGTATGTTACATACAACAAGGTTATAAAATATTACATTATAATAAATGTGTAAATTATATATATATAGAGAGAGAACGCGCTCCCCCTGGGAATCACCCGCCGGCAATCTCTAACCGGCGGAACCCTTAGGAGGCCCTCCCTGTGGGCGCGCACAGGACGATGGGAAGCTGATGCTTGCAGCAGGTGCTCCCTAAGGTAATCCGGACCCATGCCATTTAGGGCTTTATAGGTCATCACCAGCACCTTGAATCTCACCCGGAGGGCAACTGGAAGCCAATGCAGCTCGCGGAGAAGAGATGTTATATGTATATATGTATATATATGTATATGTATGTACAGTGTGTGTGTGTGTGTGTGTGTGTGTGTGTGTGTGATTTTAAATTTATAGGTAGAGACTCGGGGTGCTCCCTGCTGGAGCTACTTGACAGGATAAGTAGATCTCATTCCCATACTGTCTATTTCCTAGATTCTAATTTTTATATAATTTGTAAAACTGTAATTGTTTTTATATTTAATTTTTGTTCTTTGTAAACCACCCAGAATCATCTTCTCAGAGAGATGGGCAGCATATAAATTTAATAAATAAATACATACATACATACATACATACATACATACATACATACATACATTTTCAAATGTATTTGCGAATTAGAATTAAAAGCTTGAAGACACAGGAAGATGAAAAAAGAAGTAATTATTGCAGAGGAAGTGTCTTAAGAAAATACATAACTTAGGAAAAGGAAAAAAATGTTGAGAAATAAAGTAGCAGAATTAGAGAAAAAACACTGACAATCACCTCAGTTTCCACTGTCATGCTTGGAGATATATATATAGCTGACTGAATTTTTTTAAAAAGCCGAAGATGATCTAGTGTCAGTGCTAGCATCACTTTTATTTACAAAAACGTCTTAGGCATGAAATAGATGCTATAAAATTTCTTCTAATACATATATATTTTTAAAAAGGAAACTGCAGCCCAATGCTCTGCTTGGATATGTGCCTATGTGCCCAAGGAAAGGAAAATGATAAGCGTGGGAGAGGATGCCAGAGAGGGTAGAAGTACATTTTTGTAAATTAGTACTTTATAATTGGGGATTTCCCATACCAACTACTTTATGAATGGAGAAGTCCTCGAAACATCTATTTTCCGTTATTACCTACAACTTGTTTCCAAAACTGATTTTGGGCTCTTGTCCAATCAGAGATCTTTATCTGGAGCAGGGGGGGGAAGAGCTGGTCATTAATATTGTGTACATTGAGTCCACATTTGTTTGCAATGGGAAAGTAGTTTTTTTTCCAAAATGCAATGAACCCAGCAGGAGTTTAGGCATGTCAGAGCAGTCCAAGACTTTTGCATATTATTTATATTGTTTGTTATTTGGAAATTCAATCTGACCAAGATTTGTTTACATTACGTAGAGTGGATAAAATGGGGGTTTTTTTTGTTTATGTTCAAAGATTTTCATTGTATTAAATGTTATATCTGAATGTGCTACAAAAGTTGGAATGGAAAAGTTGGATTCAAAAAGTAGAATCCATATATAGCTCAATGCCATGTGACCAAATCCATGGCGAATAGTCAGTTTGAAATAGATCTTCCAAATTCATGTTTACTTAGCAGTACAAGCAGTCACTTAAATTTCCTTGAATTGGATTTTTCAGGGATAGCGTACAAAAGACGACTTGTTAGCTCCCTCGATTAATAAAATAGCTGCATTGCTAATTGTTTTTTTTTATTATTGGTATGATATACAAGCATATCATTTCAACAGTCAAAAGAGTTCACTTTCTCCCTTGGCTGTGCAGTTAGCATAGCAAAAAGAAGTTCTCTAAGAAAGAATCTCAGATGTTTATTTTTATTATTATTATTTCTATTAGTGTGAGAGAGAATTTCCTCTGTGGTGGAGTAATTCATGAGCAATAAGCAAATTTGCCTGGGAAGAAGGAAGATAAAGGGGAAATAATACACATGAACATCATTGTTACTCACTGACCCTTTCTTTCTTTTTCTTTCTTTCTTTCTTTCTTTCTTTCTTTCTTTCTTTCTTTCTTTCTTTCTTTCTTTCTTTCTTTCTTTCTTTCTTTCTTTCTTTCTCTTTCTTTCTTTTTTCTTTCTCTTTCTTTCTTTCTTTCTTTCCTTTTCTTTCTTTCTTTCTTTCTTTCTTTCTTTCTTTCTTTCTTTCTTTCTTTCTCACTAACTAGTTACTGGTAAACAACACCTGTTTAAAAAAAACCTGTTGTCTTGTTATACTAACGTTTTGAGATACAAGCGGGTATGGTGATTTGTTCTTTAATTCAAATATTAATTTAGGCATGAATTTGACCATGCATTCATTGTATCTTGGGCTTGGTGAACCATTTATTGGACAGGTACTTTGCCTGTAGCAGAATCAGGGAGTTCTACTTTTCTATCCCTCAGATAATAGAATCTCTTGTTTCTGAGTTCAACTTGTAATGTGTACAGCAGCTGGAATTTATATGGAGACTTATTAAATAAAACAGCAGTAGCCAGTTCCCTCCTACTGCCTCATACTTGGAAGTAAAGTACCTGAACTTTTCCAAATGTGCTTGGCCTTTTGTACTTTAATCTGCATCTCTGTATTTCATCTTCGTTGTGTTTGACAGTTTCTGACCTCAAAGTAATTTATTATTCCTTTTATTACTACTTAAGATCAGGGTAATTGAAAGGATTTATTTGTATGATTATGCGTTAGTAAAGGATGATTAATATACACCCAAAGATCGTGCCATTAAAAGGAAAGACTCTGACATTAGCATCAGTTTTGTGAAGTTGTAAAGTTTCTGCCTGGGCTTTTGTTTTCCATGTTTGTGGTAAATCACATTGGAATTGTTCGGAACAGGAAGCAAAAATGGAAGGAATATTTACATAATTGTATTGTTTCTATTTTCAAGCCATTCCAAGAGGTTTACAAATGTGATTATGTCAAATATTTGTACTTTAAAATGCTATATTACTTTTATTCTTAAATTATATATTTGTAATACAGATAAGTGAACCAGTTTGATTTAAAAGGTAAGAGGCTAGAAGCTACTCTCTCCCTCTCTCTCCATCAAGCTCAGTAGAGTACAGGTATTCCTCAATTTACAACAGTTCATTTAGTGACCATTCAAAGTTACAATGTCATTGGAAAAAGTGACTTGTGACCATTTTTCACACTTACGACCCTTACAGCATCCCCCTGGGCACATGATCAAAATTTGGATGCTTGGCAACTGGTTCATAGTTACGATGGTTGTGGTGTCCTGGGATCATGTGATCATGTGATCACCTTTTTGCAACCTTCTGACCAGCATAGTCAATAGGAAGCCAGATTCACTTAACAACTGCAGTGATTCACTTAACAACTTTGGCAAGAAAGGTCGCAAAATGGGGCAAAATTAATTTAACAACCGTCTCACTTAGCAACAGAAATGTTGGGCTCCAGTGTAGTCATAAGTCACGGACTACCTGTATATTGCAGGAAGTGTTCTTCAAACTGCTGTCAGGATTAAAGGATGGTGTTCTCCCTTCTTTATACTGTCTTCATCAAAATAATCCAGGTGGCAATTCCAAGTAGATTTATATTCCCAGAAATTCCACTATCTGTGCCTATTTATGGGCATGATTTTTCATAGTGAAAAGCTGTTCC
Organism: Vipera berus; assembly: GCF_964194415.1. Taxonomy (NCBI): domain Eukaryota; kingdom Metazoa; phylum Chordata; class Lepidosauria; order Squamata; family Viperidae; genus Vipera; species Vipera berus. Next base: position 143,221,591 of record NC_138204.1, read on the forward strand.
AAAGGCACTTTAGGATTTTTTAATTTTGATTTGATTGATCGATCGATCTGATGCATCAGGAATTGGTTCAAATGCACACGATAGAAAAGGTGATATTCATACTGTAGTGACGGCTAAAAGGAGGTTGGGACTCTTCAGACGTTTTGAGCATAACTGTAGTGGAATCTTTTTTATTTCTATGGTATTGTATATATCATGCTCAACACCCTATTACTTTTCAGTGTAAGCTTACTTATGTAAATCACATAAAATTGTGAAAAGCGAATTTAAATTTGAATTTATTTGAGTAAGAATGATGTCATACATTGAAAATTTAGTATTGTTTTTTATAATTTATTATACCTGTGTTATTATTAGCTTTATTACCTTTATTTATGTATATTTACCCAGACAATATGCTGTTTGCCAAATATTGAATGTTATTGGGGGAAAACCCAACCCTTACCTCCAACCTTTCCTCTAAAAAAGGTAAAGGTAAAGGTTCCCCCGCACATGCGTGCTAGTCGTTTCCGACTCTAGGGGCCGGTGCTCATCTCCGTTTCAAAGCCGAAGAGCCAGCGCTTGTCCGAGGATGTCTCCGTGGTCACGTGGCCGGCATGACTAGACGCCAAAGGCACACGGAACGCTGTTACCTTCCCACCGTAGTGGTCCCTATTTTTCTACTTGCATTTTGACATGCTTCCGAACTGCTAGGTTGGCAGAAGCTGGGACGAGTAATAGGCGCTCACTCTGTTACGCGGCACTCGGGATTCGACCCGCCAAACTGCTGACCTTCTGATCGACAAGCTCAGCGTCCTAACCCACTGAGCCACCGCGTCCCTACCTTTCCTCTACCCTATCCCAAACCCCCATTCCCCTACCCTCCTTTTTAACCCTATAAAAACTAATAAAAAAATTTCAAAAAAAATTGTGAAAAGTGGTGAGCAAGCAAAAATTAAAGGGCAGGATATAGAATTACCAGATGGACATTTAGATAGTTATTTTTATTGACAATTATGGTTTTGGTCACTTGATATGGTCAATATGTCACAAAGCACCTAATATACTGCAACTGCAGAAGAGGTCATTTTTTGATTATTTTTACTACACCTTGATAAAAATTATGCTGTTGCTAGATTAGCACACTGGAAGAAGCATCAGTAACCTATGCAATGCTGATGACACCACTATGAGACCTGAAATATAAATGATCTTAAGTACTAGTAATAAAAGTCAAGAAACACATAGAGCAAAGAAAGGAGTAGAGAACAAACTAATGACAACAGGTACAGCAACCAGCCTTAGACTTGATAATGAAGATTTTGAAATGTTGGGTAGTTCCTGCTGTTTTGGACCAACTATCTAGAGTAAAGGAACCAACAATCAAGAAACAAGACAAGCACTTGGTAAAGTAGCAATGAACGACCTGGAAAAAAATATTCAGATTGCAGAATGTGTCTACACCTACAAAGATTAGTATCACACAGGAAATGTTTTTTTCCCCTGTAGCACTCTATGGAAGCAAAATTGAACTTTGAAGAAGTAGAATAGACAGAGTATTGATAGTTTTGACATTTGGAATTAGAGAGGACTCCTGAAAATATCATGGATAGCCAAAATAAACAAATTTTATCATTGAACAAATCAACCCAGTGTGTTCATTCAAGGCACAAATGAACAAATTCAAATTATCCCATTTTGGTCACATAGTGTAAAGATCTAGCTCTACAAGTACAGAAGTCAGTTAACTTTGCAACCAATAAACATGGTTGCAGTTTGGCTCCCTTAGTAGTTAATATGTATTATTGTTGTTGTTGTTGTTGTTGTTATTATTATTATTATTATTATTATTATTATTATTATTATTATTATTATTATTATTCAGAAACATAATGAAAGATATATTATCCTTATCAGAGGAAAAATTGAAAGCAAAACTAGATTAGTATAACGAACTATCCATCTAATCCAGATAGAAATATACTTTCCTGATACGCCTTGGTTAACATATATATAATATCACAGTTGAAAGTACACTATTTTTCTGCAAATAATGGGAAAATAAGAATGAAGTAAATTGTTTTTAATTTCATTGAATAAGGTGTCCTAGGGACGCGGTGGCTCAGTGGGTTAGGACGCTGAGCTTGTTGATCAGAAGGTCGGCAGTTTGGCGGGTCGAATCCCGAGTGCCGCGTATCAGAGTGAGCGCCTGTTACTCGTCCCAGCTTCTGCCAACCTAGCACTTCGAAAGCACGTAAAAATGCAAGTAGAAAAATAGGGACCACTGCGGTGGGAAGGTAACAGCGTTCCGTGCACCTTTGGCATCTAGTCATGCCAGCCACATGACCACGGAGACGTCCTCGGACAAGCGCTGGCTCTTCGGCTTTGAAACGGAGATGAGCACCGGCCCCTAGAGTCGGAAACGACTAGCACGCATGTGCGGGGGAACCTTTACCTTTACCTTTTAAGGTGTCCTGCTCCTCTGAGCGTAGGTTTGGAGCTCTTAAGCAAGCTTTCTTGATTAACCAATCATTGTTGCTGACACTGGAGAACAGGTGACCTACATTCTTGCAGAAACAGCTGGGGGGGAAAAAATCAAATACAAGCAGCTAAACCGGGTCTAAGTTATACAGACTTTAACTTTCTTCCTTAATTAATTGTAAAAATCAGTAATGAAACACCACCTCTACAAACCGGTGACAATATAAAAGCATATCAATGATTCTCTGCTCACTTTTTTAGCATGTTCATTTTACAATTCTGTGCTATCTTATGGTTATGCTAATATATTCATTCCCTGTCAGATGTTTTCCCCTGCATATTTAAAGTTTTGGCCATCATTCAGTTTTGGTGGTTTCAGTTCAGGAAATTAGCTTTCCTGCTCTCAAAAGCAGGAATTCAAGCTTTTCATTATTCACCCTGCTGAGAGGATGCATACTGTTTTCCCTGTTTGCTATCTTTCTGTTGAGCTTTTCACATCAGCTCATTTATCTTTCAGGTGCTATAATCATTGACCCTCAATCAGTATTACATTATCCAAAACAGGCAATTATCCACATTGTCACTTTTGCATTTGCTCTTTTGACCTGCAGGTCACAAAGGCCTAGTGTAACTGAATCCCACAAAACTATTCCCTTACCTGTCATATAAATAGCCATCCTGGAAAATGAGACCCATGGGGGCTTTTGCTGAGGTGTTGAGAAGGCCAATCTAACTCGATCTTCATTCTGCTCTTCAAGGAATGCAGTACCCTTCTGGCATTCCCTCAGAATAGTGCAGAATTCCAATTTTGAATCTTAAAAAAATTGAGTTCCCCAGTGCTTATAAATGCTTCTTTGTGGTCTACTTTATTGAAATTTCCATTTAGTTTCTCCATCTGTTTTCTGTGTTGGCCTCACTTCCTAGGGCAAGAATGCTACCTTTCACCTTCATTTGTGGGTGTGAAGCCATAAAACTGTCTGGATTATTTCTGCTTTATTTATATTAATGCAACTTCTTTAACAGATTTAAGGTTAATTTTTAATTCCCCAGTTCATTTATTTTAAATTAAGAAAATAATAGTGTTCCAAAAAGCATTTTATATTAATTCTATGTTGCTCGTAAATTACCGTCATCCCAAAAACTTATTATTAAGTAACATTTTTTTCTCTGTTTAACCTAGTAATAGTAATAACAGTTTTGACTTACAATACATAGACTGCTCTTGTTTTGAAGGGATTATCTTAAACCCTTTAAAGGGAAAAATGGCATTTTTTTCAGTCCTGGTGACTTATAATATTTTCAGATATTTCTCTGCCCCACACCACAAAGTTTCCAACAGGCAGTGTATTTGGTTGCTTAACATATATAATTAAGTGAATGATCTTTCATTTGAAAATCATTGTATTGATCACTTTCTCAAACTATGAAATGCTAAATTCACTCTGTCCACTTTCCTTGTTAAGTCAATAGGTTGTGTGTGTTTTTTTTAAAAAAGACAAGACAAGAAAAAAAAGAAATAACTGTCACTATTGCAGTACCATTTTTTTTCTTCCAATTGGCAGTTGAAGAGTTATAATAATATATGATCATGAATTCCTGTTGAATCAGGCTTAAATGGTATCTATTGAATTAATTTAATTAAAATTAAAAGTTGTCACATTGAACTAATGCCAACATTAATGTCACTGATTTAACTGAGCATAACCGTGAGGTGAGTGAGTGAGTTGAGATAGTGATTTCAATAGAAATCTATATTTCATTTGATCTTTTGCAATGTATTCCAGTTGGGACCAATATCTTTCTCTAGTCCAACTCTCCATTGTATAGATCAGGGGTGTCAAACTCACCACGTCACGTGACATATCGCGACATATCGCAACTTTTTTCCATTGCCGGCAATGGAGTAGACATGGCTTCGTATGATGAAATCAGCCCGCAGGCCGGCAGTTTGACACCCCTGGTATCATTCAAGTGTGTGTAATTATAGGTTTCTGACTATGTCACTTTTTATGTCACTCATTGTCATGTGAACATACAATTGTAGCGTGATTACCATATTAAGTAATAAACTAATACAAATTTGGGAATCCTTATCTTTTTGTAAATAAACCTAAGGTAACCTGCATAAACATCATGCTTCCAAAGTAAGCACTAATATACAAAGCATAGAAAGGGGGTGTCAGATACTAAGGAAAAGACATTAAGACATGAAGTATAAACAAAAGGAAAGATACCTAAATGTATTTTACACCAACACCATAAATTATATCTTCCTATACATGTCATTCCTCCCAAACACCCTTGCTTTCCCACAACCCTTACGCTATTTGATATACTGCCTTTTATTCGCTCACCTCTGTGAAGATCTCATAAACTTTATCCAACCATGATTTTCTTAGTTTTCTCTTTAACACTTCCTTCATATTTGTTTCTGCTTATGATATTCATTCACTTTCTCTCAAACTAAGTTGTCCTCATTCTTTTTCTTTGGCATTCTCACACATTTTTGTATTCAGTCTGTTTCATTCACTATTAATCCTAACTTTTTCTTTGTTTTATTACACTATTTCCACTGCATTCAACCTTGATATGTTAATTATCAGAACCTATGCCTTTTTCCATTAAACAATCTATCGAATAGTCACTGGAAATCATTTTTTCTCAGCTTGGAATACTGAATATTGCTATAGTAAGTTATAAGCAATTCAAATTATTTTGAATGATTGAATGTTTCATATATTAGTGGCACTACTCATGTTCTTAGTTAACAAAAGAGTTATTTGATAGTAACATGAGAATATATTGAGCCTTACGGGCATTTTATTATTAATCAGAGTTTATTTGATTTTTACTTATTCTTATTAATTTTTATGGACTTGTAAAAATGATTTATTTCAGGGGTGCAAAACTGGCAAACGTGCATGGATTAATATATGATCATTTAATTATAGGGCAACATTAGTTTTAATCTTATTCTATTAATCTATTGATGAATCCACATTAATCTATTAATTAATATATTAATCCAATCTATTAACCTATTCATGGATACATATAAGAATACAAATATACCTCCTTAAAAATATAAGGAAAATTGAAGGGGTTCCACGCTTATATACAAGAATTTAATTTGATAAATATATGGCATAAATCTTTCAGGTTAAGAACTATACATTTATTTCTTTTGGTCATAGGATGACTTCTGGACTAGATTATTATTATTTTTATTTCTTCTTCATTACTGGAATAGGTTTTAGATTCTTCTATTTACTCTATTGTTATATCTAATTATGCACCTCTTACATTGAATTTAAAAAGCTTAAGCCTGCCTGACATTTTAATATTTTCTTGTTACAAGAGGAGTACTTCCTAAGTTATATTAAACAATTACCCTCACATTTTTAAACAAATTAATTGTATTCATCAGCTTTACAGACTGTATGAGATACTTATAAGGCCTATGACAAGGTTGTACCTAGAGCTAGAATGTTTGGTTAAAGAGAGATTGATGGATTATGCAAAAGATCCTACGGAGCATGTATATAATGGGTTATTATAGATTTTTAGATTGACAAGGTAGAATTTACATTGAGTAGATTAAAATATTTTCAGTTCAAGGATGTTCACAATGGACTTGTTGCTTTGGCTGCTTTGTGCTTCCCTGGATTATGCTTTCCAGTAACCCATGACACAAGTTGAACACACAACATATCTTAATCTAAAGTTCAAGCATATTTGTACACACTATTGGAATATATTGAACATTAACCAAAGAATTTAAATTTCTGATAATGCCCCATCATTGCCTTCATCTTCTTAAAAATATTAAAATAGTATCAATGGATTTTTGATTAGAATATAGAACATAGAATAACAGGGATGGAAGGGACCTTGGAGGTTTTCCAGTCCAACCCTTGCTTGAGCAAAAGACTTTATACTATACCAGAAGCTGTTCCACTGATTGATTATTCTCACTGTCAGTAAATTTCTCCTTAGTTCTAGGCTGGATCTCTCTTTAATGATCTTCCACTCATTATGGCTTGTCCTGCCCTCAGGTGCTTTGGAGAATAATCACTCCCTCTTCTCTGTATTGGAAAGCAATTATCATGTCAGCCCTAATCCTTCTTCTTGATTGGCTAGACATACTTAGTTCCCTTAACTGTTCATCATACAGTTTTGCTTCCAGACCCCTTATCATTTTTGTTACTCTTTTTTACACCCTTTCTAGCACCTTAGCATCTTTTTTGTAATTGTGGTGATCAAAACTGGACACAGTATTCCCAATATGGCCTCACTAGCACAAGATAGAGCACTACTACCACTTCTCAGAATCTTGATGCTATCCCTTTGTTGATGCATCCTAGGACTGTGTTGGCTTTTTTGGCAGCTATGGCACACTTGCTAGCTCATACTTGGAGTAGTGGTCCACTAGGACAGCTAGATCCCTCTCGCAGTTTCCTACTGTTGAGCCAGGTGCCACCTATTCTATATCTATCCATTAGCTTTTTCCTGCCTTAGTGCAGGATTTGACCTTTGTCACCAATGAACTTCATCTTGTTGGATAGGGCCCAATGCTCAAATGTGTCAAGTTTCTTCTGAATCTTGTGTCTATTTTCTGAAGTGTAGGCAATTCTCCTCAGCTTGGTGTTGTCTGCAGATTTGATGAGTTTCCCCTTCTATCCCTTTGTCTAAAAAACATTTCTGAATATGTTGAAGAGTACTGGGCTTAAGACAGAGCATTGAGGCACCCTACTGCATGTTTTCCTCCACGTAGATGTAGTTCCATTAATGACTTCACATTGAGGGCCATTAAACAGCCAGTTGCAAATCCATCTAGTGGTAAAGTTATGTATACAAGTTGCTCAGATAACTCTGTCTCACCCACATACCCTCGTCAGGCTTCTGTGCTGTCCCACTCACTCACTAACTCACTCACACACACACATAACAGTGGCTTAGTGGGTTTATTAATATTCCCCAGCAAGTCTCTTCACTAAAAACCCAGAACTGTCCCATTAAGCCCAGCCAAAAGCACACCAATGCTTGTCCACAAAGCAAGGTACTTGAAAGTTTCCCAAAACAGATAAATCCACTTGGTAAAATTAAATCCACAGTATAAGAGGGTGCATGAGGCCAGAAAAGTCCAGAGTTCACAAGAAATGATCCAAAGTCAAGGGACAGGGTCAATCCAAGGCAAGGCTGGAATCACAAGGACCAGGAAACACACAACCTCCAACTTTCTGCTGTGCTTCTGAGGCAACCCATCAAGAGAGATGAAGCTGCCTCCTTGCAATTAATCAGGCTGACCTTTGCTGCTCCTGCCTTTTCTCTGCTCTACATGTTCTCAGATCCGGTGCAGAAGGCAGTTCCTCCTCCTCTTCATTAATGGCTGCAGCTGCATGCTTTCCCACCTGAAGCCTCAGGGCTGTCCTGCTGCAGCTATGCTTCAGCCAAATCACTCTCAGAGCCATTGACCAATTCCCCTCCTGAAGTGCCCAGGACTGGTTAGTTCAGCCTCTGAACTGACATCTGGATAGGCATCTCAGAAAGCATCCGGAGGAGTTATCACAGCTTCATTGTACTTACGACCACTCGCTCATCCTCCCCACCTTGCAGCAGCTATCCAAAGCCCACCGCACTTCTGCTGTGTCTCCCCTGCCACTTGTGTCCCAGCCTCTCCCATCCCTCAAAAAGCAATGCTTATGCCATGCCTCTTCCACCACCCATGTGTCCCTTCACTCCCTCTCCCTCCTGGCAGCAGCCATTTAACCTGCTTGCCAGCCTACTCACAAGCCTCTTATGACTTGCAATTTTCTGCTGGTTTCCCTATTGATTTTGGTTTTGAGAAATCCGTTGAAAGTTATGAGGAGGTGCTCACTTAATGATCCACAGTTCTCACTTAATGATGGCAAAGGGGTCACATGATGTTGCACTTTATGACGGCATCACTTAGTGATGGAAATCCCAGTCCCAATTACCATCGTAACTCAAGGACTACCTGTATATGATTTAATGCTAAATATACAGCTGCACGGGTTGTGATGGGAGCTCCCCGATACTCCCATATTACACACCTCCTGCGTGAGCTGCATTGGCTACCAGTTGCCCTTCGGGTGAGATTTAAGGTGCTGGTACTTGCCTTTAAAGCCCTACATGGCTTAGGTCCGGGATACTTGCAGGACCATCTGCTGCCGGGAACAAATTCCCATCGTCCAGTACGCTCACACAGAGAAGGCCTCCTCAGGGTACCGTCAGCTAGGCAATGTCGGCTGGCGACCCCCAGGGGGAGGGCCTTCTCTGTGGGAGCGCCAACCCTATGGAATCAGCTCCCCCCTGAGCTTCGGATGGCCCAAAACCTCCAATCCTTTCGCCGCGGCCTCAAAACACACCTGTTCCACCAGGCTGACCTAGACTAACAGGCATTTTAATTAATTTATATTTAGTATTTTTAATTCATTTTTTAAATTCTCTAATTTTTTTATTGCACTGATGTTCTCAATTTCATTTTATCTTGATTTATGTACTTATTATATGTTTTGTTGTTAGCCGCCCTGAGTCCTTCGGGAGATAGGGCGGGATATAAATCCCATCAATAAATAAAATAAATAAAATAAATAAATACTAGTGGTTATCCTTTTATTTTTAATGAAAGAGAGAGGGAGAGGGATATTTTCACTAGCTCCATAAGAGTGGGGATATAGATGGAGAAAAGGTGGGTTCTAGGACTAGAAGCAGGGGATGGAGGACAAAAGTGTCATTATCTTTTATACTTCAATAATATTTTCACCTACAGAAAAGAGAGTAAATAGAGCAAAGGGAGCAGAACAACAGAGAAAAAAGGGTTACATTACAAAAAATGCAAGGCTAGAAATTATTACCCTTGTAATTACCAAAACTAATGAAGTTAATTTTTGAAAACCAGCTTTGTTTAGTGACATGGGATGTCCCAATGGGGCATAAAGGTAAAGGTAAAGGTTCCCCCGCACATGCGTGCTAGTCGTTTCCGACTCTAGGGGCCGGTGCTCATCTCCGTTTCAAAGCCGAAGAGCCAGCGCTTGTCCGAGGACGTCTCCGTGGTCATGTGGCTGGCATGACTAGACGCCAAAGGCGCACGGAACGCTGTTACCTTCCCACCGTAGTGGTCCCTATTTTTCTACTTGCATTTTTACGTGCTTTCGAACTGCTAGGTTGGCAGAAGCTGGGACGAGTAACAGGCGCTCACTCTGTTACGCAGCACTCGGGATTTGACCCGCCAAACTGCTGACCATCTGGTCGACAAGCTCAGCGTAATAAGCAGTAAAAGTGATATTTTTTTTAAAAAAAAAAGCCTGTTGGACTGATGCTGCTTGCTATCTTAACTGAAAGACTTTTTCTGCTAAGTCTTATCCAATTTGACAACTCACATACTTAACCAGAATGAGTTATAGGAGTTGCCCAGTGGAAATAAGACAGAGAACATTGAGTAGTTAGCTTAGGATGCAAAATGTCCTCAGACAGCCCTCCAGGAAATAATTAAGATGGAGCCTGTGTGGCAACTGCCCCTTGCTTTTCGAAAAACTGATACTTCCTGCATATTTCTGAGTCTGTGTCTGATTCAGAGCAAGAAGGCAAAAGGGTGAGAAGAGTACTGAGGTGATGTGCCTAAATGGTACCGTTCTTCAATCCAGATCTTTCTGTCAAAAGTTAGTATTGTACATTGGACTATTTATCTCTTGTTTAGTAAGGTTTAGAAAGCAAGCAAATATTTAAAATAGGAATGTTTCCCCAAATCCATATCAGAAACAGTGATCAGTAGGAATAAGGAAAGAAAGACTGAATCCAGTTTGTTCTTCCCTGATATTTTTTTTAAAAAAGGAGGATTTGTTTTTGTTTAGACTGTAAATAATTGTTACAACACATTGTTCTTCCCTGATATTTTTTTTTAAAAAAGGAGGACTTGTTTTTGTTTAGACTGTAAATAATTATTACAACACATTGTTGTTTATGAGAACTACATTCCCATCCAAACTGAAAAAGATATGACAAAATTTTCAGAGAAAGAAGGTACAGTTAACTAAAATTAATTAAAACTTTACTGTACATGGACTACCTCTATGTATACTGCTATAGATCTGTCAAAGGTAATGATAACCTCTAAATTAAAATTAAATTACATCATCATAACCTTAGAGAAATGTATTTGAGTTTATTGTTCTTGAATATGCATGCAACAGTTGGAGAATAAACACCACACACTTTTTGTGCTATGATCCCAGATTTCTATTTGTGAATATGCAAGAGTGTAATCCAAGTACTAATTAGAAATGAATGGAAGTGGAAATCCTGTGCCACTCATAGATAGAAAAGTTTCTCCTCTGCTGGGTATTTTATACAGAAAGTTGTTGGGTTACAACTCCCAGTAGTAAAAAAAGATTACTTCTCAGAATGTCTGAAACATGATAGATTCCCCTCTACATCTCACTTCTGTTTGTGGGTCATACATCAACAATAATGAGAAATTCACTTATAGTCTTCTTTCTCAACTGTAGGTTTCTTCCTCAGAAAGGCTCGTTTTCCATAAATAAAATAAAAATGAATAAATAAACAAATTATCTTGCTTTCTAGAAACAAATATTCTTTGCTGTCCTTAAGCCCTTGTCCACAGTGGAAAGTAGCTTTAATTATTTTCTCTTGGAATGTAGTAATAAGGCTTGTTTTGGCTTGCTATTTTTTTAAAAAAATACTGTATTTTGTTTTAAGGTATTTTTAAATTTGTCTGTGTACTATATTTTGCCTTACTGAAAAATGTTCTGTACTAAGAGTTTGGAACAAAATCACTTTAGGATTTTCATACTTACGAGAACAGCTTTATTTTCCACTTACAGGGCATAAAAGTGCCTGTTTGAATTGTGCATGTGAGTTTTGGAGGTATACTGTATTTGCTTTACTAATGAAAACTGAAATCTGCAATTGTATATATGAGTTCCAATAGGCCTGCATATTAAACTGCTCATGTTTCCTGTTCTAAAAGCTCATATAAGACTGAAGCATTGAAAATGTTTATCTTTGGCCATTGGATACCTGCACTTGACAGAATGACACACAAATAGGCTGAACATCTGCTAATCAAACTCTTTAAAGCCACCAAACTCACTTTTGTCTTTATTATAAAACCAAAATTTGGTCAACTGAGGTCAAGTTGTGCACTTAACGCAGCTTTATATTATAGCAGTGAACTCTGTAACGGAGACTAGAGTCATATATAAACACAAAACTTTTCTGCTGCTGCTCAGGGCTGGGATTAACTTGGATCACCTAGTCTTCTGCTTTTAATGAAATTCTCTCCCTTCTATTTTCTTGTTTGGAAGACAGTCCGAAGTTATCTCATGCTAATTTAGTTAGGCAGTGCCCTCCAGGGATGTCACAGGCCTCCATGACCCCTCCAGAGAGACTCCGGGAAGGGATGAGAAGAATTAAACATTCCTGAGAAATTGCAAAACAAGAGCCACCAGAGATTTGTTGAAAAACTAGCTCCAGACTATCTGCCAGAGACCCAAGCCACCTTTTCAGCACTTCCTTGACATCACTCTACCAATCCCATCTGGCTTGACTCAGGGGTTCACCATGGGGACTGGGAAGAGTTGCAGTGGAAAAGTGGAATTCAAGGGAGGTCTGATTTACGCTGTTTGTGTGGGATACATCAGATAAATGGAAAGAGCAGTCCAAGAAAATAATAGATCTTGTTTCACTCCAGTGCCTTCCCCCTCCCCCCTTGCTTTAAGTTAAAGATACTGAATGGGGAGGTTTAAGTGTTCATTAGCAGTTGGATAATTCGCTATAAATATATGGGCACACTGAGTCGTATTGTGGCAAATGTGTTTGTAAGATTTGTTTCTCAGAGCACAATCCAGGAATACCTTTTACTTGGATTTGTTTTAATTTCATTACTCAGAGAAGTCTTCTTACAGACATGTCCCTATTCCTTCTGGGATGAAGTTGATTTAAATGTTCAAGGGTATTATTTTTCAACCGCAGAGAATACTCCCACATCTCAGGAGGGATTTTTTTTCTTTTCCCAAAATCTATTACAAGCTACCCTGGGCAAAATGAAAACGGTGAATCTGCCTTAGTTCACAATAATCTAGAATATATCATTGTACAAATAAAGTTGATGAGAATACAGTTCAGACATAATATCTACACACTTTTCTGTATGTTCTTTATCAAATGAAAAAGCAACTTTAGTACTAATTTCTCTTTCAAAATATAGTTTACTATATTCCAGATTTATTATGAACATACGCTTTAAAAATAGTGAATACTTCTCCGACCCAATATGTCAAACGTTAAAGATTTCCCTTGTCATGTTTTTAAAAAATAGCAAACTTTTTTGTTTAAATACATAAATACTGCAAATACTTTAATTAACTTGATAAATTAATATCCTGTCTTTCCTCCAGAAGCTAAAGGCAATTTACACTGAGGTTTTCATTATTTTATTATAATAACAAAGCTGTGAACTGGATTAGGCTTCCATGATTTCCCTCAGAAGAATTTCATCCCCCAAATGCTAATGTTGTAATTAGGAGCAATACTTTGCTACAAAATAATGATCAGACTTTCAGATCTGGCTCCAGCAAACCAGTTTCAGTCTGGAAGAATTTGGACACGTGTGCGCTTCAGAATATTTTAATTAGTAAAAATATTACCCTATCATTACTTTTAGAGATTTTTTTAAATTTATATGAGCTTCATATAAACTTCGACCAAACAGACTTCATGAGGCACTGAAAAGCATATTGAAACACATCATTTGAATGCCCACTGCTGATAAATTCTTATGCTTTAATAGCTCAGTCATGTGATCTATCAGAGGTAGATATAGCCTACCTCCTGCCCTGGGATCCCAGGCCCTTAAGGCAGGAGTCCCCAACCCCCGGTCCATGGATGGCCACAGCATGCCAGCAACTGGGCCACACAAATAAGCAAAACCCCATCCATGGGATACCTGTAGCACACAAAACCACGCCCACTCTGGTCCTCTCTCCACGTAACCGGTCTCTGGTGCCCAAAAGGTTGGGGACCTTGGGATTCCAAGGTATCAAGACAGAATACAGGTAGTCTTTGACTTATGACCGCCCAAAATTTTTGTTGCTAAGCGAAACATTTGTTAAGTGAATTTTGTCCCATTTTACTACCTTTTTTGCCAGTTGTTAAGTGAATCACTGCAGCTCCTAAGTTAGTAACACAGTTGCTAAGTGAATCTGGTTTCCCCATAGCCTTTGCTATGGTTGCAGAAGATACTCACGTGACCCCCGGACACTGCAGCCGTCATAAATATGATTCAGTTGCCAATCGTCTGAATTTTGATCATGTGACCATGGAGATGCAACAACGGTTGTGTTATTTGTTCCAGTGTTGTTGTAACTTTGAACGGTCACTAAATGAATTGTTGTAAGTCAAGGACTACCTGTATCCCCTTTTTCAAGATGATATGCCCAAGATGATTTATTCCTCACAACAACCTGCGTGGCAAATTGGGCAGGAACTTAAATCTCAGCCTTTCTAGTACAATCTAGCACTGTAACCACTTTGACTATTGCTTGAAAGTGAGTGTTTCTTATTTTTCATAGTAAGTATGAAAGGACTGATCTAACATTGCACAGCAAGTTTCAACATGAATAATTAGTCAATTATTGTGTCAGCCAAAGCTTTTTTCTTAGGCAGACTGAATAAAAGAGAGTCACAATGAAAGCTTTCACTTGCAGTCCAAACTATATACAGTGGATAGAGAAAGTCTACATACCCCTGTTAAAATGCCAGATTTCGGAGATTTTTTAAAAAAAATATCAGACCAAGATAAATCACTTCAGAATCTTTCCACTTTTAATTTAATATAACTTATAAGTGGTACAATTCAATTGAAAAACAAACTGAAATCTTTTAGGGGAGAAAATAACAATAAAAACATAACAGTAATGTGTGGTTTCAGTTGAATTATACAGCTTACGTTCTATTAAAGGTGGGGAAAAAAGTCTTGGTCTGTTTTGTTTTTGTTTTTTTACACCTCCAAAACCTGGCATTTTAACCGAAGTGTGTATATCCACAATATTATTGTACTAATCTAGGAATTCCTATCTTAATACAGCATGACAGTGTCCTGTTTTGAATGTACACAATGTAATATGCCAGGCAATGGTGAAATGCTCTGGCTTTGCTTCCCTCCTCTTTTACGGAATTCGCCAGCTGGCACAAACCATTGGCCCATCAGACCAGTGAAAGTGGGATTGATGGGGCTCGGGCATTTTGGACAAGTGGTGTCTCTCCTGCCCTGGTCAAGTGTGTATCAAAGCAGGAGAGCCTTCAATCAAAACTGGAATCTTTGCATAATGTGTCTAAAACAGGACAATTTGAGCCTGACCATTTTTGCCTCTAGCCAGAACTCGAGACTGAAATGGAAAAAATACCATATGTGGTTCCAATGAACATCCTGGTCTACCTCCATACTTCAATAGCCTGAAAGCGAATGAAGCATTTGTTTTATTAATTCAACCCATTTAAAAGAAATATTCTATTACAGTTTTGAGTGATGAAAGAAAAAGTGCATGTAGGATTTTCTATGAATTCATATTCCCAGGGCTTTTTTTCTCATAGAACGCTCAGAACGGAGTTCCGGCACCTTTTTTGGATGGAACCTTGTAGGGTAGGCAAGGCGGGTTGTATGACATGTGTGAGTTCCAGCACCTTTTTCTTTTACAAAAAAAGCACTGCATATTCCATAAATGCAATTATAGCCTTTGGACTCTTTCTTTGTCCTATGACCATGTACTCAGTCTTTAAGATTTCATCACACTCTTGTGTTTTCAATACTGTACTGTATGCATTAGACACATTCATTTAAAGCTTCATATGTTTACAAGTGATGCTGAAGTGCTTCCTTTTTTCCTTTTTTGGTTTCCTTTGTAATAGCCATAATGCTTCCTGGTTGAAATTGAGATAGTCTCTTTGTGCAAAATACATGATTAATCCTATTTTCTTTAAGAATTGAGACAGCATTGCATGAATACCTTAATCTGAACCAAGCAAGTCAGCCACCCAGTTCTTGCATCATGGTGATCAATACAACCTGCATGATGAGTGGCTTTAAAGGGATTAAATTGTAATAGCAACAAACCAATACTTCCCTTCAAAGTTGACTAAGGTTCTTTGTAAAAAAAAATACATGGCCTTGACTAGTCCTTTCCTAGCATTCATTCCAATGTCTGTTGAGTCTGACCACATTCTGGGTACCACCCTTCACTCACACAGTGATTAAGCTGATTAAATAGGGTGGTTGCTTTTGAGGTTTTTGGATTTTTTTTAATAGAATATTTGCGCTTTATTTGTATATAAGAGAAAATTAATACTTGAAGCTATGTAAGATGATTCTTTAAAAATATTTCTTCTGAATTTCATAAAGGGTAAAACTTGGAACATTCTTCATATTTTTGGAAATAATAATAATAATAATAATAATAATAATAATAATAATATAATAATAATAATAATAATAATAATAATAATAATAATAATAATAATAATAATAATAATAATAATAATAATAATAATGTAGTTTGGTTTAGAAACAAAGATTTTAAGAAAGAAGATTGTGTATTGATTCTTCTTGATGTTCAGGATTTTCCAACCATCAAAAATTATTCTGCTTCAGGTTTCTCATGTTGCTTACATTTTGGTTTTCAATAATTTTTTTCTCATGACCTTTCTCTGTGTGACATATTCAGATGCTTCTTTGAGTTAAATTTTCATATAGAGCAGGTTTGATCCCAGCTTTATTTATGAAAACAAACTATGCTCCTCTTTTCTATTTTCAGACAATGATATAAAAACAATCAGTTGACTGCAGCTTACTAGAATAGAAAGTTTCCTAAAAGTTTCCTAAAAGTTTAGCCAAGAATGGGGTCAGGTACATCTCCTTAAGTTACAAAATTCTATAGGCTATGTGTTGCCTTAAAAGAGACCCTTTCATGTACTGTATTGTCGCTATTGATAATTAGTAGATGGACAATTCACTTTTGGTACAGCAACTAAATGGGACAGACTCTAACAAATAAGATTGCAGAAAGAACAGTTGCAATCCGCCTGTTTTCCATACAAGACCTGTATATTAGGCAGGTCAGAAGGAAGGCTGAGACCTCTGCAGACCCCCCACATGCTGGACATAAAGTGTTTCAACTCCTTCCCTTGGGACAGCACTACAGGGCATTGCAGGCCAAAACAAGTAGACTAAGGGACAGGTTTTTTTGCGTTGTGCCATCACTCTTCTGAACACCTAATGTTTATATGTATTTACCATATAGCAGGGGTAGGCAACCTCGGCCCTTTTATGACTCATGGACTTCAACTCCCAGAATTCCTGAGTCAGCCATGCTGACTCAGGAATTCTGGGAGTTGAAGTCCATGAGTCATAAAAGAGCCGAGGTTGCCTACCCCTGCCATATAGTATAGCTATAGTATTATTATCCTTTTATTATCTTTCTTACCCCCCTTTCTATTGGTAGTATTATTAGGATTATCATTATTCTGTTGCTTTGTATGTATACTGAGAGCTTCTGCACCGGAGACAAATTCCTTGTGTGTCTTAATCACACTCGGCCAAATAAAATATTCAATTCAATTCAATATACTATGAACAAAATTCCAATTCAATGTACTATGACAGCAAGGATATTTAAAGAACTGTTCTACTATACTGTTCAACTATACTGTTCGGAGTTTTAAAAGTCACAATCTTGAGTTTTCTGCCTTTGGTTCAAATTATTTTCTATTCTATTGTGGGAGGTAGCTTTTACTATAACTAAAACAAAAGAGCAAGAAAATTTATTTCATCATTCCCCGCTTAGTGCAGATAGAATGTTGTTAGCTTTGTCTTTGCTATCCTTAAGACCACTCCACAATAACAGATACAGTACAGAATTGCCAACATTGTACCCTTGGCTTATCAATTCCAATTCAAGTCATATGTATAATTTTAGATGAGCCAGTCTATGAAGAATATGCTACACACATTCTTCAATATTTTTTTTCTTTGCCAGATCTGCTACTGTTTTAGGCACCATATATAGGTTGAGAATGTCTAGGTCTCACCCCTTAAGATCATGCATTCTTTTGGTTTCTTCCAAAGTCTGAGAGAGCTGGTAAAATACCAAGATACAGTTTCCTTGAGTTCAGAGCCTAGGAGTATAGGATCACAGCCATTATGAAGGATAATGGAATTCAGCCCAAGAAGAATAGCAAACCAAACTTCCTGACAGTTAGAACAATTAACCAGTGGAACAACCTCCCTCCAGAAGCGATGAATGCTCCAACACTGGAAGTTTTTAAGAAGAGACTGGACAGCCATTTGTCTGACATGGTATACGGTTTCCTGCCTGAGCAGGGGGTTGGACTAGATGACCTCCAAGGTCCCTTCCATTATATATTATTATTATTATTATTATTATTATTATTATTATTATTATTATTATTATTATTATTATTATTATTATTATTATTATTATTATTATCCAAAAATATAGATTCTCTACAAGTAAATAACATCTATGACAATAATGGATATAGAACAGGGGTGTCAAACTGCCGGCCCGCGGGCCAGATGACAAAACCACGCCCACCCCATTGCCGGCAATGGGGAAAAAGCTCCGATACGTCGCGCAATGTCACGTGACGTCATGAGTGTGACACCCCTGATATAGAATATCTCTCAATACTCTGGTAAATAAGTGCATCACATTCATTCTTTCCAATGCTATTGTTTTAAGAATAGTCTGCTTTCTTTATCATCAGGATCTTTCAGAATCATGTATATTTTTAATTTTAACAGTGCTGATTTGTTTTAAAAATACAATTTTAAAATAAATCTTAAAATAAGATTCAAATTTTCACCCTAGATTTTTTTTAACTCCTTAAGCATATTAAATTTTATAAGAAACATTTTTAAAAACTATTACAGGTAGTCCTCAACTTACAACTGTTCGTTGAGTGACCATTAGAAGTTACGACAGCATTGAAAAAAGGGACTTATGACTGTTTTTCACAATTATAACCGTTGCAGCATCCCCAAGGTCAAGTGATCAAAGTTCAGATGCTTGGCAACTGACTCACATTTATGATGGTTGCAGTGTCCCAGGCTCACGTGAACCCCTTCTGCAACCTTATGGCAGGCAAAATCAGTGGGGAAGCCAGATTCACTTAACAACTGCGTTACTATCTTAGCAACTGCAGTGATTCACTTAACAACTGTGGTGACCAAGGTCATAAAATGGGACACAACTCAACTGTCTTGCTTAGCAACAGAAAGTTTGGGCTGAATTGTGGTCATACCTGTGCACCATGATTTCAGGAGAAGATACACACCCACATATACATATATACACACAAAACACCTGTATAAAAATCATTCTGAACCTTTAGAACAGGGGTCTTCAAACTTGGCAACTTTAAGACTTGTGGACTTCAACTCCCAGAATTCCTTAGCCAGCAAGGCTGGCTAAGGAATTCTGGGAGTTGAAGTCCACAAGTCTTAAAGTTGCCAAGTTTGAAGACCCCTGCTTTAGAAGAAGAAAAAAATGAAGAAAAAGTGAAGGGTGACATATATATTAAACTTCTTTTGTCAGTGCACTTTCCCAACAAACAGCTTTTCTGTTTCATTTTGCCTCTGGCAAAAATTTCTAAAGATCAGAAATAAAGCCTTACACAAATACTTTTGTATGTTGAAGAAACAATAATTTGACACTCACTGATACCAGGAAGAAGACAACACTGAATTTATGTTTGATAATACAGTAGGGGCATTGTGCATTCACTTGAAGCAAAAGATGAAAATTTTAGAACGAATTAAGGGCAAAAGTTTCTCAGAGTTCATGTTTTAAAGTTTATCTAGATTATACTGCTTCTATTCTTAAGCATTTTCTTCTGTTGCCAGCTATTGAATTTATACAGTCCAGGGAATTTTACAAGAAAAAAAACAACACTGTTCTTTGCTTATTATTGTCCTTTTTGAGCATTACAGCTTGCTAAGAAACTGCATTGGGGGGGTGGGGTTTCCCTTCTATTATGGTTCCCCCCCCTCCATTTTTTTGTTTACAAGAGCAGGACTGTTGTTTCTGAGCCCAATGACCACATTTAAAGCAGGTTACTGAAGGGGGGGAAACATAATTATTTGTAGGATAACATGCTCCAGTTTGTCTGTGTGAAATGAGTGGCAAGCATATAAGTGAAGAAGCTAATTGAGAGGGCTACAGGAATTATTTACTATAGAGCATATATATATATATATATATATATATATATATATATATATATATATATATATATATATATATATATATATATATATATATATATATATATATATATATATATATATATATATATATATATATATATATATATATATATATATATATATATATATATATATATATATATATATATATATATATATATATATATATATATATTCTAAGATGGCGGCGCCTGGAATGGCTGCGGCTGCATTGGCTCTTGAAGGCGAATAGTTTTGGGAGGGATAGTGGGGGCTATAGGCCACATGATCGGGAAGATTTTGGTGTGTTTGAGCAACATGGTGGAACTAGGGTAACATGCAACATACAACCGACAATCTTTGCTGGCCTGGCGAGTTTCTAGTTGTTTTGGAACTGTTGGTGAGACCGTTAAAAGTCGTTGGTGCTGTTTGAATTTGGTCTACCAGCAGCAAGATCTGACTGCTGGCCCAGTGATGGATTCTACTGCAAATCAGGGCTGTTTCCAGAGGAGGCAGAGGAGGAGAGGACCTGGAGCTTATGGAGCGAAGGAACTGGATGAGGCTGTCGGCAGGCCCAGAGGAAGAGAGAGAGGCTTTTGGAGGAGTTGGTGGCGGCAGCAGCAGCGTGCTCCAGGGGTGAAAAGAAGCAAGGCCTCTTAAAGGAAAAGGTGGAAGAGTCAGGATCAGAAAAAGGAAAGAAGGCGAGGTTGTCAGAATACAAGTGAATTTGAGGGCTAATCCACATGGAGCCCCATTTCCATTGTCCTGTTTGCCATCGTTCACTCCCTAGAGACTAAAATGGACAATGTGAAATTTGAGCGGGCCCCGAACAAGGAGTATATATCGGAGGTGGTGACCCTTTGAGAGCTGTATGCAACGAAATTTCATTTTGATGTATGCCGATTGGTGTACATTCAAAGTGACAATAAAGTTATCATCATAGAACAGACCTAAAAGAGGAAGGAATGGCACAGCATTTGTTTAACATTTCTAGCTAAAGCTACTGATGAGGGGCTCCCCTCAGGGACAAGGATGCTTCATTCTCTTAGAGTTTGTACAGGAGTTTGTACATCGCTTACAGACAAACTCCTTATCTGAAACCAGAAAGATATGGCATCTAAGAAAAACCTTTGTCCCCATATCCGTTTGATGGTGTATAATAGAATCTAATAGTATAACGTCAGGTATCATTTCAGAAATACTGGAAAACATTCCAATTTTCCAGTATACCATGTCACTGATCTTTAGCTGGCGTTTCTTGAGCAAAAATTGCAACAGGGACTATTGTTACAATCCATTAAGGGCTTTAGCTCTACCTGTACTAATATGGATAGACATGGTTTTAACTGCTTTTTATGAGTAGGAAACGTAAGATTACAACGTCTGTGTGATTATAAAAACATTTGTAAATAATGAAACAATTGCAGTATCACTGGCTATAATTTTTATATTTCATTTCTCTCTGATATCGATCTTGACTTTCCATGCTGCAATCATGGAAGTTTATATACTCATACCTGAGATTAACACTTTGGGCAAATGATGATGTCAGCTGCTATTTCCAAATATTGTTATCATGTTCAATGTGATAGTATGCCAGATTCTATTCTACTACAGATACTATCTCTGATGACACAAGTATAAGCTTCTACGAGTCAGACAAGCAAGTATTGACAAACAATCCTGGGACACAAAGAATTAGAAATAACTGAGGAAATGAATAATTGCAAGGTTTCACAAAGTTTACACCACAGTCAAGACACTGTGCACGTTGGTCTTGCTACCATGAACACATGAATGCTTCCTTTATGGTAAGGAGGTAAGAAATGTAGTTAAAGTGAGCCTTGATTAACAAGATTTGTATTAATGGATGACAGCACAGTTAATAAGTTTCGGTTGGTATGCTAGATTGGTGAGACATGGCTACAATTGCTTGAACTGTACATGCAATTATACTCTCCTCTCTCACATACAAAGAGAGACAGACAGACAGACAGACAGACAGACAGAAGAGAGACAGAAGACAGAATAGGTTCTTTCTGCAAGGGTGTTGTCATATATGAATGCTAACTTGTCTCCTGATATCAAAACATTTCAATAGCCAAACTTAGCCGGGATACTAGTGTAATATCCTTGGCATAACATCTTATTCTGTAAAGTTAACAGAATGCCAGCAATGAATTCCCATGCTCGTTTTACTTTCCATTTATTTGTTTACAGATCAAGCCTAAGATCCTGTTGTAAGTTTAAAAATGCTGCTTTTGATCATCATTGTAGCTATATTATTACATCTTACAAAAAATGTTGGGAACCTATTTATGACTTGCATGCAGAGCACAAATGCAAGAAAATAATTATGAAAATGTCCATATGATAGATATACTATATCCCCACATGCCTATATAGTATTCATTGCTGTGAATCGAAAATGAATGGGGCCACATATGAAAAATGAGACTGTGGACTTCACACTACAGTTGGATTTTGCTTACTTCCCCATACAAGATTACAAACCCATACTTGGAATTCTTGAAAAATCTCACACATGAAAAAGGCTGTTAAAGTCCACATATAAATTCAGCTGTTCTATGGATTTATTTTGATTTCTTTTATTATGACTAATTTATCACCAACCTTAATAAGAAGATATAGAGTATTACAGGTTATCATGATCAATGCTAAGCACATTGTGCTTTAGATTGTAAGCCGCCCTGAGTCTTCGGAGAAGGGCGGGATATAAATGGGATTAAAATAAAAAATAAATAAACAGGTGAGAAAACAGCTTGAAAAACGGTGTATTCATAAAGGTCTACTGTTCTATTGGGTCATTTTGTTAATAACTTCTAGAAAATTCTATCTTTAGCTTTAGTGTGTACCCTCATGATGGTTAAAAGGCAGCTAAAGTCAAGCAGCTATTTTATCACAGATCGAGGCCTAGCCATGTCACGGGTCACAGTGTTCACCATGTGAACAGGAAGGTGAGAATTGCTGAACTTTTAGCTCGGTTGTGCAGTCCCATCAGAGAACAAATGGACCAAAACACTCTACAGCTGTATAAAGAGATGAACGGATGAATACCTATTGCACAGAGGCCTTTGTGTTCTGGACATGGTCTAGCATTATGATGGGATCCAGCTAGGCTGCAGCTTTGTAGCAATTAAAGCAACATTATCACACTGCAGACAGGATGATTTATCTTCTAATTTAGCAGGTCATATGTTCTATATTTGTAATCAATGATTATTCATTATACTCTGTTGAACTTCAAACAAAGATTTTCTCCTTTATTGAACCAGTAATTAATTCCATAACAGTTGCAATATTTCTTCTTTGCATTTATTCTGATCCTGAAATCCCTACAAGATAAATCCAGAAATGAATGAGTCAAGTATCAATCATTTAGTGTAGATGAAGAGAACAAACTCATGATGCTTGTTAACGGTATAGGGGAGCGCATCCATTTCTGCTTAACTGTGTTTCCTATTTGCTGCTGTTATTATTATTATATTTTTATCCCTTTTTAGTAAGATTGAACCATATATATTCATGATCAGTAACTATATTATAAAATAAGAAGTTATAAAAATATAAAGCAAAGTTTGGTATTAACTATGAGATGATTTCCATAATAAGAAACTGTTATTTATATATTTTCCTTTTTTATTTACTATAAAAGCACACTCAAATTTAACTTTCAGTTTAAGAGCTTTCCAAAAAGTCTTACATTTTTTAAAATATGCTTGGAATACCAACTGTAGCAAAACTAAACTTTTTTATTTGTAATTCAATAATATTTGATGAACTTTATGATTGTATTTGATACAAAGTTAAAAGAGTACTAGCACACATCAGAAATGTATAGTGTAATAGTCAACATCATATAGAATTTATTCATACATTGCAGTCTTGTTGCCATATTAGTCTTGCATATAGTGATTTTCACTGATATGATTTGGAAATCTTGTCCTGAAGGATTTTAATATGTTGGATATAATGCAGTAAAATTATAGAATATGAAAGTTGCTGCAATAATTAATAACCTTATATCTGAACTCTAGACACAATGTAATCTTTATTGGCTTTACTATTTTATAAACCAGGTAATGCAGTACATATCATTGCACCATTCTATACATATAATGAACAATGATCTTAGTAAGAAATAATCAAAAGTTATTGTACGACCTAAATTTTGTATTATGTTAATTTAAATCAGATTTTGAGCAAATTAGATATTAGCCTTTAGGTTTATAGTATTTCTGCATTTCTTGCTACAATTATTAGAGCTTTTCTTGGAAGCATCAGAACATCTCTAGAAATTATCAGAGTACATTATATAATAAGCTGATCAAGATATCAACTGCAATCTAGTGAGTGTATCTTTAAATGTTATATCTACCTTTTGTGCACCTAAGAAACATCTATGCATAAATGACGGAAAAACAGTAAGAGTTAAGAATTAAGACTTCCTTTCAAAGACAAGTGTATGTTAGGTTTATATTCTACCTTCCAGCTGAAATCTCTTAATTAAGTATGCAAATAAATTAGAATAAAATTAAAGATATTGTTTCCTAATTAGAAATGGCTAAGATATCACATCTGACATAGAATACAAATATAAAGACATTCTGTATATTTACTCAATTATTAACTGTATCCATACTATTAATTCAGCTGCAGAACTGGAAGATACTACTAAACTCAAACTTTAGCTTTTAATTGTAGAAATGACTTGCAAATACAATACTTAGGTGAGCATAGCTGTATTTAATATATATTTCTGATTTGAGGAACAGGAGTGGAATCTGAAAAGTTCAGGTGGCATTTAGCAAAAGAAACTGAGCTGTCCCAGAGCTTACATTAATCTGATTTGCAGAGTATCCACTAGCATCTGGGGACCTACTAAAGTTGTTTTCTTTAAATGTGATGTGACGAGGTCAATGCAAATAGCATTGTGGGTTATCCTACAAGATAACAGCCCCTTTATACCATATGGGGATAGTTTGAATTATTGTGTTTGCATGCTGATTATTTATTAAAAAGGAATTCAACTTTACAGGTAGCTCTCTGTTTCTTTCACAAAGGGATTAAAAATATTTCATTCATTTTGAATGGACTTAGCAGCAGTAAGTTTTTTTCCAGATATGTAACAGTGTGGTCTGGTTGATTGAGTACTAGACTGGGAGTCTAGAAACCTGAAGTTCTGTTCCTGGCTCAGTTACTAACCTAATGTGGGATGCTGAAGATATTTATTGTTATTATTTCTCTTCTTTGTTTTCTCTGTGTTAACTGTTCAGTACTAAAACGACATTTACACCAACAGGTCCAGCTAATTAAAATAGGTGAAGCTGTATCTGCCTTATTATTTATTTAAAACCTGGATGTAGCTATGTATCTTTTGTCCTTTATAAAATACTTTTTAAGTTTGTTTTATTTCAGTTAACCTATATTAACACTGTAAGCAAAATAATATCAGATTTATGCCTTCACTTTTTAAATTTTCTATATAATTCAAGCATGTACGTGGCTACTAAAATTTCCCAAACACAAAGTGTAATAAAGCAAAAAAGTTCAAGGCCAATACTCCAATGATATTTTACTTCAGATAAAAATATCTCTAACCTGCCATCAAAATAGTTGCAGCTTTCATGGCATTCACATCGGTTACTATCCAAGAGAAGAACCTATTGAGCATGAAGGCAATTTGGCATCCATGACAACCCAAAGATCCAAACACTGCTTTGCACTTCATGAGATGAAATAGCAGCAGCCGCATCTAGGCAGCATTTAAGATCTATAAAATGAAAGTCTTAAGTCATCTAACCTACAGATTGCAGATTTACACTTTAATGTATTTATTTATGTTCGTAGACCAGCACTTCATACAGTACATCAAACAGCAAAGAATGTAATAGAACTATCATCTATCTACCATGTATCATAATGACTTTTATACTTGGTAATTGAAATGGATAATTATAGGTCATAATTGATGAAAGAAATTACACGCTATTTAGGCAGAGTGAATGTCATCTAGCATACTCATGTGTGCTAGATCCATAAGTGTCCCCATACTGAGTATATGTAAAAAGTATGCAGGGGGAATGCTATTGGTAAAACAAAAAAACTTAGCTGTTTAGCAGTTAGAGGCTACATCAAGCTGTTTTGATTTTCAGTACACTTAGAAGGCACCACTCTGATGGGCCATTTGTCCATAACAAATGGTATATTGGTCCCTGGCACATTACCATTTGTTCCACTGACAGATTGTCCACTTTGTTACATTCCAAATAACAAGAGCAACTAGCACTGTTGGTAGAAAATAAACAAAAGTTATTCCTGAACAGTTGAATGCAATTGTGGACAAATTGTTGGTTTTCCAGAAAGGTTAAAAAGCAGCACCCCACTTTTATCTTCCCATGACTATTGGTGGTAAATTTGGGATAGATTAAATATATAATGCAGATAAGTGTTCTTATATTGCAATGAGAGACATATAGTTTGTGAAAAAGTAAGAAACATTCAGTTATTTCTTCCTCTAATATAAACTAAATAATATTTTGCAGATACAGACCGTATATCACTACATTACATGGACCTCTCCATTGCTGAGATGCAGGCTAATAATTCTAACTTGTTTAGAACAGCACAAGAAAGCTTGAGTAAAATTGGTTTGTGAGTTTGGGACATATTAAGTCATATTATGGCAAAAGGGGTCTTACTTTAGCAAGAATGTTATGTTTGTTCATTTATGAAATTTATCTGTCGTCCCCAAACTCATGAATTGTAGGTGGTTTACGGATACAAACACAGTGTCTATGGAGATTCTCGATCATCCAGGTCATGTTTGTCCCAAAGATGCTTTTCCAAAAGGCAACTGGACTTTCTTGGTTTTTTTTTCCTTGAAAAAGTTTCATTTCTCATCCAAGAATCAGAACTGAAGAAGTTTCTTGAATAAGAAGTGAAACATTTTCAAGGGGAGGAAAAAACCCCCAAGAAAGTCCAGTTGCCTTTTGGAAAAGCAGCTTTGGGATAAAAAAAAACCACAGGTAAAACTATTGGTAAGCTAATGTACACCACCTCTGTAAATGAAAGCCACAGCAGGCTAAAGCCGTAATGGACCTTTATAATAATAACTACTGCATATAGAAAGAATAATGTTAAAAGAGCATGAATTACCAAATGAAATGTAAGAATGGATGTGTTGTATGTCTGTAAAACTAAGAGAATCTAGATTCCAGATTGTTGGGTAGGGAATGTAAAAATGGAAATCTATATATACCTTGATAAATAAACAAGACTATGTCTGATTTACTTTGGTCATGTTATGCTTACAAATTCATCGTAGAAAGCAATGATGCTAGGAATGGTTAGTGAACAAAGAAGAAGGTGCAAGCAAAGAACGCACACGTTCACTTGATAACATCAGATCTGATGCAAAGTTGAACATAACAACAATTGAAAGAACTGTGCTAGATAGGGTGGCATGGAGAGCATTTGCCTATAAAGACACCAAGAGTCGGACACAACTAAATAGTTAAAAACAACAACAATATAGCTTAAATTCTTTGCTTACTATTTTTTTACTTCTTTTTTCTGCTTTGTATATCATTGTTTATTCCAAAATGGAATAATGTAAGTATGCAGGTAAGATGTTAAACTGAGAAGTAAAGGGAAAAAAAATCCTAGAAGCCACTTCTGTGTTGTTGCCAAGAAAATGACCTGAACCTGTCCATGAAAATCAAATTGGGCTGTTTTACAATATAAACTGCCAAAGAAGATTAAGAAAATGTATTTATTTTATTTTGTTTATATCACATTTTATTATTATTATTTTCTTATAAATAACTTAAGTGGCGAACATAACTGATATTCCTTCTTCCTCCTATTTTCCCCACAGAAACAGTTCTGTGAGGTGAGTTGGGCTGAGAGAGAATAAGAGATCCAAAGTCACCAAGCCAGTTTTTCATGGCTAAGGCAGGACTAGAACTCATAGATTCCTGATTTCTACCCTGGTGACTAATCAGAATGTACTTTTCTTTCCACAGGCAATGTGGCTCATGTTGCAGATGGATGAACCAGAGGATTTTGTAATAGCTACTGGTGAGGTCCACAGTGTCCGTGAATTTGTGGAGAAGGCATTTCGGAACATTGGTAAAACTATTGTGTAAGTAAAGGCATACAATGACAATGATATTGCATGATGATTTTTCATGCATGACCATTTATTTCAGGGGTCTTCAAACTTGGCCCTTTTATGACTTGTGGACTTCAACTCCCAGAATTCCTCAGCCAGCGTGCCTGGCTAAGGAATTCTAGGAGTTGAAGTCCACAAGTCATAAAAGGGCCAAGTTTGAAGACCTCTGATTTATTTGATTGTAAATTTATGGCACAGTATTTTTAGATATATGTTTTCTCCTTCATCTGATTTTATGAGAATTATAAAATATCAATTATATTTCACTCCATTTTGAAGATATATCACTCTTGACTAAGAAAAAGAAAGTTCTGCCTGTTCTCAAAGCATGTATATGCTGTATAGTAGTGGACCACTATGACATTACATTTAGTGTTTATTTGGTTTTAAAATGATCCCTTTCTGAAAGTTTGAGATGTGTGTCAATGTTAACTGACAGTAAGAAACTTCATGCTAATCTAGACATGACAGCTTCTGCCAGGCTTTTCCAGACATGGCTAAAATTCTGACAGATTTACTAAAAAAGGAAGATAGCTAGAGAACAGGTTTTGTTCTTTAAACACAGTATGCTTTGAACTTCCAAAGACAAGCAAGAAGGCTACATTGTTTGAATTTGTATTCTTTGTTGTTGTTGTTAGTTGCGAAGTCGTGTCCGACCCATTGCGACCTTATGGACAATGTTCCTCCAGGCCTTCCTGTCCTCTACCATCTTCTGGAGTCCATTTAAGCTCACGCCTACTGCTTCAGTGACTCCATCCAGCCACCTCATTCTCTGTCATCCCTTTCTTCTATTGCCCTCAATCTTTCCCAGCATTAGGCTCTTCTCCAGTGAGTCCTTCCTTCTCATTAGGTGGCCAAAGTATTTGAGTTTTAGCTTCAGGATCTGGCCTTCTAAAGAGCAGTCAGGGTTGATCTCCTCTAGGACTGACCGGTTTGATCGTCTTGCAGTCCAAGGGACTCGCAGGAGTCTTCTCCAGCACCATAGTTCAAAGGCTTCAATTCTTTGGCGCTCAGCCTTTCTTATGGTCCAGCTTTCACTGCCATACATTGCAACTGGGAAGACCATAGCCTTGACTATACGCACTTTTGTTGACAGGGTGATGTCTCTGCTTTTTAGTGTGCTGTCTAGATTTACCATGGCTTTCCTCCCCAGGAGCAAGCGTCTTTTAATTTCTTGGCTACAGTCCCCATCTGCAGTGATCTTGGAGCCCAGGAAAATAAAATCTGTCATTACCTCCATTTCTTCCCCATCTATTTGCCAGGAATTGAGAGGGCCGGATGCCATGATCTTGGTTTTCTTAATGTTTAGTTTCAACCCAAGTTTTGCACTCATTTGTATTCTACATTTCCATAAAAAGATACCCAAAGTAACTAATGTAGTGAAATTATTCACATCTAGATTTGGAATAAAAGAAAGGAGTGAGGCAGCTACCTAGTATGCTTCTGATAGTCCTTCCTGATAAAATTTGGTACTCAATAACAAAAAAAAACTTATCAGTGAATTTACAAATTATGAGAGAGTAATTAAGTATGGAAGAGTCTGATTAGGTTAATTTACTACATCATAGTCTTATTTAGTATCTATATAATTGATTCTGGATTGTACTGTATCATAGTAAATTAATTATGAAAGTAAAATTATTGTTTATGTATCCATATTATTGTTCACTTCTTTTCTAGTGTTCCCCAGTTCCCCATATCCAACTTTTCTACTGGTAACCACCCAGAATAGTAAACTGTACCACTAGGTTTACTTGAATTTTCAATGTCCACAGCAATATCAACTAATCTCACTCTTCCCCCCCCCCAGTAATTGCCACCCTGTTTAGCGTAAAAATGTTGAGGCATAAAGCACAATTTATACCGCATATTCCATATGCATTGGGTTTATTGCAAAAGTGAAATATTTCTCTAATTCAGATAATAAAATTAGGATCCCTTTGTAAATACTTTCTGTAGTTTATATTTTGTTTTATTATGTTTACCACTTTCTTGCTTCTCTGTCTTTTCTGTTGCCCATCCATAAGCAAGCCAAACTCAATTAGAAAAAAGAAGGAAGAGGAACACTTTTTCCCGTGATACTAAAATGGGACTGTGAAAATCACTGATACCTTTAATACAATATGCCTGAACCACAATATCATATTCTCTTCCTTTCTCCTTTTCTGATACTGCCAGGGTAAAAGTTTTAAAGCTTTTTCCATTTTCAGCTTGCCACATCTAGGTAAAATGGTGGCTTGTGTAATTTCTCTTGATAAACATAACAATAAGTTTTCTGACCGAAGTAAAGATTGATGAAAGGAAAACTAATAAGCCACAATCTTATGTTCATTACTGTATACTAGATTATGTTTTGAAAAACATACAAAGCAGAAGCTGTATGTTTGCTTGTTATTGGAATTTAGTTCAGCTGTTCCTAATGTTAGCATGACTAGAAAAACTTACATTGCTAATTTCTTTCAGCATTAACTAATTTGTTTTTAACACTAAGCATCTGAAATAAAAGATATCTTTCAGTTAGCAATAAATTGTCCAAACTGATGTAAGACAGAGATGGATTGGATATAGGATTCAATTAAAAATAAAGTGAGCCAAATTAATTAACTCTCTAAATATAGGTAGAAAAAGAACACAGAAATGCATGTCCATACATGAAATATATTTCAGGTTGGGGAGTTAAAATTGCTTATTTGTAAGAGGTAATTGTAAGCAAACTACAATATAGATGTCTTCATGCTGCATCCAGTTTTCTTATGATCATTGTGGAAACTGGATGCAAAGGCAGGTAGTCCTCCACTTATAACCACAGTTGAGATCAGAATTTCCATTTTAAGCAAGGCAGTTGCTAAGTGAGTCATGCCCAGTTTTACAACCTTTTTTGCCGTGGTTGTTAAGCAAATCACTTGGAGTTGTTAATACCATGGTTGTTAAGCGGATCTGGCTTCCCCCATTGACTTTCCTTGTCGGACATTAGCTGGGAAGGTCGCAAATGTGATCACATGACCCCAGGCCACTGCAGCCATCATACATACATGCTAATTGTCAAGTGCCCAAATTTTGATCATGTGACTGTGAGGATGCTGCAACAATTTTAAGTGTGACCGTTATTAGTTATTTTTTTGTAGTGTGGTTGTAACTTCGAACAGCCACTAAACAAATGTTTGTAAGTTGATGACTACCTGCAACTAGAATGGCTGGCTCTTCGTATGTTGGTGGAATTTAAACATTTATATATAGGGCAAAATCCAATAAAGTAGTGCTCATGAGAGGCACCTTGAATGTAAATGATCATTTTTCGGGTAACACTAATACTAAGTATTTTTGTGTTGACAACAGTGTCTTATAATAGAACAGTGAAGATGTGAACAGAGAAAATTGGTTTCCTTGTTCCATTTCTCTTATCCTGATCTAGAAACAAGCAGTTTATTTATATAAAGCTAATCACATAGTTACAGATGAATGAAATTCTATCCATCCACCTATTTACTGCTTCGTGAAGTCAAAACCAGTTTTGAATATAGATATTCCTCATTTAGTGACTGTACCATAAAGCGACCATTCACAGTCCCACAATAAGGACCATCAGTTTATTTATTAAGCAAAGCGGTCACCAAGTGAAACCACAAGTATTTTTATGGCCTTACTGAAGCTTTCTTTGGCTTTGCAGACTTACTAAGGTCATAAATGTGAGGATTGGTCACAAAGTTACTTTTTCATCACCATTGTAACTGTGAATGGTTGCTAAATGAGGCAGTCACTAAATGAGGATTACCTATATATTACATGTCATTTTAATTTTAAAATCCTGATGGAGAATAGTAATTATGCTTTTAAGTAAAGAATAAAAATATTTAATTTCATGTTATTGATTTTACAAAATGCTTTCTCAATATCAGACTCGGCAGTTTACCTGCTTAGTAAGATGACTATGTTTCATTGTATTAGTCTGAAAAAAAATAACTTTGGCAAGTGACAGATAAACAGCTTGAAAGTTATACCTTTCGTTTCTGAAATATAATTGAATATTTTAACACTGCTAGTGCCAAAAAAAATTGTGAATGATAAGAGTCAAACTCTAATTTAGTTCTTTGCATCGACAAGAAGGCCTTTGAGCTACAAATAATTTCAGTGTACTAGCGAAACATTTTTGAAAAAAATTCTTTCTGCCTATTACTAATTAAATAACATGACAAAGGAACATTTCCCTCCTCTAATTTAACCCCAGAAGGATAAACTAAACAGGCAAACACTTGTCTTGACTAATTTTCTGTCATTAATCTTATTAAACAAGTGCAGGACTGTAAGAATAGCCTCCAACCACTGTAATATACAAGAGTTTTTAATGGATGCTGTAAAAAAAGGAAGGAGAAGCCTAGTCAGGTCTTGGAAAGATTTATGAATGCTTTTTTTATTATAATTCTGCATATAGTAAAAGTATGCATTGCTTGAAGGCTTGAGATTTACGTCTAAAAGCAATGAATATATTGTCACAATCACATTAGTCTATATTGCCTTTTCCTGAAATTATTGTGGGTATCTATTCTTCTGAGAAATTTCATTTATTCTGCCGGTATGGCCAAACTGTTTGAAAAAAAGCAGATTACAAATGTTTTAAATAATTAAAGACTTCTGAAAACATCACAAGAAAGAAAAATCAAAGCAAAGACCTAATGTATTGGAGAAGCTCTGAGGCTTTAAAAAGTGGAAGAAAATGAGGTTGACCAACTGACAATGAGTGGACAATCTGAAAGAGCAAGTTAGGGATAGATCATCATGGGGAAAAAGTGTCTTATGTAGTCACTAAGAGTGAACAATGACTTGATGGCTCATAATCAATCAATCAAAATTTTCTGCAACAAAGAGGATAAGGAACAAGTATGCAAATGATTGGCCTAACACAAAGAAGCATATTTTTTACATCTTTAGGACCTTAGCAAATGAACTGATCTAATGTTATGAACAGTTCCATTACTGAAATGTCCCTAAAAGTCCATTTTATTTTATTTTATACTTAATGAAAGTTTATTTATTCTAAACTTGTCCAAGCATATTTAGATAAAATAGTTAATATCCATTGCAGGTAAAAAGAAATCCTGTTAGGCTCAGTCATAACCTCACACCTATGTTCTATATTCTCTGAATATATTGGCGGTCCATGCACCAGATGCGTCACGCTCTCCACAAAGGCAAAAAACAGTGCAATATATCACAATATGTCACGTGACGCGATGGACTTTGACACCCGTGACTTAGACTTTAGCTTTCTTTCCTGTTGTTGTTAGTTCCGAAGTCATGTCCGACCCATTGT
Source organism: Vipera berus (assembly GCF_964194415.1). Taxonomy (NCBI): domain Eukaryota; kingdom Metazoa; phylum Chordata; class Lepidosauria; order Squamata; family Viperidae; genus Vipera; species Vipera berus. The sequence goes on from NC_138204.1 coordinate 143,254,858, forward strand.
GACCCCATGGACAATGTTTCTCCAGGTCTTCCTGTCCTCTACCATCTTCTGGAGTCCATTTAGGCTCACGCCTACTGCTTCAGTGGCTCCATCCAGCCACCTCATTCTCTGTCGTCCCCTTCTTCTCTTGCCCTCAACCTTTCCCAGCATTAGACTCTTCTCCAGTGAGTCCTTCCTTCTCATTAGGTGGCCAAAGTATTTGAGTTTCAACTTCAGCATCTGGCCTTCTAAAGAGCAGTCAGGGTTGATCTCCTCTAGGACTGACCGATTTGATCGCCTTGCAGTCCAAGGGACTCGCAGGAGTCTTCTCCAGCACCATAGTTCAAAGGCTTCAATTCTTTGGCGCTCAGCCTTTCTTATGGTCCAACTTTCACAGCCATACATTGCAATTGGGAAGATCATGGCCTTGGTTTTCTTAATGTTTAGTTTCAACCCAACTTTTGCACTCTCCTTCTTCACCTGCAGCAAGAGGCTCTTTAGTTCCTCTTCACTTTCTGCCATTAGAGTGGTATCATCTGCATATCTTAGGTTGTTGATATTTCTCCCGGCAATCTTAATTCCAACTTCTGATTCATCTAGCCCTGCCTTTCTCATGATGTGCTCTGCATATAAGTTAAACAGGCAGGGTGACAGTATACAGCCTTGCCGGACTCCTTTCCCAATTTTGAACCAATCAGTGGTTCCTTGTCCAGTTCTCACTGTTGCTTCTTGACCCACATATAGGTTTCTCAAGAGACAAATAAGATGGTCTGGTACTCCCATCTCTTTAAGAACTTGCCACAGTTTGTTGTGATCCACACAGTCAAATGCTTTAGCATAGTCAATGAAGCAGAAGTAGATTTTTTTCTGGAACTCCCTAGCTTTCTCCATGATCCAGCGTATGTTGGCAATTTGATCTCTAGTTCCTCTGCCTCTTAGAAATCCTGCCTGTACTTCTGGTAGTTCTCGATACACATACTGCTGGAGTCTAGCTTGTAGGATTTTAAGCATAACTTTACTAGCATAAGAAATGAGTGCAATGGTGTGATAGTTTGAACATTCTTTGGCACTGCCTTTCTTTGGAATTGGAATGTAAACTGATCTTTTCCAATCCTGTGGCCACTGTTGAGTTTTCCAAATTTGCTGGCAAATTGAGTGTAGCACTTTTACTGCATCGTCTTTTAAGATCTTGAATAGCTCAGCTGGAATACTGTCACCTCCACTAGCTTTCTTGTTGCTCAGCTTTTCTAAGGCCCACTTCACTTCACATTCTAGGATGTCTGGCTCGAGGTCAATTACCACCTCATTGTGATTATCAGGGATGTTAAGCTCATTCTTGTATAGTTCTTCTGTGTAATTTTTCCACCTCTTCTTAATCTCTTCTGCCTCTGTTAGGTCCCTGCCATTTTGGTCCTTTATCATACCCATTTTTGCATGAAACGTTCCCTTCATCTTTCCAATTTTCTTGAAGAGATCTCTGGTCTTCCCTATTCTATTATTTTCTTCTATTTCTTTGCAATGTTCATTTAAGAAGGCATTCTTATCTCTTCTAGCTATTCTCTGGAATTCTGCATTCAATTGGGTGTATCTTTCTTTTTCTCCCTTGCCTTTTGCTTCCCTCCTTTCCTCAGCTATTTGCAAAGCTTTCTCAGACAACCATTTTGCTTTCTTGCATTTCTTTTTCTTTGGGATGGTTTTAGTTGCTACTTCTTGTACAATGTTGCAAACCTCCATCCATAGTTCTTCAGGCACTCTGTCTATCAGATCTAATTCCTTAAATCTATTTGTCACCACTACTGTATATTCAACAGGGATATGACTTAATTCATACCTGAGTGGCCTAGTGCTGTTCCCTACTTTCTTCAGTTTAAGCCTAAATTTTGCAATGAGAAGCTCATGGTCTGAGCCACAGTCAGCTCCTGGTCTTGTTTTTACTGACTGTATAGAGCTTGTCCATCTTTGGCTGCAGAGCACATAGTCAATCTGATTTCTGTGTTGACCGACTGGTGATGTCCATGTGTAGAGCCGTCTCTTGGGTTGTTGGAAAAGAGTGTTTGCTATGACCATCGTATTCTCTTGACAAAATTCTATCAGCCTGTGCCCTGCTTCATTTTGTACTACAAGGCCAAACTTGCCTGTTATTCCGGTTATCTTTTGGCTTCCTACTTTAGCATTACAATCCCTCATGATGATAAGGACATCATTTTTTGGTGTTAGTTCTATAAGGTGCTGTAGGGCTTCATAGAACCGGTCAATTTCATCCTCTTCAGCACTGGTGGTTGGGGCATAGACTTGGACTATTGTGATATTGAATGGTTTGCCTTGGATTCAAATTGAGATCATTCTGTCAATTTGGGGATTGTATCCCAGTATTGCTTTTCCTATTTTTTTATTGACTATGAAGGCTACTCCATTTCTTCTGAGGGATTCTTGCCTGCAGTAGTATACCTGATGGTCATCGGAATTAAATTCACCCATTCCTGTCCATTTTAGTTTGCTGATTCCTAAGATGTCGATGTTCAGTCTTGTCATCTCTTGTTTGACCATGTCCAGCTTTCCTTGATTCATGGATCTTACATTCCAGGTTCCTATGGAGAAAAAATCTTTACAGCATAGGACTTTCCTTTCACCACCAGATACATCCACAGCTGAGCGTCCTTTCGGCTTTGGCCCAGTCGCTTCATTCTTTCTGGCGCTACTAGTACTAGCCCTCTGCTCTTCCCCAGTAGCATATTGGACGCCTTCCGACCTGAGGGGCTCATCTTCCAGCATCATATCTTTTTTCCTTTTAGTACTGTCCATGGGGTTTTCATGGCAAAGTTACTGGAGTGGGTTGCCATTTCCTTCTCCAGTGGATCATGTTTTGTCAGAACTCTGCTATGACCTTTCCGTCTTGGGTGGCCCTGCACGGCATAGCTCATAGCTTCATTGAATTATGCAAGCCCCTTCGCCACAACAAGGCAGTAATCCATGAAGGGGCTTCTTTCCTATCATTACTCTTAGCTCAGGAACATATATAATTATTTCAATTTCCCAGAATGTCTCCATGTTTCATAGAATTAACAGGACAGCAACAGGAGTACTAGCTATTTCAGATGAGAAATCCCATTCTTCCCTTCACAATTCATTTCTCTGAAAAGGGAGTATTTTTACAGATTTCCTTGCAAAGAAGAAAAAAACTGCTAAAATTCTAAATCTCAAGTGAAAATAATCTGGCCATGAGGATGAAGTAAATGTTAAATCCCATGTTTTCAGAATTTTACATAACTGTCCAGACACAGTCAGGATATACTGTAACATGCTCTGAGCTGCTCAGAGTCAGTATGGAGTTAATTCAACCAAACAAACAAACAACAAAAGTATTGGGCTAATAACTTGTTGGAACAATCTCATTGTTATCTAAAGTAAAGGTAAAGGTTCCCCCGCACATGCGTGCTAGTCGTTTCCGACTCTAGGGGCTGGTGCTCATCTCCGTTTCAAAGCCGAAGAGCCAGCGTTTGTCCGAGGACGTCTCCGTGGTCATGTGGCCGGCATGACTAGACGCCAAAGGCGCATGGAACGCTGTTACCTTCCCACCGTAGTGGTCCCTATTTTTCTACTTGCATTTTTACGTGCTTTCGAACTGCTAGGTTAGCAGAAGCTGGGACGAGTAACAGGCGTTCACTCTGTTACGTTGCACTCGGGATTCGACCCGCCAAACTGCCGACCTTCTGATCGACAAGCTCAGCGTCCTAACCCACTGAGCCACCACGTCCCTTCATTGTTATCTACATAGCTACAAAATCTTGAGTTGTACCAGCAACAAAGGCTTATGGCATGTATGTTGAAGTCCAGCAGAATGCTCCTATAGGTTTTTAACCACCAAAATTAGCTATCTTCTTATAGCTAAGAGACTGAAAATTGACTGTTTGTTTGCCAACTTCTCATTTTTAATGAAAACATTTTAAATGTAAAAAGACTAGCAAAGAAGAGAGTTTGGTGGGCTCCAGGGAAAGATGTTAGCCCATTGGTGCCCATGGACCCCTTACTGAGGACTCCAAGTTCTGCCTGTAGACTTGGAGAACAAAGGTTCAAATCCCTGCTGGAGTGGGAAGTAGCTGGCCCTTTACAAAACAGTCCGCCTGATGTGCCCAGGAAGTGTCATTTGACCACTGAGGGCCAATAAAGAAAAAGAAAAAGGTTCTATCAGATTTTGGGTGCATTTCCGGGGGGAATTAGCTGAATAAGGGGTTAACTCAGGCAAAGTTGAAAATTATTTAGCCATAGTTAGAATTGTGTTTGGATTTTTTAAATTATTTTTTAATGTGTGCTATGTGTAGAACTGTATCTTCTTCTATTTTTTTTGGCATCTTGAACAAGGTTGATTTTGTTGAAATCAGGAATTGACCAGAGGTTTTATAATTTGTGTCAGATTATAATCAAGGTTTTTGTTTGGTTTCCCTTTGGTTGTTTAGCCAGAGGCAGGGGGGGGGGCAGGTGAGGATTTCACCTTTAGTACTCTCCTGGTTTATCAGAGAGCTGGTGTAGAGGGAGAAACTTTCTCAGGGTCTTGCGGAAGAACAGGGTAGAACAACGGCTAACGACCCTCTTTTACCGGTCTACTATAGACAGCGTCCTCTCGTATGGTATTGTGGTTTGGTATGCTGGTCTGACAGCCGCGGATAGGAAAGTATTACAGAGGGTGGTGAGTACAGCACAAGACATTGTGGGCTGTCCCCTGACACCACTGGATGACATCGCCAGGGCTCGTTGCCTTGGAAGAGTGAGGAAAATTCTCAGGGATGACTCACACCCTGGACGGTATCTCTTTACTCTCCTACCATCAGGTAGGAGAAATAGGAGTATAGCCAGCCTCACCAACAGGCTGAAGAACAGCTTTTATCCGTGGGCTGTTAGGCTTTTGAATGAGAAATAACTTTTGTAAATTTTATGCAGAATTGACTTGGGAGGCCGGTGTGTGGTGTAGTTGGTTCACATGGTGTGGTAAGATGGAGGGTTTGTTGTCACTGTGTGTTGGGGGGGTGGGAGCACGAAGGGAGGCTCAGCTAATCTCAATGTACACATAGTTGTACTTTGACAATAAAGGTTCGTTTCATCAGAAACCACTTTTTAGTGAAAGAGGGGAGGACAGCAACAGAGGGAGACACTGTTCACCTCCAGGCACAGGCACCTCAGAGTTGAAGGACCTCAGAAGAGCAACTGGTTTTCCCTTATTATACCGTACTTAGTTTCATTCATCATAGCCTATCTTATCAAATGCTATTGGAATTAAAATGACATGCATGACCAAACACATTCTTCCAATGTTTTTTTCTGTATTCTTACATTTTCTCATTCCCTCAGCCCACTGGACTCTACACAAAAGGGGCAGGTAAACTAAACACTATTCAAGAACTGTTAAGCCTACGGCTCCAAATAATGACATTGGCATTCATTGCTTACCCGTGTTTATTTTCCAACTAGAAGACAAAATGACTAAAAATTAAAAGAGTATTAAACATAAATAAATGACAGCAGATTATTGTACTTAGTTCCTAAACAGGGGGATAATTCTTACTTGATTAAAATCAGTAGCAAAATCTCTACTGATTTAAATTTATGGCTTGTGTGAGAAAATTCACCGTCGTTGCTGCTAGGGTTTGTTTTCTTAAGTATTATCATTTTGCTGCTGAGGTTTCCACAAGAGGTAACATGAGGGGTTTTGAAAGAGCTATACTTTATTATCTTAGTTTGAGGATTTTAAAAAATACTTTCCTACTGCTGCTATTTATTTCTTATTTAGAAGATTGCGAAGGTATTATAGCCCTAACTTTTTTTCTATCAACTATTTGCTTTTAAATCAATAATTAATTTGCACACAGATAGCAAAAATATAGGAAAATAGTTGAAAGATCTTTTTGTTTTTTTACAAATATATGCAAACATGCCTGCAATCTGATCACTGTCTTCTTGGGGGCTGATCTTGTTATTAATAGCAGCTGAGCAGAATTGAAATGTTAGTGTGTTTTTATAACTGGGCTTTTATTTTGATTCTTTCTGACCAGTTAAGCATCTCTGAACATTAACAAGGAAGGAAGGAAATTGACCATTAGAGTTCTTTTTAAAATGAATACATTCATTCTGGTGATGGAAAAACTCATGTAAAACTTTGGGGTGCATATTAATATACCACTGTGAATGCATTAGACAAGCTCCAGTGAAGTGGCTAATCTGTTTGACAATTAGTGACGAATTCACTAGCCTAAAAAATTACTTCCTAAACCAACTATGCAACTTTTTACTCATGTCAAACAATTATTTCTAAAACTTTGGTTTACGAATATTTTCTTGTATTGCTTTTCCATCTAAGTAATTATTATGCACTTTATATTGAACTAATCAGTACAATTTATTCAAGATTTAAAACTGTAGAATGTTTTAAAATCATTAAGTAACATTCATACTGAAGCAGCTTTCTTTCTCTAAAATAGTGCTATTTCAAATGTGATAGAGTAGATGTGCAAGAAACAGAAAATGTGAAGCTTTTTAGAAATGTTTCATTGGACTGGCATTTGGTCTTTTACCACAAAAAATGACCCTGAAATTAAGTAAGAATTGAATTAATTAAACATAAATTAATTAAAACACATTATAATAGATGCAGTTATTAAATTATATTGGCATAATAAATCCACTATCAAAACAATTCAAGAAGCTTAAATTGATTTGACAAAGAGTAGTCTTAAAGCATTATGTTTAGTCTACTTGTTATAAGAAGCAGTCCCACAAGAATTGATGAGATAGTTCTGGACTATATGTTTTTAAACTTAAACATCAAGTCACATTATATCATATATATATCATGATATATCATATATATCATTCCATTTATCTTGTTTTAAATCATTAAACCCTGCTATCTGTGTGAATACATGCTTTTCTCTAAATAACGATTTAGGTGAGCATTGTGTGACTTTTGTTCTGTAAGCTAGATTCTGTTATCTTTGACTTGGAACAGGACATCCTATAAATTTATTATGTCTGCTTTGTCAATTCAATCTAAGAAGTAGACAAAAAGATTGTTCCCCCTCTTATTCCCTCTTGCCTCCAGAAATTTTGTTACTTACACAGTTCAAAAATATATTCAATTTTACTTGAAAATAGCTGGTCAATGACTAAAATAAAGACTTGACTTAGCTATATTTTTAATACATATCACTTCTAATGCATTCTTGAAAGTAATCTCCTTTATTTGATCTTAGTAATTAAAAGTGATTAAGTAGCTGTCTTTGCATATCTGTGAATATGCTACTTTAAAACTAATGTCTTTTCTGTCAATAACTGGGCAATATGAACTCTACAGCAGAGATCATTTGCTCTTCCAAGATAAAATGTGGAAAATGTTGCTTTATAGGAATATAGGTATAAACAGTATTCTAGTGTTATCCAATCACCTTTGTTCATTTTTTGTTTTTGTTTTTGGCTTGGGTTTTTTGCATAAATTCATTTATTGTTCATTTCAGTAGCAACGTAATTTATGAAGGACTTGGATAGTTTGTGATAAATAAATACATGAAAAGCATTGAGAAAACCTTTCCTCTGTCAAATATCACCTAACTTAAGATAATACTGAATCTTCACTACTAATAGTCCTTGATAGATCTGCCCTCCATATATTTATTCGGTCCCCTTTCAATCAATCAAAAAATGGATCAGAAAACACATTCTACAATTGCTTGTTAACTGAACAGTTGCTTTGAATACCTTCTTTACTGTGTCCTTCCAGAATCAGTAAATTGCTACCAGTGAATTGAAAATATTGTATGATCTGTAACATTTCAATTATTAATCTATTAGATGAAAAAGTATAAGATAAATTCAATTACTCTGAAGACCTAGCTGTTTATTCAGGCTTTTGCCAAGAGAGACCTTCACTTCATTGTGCTTGCCATCTTTTTTATTTTTTATATTTTATTGTCATTTCTTTATTTGATTGTTGTCAGCCACCCAGAGTCGTTAGAGTCAGGTGGCATTTTGGTTTAATAAATTATGATTATCATGGTTGGTCATGCAGTCAACCAGATATTTAGACAGGATTTGGCATTTTTATCCATCTATTGAGTACTTCCCAAGGACCTGGGATAGGCTGGTGTTGTTTTGTTAAAAGTATTGTTGCAAAATGTAAATTGTTCCAAGTAAAAATGTCTTTTGATGGTGATTTTGTCAATGCTGATGGTGTTCAAGTGATGCTCCAGATCAGGGGTGTCAAACTCAATTTCATTGAGGGCCGCATCAGCATTGCGGTTGCCCTCAAGGGGCCAGGTGGGTGTGGCCTGGGTGGGCATGGCCTACTGGGTGGGCGTGGCTAGAGTGCCTACTGGGTGGGCATGGCCAGCTCTACATCGTTGGCATCAAGGGTGCCTATGGGGGCCTGGGCAGGAGTGGGACAAATCTGAGGGTCTCTGGCAGGAGGAGGGTCTCTGGGCCAGGGCCAAGGCAGTGGGGGCCATTCCCTCACTGTTTCCAGGATGGCTTCGCGGGCCACATGAAACCACTTTGCGGGCCGGATCCGGCCCCCGGGCCTTGTGTTTGACATGTCTGCTCCAGATGTTCTGGGATTGCACAAGCACTTATCATTTTTGTCATATCTATGCTTCTTCTTTTTTGCCACATTGTTGTTCTTTTCTTTGTATTTTCTCCAGTTCTTTTTCTTCTCATTTGCTGCCTTGAGATATTGCCACAACTACTATCCAGATTTGTTTGTCATTCTTATAAACCAATTGTTAAATATGGGGTGTTATGTGGAAGGTGCTTGTCTGCCCCAGAGCACTTTACCTTCTTCATTTTCTATTTGTCTACTTTGTGATCCCACTTGTTCTTGCTTGCAGGCAAATGGCATTTCTTGCAGACATACCACTGTTGCTACTTTCTTACACCATTGTTTGTAGTCAGTCTTTACAATCTTCTTGCAGCAGCTAACTAAGTGGTCCATTTTTTTCTTCAGCTTCTTTGCAGACATTTGCTGTCTCTTGCTGTCTTCTCAATTCTGGCTTTGTATGCATTTGTTCTTAAAGCTTGGTCTTGTGCACCAGAATTAGCCTCTCTGTCTCTTTCTTCAGTTTTCCTGCCATTAGCCATTACCAGATCTTGTTATTATCTGCTTTGCCTGCTATTTATCTAATATACTGGCCATGTAATACTTTGTCTTGCCATGTCTTTTTTCTATTCATCATTTAGTCTTTCTTGTAGGCTAGTTTGGTCTCTTCAGTACTCAGTGAGCCTTTATGGTACACTAGTTTCAGTGCATCTTCTTCACCTTTTTTCAAATATTTTTCCAGTGTCCTTTTTTTCTTATTAACTGCCTGTTATTATTACCAGTTATATCTGGTCTTCATTAAATGATGTCTATGTAAGCGCCCCTGTTTCTAAACACAAGAAGATGAGTTTCCAACTTTTTGGCTTGCCTGGGCCACATTGAAATGAAGGGGAATTGACTTGAGCAGCATATATAATATAGTTAATGTAAATAAATATCACTAAAAACACAGAATAATGTTAAATGTTTCCAACTGGGGGGGGGTGTCACATTACTAGCTGTCCTGGACTGCGTGCAGCCCATGGGCCAAGGGTTAGACACACCAAAATAGAAAGAATTTTTCTTCATTCTACATTTTCTTTCCATTCTTCAACATACATACATACATACATACATGTTCACTGTAGCAAAGCTTTGATTACATATTATTTTAAAACATTGTGATAATTGATGCTTCTCTCCAAATGCAGACAATGATCTTGCTCAGCCAAAATTTACTCCTGTTTCCCATTCAAGTATCTCTGTTGTGAGACTGAAAGACATATGGTTGAGGATGGGGATCTTTGATGTTGCAAGAAGTGTTTTCTAGGTCAAAATATATATGGGAAACCTCTGGATTTAAGATGGGGAAGTGGCAAGGATTGCTGCTTTATGTAAACATATGCACCCAATTTGTTCATTCTGGTTGTAATTTATGAATATGAGGGTTCCTCACCTGCTTTTTCCATTTTAACTTTTTAAAACGACAGGATCTTAAATAGGCAAAAGGATTTTAAGAGGCAAAAAGAGTTGCCTGAATAGACCATGTTCTTGTCTACTGCACAACAATTTATCTTCTATAAATCCCAAGATGTGGCTTTCTAGGCAATTTTTAGTGTCGTTGTACAATACAAGGAGCATATTAAATAAAAGTCTGAAAGACTGTTAAAAATAACCAAAATATTATGTTAAAAAAGCAATACAGAAAAATTAAAAGAATTCAGAGTTTTAGTCTGATGATCAAACAATTTCTGAATAAACTTTTCTGTAAACTGTGAAACAGGTACAGTTGGATTCCAATATAGTGGATAGTCTTGTTATATGTTTTGTTGTAGACCAATTTTTCATGGGTTGGCACCACTAAAAATACTTAATTGAGATACATACAGAGAGAGAAAGTCAAATGTGCTTGTTGATACATACTGCTATTTGTACCTGCAAACTAAAACAATTACATCTCAAAAGGGCGGCTTTGGGATTTTAAAAAAGTACATTGCAACTGATGTGTGGTACATAAAATAACTGAATCTTAGTAAAAGTTGTTGTGCACCTATCAGGTTTTTTGTTTGTTTGTTTCTGTGAGGACATGTTTATGTAGAAAGTTAACAGAAGCCTTGTCTGTAAAGCAGAGAACCAAATTCCCTCTCCTCAGGTCAGTAAAGTCATTACATGTGTTAAATGTTTGATCTCTTTACAGGTGGGAAGGAAAGAACGAGAACGAAATGGGCCGATGCAAAGAAACAGGCAAGATTCATGTGACAGTTAATCATAAATACTACAGACCAACGGAAGTAGTAAGTGAAAGCATTCTTTCAGCTTTGTTAATGAACGCTCCAATCACTCAGTCACCAAACTGCAGCATTTGGACAGCTGGTTACAAGAGGTTTGTAATTGCTTCCCTGCTGCTAACTTTCAGTCTTTCTCAATAGTTAGTTGGCCACTTCAAGCTTTCAGTTGTCTTCAATAAACAAGCGATGGTGGGGACTATGAATGGAAGTGATTATTTGATGTTCTGCTTAGCCTAATTTTGATATAATTACAAATGATGCTCTGGACATATAATGCTTTGCAGACTGCTTGATAAAGAAATAATAATAGGCAATGTATGTAATGTACAGATGCAAGAAAAAGTATGTGAACCCTTTGGGATTACGTGGAGTTTTGCATGAATTGGCCATAAAATGTGCTCTAAACGTCATGTAAGTCACAACAATAGAAAAACACAGTCTGCTTAAAATAATACTACACAAACATTAGCTGTTGTCATGTTTTAATTGAACATAAGATGGAAACATTCACAGTGCAGGGTGGAAAAAGTATGTGAACCTTTGGACTTAATAACTGGTTGACCCTCCTTTGGCAGCAATAACCTCAACCAAACGTTTCCTGTAGTTGCAGATCAGACCTGCACAATGATCTGGAGTAATTTTGGACCACTCCTCTGCACAAAACTGTTTCAGTGTAGCAATATTCTTGGGATGTCTGGTGTGAATCGCTCTCTTAAGGTCATGCCACAGCATTTCAATCGGATTGAGGTCAGGACTTTGACTGGGCCACTCCAGAAGGCGTATTCTGTTCTGTTGAAGCCATTGTTTTGTTGAATTACTTGTATGCTTTGGGTCATTGTCCTGTTGCATCACCCATCCTCTGCGGAGCTTCAGTTAGCGGACAGATGGTAGCATGTTTTCCTGCAAAATGTCCTGATAAACTCTGGAATTCATTTTCCCATCAATGACAACAATCCGTCCAGGCCCTGAGGCAGCAAAGCAGCCCCAAACCATGATGCTCCCTCCGCCATGTTTTACAGTGGGGATGAGGTTTTGATGTTGGTGTGCTGTGCCTTTTTTTCTCCACACATAGTCTTGTGTGTTTTTCCCAAACAACTCAATTTTGGTTTCATCTGTCCACAGTATATTTTGCCAGTAGTGCTGTGGAACATCCAGGTGCTCTTTTGCAAACTTCAAACGTGCTGCAATATTTTTTTTGGACAGCAATGGCTTCCTCCGTAGTGTCCTCCCATGTACTCCATTCTTGTTTAATGTTTTCCTTATTGTAGATGTGTCAACAAAAATGTTAGCATGTGCCAGAGATTTCTGTAGATCTTTAGCTGACACTCTAGGATTCTTCTTTACTTCATTAAGTATTATGCGCTGTGCTCTTGCAGTCATTTTTTACAGGACGACCACGCCTAGGGAGAGTAGCAACAGTGCTAAACTTTCTCCATTTGTAGACAGTCTGTCTTACTGTGGACACATGAACATCAAGGCTTTTGGAGATACTTTTGTAACCCTTTCCAGCTTCATGCAAGTCAACAATTCTTGATTGTAGGTCTTCTGAGAGCTCTTTTCTGCGAGGCGTAGTTCACATCAGACAGTGCTTCTTGAGACCAGTAAACCCAAAACAGGTGTGTGTTTTTAAAGGGCAGGACGGCTGTCAGCAACACATCCAATATCATCACACTGATTGGAGTCAAGGTTGGCTCACTCCTGGCTCCAATTAGCTCTTGGAGAAGTCATTAGGCTAGGGGTTCACATACTTTTCCCACCCTGCACTGTGAATGTTTCCATCTAATGTTCAATTAAAACATGACAACAGCTAATGTTTTGTGTAGTATTATTTTCAGCAGACTGTGTTTTTCTATTGTTGTGACTTACATGAGGTTTAGAGCGCATTTTATGGCCAATTCATGCAAAACTCCACATAATCCCAAAGGGTTCACATACTTTTTCTTGCAACTGTATTTATCATTTCCACTTTTACTTATATTATTGGTGAAGAAATTAAGATTCAGCATGTGGATGTGCCTGGGGATATAGATAAAAAACAATACTTAAAGAATAAGCAAATAGTCCTGGAATAGACAATCTTATAAATTTATATTGACAGAATTTTGATTTAGCTCTTTTATGAGGAAAGTTAACAATATAGAGGTAGTCCTTGACTTACTACCACAGTAAGGACCAAAATTTCCATTACTAAACAAGGCAGTTAAGCGAGTCGTGCCCATTTATACAGACTTTTTTGTCATGGCTGTTAAGCAAATCATGCAGTCATTAAATGAATCCAGCTTCCCCCGTTGACTTCCCCCATTGTCAGAAGCCAACTGGGAAGGTTGCAAATGATCACATGACCTCAGGATGCTGCAACCATCATAAATAAACATCAGTTGCCAAGTAGTCTAACTTTAATCATGTGACTGGGGATGCTGCTGCAGTCATAAGTGTGAGGACAAGTGATAAGTCATTTTTTCAGTGCTGTTGTAACTATATGAACTAAATAAGTGGTTGTAAATCAAGGATTACATGTATTGCAGAAAATTTATAACCTGAGAGAATCGTTATATATCAGGGACTCATAAATGTTTAAAAGATTTTGGTAGACTGTTTTTCCTCTGTTCCTATGGGCATTAAAATTAGGTTTAAAAATAAGTTACACATTCTCAAAACCTAACCTGTGTGTGATTCTTAAACAGCTAGCATTTTTAATGATTAGAATAATTTCTTGACAGGTTTAGAGTTTCAATTTTTTTTATTGTTTTGACAACTCACTTGGGGCTTTTCTGTAGAAATAAATCAAGGTGAGTATCTTAACAAGAAAATGATTTAATGTAAATAATGTTAACTGAGCAATACATTATCAGAGAACACCGTTAGTACGACAATTAATATTTCTATGTTAGCCTGATCTCAAGAATTGCTTTTCAGTTGTCCATTTATTAATGAGAAGGATCCTTATTTTATGAATTGGGCAGTATTTTACATAATTAGATATTCTTGCCACTGTCTGGGAGCAAACATTTGAGGAAGTTTATGAATGAATACCTTGTTAATGAGTTTCCACACTATTTGGCTTGAGAACGTTGCTGTTATCCAATGAGGCATATCTAAGGCTTTTGGCAAGTTGCATGACATTATCTCTAATTAGCCTAAAGTATCCCTGTTGGCTATATTTCTTATACATCAGGGATTTTATATGAAACCTAATAAAGAACTCAGAACCTATGAAGTAACTGTAATTTTATTTACTCATTATTTAGCTGGAATCATTTTGCTAATCTGTAGGTGGTATTTTAGGAAAGAGATTATAGATATTTGTTTCTCCTTCTGCCCTTCTTTTTAGTGAGTGGCTTTTTGAATCATTCTACTTCTCCGGCAGACTGACCAAAGATAGGGCATATATAGATTTATAAAGTATCTTTTTGTTTAAAATTATGGGTTAGAATTATTTTTAAACCCAAAAATATTTGGGTTTAATCAAGCATTTGGGAATGCTTTATCTTTAATTCAGTTCCCTATACCATGAGCTGCTTTTTTTGCTCCGCATACCTAATTAAAGTCCTTCCTTCTAATTAAGTGTGTCCTCATTGTCCATGCCATCTATACTTCTGTGATGTTGAGATCACTCTCACAAGATGGCTAATTTGCAGAACATAGCCAGTCACAAAATACCAATCCCATTTATTTAAAAGAAACTAGATAAGATTGCTACTAGTGGTACCTATGGGCCTGGTAATGCCCACAAGCATATTGCTTACTTCAGTAAAGGTAAAGGTAAAGGTTCCCCCACACATGCGTGCTAGTCGTTTCCAACTCTAGGGGCCGGTGCTCATGTCCGTTTCAAAGCTGAAAAGCCAGCGCTTGTCCGAGGACGTCTCCGTGGTCATGTCGCTGGCATGACTAGATGCCAAAGGTGCACGGAACGCTGTTACCTTCCCACCATAGTGGTCCCTATTTTTCTACTTGCATTTTTACGTGCTTTCGAACTGCTAGGTTGGCAGAAGCTGGGATGAGTAACAGGCGCTCACTCTGTTACGCGGCACTCGGGATTCAACCCGCCAAACTGCCGACCTTCTGATCGACAAGCTCAGCATCCTAACCCACTGAACCACCACGTCCCTTTTACTTCGATAGTAGGTAATATAGAGCAGCATAGAAATAACTTTGGAAAAAATATGAAGTGGCAATTAGTGAAATGTGTAATTAGCTTAGGAAAACAAGAAAGCCTGAGGAGGAAACTCCACTGACTCCCTTTGGGATAAGAGAAAAAGATGGGAAAATTCTGTCAGACTCTTAAGCTTCTGTTGTCGAATATATTAATAAAGAAGAGTTCTTGTATGTCTTCTGGTATCTGATTCCTGACCTGGTCTACCTCAAGCATTCCACTTAGTTGATCTGGTATCAGTTAGGAATTTCTTATACTACTGTGTCTTTGTTTAAGGGACAAAACATAGTTCTTAATCCAATCCCTTATTGTATTTCCATGACTGTAATAAAGATGCTCTATTATCTCTTCATAAATTTTCTGATACTACCATACTGCTTAACACTGTGCCAAGAGAATACAAGTTCCCAGTAGCACCTGGGATATGCAGCTTTCACAAATTATACATTTATTAATATATCTGTTACACTGATATTCCACTGCAATCATGTGTGGGCCTACTCCTAGACCTTTAATGCGTCAAAATCCTTTCATGAACTTCTGGGAATAATTACTGGACTGGTGGTGGGTATCCATGGCTGCTGGTGCTTGGGAATTTTGACCTCCAATGTCTAGGAGTGGGTTTAGAGAAGAGTCAAATTTAGAAACAAGTGATTTGAGAATCCAGAAGGATTCCTGAAAACAGAGAATATCTTTGGAGTATCAGTGAGTGGAGACTGGAAGTAAAATTTAGTAAACTCAAGTAAGAACTCATTGTGAGCCTTACCAAGAACAGGAAGTGACATTTATCCATGCTTGAATCAACTCCAGGATGGATAATGTAATACACAATGGGGCTGCCTTGGAAACTACAGTATGTACAAAATTCAGATGCTTGCCTACAGGTATATAACGTTCATATTTCAAGCAGTGCATTGGTCACCAAAGACAATTATTATGCTATTTATTACATTTAAAGTTTGGCACCAGAGGACTGTCTCGCTTGAGTTGAGTTGATACATCTTGATTAGGAATGTTGAGGGTTCGGGCAACTATATTTTTATGTTTTTTTCTCAATTCTTACAAAACGTTTGCAGAGATTAGCTTTTAGAAAAGCATTCAAAACTGAATTATTCTGGAGAATGTTTAATTATGGAGTCCTGGGTGCTCACTGAGCTGGATTGTTTGCTTTCAGATATTTTAGTACTGATAATAAGCACTAGTGATATTACCTAGTCAAATAATGAAATGTCTGCAAGCAAACAACCAAACCCAAGAGCCCCAAGGATTGCACAGTTCAACCCTGAATTACATATTTTCTCTTCTAATGTTTAATTTTTAATGTTGCTGGAAGGAGACACAGACAGTTCTTAATGAAGGTTTTATGTTTCTAATTTTTATGGCTAGATGTAAACCATTGACCTGTGCATTTGGCAGTATTGACCTGTGGATTTGACAGTATATAAATAATATAAATAAATAAGTAATCTCCTTAGCTGGTCAAGTCTGGGTAAATGGGTAGAAAGCTAGAGTAAGTCCCACACACTGCCATTTGTTATAAATTGCTTGGATTCTTCCCCCCCCCCCCCAAATTTTCATCTAGTGATTCAGTTTTAAATTCTGGATCTTCCTTGTAGAAACTATATAAGCACAATGCAAAACAAAGACAGTAACAAGAAAACTGAGAGGGTGATTATACGTTTTATAAAGCACATGAGCATAGTCTGGAATGGAAGGCCATCAGCCACAAGAGAGCAGACTGCTAATTCCTTACTCTGAAAAGGGCTTCATGGCTCACAAGTTATATTTAAATTGTGTTCTCTTGGTGTCTTTATTAGTCTCACCCTTTTAAACTCTTCCCAGCTCTTTCTCCCCACACAGACCTCAGATTACATCATGACACAGGGAAAGAATGACTCAGTGGAGGAAAGAAATCGTGATGTGCAGACACTGTGTTTAAGTGACTGTTTGCATACAGAATTACCAGAAATGGATTCACATACTATGATTTCACACAATATGTGCGTAGATGTTGGATGCAGAATGCAGCTTGCTAAAAAAAAAATTAGCTTCCACTATTGAAAAGAGACGATTGCTGTATGGTCAAAAGATATGCTTGATGCTGCACAAACAAATCTCACCTACTAGAAAATGGGCTTTAATGATTTATTCCTTTGTCCTTCTCCAAGAATGTTTGTTTCCTTATAGAACTCCCAAAATTCAGCATTCCCAGCTGCAATATCAAACCTGGTCAACTCAGACAGAGCAACTGTTGAATAGGAGATTAGATAATACATCTAGATAGGTAGAATGCCTATCTGGTTTTTATCCAGCATCAACAATAGATACTCAAAATCTATTAAGCGCTTAATGGGGCACTTTGATAAAAGATAGCTGATTGTAGCATACCTTGGATCTTGCAATGATGGTATTTTGAAAAATGCTGGGAGAAATCAAGTCCATCTCCTTAATGCAGCTGTAATACATGCCCTGTTATTTACTTCTGGAACACAAATTAATCTGATATCCTTCAAGGCCTTGCTTCTCTTTCTCTTAGGGAAGTTGACTCACCCACCCAACAAAAATTCTGGACTTACCAAATGTCACTGAATGGTAAAAAAGAAAAAGAAAAAAAAAGAATAGTAAGCAACAGTTGGTAGCAGGGCTGCTGGAACGTTGAAATGCTGTATGTGCATTTTGTATTTGCTTCAAGTAATTTTTTCTTCTCTAAAAAGAATAGTAATATTAACCGTATCATATTATTTCTCCAATCTTTCCTTTTTTATATATGGAAAGGGATTTTTTGGAATTGTGATACTTTGTGTCATCTTGAAATTAACTTCATCATTTTTTCTAGCTACCCAGTAGACATGGTTAGACGTGTCTAACCTTTCTTCTCTCAGTATTGAGATTTGCAAATGTTTGTTTGGTTTCTTGCTTATAGCAGGATTTTTAAACAAATCTCTTCTTTACATGTTACATTAATTTCTGCAGTCTTCTTATCATGCTTGACTTCAGTTGCTCTTTATCTTCTCGGACACCATTAGAATAAACTTTGAGTTTGTAGATTCTTTGGGGGGAAATATTTTAATAGTCAACTGCATGTTCCCCAGACTTTGCTAGATTCCATTAAAATACGTGCACGCGCATGCACACACACACACACACACACCCAAAAAACCCACTTTAATGATTATAATAGTACCCCAACATCATTCTACTCAAGTTCAAAGCATTTGTGGTGGTTCATACTATGAAAAGTTATGACTCCTCAAAAATATAATGAAAGTGATCATACGCTCCCAGTTTTCTTTCCTTTTTTTGCATATATATCCTTACTTATCTATATTCCAAAAGGGATGCAAGTCTGAATGTTGTTCAAATAGCTGCATGAGATATACAGTCTATTAACACAAACTACATTTCCTTTCACTTTTTCTCTGACCACAATATCATTATGGTTTTGTCCATTTTTAAACAGAGGAAAGGGGGTGCTGGTGTTTTCTGTGACTAATAATGTTGCATTGAGTGTAGTTTTCTGGGTTTTTTTATATTTTGAAGGAAAAAATCCAAATAGCCTTTCTTTTCCCAAAGCAGAGAATATGTCAACATCTGAAAATCACTACTTCAGTAAATTATTACCTTTGTCTTTCTGAACTGAATCATTGTGTTAGCCAAAATATTTATATCATTACTTCCTATAGTCTCAACATTAACTTTCAGTGAGAGTTACTATCCGCTTGGTATTTTTGAGGCTCATCATAACTAACATGCCTATTTTGATAATAAAATATTTATATTTGCAAATGAACACCAGTTATGAAAGGCTTTCTGGAGAGTTTTAAGCTATTCTTGGCTTTTGGTTACCATTTTATGTTTGGCACATTTATCTGAAATGTGGCACTAAAATAGTCCAGATATCTTGCTGTTGTAAGCAACTTTTTACAACAACTTGTTAAAATAATAAAGCCACTACACTGCTCAGACCTCCTAAAGATACATTAACATTAAATGAATATTAAGAAGCAACAGTCCCACAGCAGTTGCAAAATATAGAACATCTCTTAGTCCAAATTAAGGGTTTTCATTGCAACATGGCATGAAAGGTTTTGTACAACCTCACTTCTGCCTTTTCTTGCCCTTATTCTTTCATATTTTGCATGAAGTACCATAGCTACCTGAAAAGCCTATATGCTCCCTGCTTGAAAGAAAATTGAATGGGAAAAATCATTCGCCTTGATTCAGCAAATCTAGCACGGCCTCTTCATTTTAAAAGTAAATTATTTGGGGAAAGGTAGAGGAACAGAGAAAACAAATGAATTTCTGAAAATATCTATACCACGCACAGAAGGAGCAAACAAGTGAAATAATTGACACAATGTAGATGAACATTAATTCTTCTATAGTCCCTAAAGCTCATGAGAATACAGAATCAGAAAAATCCAGGCTCATGTCTTCAATGAATCACAAAGCTTTCTAGATAACTTTAGTCTCTTTCTCAATCCAACTGACCACACAGAAGATAGCATTAAGGATAATCCCTGTCTGCTGCCTTGAGCTCAAGAAAAAAGGTAGGTTATACATGCAGTAATATATAAATAAATAGCGATTGTCAGAAAAATAAAAATGACTTATACTAATATGATCACTGACCCAGTGCTATATTTCCCTGATTTCAGATACTGTTATTCTTCTGCTGAAGGAAATAATAACCAAATAGTGATTTTAGAGTTTAAATAATAAGAATGGGAAAACAATTAGGGAAGACAAATGGTTATTAAACAGGTGGCTTGGTCTGAGATATAAAATATATAACTAAACCCCAGCTTTTGCTGCCTGCTATAGCAACGTATTTATTTTAACATGCTCTCAGGTTTGTAAGTGAAATATTACTCAGCCTCATAAATCTAGTGTTTTGTTATCTTATTACTAAAAATTTGACTTTCATTGGGATATTTCCTTCTCTACATATTCAAACTATTGGGATAGAGTAGAACTTTAAAAAGTAATTTAGGACAAATATGATATACAACCTTCATAAATGAGACCCAGTTTGGTGAAATGGCTGAGGCACTGGGGTAGAAATCATGAGACCATGAGCTCTAATCCTGCCTTAAATATGAAGCCAGCTGGGTGACCTTAGGTCCGTTGCTCTCTCTCAGCCCTAGGAAGCAAGCAATGGCAAACCACTTCTGAAAAACTTTGCCAAGAAAATTGTAGGGATTAGTCCAGGCAGTCATCAGGAGCCAACACTGACCTGAAGGTACAGCCACACATTTGCATACACGCACACACAAAGATACAGAGACACGCCTCCTTCATAACTTTTGTCCTAAGTAATTTTTTTTCTTCTCCTAATCTACTCCGGCATCATCCAATCTAATGAATCCTGGGAAATGCCACTTCTTGAATCAACCTGTTTTGTGCTAGATAGTGAAGTGATTGTTGCCCTTCATGTCATTTTTCTTTACTTATCCGTTGTTTCAACCATTCTGCATTGCTGACACTAACCCCCCCGCCCCCACAGCTTCTCACCCCCATTCCTGTCATTCCTGAGCTTTTAAAGCCATCCAAGTGTCATCTGTGAACTTCACAAAATCATTGATCTTCCTGAGAACATTAGCCTGTTCTTCTAAACCTGCTATTTGATCCCTTTTAACTGACAGCTCTTAGCCTCGGAAAGGTATACACTTACTTCCTCAAAATTAAGTGAAAATTGTGTTACCATATGGATGTAATAGCTTGCTTGATATGGAAAGTTACTCTTTACCTACAGTAAGAAAAATGGCTGGCTCAAGTACTGTAGGTATTTATTCTTTTAAACTATCTGGAAATGAGAAAAATGAATAGAAAAGGGTAACCAAAGAGGCCACCAGTGCCCATTGCTTTTGTTGCTCATTCCTGAAGCAAGTCTACAATATAGTTTACTTCAGAGACACTATCCAGACCTGGACCTTTCCAGTACATTGAATGACAGCTAGACAGTGCAGGGCACTTTCCTAAAATTAGTCGTGTGTTTGTGTGTATGTGTGTTAGCATGTTTTCTTTGACTTAAAGACAAATCATGATCTTGGGGTAATTGTTAAAATTATAATTACTGAAACAATATAGTTAAGGAGCTTAAAACACAAGTAGCAGTTGTATTTGTATGATTGGTTAGGACAGTAGCCCTTACCAATTTTGAACATTTCATTCATTTATTTGTGGTATCAAATACTGTTCCATAGTCTGCACAATACGCTGCAGTATTAACTCTAATCCTTTTTAGATAATTTAGAATAATTATAGTTTTTCTCTTAACTTAATTATGATTATTTTGTTTTATTTGGTGGTATATAACCAAATAAAGATAGATTTAATTTCGATTATATATTTGTGGTTTTTGTATACCACCAGACATTATGTGGTTTTCAATATGAAGATTTAATCTTACTGAAGCTATTGCTTTAATAATCTGAAATTGTGGTAAAATAATGCTTCCATGGTACACAAACTCAGTAAGTTTCTTTTAGTATTTTTTATATAGTTGGACTTTTTTGTAGTAGGAGTAATATTTGTATTATTCTAGGAACTTTGTTTTTTTTTTATTAAATTGAAACGTATGTTCAGGCTTTATTTTTGTATCTCAGGGATATTTTTAATGACTGATGCATTTGTTTACCCCGCTTATTTGTTTTGGCTTGCTGACTTTGGGTAGCACTTGGCCAAATGGGCTTGATGCAAAGTCACTTTGTCAAAGGATTAGCAAAAGCACTAAATTCCACTAATCACTTTTGCAATTCCAAATGCAGATGCTCCTTAAGGAATGTAGGTACATCCGAAATAAGCTCTGAGAGTAATAATAGGCCTATTATTTTGTTCCTGTATGGCCATCCTAGTGAAAGTCTTGCATTAAGCTTTCCTCCACAAAATAATAGGATTAAAGTTGTCTATCAAATTTTGTTAGCATTTTTGGTAAAATACATCTAGAGGAACAGTCCTACATTCAGCAACAACTTTCGCATTATTACATTTCAAATTACTTAGGGAAGTACTGTCCTTGTAATGTAGATAATTATATGTATTTTTATTCCTTCATTTTTGTAAATGTAAATAGATGTAAATTCAATGTAAAATTAATGTTTGAGACTAAAGGAACTATTTTTACTATTTCTAATTAATTTTGAAAATACTGAAAATCAGAGCTTGAGAAGCGAAACGTCTTCAAAGAAAAACAAGAAAGCCCAGTTGTCCCTTGAAAAAGCAATTTTGAGACAACCATGACGTGGATGACTGAGAATCTCCATAGACATTTACTGAAAATCATTTTGGGAGAAAAAATAATTGACTGATTAATTAAAATTAAAACTGCCCTGAGTCCTTCGGGAATAGGGCGGTATACAAATTGAATTAGTAAATAAAATAAGTATTAGATGAATTGTTCAAATATTGGAATCTAGTTTTAGATCTTTGCTTGAAATATGAGTAGATTTTGCCGAATACTTAAAAACAGCCTTGAACACTGTGTTTCTATGGAAGGAAGGTATAAATCCACTTTAAAGATATATGATGAATAAATGAGTCTCCAATTTCTTTAAGAGCAGTTCTTCTGACTTAAGGAAAGCTGTTGTAAGCAATAGTGTTGTAAACAGAGAATAGTTGTGCATCCCTAGCTCTGATTTTCCACAAGCACAACATTGAAGGTAGTGAGTGCATCAAATCAAGGAGAGAAGAATTTGTAGCAAACAATATGTTTTCTCTTTCTGTGTTCCATACCCTTGTTATTGAATCTGTGCCTAAATCTAATTATAATTGCCAAAAATAATCAGCAAAAAAGTGAAGGAAAGATATTGAAATGTGTGTATGAATATATGAGAGAGAAATGAAGGGAGAGAGCTCCTTCGTATCCAAATCATGCCTGACAATTCCTGTGGGTTCCCTTTACACATCCTTCTCCAGATATTTTTGAGAAGGGGAGCTGGACAAACTTTTCTTCCTCCTCTCCCAACTTCTCAAGCATCACTTGCATCCTATCATTGAATTATATTAGTCTAGTAAGCCTTTTGGGATTTGGGCAGTGCAATTCAGACAGTATAATTCACTTGTTAGTGCTGTCAATGGACCCAGACAGTTTAAATTCCAGAAGAATGCATGACAGAATCATTCTGAATAAAATAAATTTATATTTCAAATTAAATGACTACAAATTCTTGTTATAAATTCACATTTACAATCCCCCATATTTATAGAAATAGTATTTTCCAAACTGGATAGTAAGAGATGTTCAGTTGTAATGAGCACAGAAAACATCACAGTTATGATTTTGCTTTAGATTAGCTCTTAAAAGCATACACTACACTTTTTTTCTCAGAAAAGATAGGCTCCTCCTGGGTAAGAAGTGGGTGCCCAACAAATGCAAGTACATAAATAAAATAAAAAAGCAAACCTCTTTGAGTGGAATTGTCTTGCATTCTGTCTATCCCTACTGTCTAATTCTTCTATTTGTTTAGTTGTTGCCTTTGATATCACCTTTAAATCACTATGCTTTCCAGAAAGCAATTCTTTTGATCCTAGATTCTGTTTCCCTCTGTTGGGAGGATTAGAAAGCTGCCTGTTATGATCAAATTGTTAACACAGGAAATGTGAGGTATTAGTCAACTTTCAGGTGAGTGATGGAACTAGATTTGTTCTGTGAAGTATCTGGTAACGATACAGCAAAATCTGCCAAGTTCTCTTCATCCTATCTTAAATCACAGCTGAATGCATATTGTGGCATTTATTCTTTGCTCCAAATAGTCTTCCTTTAGTGCTAATCCTGTGCTTTTAGCACAGCCTTTTATTCCTGTGCACTCTAAGTTAAAGAGATTTTTTTAAAAAAAAACTTTTTAGTGATTTTTGGGTTGGGTCACCATCATGTTTGGGGAAGAGTTGATTTGTACAATCTGATAAACTCGTTTCAGTTCAAAGGAATACGGAAAGGGAAAATATAACCAGTGACACTATTCTGTAAATATCACTTAGGAGATTATAGATGTTATAAAATAGCATTATAACAGGCTACACAAGTTCAAAACGTATCTAGATTTATATTTACACATGCAAACATAGCTAACTTGCTATTGCATTTCAAGTTAAGCAACATTATGAAAACTACTGAAATAAGTAAGATAAGTTAAGCCAAGGAATTGAAACATGAAATAAGAAAAAAGAAGGAAATATAACTAAATCAAGCTTACACCAAATCATTCACTATATTTCTCCATACCTTTTTATCATGCAAGTTTGATATTAGCCTTTCAAGGTAATACAGACAACAAACAGAATCAGGAACATCAGTACTATCTTTATTGTATAGGAAAAATCAAATGCACAGGTATAGTATAGGGGGTACCCTGCTCAATAGTAGTAACTGTGAGAGGGATCTCCGAGTCCTAGTAGACAATCACTTCAATATGAGCCAGCAGTGTGCTGCAGCTGCCAAAGAAGCCAACACAGTGCTAGGCTGCATTAACAGAGGGATAGAATCAAGATCAAGTGAAGTACTAATACCACTTTACAATGCTTTGGTAAGGCCACACCTGGAATACTGCATCCAGTTTTGGTCACCACAATGTAAAAAAGATGTTGAGACTCTAGAAAGGGTACAGAGAAGAGCAACAAAGATGATTGGGGGACTGGAGGCTAAAACATATAGGGAATGGTTGCTGGAATTGGGTATGTGTAGTTTAACGAAGAGAAGGGTGAGGGATGACATGATAGCAGTGTTCCAATATCTCAGGGTCTGCCACAAAGAAGAGGGACTCAACCTATTCTCCAAAGCAGGACAAGAAGCTATGGATGGAAACTTGTCAAGGAGAGAAGCAACCTAGAACTAAGGAGAAACTTCCTGACAGTTAGAACAATTAACCAGTGGAACAACCTGCCTCCAGAAGTGGTGAATGCTGCAACACTGGAAGTTTTTAAGAAGAGACTGGACAGCCATTTGCCTGAAATGGTATAGGGTTTCCTGCCTGAGCAGGGGGTTGGACTAGATGACCACCAAGGTCCCTTCCAACTTCTTCTTCTTCTTCTTCTTCTTCTTATTATTATTATTATTATTATTATTATTATTATTATTATTATTATTATTATTATTATTATTATTATTATTTTATTATTATTATATAGAATCTTGCAAGAGTAAAAGTATTTTTCCTCTTATTTCTTTGTTTTCCCCCATCTGCAGATTGAGCTGCTTCTTAATAGGCTGTTGCTCTGACTGCATATATTGCTTCTGTCTCCCAAGGTCCTTCAGACATACCATCACAATATGGGAGTGCAGAATATAGAATAATAGTAGTTTACTTTCTATAATAGACTATAATTTCACGCAATAATATAATAACCTCCCAAATAATAATATTCCAACATTTCCTCTAAATGGGCCTTCAGCATCAATGCAAATTTCTATTTTAAAAGAAAACTGAATTTTAAAATACCATAAAGCATTTTCTTAATCACAAAATCAAATTCTGCCAACAATACCAATGATTATCTAAGTCTTTTTAATCAGGCTTTACTCAGGACACAATGTAAGAAGGAAGCAATGGTCATTCTTATGGTTTATATCTGTGGCCACCAGGATGGGGATAGCATATCCCTCATGGTTCATTTACATTTCTCAACAATCTTTGAAGTATTGATTGAGATATCCTTCTGGATTACCCACAAACACTGGAGGTGTGGAGGCATTTTTCTGCAGTAATTGCACTATTTCTTTACTGGGCAGTTTCCATTGGAGATAATGTGATTTGAGGAATTGGCCAGGAGTTTGTTCTTAGCCTTACTGTAGGATGATGCTATTTCTCCCCTGTGTTTAATAGCTCCAGTAGAATCAGTGGGAGGCACCAATTTCAAGTGCAGTATCATATCATGCTGATGATTTCCAATTGTATAAATACAATCTCAGGCCAGAGATAAAATGTCATCAATAAAATGCCATGTCCCAGTGTGTGGAACTTGTTTAGAGTTCTGATCTTTGAATGGTAAAGCTTTTTGCTGATTTGGAACACTTTACCTTACATCAACTTATATAAAGCAGTAGCTAATGAAGGAAGAAACCCAGGTTTATCCATTGACATTTAAAATTAGCGATTCAAAGTAACCCTGGCAGTTTCTTTACCAATAATACCTCAGAATATTAGTAAAGTGCAACATTATGCTATGCAAAAGTGTGTGAATCATATTTTTGCTCTTTAACATCTAGTAATGTATGAATCTGATAAGGTTCCATAGTATTTCACAGACATACTATTCACTCTGTTCTGATTATCCCTGTTACAAAGATAATGATCAGAAGACTGCCATAATCTTGCTGCAATTGTCATGCCACAGATCTATTTAAAATGTTACAATGGAGTTGATGTATTGTGATATTATGGATTAAAAAGAAATTGATTGCATGATGTTTTTTATATACCATTTGGTTGTACTGTATTTTTGGTGAACCATCAAGAGTTATTTTTTATTGTGGCAGCATGCAAATATGTTTAATAAATAAATAGAGCAAATAATCACACTAGATTTTTTGTTTGCATTTTATGATTATAGTTAATCTCAGATCCAAATTAATGTTCCTGGATTGTTGAGATCATAGCTCCTAGGATTTCTAACCAGCATACCCAAATACAATGTCCATGATCTCCAATTTATATAGAAGATTTTATTCACATTGGAGACAATCTGCAATCTCCAGCTTATAATTGGGTGCTGTCCCAAACAACTCATGTCCTTTGAAGTTCAAAAGCACCCAGTTAGAAATAATTTACACAATCAAAAATGAATTTGGAGAATTTTGAGCGAATGTAATAGGAACTTGATCCTCAAAGCCTCATGTCATTCTCACAACTCAACCTATGTGGAATGTACCAGTTATTAAGCTGCTAAAAGTGGAGACCTATTATCACAATTCTTTTGACCTGTGCTAAATACTAGAAAATGTTAATGATCACAATGCAACAAAGACATTTATTTGCACGGGGGCAGGACATAGGAAGAGACTGTAATTTAGCCTCTTTATCCAAGCTTTCTTAAAAGATCAAATTATCTTTCCATATATTGGTTAGATTCCAGAACCATTAGGGCATACATCTTTAGTGGATATTAATCTGGAGTGTAAAAACCAGAGCTGTAATTCAATATACATGATAATCTCTGTGTAGGAGCATCTTCATATTAAATTATCTTGAATACTAACTCACTTTTTCATAGTGATAGTGTTTCTTTCCCAAGGAAATATAAAATGATTGTTAGGGGAAGACCAACTGCATGCATTTTTTTGCCTGTTTTTCATGGTAATTTGTCTAGTGGTCTCAAAAACGTAATAATATAGAGAAAAACAGTGCAGCCCATTAGTTCACCATATTTACTAAAAGATTTTCATTTTCCTCTTCTCCCTCTTTACCTACATTTTTATGTGTGTTCAAGAAGTTTTTTTTAATGTTTAATAATCATGGAGAAAAAGTAGAATGAAACTTTTTCTTCAGAAAATGATATACTGAAGACATTGATCTCATCTTTAAAATGCCCACAGGAAAAAAATGTTGGTTTCTGTGACTCTTTCGATAGGTGCTATCTTTATGTGTTACCTTTTTTACACCCAATCCACTTCTCTAAATAATTTAAATTAAAGACGAGTGTCCAAAAATTAAGATATGAAAATCAAAAGTTACCTGGGAAATAAGTACATTCAAAATGCTATTCTTTACACAGAAAACATATTTTCTTGGCAGGGTTCCTTATTAATGCTTTCAGCAGAACCATCTGCCTTTTGACTGCCTCTGGTACAGAAAGGCGCCATATCATCATTCAAGATTTGACAGAGCCCAAGGGAAAGAATGCGTCAGTTTTAAGGAATTCCCTTCACACCCTACAAATCTTGGAAATCTTAACACATATAATATCTTGTCTATCTTTTAAGAATCAAATGTTCTCAAGATCAACTTTCACAACTTTTTTTTTTTAGATTGTCTCTGTGTGTGTCTATGTGCATATTCATAACTCCTGTAGAGCTTTTAAGGGGAGCCAGTTAGGATTTGATTTAAAATTCAGATTGGCTGATATGACATGTCAGTCAACAAAATGAAATTGAATTAGCTGTATATGATTAGCTATGTGCAAAAAGGTAGAGCTGAAAGATGATCAAGAATTGTTCTCATAATATTCGGAATATTAGAACGTGTAAATTAACATAATTTCATTTATTGTACTTTTTTCCTTATTCACTAAGATATTGAGTAACATTCTTGGCTTTAACAACAGTTTTTAGAAGTTATACTTTTCTTAGGGAATAGGTTAGATTCAAAGTTTTTCATACTGAGGCAGGATTTAAGGAGTTATTAGGACAAACTTATTAACTAATGGAGTACTTTGAGGAGGGCTAAATCTCAGGTTCATCGTTTCACTGGATTTTGCCTTGTCTGTATGCTGTGAAAGCATAGTATTTTTTTAAAAAAAAAATTCTTAGCATTTTTCCCAAAAGTGCACGGTCCACTTTTTTTCAGATCAACTATTCAAAATACTAAAGCAGTATATTAACATTAAAATGTTCGTTGATTTGTTTTATAATGAACATTTTAATGTTTGTGTACTATTTTACTACTCTGAATAGTTGATCTGGAAAAATGTAGTAGTGCCTTTTGATAAGCATTTTTAGCATGGAGATGAGAAGAATGTGTGTGTGTGTGTGTGTGTGTGTGTGTGTGTGTGTGTGTTTGTGTGTGTGTGTGTGTGTGTGTGTGTGTATCATGATTATTGTGATGTTGATTGCTGTTCTAATTATGCCTGAAATTTGGATAACTGCTCATTTTTTATCATGGAACTAATACACAATTTATATTTTTAAAAAGCAATTTAATTACCATCTATTTAATTTCTAATGAAATAATTACAAAGAACCAAGTACTTCTGCGTATTTGGATTCTCCTGTCATTGTACCTTTACCATATAAACTTGTGAATATAAAACTTAGGGCCAAATTTATGTTCAATGTTAATTTTTGTTGTTTTGGCAGTTTGTTATTTTAATAAACCTTAAGAATGCAAAGGAAAAATATATGGTTCAAACATGTGTATTATATGTATTGACCTTTGTCAGATGTGCATTTGGTACAAATCCACCCATGGTTATCTCTCTTCATGTTCTCTTTATATGCCATTTTACACATTAAGAAGCAAAAGATCATGGAGCAGGGTTTTTTTCTTAATTGACCAAAGAATACAGTTATAAGTAGTAAGAAAATCAAAACAGGGTTTTTTCATATTTACATACTGTAGTAGTGACCCCCCCCATATTGTCATTCCTTCTAGTTTACCACATGCAAGCTATATTTTGATTCTAATGAGAACATCTCTTATGTTCTAAGAAACAATCATTGTTTAACTTGCCCATTTTTCCCAAAAGAATCTCAACAGATTAATTTCCTGTATATACTGCTGTTTTTAACCAGTTGATATCCTAAAACCAACAATCAGCTCACATTTCCAGGAAAGAAGAGCATCAAGACATAATCATCTGGAGACATTTTTTAAAATTCTGTTCTGTTTAAAGGATATCAGTTTTAGCAGTCTCCTGTATAACATTCTTCAAAGGCTAGTGGGAAAGAAAGACATCTGAATTGATTACTGTATCAACAAACTATTAAGTAGTCTGGTAGTGAATTACTCATTCCTTGCAAATTATAAGACCATCGTATACCAAATAGAAACATTTGAGGTCCAAGTCATTTTCTTCTGAGTTTTACTTTTATATTTCACTGGGGAAATAAAGTCTGTAAGCAGAAGTGTCCACAGGGAGTACAAGCAAAAAAGTCAATAGGGCAGCCATGACCATGCGATGGAAACTCTTCTTGGTTTTCATGTGCATCACATATGTATCACATAAAAAAAAACAGCCGGAGCTTTTATCTCACTGTCCTGATCACCATATTAACTTTTTTTTTACCATACCCTACAGACAACCCATCTATAACATACACCTTTCCTGCCTTATGTAGGAATTTTAAATATGATTTCAGCGTGCCTATTAATGCAATTTCTGGTGTGCTAAACTGACTTGAAGTCTAAGAACAAAAGTTGTCCATTTTATAAGAGCATTGCCCTGAAAAGTATTACAAATATTCTAAAAGCCAGGGGCTTGCTGTGACAGCAGTTAAATAAACAATGATAGCACATGCAAGAGCCTAACTATGTTCAAAGAATATATATAATTGAAAACAATTTAAGAGATTAAGAGCTGTTGATATAAGATTTTAGGGTTAATGGTTTATTCAGTTGTTTTTATGTATAAATGTATAAATTTGAAGTGAGTAAATGAATTCAATGCTTTTAGATCCCCAATCAGAAAAATCTCTCCAGAAATATGTAGCTTAGAGAATTGTTAACTGTTTAATTGGAAAGGAGTTTCACACATTTGATTTTACCAAATATAAACAGTTGTAGCAACTTGCCAGCTGCTTTTAAATTATAAGTGATATCTTCTTCCCATATCCCTTCTCTTATCTATAAACATATCCGTAAAGCCTGGTCGTTTCAGTCTTGATTAACAAAAGTCCATTAAGGGTTAACAGAGATAATAATCTATGTATTTTAACCCTGATCAAATAAACCAATTTTATATTCGTTCCTTTTATCTTTAACGATCTTGATCTTCAGTCCCTTCAAAATATCCTAGTACTTTATTTCTTTTCATTTCTTTTCTTTGTTCCTTCTCACAAAACTCTTTAAAGCTTTAACACTTTTGTTTTGTAAATCTAATATAGGAAAATTAGTCAGGTTACTCTATTGGTTTGTTTTTTCTATGTCTGTTTTAATTATTAAGATATCAACTTGTTTATTATGTGTGTCTTGTGTAGCATCTTTTTCCATATCATTTTTGTAGCCTCTTGTTTTTAAATCCACCTTCAGACCTGATTCTGAATGACTTGTTCCATTATTCAAAAATATCATTCAGTATTTCCAGTGTTAAAATATTTTACCTCATTCTGTATTAGTAAGTCAAATTTAAGTGTTGTTCTATTTTAATTGTAATCTTTAGCTTCTTCTTGTTTCCTCTAGTTTCCAACCAAAAAAGTATCATCCTATCATTTAAAAAAATATTCGAAACAAAAGCATTTCATCACAGGAAAGATTCTTATAATTAATTCAAAAATCTTGTATTTCAAATCCATTTGGACCCTTAATCTATTTATATTTTCTAAAAGCAAAGTTCTAATCAACTTTTTCCTGTTTATTAGAAAATAATTAAATTCTTAAACGTATTTAAAACATGTTGTTAAAAATTAAGAAAACTCACCCAGTGTTTTCAGACTTAGCAATCCAAAGGTTTCTAATAGCTAAATAGCAGTTAACAAGCAATTTCTGAAAAGTAATTAGAAAAGGAAAGATGCAAACCCAGTGTTCTTAAAGGTGTCGACTGTGATTTGAGCAAGATGGCTTATTCCCTTGTCATCCAGAAATCTGAACCACCATGGACTGCCATTTTGTGGTCTCCTTGGAAGGCACAGCTGTCTGAAACACTTGAGGATGATCTCAAGTCCTCTCCTTGTCCAGAGAGGAATTATGAGGTGCTGGTCTGCTCTCTGGTCTTCATTCTACTGCATCATTGGCTTCATTAAAAATGAAGCTGTCTTCAGTTAATGATTTCTTCGCCAGAAGTACTTTTGAAAAGTTCAAACTGTCTTTCTTATATCCATAGTTGAAATTCCACATTGTGTTCCAAACACAATCCTATGTCAAAAAGCTGGTGTCAATATGATGTTGGGTTTTTTCCCCCTATAGTTTCTAGATAAGAACATTAGCAAAAAATAAATCATTCTTGAACAATATTACCTTACAGAATTTGTTCCTACACAGCATGGGGTTGGCTATTGGCTTTTAGATGGCTTTTGAAGAAGATGAGACAAATTCATGGAAGAGAAATCTGTCAACAGCTGTTAGCTAAAATAACTAACTGGAATAGTTAGACTCAAAGGAGTGCCTTTATGAATGCCAGCTCCTGAAAGAACAATTGATGGGGTAGAATTATTGCTTTTCATTTTGTGGAGCTGCTTATACAACCATCTGGATAAAACACTGTTGGAAATAGGCTCTTTCCAGAAAGGCTGTGTTTATGTTTTCAGTTTAGTACTAAAATTAAATGCAATTAAAATAAATGCAAAGGTAGGTGTAAGACAAACCTAATGCATTTGGGGGGAAAACCCAGCAACTCTTAAAATGATGTACAGTACTGGGAAAAAAATACTGTCTTAAGAATATGAAGTGTGAGGCTCTTGGATTTTTAATTTTTTCCCCTGTTGTGGACTTGGCAGTATTTTCTCTGAGCTATTCTCAGGATAGATTATATATTCCAAAATTGTATAGCTGCATCAATATGTAGGTATATAGCTTAAAAATAACCATTCTTTGTATCTTTATACAACAGAAGGGAGATAATTTTTTCACCAAGGGTTTCTAATGATATGGTATGTTGCTTTGCTATAAGAACCTAAGTTGTTTATGTCTAACCACTCTGAGGTTTTACACTTGTTTATGTTATTGTGCTTACCTTTCAATGTCTGTAAACTTGTCAGCTGGAGGGGGAAGGGGAAATGGACTTTTAAATCCTACAACGTGTGAAAATCCATGTGACCGGAGATCCAGTCTATCTTGCCTTCATTTGTAGATGATATATTGCCTTTTAGCAGAAGAATCTCCAACTAAGTGGCTATTCAGTTCTTAGATCATTTTTGAGATTAAACTCACAATCAGAAAACCCGGATATGGCAAACCTTTCTGGGCTGTCTCTTTTCCAACTGCTGGTAATACTTTTCTTTTTTAATAATAATAATAATAATAATAATAATAATAATAATAATAATAATAATAATAATAATAATAATAATAATAATAATAATAATAATAATAATAATCTGTATGCAATGATACATACTCTTGCTTTTCATTCAGTAAGATCAAATGCATTCCCTGACATGTTTATTGGTTATAATATGTGTAAATATGCATGGCAATCTTGTTATGTCATGCAAATAAAATTTTGCCTATATGTATTTAACTATATAAGTATATTTCACACAGGACTCTAAAGTGTACATTAATCAAGATAAAATGTGTTTGTCAGTACTTTTATCTCAGCTAGAGACATTTATTACTGAAGTCAGAATCTTCAGCCCCAAATGAGAATAAGAAACTAGTTTCTGACTTGTGTGATGTGTGACAAATCTCTTTCACAATCCTTCTCCCGCCAGGATACATATACAAATAATATATGAGGCTTTGGATGAAGTAATGTGTGTAGCTGACTATAGAACTTTGTTTATTTTTAAAATTAATCCTTTTTAAAGAAACCAATATTTTGCCCAGCTACTATTTTCGAATATTACTTTTTCTTGAACAGATGCTTTTAAAAATGGGAAGGATGAGACAGAAAAATATCTGGGCATTATAAGCCTGTTTAGTATTTTTTTTCCTTTATTTTAGTATAGTTTACCATCACATAAAAACCCAAAAAAGTCTGCAGTAGATGCTATCTATAATTTGGCTAAGAATTTTGGGACAGGTTTGCATTAATAGCTTTTTTTTCATCCTACATACTGTACATCAGGGGATCCCCAACCCCCAGTCCATGGACCAGTACTGGGCCGCAGCATGCCAGCATCTGGGCCACACAAACAAGCAAAGCCCCATCCATAAGATGCAGACAGCACACAAACCCACGTACTCTCCAGTCCATGGAAAAACGTTTCTCCACAGAACCGGTCCCTGGTGCCCAAAAGGTTGGGGACCTCTGTTGTACATGCCATGCAGAAAAGAAAGAAACTGAGGACATTGGAAGACTGGTCAAAAAGTAGATCTGTATTAGCTGATAGATTTCTGAAATAAAATCTAGAGGGTGTGGGGTTTCCATGTGCTTTAAGGAAAAATGTGAGGTGGGATCTCCAGCTTTTTGTGTTTGGTGAGAAGGTGCTTCCATCTGCAGTGACAGAACAAGCAGGGGTTTTGAGTTCTAAGAGTTGCGGGGTGGTTGGTGCATCAGTTTGATAATTGATGTAACCCAATTATTGACCATTATATGTGGCTGTCAAGAAATTGGGAGAAAGTTCTGGTGAATGAATGATACAAAAATCTTGTTACTGAGGGTAGAGACAGACTAATACAAATTTTGACTGGTCAGGGAAGATATAGAGAGAAGCACTAGGTTCGTTGTGTCAGGGGAAAGAATATAAAAAAGTTGCTGTCAATTTCCACTTCCAGTTCGGTGGTCTAAACCCGACTGCTGGATTGCTGATGCTGTATACCAGTTGCATTTGTAATAAAACTTTGTTCATCCTCAATCTTGTGGTAAATGAACATGCATACCTGGCATATATTACTGAACCTGACGGGACAAGATCACTGATGTCATCCCTTCAGAGATTTGCCCTCTCAATGTTCAAGTTGTTCAGCAACTTAACAACACCAGGGCTGAGGAAGGTAATATTAATCATACAAGACATCTTACCTGAACTATGAGATATGAATATCTGTGTAGTAAGTTGGGGCATTAGGGATAAACTAGAGTATCTGCAGAAGTAGGGACCTGCAGTGGTAGAGACCTCAGCTCTTGAACCTGGTTTTTACACTGGTGTTGAAGTCTCTACAACTTTGGTCTTAAGTGGATCCAGCTTCCATGCCCTGGGTGTCAGGTTGTGGGATCCATGGAACCATAGGCTTTTCCCAAGTAATCTATGGCCCAACACATTCAGGCAGCCACATGCTAGACCTTGTCTTTGTGCCAGAACATTTTGATCATGGAGAGCATTACAGTTAACCCCATGCTGTGGTCAGATCTCATCTAGTCCAGATGAAATTGTGTGTCACCTATCAATGTGACAAGAAGGCTCTTTAAGATGATTCACCCAGCATCTGATAGATGCTGATAAATGTGGGCAAACATTTAGAGAGTCCATTGAATGCTTGCTCAGCCATTGACAATAGATGATCCAGGCCTTTTGATATGATTGCTTCTGAGCAGTCTCTCTCTGTTAGCTAATCCCAGCTAGTGTCTTGGTTTACTCAAGAGTTTCTGTAGAAGAAATGAAGAAGAAATACCTAGAGTTTATGAGCAATATAACAAATGAAGCTCACACTGAAGCCTATACCATGGACATAATGTAATTTCCTTATTGCATCAGCAAGCCGCCATCCATCAATCTCTTTTAGGATGGTAACTCCCTTTTCAGAAATGTTAGTAGATAGATTTCCTGGATGATGTATGTGCACAGCATTTTGCTGACAAAATTATTCATATTTGAAAGTCTTGAGTAGAATATAGTGTGGCAACTTGGGAGCGTATTGCTATGTAAGTTGGGATTCAAGTAAGTCAGGCATGTCAAAACTGCTGGCCGGCAGGCCGGATGTGTCATGCCAAAACCACGCCCACCCCATTGCCGGCAATGGGGAAAAAGTTGTGATACATTTCACGACGTCACGTGACAATGTGAGTTTGACAAGCCTGAAGTAAGTGAATAGGATGCTCTCTGATTTGATTTCTTCCACATGTAGGCTAGACTCATCCTAGCTTCTTCATGGGGCTGCAGATGGTGTGACAAAGTGGATCCAGGGCTGTCAGTGCTTCATTTGAAAAAAGGCTATGGTACTCTCTCCTTAACAGGTACTGTCCTTGGACCAGCTACTCTTGACAACTATTTATTTATTTTATTTTTATTTTAATTCCATTTATATCCCGCCCTTCTCCGAAGACTCAGGGCGGCTTACAAGCTTAGCAGTAGCCTTCATTCTATGTATATGCCTGCTTATTAGGGCTTTCACACATACCCCAGCGGCATTATTACAAAGTCAGCTTATTGCCCCCAACAATCTGGGTCCTCATTTTACCTACCTCGGAAGGATGGAAGGCTGAGTCAACCTTGAGCCTGGTGGGACTCGAACCTGCACTAATTGCAGGCAGCTGGTGTTACTTAAGGAGGCATTAGCCCACTGCTCCACCAAGGCTCGTCTCTAATTTTGTCTTTTGGGGGTAAGATTGTTGAGATAGTTGTAGGGGAGAGGAACAACTACAGAATTCCCTAGAAGAAGCAGGTTATCTGGGATGCTTCCAATCAGTATTTCAACCTTGGCATAAAGCAGAGATGCTATTGTTCATTGCTTTAGTGGCTTATCTCATCAAGACCTAGATGAGTAGTAGTGTGCTCCCACAGTCCTTTTAGACCTCTTAACAAATTGATGATTCTGAAGAGAAGTAAGTAAGTAATGTTTATTTGATCATGACCAGCACAATATAAATAGAGAGGTAGACAAATAGAAAATACAAACCAACACTGGCATGAAAACATCTAAAGCAGGAGAGGGATATATCATAACAGTATTTATCTCTAAAACCAGAGTAGGTGGGAAACAAGTGTTTGGCCAGGTGATTACAGAGTTGTGGGGTGCTACAAAATTTGGTCCCCATGCTTTTTAATGCTTACATGAAGGCATTGGAAAAGGTCATCTATCGATTTGAGATATTATGAATATGCTGATGATATCCAATTGTACATTGGCATTCTGGGATATGCAAAACTGTTGCCTTGTCCCTGTGTGTGAAAGTTATTTTCTTCTGGATGAGATTGAAACAGGCCAAAGATGAACTCAGATAAAATTAAATTGTGGTTTGTAGATTGAGCTTGATTTTATTTAGCACTAAATTTAGGGACTTACAGTAGTAGAGGGGCAAGATTATTTCCAGCCTTCTCCAAATGTGCACAACTATAACCACAGAAGAAATGACTCATGTATTTTAAAAGCCAGATGGCGCATACATTGGGGGGGAAAAAACCTGATTTGTATCCATGCTTTTAAGGCTTCAAACTGAAGTACCCTGACACCAACATAGGAAGAAATTTGGGCAATGAGGAACAAAAAGCAGGTCATTTAAAAAACATGTCCATATCAGTTTCCTGCAGAATTCTTTAAAAGTGTGTGCATAGTCTAAAAGCAGAGAAGAGAAGAAGAGAAGAGCATGGATACAAATCAGTTTTTCTTTTCAGTGTATGCACCACCTAGCTTCCAAAATTCCAAAACTTTTCTTGGAATATGTAAACTATTATAGATGTTTCAGCACTCATTTTTCCATGTGTTTCTTGATGGCCAGAAGTCAAAAGTATGAAGCCACTTTTTTCTATTACTCCGTCAACGTAGATAGTTAAGTGCCTTTCCACACACTTTGCTGATTGATTGGAATGACAGACAACTGAAACAGCTTCCTATTTTTGGCAGAGCAAATTGCCTGGAGTTTTTAGCATGTCATGCATGCCTCTTCTCTTCTCTTCTCTTCTCTTCTCTTCTCTTCTCTTCTCTTCTCTTCTCTTCTCTTCTCTTCTCTTCTCTTCTCTTCCCTTCCCTTCCCTTCCCTTCCCTTCCCTTCCCTTCCCTTCCCTTCCCTTCTCTTCTCTGTCAAATTCTACAGGGACTTCAGACATATGAAGGCTGACCATTACTGTATGTCTGGCATTTTAAATTTATGCATCGTTGTTGTTGTTAGTTGTGAAGTCATTGTGACCCCATGGACAACGTTCCTCCAGGCCTTCCTGTCCTCTACCATCTTCTGGAGTCCATTTATGCATCATATTCCTTTAAAATACTTGGTAAAGTTTAAGGGCCTTAACATATTTATTTATTTATTTATTTTAATTCCATTTATATCCCGCCCTTCTCCGAAGACTCAGGGCGGCTTACAAGCTTAGCAGTAGCCTTCATTCTATGTATATGCCTGCTTATTAGGGCTTTCATACACCCCCCAAGTGGCATTATTACAAAGTCAGCTTAATTGCCCCCAACAATCTGGGTCCTCATTTTACCTACCTCGGAAGGATGGAAGGCTGAGTCAGCCATGGAAAACCACAGTAATGATAATTTGATTTGATTGTGCAAATGTAGAATACTCAGATTTTACTGTAAAAAAGTTTATAGTAACAGAGAGATGGTTGGCTGGCAGATAGTAGGTAATTTAATAATTTAAAATATTGTTCTTCTGGGTTTTTTTTTAATGCAAGCATTCATCACAGTAATTGATAAAATAAATTTTAACAACAAATGCTAAATTCACTTAATTAAAGCTAGAGTTTAAAACCTTTAATATAGCTATTACCATAAAATATTTAAAATAAAACTAGGCATCCAGAAATCTATGCCTAATGCACCACTGCCACATACCCCATCCACTGGAAGTAAAAAAAAATTTTTTTAAAAAAACTTTCATGTGGCCCTTTGGTCTTTATTTTATTAAGCTAAAACTCAAAGTCATCTAGGAAGGAATAGAAATACATGAAGAAAAATAGCCAACCTATATATAGAAAAACAAATGTGCTGTGCCTAAATTATGATCCTGATAGAGGAGAATATTTATAACTTGGGGTTGATATGAGGGGTCCCTGGTCCTCAATAGGATTGGTTGGTTTTTTTGCAGATGTTTCATTACCCAGACTAGGTGACACACTGATGATGTTACCTAATAATTTGAATTGATGCTTGATTGCAATGCCACCCATTTCTCTCCCATTCAGTATCTTGTACATTGCAGGATTTACACTTTAACTCAGGGGTAGGCAACCTCGCCTCTTTTATGACTCATGGACTTCAACTCCCAGAATTCCATTCCATTTTGGCATTGTTTTCTGTATCATTCTTATGTTCTGGCATTTTTAAATAAATTTTTGAGATCCACATCTTTTTCCATACCATTTTTAGAGTCCAGAATTTTTTGAACTCCAAATCCACAGTCATCGGTTTCACTCCTTGTTTCATCCAATAAAATCTGTTGTTCCTCTACAGCAGTGATGGTGAACCTTTTAGAGAACAAGTGCCCCAAAACCATCCCCACCCACCCACAGGGCCATCCACTGCCTCCACAGCCCACCACAGATTACCAATGCAGCCCAGCAGCGCCATGGCAGCCACGCACTCCACCTGTGCCCTACAGCATCATCTGCACGCGATGGGGCTCAAGTACAGTGTCCTGTCCCCGCTGCCCGGCTGCCATGTCCTTGGCTGCTCGGGAGCAATTCTCCGGGAGGGCTGCTAGTGAGGAGGGGGCTATGGGGAGAGGCGGGGCAATGTGCCCACAGAGAGGGTTCTGGTGCCGCCTCTGGCACACATGCTATAGGTTTGCCACCACTGCTGTACAGTATATCCTCTGCTAAAGTATTACCTAATTTTGTAAGATACAAATAAACAGCCTTAGTAAATTGTTCCCAAACAGCCTTAATTTCTTCTATAGTCAAATACTGTTATTAATGGATCTGTTTCCTTTTAAGAATAATCTTTTGTTCTCTCCTTCAAGTCCCCTCTTATCATCTGTTTATTTTCCAACCAATAAAACTTTCACAGAGTCTTATAATTGATATCAAAGACTTCATTTACTGTTTTAAAAAAAATTAAGCACCCCACAGGAAATATTCTTTCAAGTCCACCCAACCTCTTAACTTTCCAAAATCAACATTTTAATCCTCATTTTTCTGTTTTCCAAAAATTAAAGCTACTCTTATTACCTTTAAAAGTTACTCAGAGCTTCTTTCATCCAAGGTGAAAGAAAAATCTCCCAATGTTTTTGGAAAAGTTCTTAACTCAAAAGAAATCAGTAATAAGCACTCCCTAAAAGAATTAATAAGGGACACGGTGGCTCAGTGGGTTAGGACGCTGAGCTTGTCGATCAGAAGGTCGAATCCCGAGTGCCGTGTAACAGAGTGAGCACCTGTTACTCGTCCCAGCTTCTGCCAACCTAGCACTTCGAAAGCACATAAAAATGCAAGTAGAAAAATGGGGACCGCTACGGTGGGAAGGTAACGGCGTTCCGTGTGCCTATGGTGTCTAGTCATGCCAGCCACATGACCATGGAGACGTCCTTGGACAAGCGCTGGCTCTTCGGCTTTGAAACGGAGATGAGCACTGGCCCCTAGAGTCGGAAACGACTGGCACGCATGTGCGGGGGAACCTTTACCTTTACGTAAAAGAATTAATAAAGAAGTAAGCAAATTCAGTTTCTCTTTAAAAGGTTAAAACCAAGCATCACTTAGGCAAGATTAGTATTCCTCTGGCCCTCAGACCTCTTATACCCATTGGAGAATGCTTTTTATTATCTCTTCATATAAATAATCTGTATGGAGTCAAAGAAAAGTGATCTAGTCTTCTCCTTAATCCAGAGAGCTGTTCTGAGAAGCAGATCCTTTCACTGCTTCTATTTCAGCTATGTTCATTGGCTTTGCAAAAAACGGTCATGTTCAGTCCACCATGATATAGTTTATTTATTGATTTGACTTACCTGTCACCCTTTTTTAAACTTAAGAATAGCAATTCTTAATCCTTGAGGACCACTCGGAGGCTTCAACTGGTGCAGAATGCGGCCGCGCGAGTTGTGATGGGGGTCTCCCAATACTCCCATGTAACACCTCTACTCCGCGAGCTGCATTGGCTTCCAGTTGCCCTCCGGGTGAAATTCAAGGTGCTGGTGATGACCTATAAAGCCCTACATGGCTTGGGTCCGGGATATCTGAGGGAACACCTGCTGCCGGCATCAAGTTCCCTTCGTCCAGTGCGCTCCCACAGGGAGGGTCTTCTCAGGGTGCCACCGGTAAGAGATTGCCGGCGGGTAACACCCAGGGATAGGGCCTTCTCAGTGGGGGCGCCTGCCCTTTGGAACCAGCTGCCAGTGGAGCTGAGGACTGCCCCCGACCTCCGTTCATTCCGCCGGGGCCTGAAGACCTGGCTCTTCGAGCTCTCTGGCCCAGGCTGAGGATTAATTTATTTTAATTGGGGTTTTATTTATACAGGGATAAATTTAATCTTTTTTAAACTTGTTTTTTTAACTTTTGTATTTTTGGTTTTTAATTACCCTGTAAACCACCCTGAGTCCTCCGGGAAAGGGCGGTATATAAATGTAATAAAATAAATAAAAATAAAATAAATAAATTAAGTTCTTATATTTATTTCTTCCCTTCTATTGCTGATCCTTCTATTTATCTCAAAAAAAGAATACGGACAGCTGCTAAAATTAATCAGATTTCAACCTAAGTAAGACATAGATGAAAGACCTCTATAAGTGTCTTATAAGTCATTCTATATGATTTTGGGACAATTTCCATAAGTTGATTGATTGAACTTCTATGGCTACGAATTTATATATCACAATCTTAGGTGGTTTAGAAGCACCTAAAAATACAACAAATATATAAAACCGTAACAAAAACTCCAAGTATCTCAAAGGCGAACACTCCTCCACACATCAATATTTAATTTTCTTTTGGTTGTATTTAACATTAAAACCCTGGCATCTCAGTGTAAAATAGAAAATAAAACACATAAACCCCTTGGGAGATGCTGGCATCCTAGTAGATGATTTGACCTAGCATAAAGCATCTTCCTCTGTTCCCACATGAAGCTATTTACATACTGAGTTTTACCGTTAGATATTTTCTGTTTAGATATTGACTTTTACTAAAGGATTTTGGCATTAACTATAAAAAATAAACAATTTCTTAGGATTTTGATTATCCTGATAATTGTAAGTCATAACAAAATATAAATGATGATTTTAGAAACTGGATACTAGAGGGGATTAAAGATTTTAAGCAGAAGGAAAAATAAAATAAAAACCTGATGTCAATTAATATTGTGAGTTACAGAATGATATAAAACAAAGGAAATATAAAAGGAGATCATTGTAGTAACTACTATACCAACACAGTCAGTAATGACGTCTGCTTCTATGAATAGACTGCCTAAAAGATGTTATTGAAGAAATGACAGATATGGAACAAATTTTATCTGATAAGATAAAGTACAGAATGTAGAATTACAAATGACAAGCCAAGAGAATGGAAAAGAACACTTTACTAGATATAGAAAAGAAACTTTTAAACTTCAGTTTTTTAAAAGTAAAATACAATGATAAAATACAATGATAAACCAAGGGAATGATCTGGAAAATGTTTTCTTATTTTCTTATTAGAACTTTAGACAGACAAAATAAATCTGTAAAATAAGATAAAAAGGAATTGAAGAGAAATCATATCCTATAACAATAATGGATTGAACTGAGAAATAAATAGAAGGAATATGTGGAAGGAACCATCAAAAGTAAAAGGAAGGAATATAAAGTTGGTTTATTTCATCAAGATTAAGGTTTTTTTTGCAAAATTCTGGCAACCCTTTATGAACTTTGTACTAACTCCAGAATTGAGAAGTTGATGTGTTATGGATTTGATTATTGATAAAGGATGAGGTATGGGATGAAGAAGTATCTGTTTTTAACTTTAGGGGGTGAATTTGTTTACACTTGTTGTGATGAAGGTTGGAAGTCCCTTCATTATATTATATTATATTATATTGTATCATATCCTATATTATATCATATCATTACTTCATTTTTAAGTCTTTTGTATTATCTTTTACCCATTTATTATATTGTAAGCCTCCCAAAGTTATTTCTGTTATATTTTCTTTTGGTTTTTTTCTTGTACCTTTTATTTTTTCTTTCCATTTTATTTATTTTTTTATTTTAATCCCATTTATATCCCGCCCTTCTCCAAAGACTCAGGGCGGCTTACAATCTAAGCACAAATCAAATATCATGTCTCCCCTATTTCTTCTAGTCTAAAGAAAAGAAGAAATAGGGGAGACATGATAGCAGTATTCCAGTATTTATTTATTTTTATTTTATTTTTTATTTTAATTCCATTTATATCCTGCCCTTCTCCGAAGACTCAGGGCGGCTTACAAGCTTAGCAATAGCCTTCATTCTATGTATATGCCTGCTTATTAGGGCTTTCGCCCCCCCCCAAGCGGCATTATTACAAAGTCAGCTTAATTGCCCCCAACAATCTGGGTCCTCATTTTACCTACCTCAGAAGGATGGAAGGCTGAGTCAACCTTGAGCCTGGTGGGATGCGAACCTGCACTAATTGCAGGCAGCTGGTGTTACTTAAGGAGGCATTAGCCCACTGCTCCACCAAGGCTCCAAAGCTTCACCAAGATTTTCTTATCTTTCTCTTAGTTTGTATTAGTTTTTACTACTGTAATTAAAATTCTTAATACAATTATATTGAAAAAGGGAAAAAAAGTCAAGATGTTGGCCAGAATCACATAATTAAAGTTCCATCTCTTTTTTTGATTGCATAGTCTTTAACATTTTTGACACCCTATGAATGCCCTTACTAAGTCTTATTCAGTTATGAATAGAGATGTATAGCATTATAACATTAATGTCTCAAACTGATTCTTATAAGTATGTA
This sequence comes from Vipera berus, assembly GCF_964194415.1. Lineage (NCBI taxonomy): Eukaryota > Metazoa > Chordata > Lepidosauria > Squamata > Viperidae > Vipera > Vipera berus. The sequence goes on from NC_138204.1 coordinate 143,298,090, forward strand.
GCTGCTTCAGAGATAGAATTTAGAGTAAACAGACTGACATACTGTATTAGATTGCCTAATCACAGTGTTTGTTACAAAGTGGAACTATCATATAAATAAAGTGCCTAAAATTTTAGTGGAAATAATTAAATTTGCAAAAGCACTGCAGCTCCAATTAGACACTCAGACTTCATGTTAATAATCGGTTTTGAAAATCTGGGGAAGAACAGGAAATGAAGCCATTGGAGTTATTTATGGAAATCAAACTAAGTGGATTCTTAGTGTGTAATCTGTGTGAAGATACATTTTTAAAAAGAACTTGGTAAATGGCATCTGAGGCCAGGGTATGACTGTCAGATGACATATCCCTTTGAATTTGGAATGTAGAATAGCACAGAAAATATAATAACAGAAATGAAGGCAGGGGAAAATGGTTTATTTCACCAATGCTAAACTTTGTGCTGATAAACTCTAGCTATAAATTTGCGTGGTTTATAAAGAGAAAAGGTGGGTATCTTTGTAGTTTTCAGTTAAACAGCATCTTTATTTTATGAATGGATATTCTTCAGAAGGACTTGTGAAATAGTGTTTTTGTATAAGAAACAGAAAATCCAACTATTTCTTTGAAGAATTAGAAACTTTTTCAAAACCCTTCAATTTCCTGCTTCAACTATCTTTTTTCCTTTCCTTTATTTTTTTGCAATTACAACAAATAATAGGGAATAGGTGTCATGAAAGAACAATTTGGATTATTACAGTATTTATACATGGGACTGCCTTTGAACATGATCTACAAACTTCAGTTACTTCAAAAGAAAGTACCTAACTGTTGAAGGGTATCAGCCAATGCAGTCATATTATGCTGGCAGTTTTCAGGCCTACTTCAAAGTGTTCGTCCTGTCACAAAAAAAGAAACTTTCTGAAAGAAGTCTCTACCAATGGCTAACATTACCATCCATAGTGCTATTCTTGGTATTCCCACTAAATGAGGCAAGATAGTAATTATAAGAAAGAAGACTTTTGACACACCTATTTTTATCCATTTCTGACAATTTTATTATAGACGCGGTGGCTCAGTGGGTTAGGACGCTGAGCTTGTCGATCAGAAGGTCGGCAGTTTGGCGGGTCGAATCCCAAGTGCCGTGTAGCAGAGTGAGCGCCTGTTACTCGTTCCAGCTTCTGCCAACCTAGCAGTTCGAAAGCGCGTAAAAATGCAAGTAGAAAAATAGGACCACTACGGTGGGAAGGTAACAGCGTTCCATGCGCCTTTGGCGTCTAGTCATGCTGGCCACATGACCACGGAGACGTCCTCGGACAAGCGCTGGCTCTTCGGCTTTGAAACGGAGATGAGCATTGGCCCCTAGAGTCAGAAACGACTAGCACGCATGTGCGGGGGAACCTTTACCTTTACCTTATAGCCAATCTGGTTGGTTCTCTGGATGCCTTGAAATACAACTTCCATAAGACTCAGGCACCAAATCCAATCATAAAGGCCAGTGAGGGCCACAGGTTGGTGCTAGAAAGCCCAGGCAGACTGGCGAGGACGATGGGTGAGCACTAGGGAGCACGAGGAGTTGTGAGTGCCTTGTGCTATGGAGGGTAGGTGGGCAGGGGAGTGTTACAGTATACAAGATGCTTGCGAGATCCCTGGGACTCCAGGGGAGAAAAAGTGTTGACAATGACTTACAGAAGCAACTTGTGAATTTCCTTGCTGGCTTCCTCCATTGACTTTGCTTGTCAGAAGCCAGCAGAGAAGATCACTAATGGCAATCCCATGTCCATGGGACATTGCAACCATTGTAAATAGCCTCTTGCCAAATTCCCTAGTCACAATCATGTAATACAATGGCGAGAACTTCCAGCATGTCATAAATGCCACATAATACCAGCATTATCATAACTTTGAATGGTCACTGAATGAATGGTTATAACTTGAGGATTACCTGTGTATTTAATCAGTTCCTCTTTCCGACTAACAATAAATCATATATCATGAAAGAGTATTAAAAAAAAAATAAGAATGCAAAGCTATGAGAAAATAGCCTTTTAAAAATACAAGAGACAACTGAATGGGCAGTTGAAATAAGATTGATAATGGGGAAAACTTTTGATTTTACTTGTAAAAAAGGTACATTGTGAAGGATATGTCATGGTATTTAATAAATGGATGTACGGTAAATATAATTATATTTTATTATTCAAATGTATATCTGCTAAAGGTAAAGGTTCCCCCGCATGTGCGTGCTAGTCATTTCCAACTCTAGGGGCCGGTGCTCATCTCCGTTTCAAAGCCGAAGAGCCAGCGCTTGTCCGAGGACGTCTCCGTGGTCATGTGGCCGGCATGACTAGACGCCAAAGGCGTACGGAACGCTGTTACCTTCCCACCGTAGTGGTCCCTATTTTTCTACTTGCATTTTTACGTGCTTTCGAACTGCTAGGTTGGCAGAAGCTGGGACGAGTAACAGGCGCTCACTCTGTTACGCAGCACTCGGGATTCGACCCGCCAAACTGCCGACCTTCTGATCGACAAGCTCAGCGTCCTAACCCACTGAGCCACCACGTCCCTTTTGTATATCTGTTACTGACAGCTAAAATATAAAACTGTCTGTAAACCACTGAAATCAAATAGAAGGAAGCCGTATCTCCTGTCATTCCTGATCTGGCCCCCAGTGGGGGGAAAAGCTAAATTAAAATTTATTTAGAAATACACTAATTATCTGAAAAAGTGTTTTTTTTAAGAAAAAAATGTTTAGGAGCAACCGTTTGCAACATGCATAGATTCATCTTATTCTTTAAAACTATATTAGGCTAGTTTCCAAGTTGTGCTGACATCCTACATACTGGTTTTCAAAAAGGACTGTCACCATCAATTTTTCTTTTTTAAGGGATTTTAATTCTTTCAGCATGTTCATATGGTTTTATAAAGCCCTAGATACATGGCAAATCCCCTTGGTGTTGTAAGACAAGATTGCTGTTAAAAAATGTTTAGGCTTAGTCAGCTTCTTCTCACCACTGAAGTCATGAGGGACTCTGGGAAATAGTGTTTATACTAAGCTTAAATTGATAGGGCAAGTTTAATGCAATCGGGTCAAAGGTACAACTGCTTAGCTAGTCTCATCAACTGCTCAGGTTTCAACATCAGTTTATAAGCAAAGGCCTCTAATGATAACATCTGGCTGCTAACTCAGGGACTGCTTTTTTAAATGTCATGATTGAATGTAATTCAATGTGGGGAGGAGCAAACCTTAAGGGCAGCTTAATTCCTGAATTATATGGTTCCAACTAGATAAGATAGAAATGCCAGGCTTTTTGATTGATTTCATGAACCAACTCTTTCTTTTTGTATCAAGAGCTTCCCCCCCCCCATCACACAAAGATATTTATGTGAAGTGGGAAACATGCAGAAAGTTTTCTGGCCTTGTGAAAAGGACAGCTTCTTGGTGTTTTGAATAAAAAAATGTCAAGTCATTTAGTCTTAGTATTCTTAGCACCTAATTAAGAAGCTAAATTCAGAGAGATGATTTTGAAACACTTGATAGTATTCTAACTTAATCAACCCTAACTTGAAATTTGATTGATCTGGACTATTTTAACCACAGGTCAGAACCATGTAATCATATTGAATCAGATAATTTATTTTAGGAACAAAAGAAATTATAGTTGCCTCTATGTTGCTTCAACTACTCTTACCTGTGTAGAAGGCATACAATAACTCTCAAAGACATGCTCAAACTTCTTTACTAAATGCAATTTACAACTGCCATTTGCCTGAAATGGTATAAGGTTTCCTGCCTGAGCAGGGGGTTGGACTAGATGACCTCCAAGGTCCCTTCCAACTTTATTATTATTATTATTATTATTATTATTATTATTATTATTATTATTATTATTATTATTATTATTGTTGTTGTTGTTGTTGTTGTTGTTCCAACTTTATTATTATTATTATTATTGTTGTTGTTGTTGTTGTTGTTATTATTACTGATGTCCTCATTAATTGAATTTTTTCTCACTCTTTTATCAGTTTTCTTGCAAGAATGTTTTATATGGGGGGGGCTTTTTCTCTTTGTTGCATCATTCTAAGCTGATTTCACAGGAAACACATATAATTGTTTGTGAAGACAAATAATTGTAAAGACACAGGTATATCATTGCATGTTAATGCCCACTTTATGATTATGTCCAAACATATGACTGAAGATAATCTCAGTTGATTTCATCAGTTTTAATTAATTTAATTTAATTTTAATTTATTAATATTTCTATACCGCCCTTCTCCCGAAGGACTCAGGGCGGTGAACAGGGCAAGAATAAAAAGACAGAATTACAAAAGTTAAAAAATAATTAAATACATGCCCACTAAAAAACAATTAATACATAATAAAAAAACCCAATAAAATAACAATAAAAAACCCCACCAATCCCCCCCCAGGCCAGGCCGGCTTGTTCGAACAAGTATGTTTTTAGAACAAGTATGTTTTAGAATTAAATTGGCAAGCCTAGCTGAATTAATTTGTAAATGTAACTTCTGTAAGAGAAAAATGCACCATATCACATATGAAAAAATACTGTGTTTGTGGGGAACAGAAATTCCATAATACAATGCACGGGAAAATTAGAGATGCTGGAATCTGAAACAGTGAAAAGCATCTTCATGTTATACTCAGATCTCAAAATCATTGACTAGTGCCATGTAAGAATTAGTTTTCTTCAAACTAAGCTCAGCTCCTAATGACTTTATAGGCACAGCTATGTAGTTAACACCACATAAATTGATGTCAAATAGCCTATTTCTGAAAGCAGTAAAGAGTTGAGTGTTGTCCTTAGCTTTCATGATCTACATACTGTATAGCCAAACAAGTAGCTTCAGGATTCCAAATGCATATCTGAAGCCACTCTACTTCTGCGTGTCTTTTAATCTGTAAGCCAAGCTGTTTCAAATATATATGGATTTCTATTTATAGTTCAGTCAAAGGTTGGCTTAAGATGTTTCTTTTTTGTAATATATGTTCATGGTTTAATGCTTACATTACCCATTCACATTTCTTCCTTCAAAGCAAGGGTGGAATCTTTTTAAAGCAATAAGAATTATATACATTGAACTGTTCACAGTATAAACTTTCTTTGAGGATATTAACAAAACCTAAACTACCATTATGTCGGTGAATCATATTCTGTCCAAGAGTGTTTCTTTGTTAATGCTCATAGTAAAATCCAAATATATCTCTGTATGTCTCGTTATGATATATTTATACACCATATATGTAAGATAAAAGTAACAGATGAACTGAATACTATGGAACTAAATTATGTCAGCGTTATTATAACTATGTTTCCTGCACTACAGGCCATAATTATGCTACGTAAAAGAAAGTAGAAAGACAGCTTCTATTTCTATACAATTGTGAACATTTAAAATTAAGCATTTGGTTTCTAAATTAAATTTTACTTTTTCCTCTCTTCCATGCCCCCACAAACCTCTTCACTCCCTTCCCTATTTGGCAACAGCCACTTACCTGCTTGTGGCCCATGGACTTGCAGCTTCCTGCCGGCTTCTCCATTAACTTTGTGGGAATCTTGCAGGAAGTGGCCTCACTGTTAGACTCGGTTAACAGGGATTGCTCTTACTAAGCAATGCAGTTGCTTTTTACAATTACACCACTTAGTGATGGAAATTCCAGTCTCAAATGCCATGGTAAGTCAAGGACTATCTGTGTTTTGTTTTGTTTTGTTTTGTTTTGTTGTTTTGTTTTGTTGTTTTGTTTTGTTTTATTCAGGAGGTGGGGCAAAAAAAATCAAGATTGCAGCTGCAACCACACAATCAAATTTCTACCCATTTTTAAATCCAACATGCATAAAAAAAGAGATGAGCTTCAATCACATAGTCATGGCCACCAACCTGACTGTTTTAACACATACACCTTGCAGATACCTCTCTTTTAGTCAACAGATGAGCATCATCTTTCCTTGAGTTAGGTGGAACCATTCATGCAAGGAAAAATATACAAGTTTCCTCCTTTACTTACTCCTCGTCAAGAATTAATGTGCAGCATCTGATGAAGTACTTTGTGATCCATAAACATTTGTAATAAATATTGGCATTCATGGTGCTGCACGATTACGGTGCATGAGGTGCATTATCCTCAGGTACAAACATTTTGATACAATCTGCAGTCTACTCATGAGCTCTTATATTAAAACCAGCAAATTTGTGTTTTAAAATATTAATGTTCTGTGGTGATGATATGAAATGGCTCTTTGTGAAGCTGTAATGTTTCATGAACATGGATGCTTATAATACACCAATGAAAAAACACTGAAAGTTAAACATCTTGGGGCATTTGCAAGAAGCCTGAAGGCTGTACCCAGTCACCACCTAATGGAACACATTGCAGCCACCTTCATCCTCAATACAAAAGTGTTGATGTGTGCCATTTCCAGTTCAGACATGCTCCAAGTCACTTAGGTTAAATACATAGAATAGAACTACATAATCACTGCAGCCTGAACTTCATATTGCAGGTACCACTTTTCCTTAGGCCTAAATTCAGTCATGTGTAGACTGACGTTAATTATCCTGGTTCAATTATATATGAGCAACTTTAATCCCAGATGAATTCAGAACGAGAACCCTTACAAAGATGTATAGTTTTCCAAAGAGGTTGCTATGGGAATCCCAGTTTGAAGCTAGGCTCTTTTCAAATATTTTTACCATCGTTTTTATAACAGAAATTAAATCAGTGAATAGCTGTAGCCACAAGATATTAACCTCCCTCCGTAAGAAAATATTCACATTATTGCTACTAAATATAGATGGAGCATATGTACAGAAGGTTCTTGTAAGATCCTGTTGGTCTCATTTTTCTCTCCACACATATGAAAGCAGTGGAAGTATGAAGTTACATTAACAAGATAACAGACTATCTAATGGCCCACTTTCAATCAACCATAGGGTGGAGCAAATCATAAATCGTACTAATCACTATCAGCTATGGAATTCATATCATGTAACGTTCTGAACTTTCTAGACCTATTCAAATAGGCATATAAATGGATAGGAAGGAATGAGATTTGACTAAATTATGAAGTGCTGATTTCTATGCAGTGCCTCAAAACACTTACTGAAGCCATTATGACTATAAAGCCCCAATGAAATAAGTCCAGGTTGCACCTGAATAATGATGGCTGAAGTTTCTGATTAAAAATGGAAGTACTCAGTTATATGACTTCTAAAATCTGGATGAAATTATTATACCAGCCCCAGGTTTCTTTCCTGCATAGCATCATAAATTAAACCCTTCTTTGGTATAATCTGAGGGATGCGGTGCCTTAGTGGGTTAGGACGCTGAGCTTGTCAATCAGATGGTCGGCAGTTTGGAGGGTCGAATCTCGAGTGCCACATAACAGAGTGAGCGCCTGTCACTCATCCCAGCTTCTGCCAACCTAGCAGTTCGAAAGCACGTAAACATGCAAGTAGAAAAATAGGGACCACTACAGTGGGAAGGTAACAATGTTCCGTGCTCCTTTGGCATCTAGTCATGCCGGCCACATGACCACGGAGACATCCTCGGACAAGCGCTGGCTCTTCGACTTTGAAACAGAGATGAGCACTAGCCCCTAGAGTTGGAAACGACTAGCACGCATGTGCAGGGGGAACTTTACCTTTACCTTTACCTTGGTATAATCTAAATTTGGATTGAGTGGCTGTCCCCTGTCTTGTGTAATTAAATTCCAGTTTAATAGCCAAGGTCTCTACTGAAAGCAGGGGGTTGTGGAGGTGTTAAGCTGCAACATGAGGAAGGGGGTAATACACATTAGTCCTTGAATTACAACAGTTCATTTAGTGACTGTTTGAAGTTGCAGTGGCACTGAAAAAAGTGACTTAGGACCATTTTTCACACTTAAAACCATTGCAGGATCCCCATGGTCATGTGATCAAAATTCAGACACTTGGCAACTGACTCATTTTTATGAGGGTCGCAGTGTCCCGGGGTCATGTGATCACCTTTTGTGACCTTCTGACAAGCAAAGTCAATAGGGGAAGTCAGATTCACTTAACAACAACCATGTTACTGACTTAACAACTGCAGTGATTCACTTGACAACTATGGCAAGAAAGTTTGTAAAATGGGGCAAAATTCACTTAACAAATGTCTCACTTAGCAGCATAAATTTTGGACTCAGTTGTGGTTATATGTCGAGGACTACCTGTAATATACATAGGCACTAGCAAGAGTTTCTGGGTTTTTTCCCCAAAACTAGGGGAGAAAGTATTTTTTAAAAAAATCTATTAAGCTTATTTTAAGAACTACGTGTTATTTTTATGGCCCTTTAAAGATAGGAAACCACACTGCCAGTCTTCAGGAATTACAGTTGATGGTATATAAGGAACCAATTTGGGATTGATTGGCCTGGAGCCCTGGCCCTGTGGGTTACTCATATTTGCTTTATTTTAATTTACATTGTCTTTGCAGCTACGATTTCAATATCATCTGCTTAACCATATCAGGACATTATCTTTTAACTTTTATATTTTTGTATTTTTACATGTTTGCCCTGTTCACTGCCCTGAGTCCTTCGGGAAAGGGCGGTATACAAATAAAATTATTATTATTATTATTATTATTATTATTATTATTATTATTATTATTATTATTATTATTATTATTATTATTATTATTATTATTAATCTTGCAAAAACAAATGGGCAAATATGTAAAGTTTGGCCATTGTTTTCTGATGAATCTTTGATGTGGATATTTTGGACATTTTCTGCAAATCATATATTTTTTTAAAAAAAAACAGAAAAACATTTTTATTTGGAGTATTTATCCATGATTTTTGTTTATGATAGCATTGCTTTCAGTTAAAGGTTTGTAGAAATAGTCAAATGTACCTGCTACGTTTATAAATGTAAACAATTCAGCAAAAGAGCAAAAGAAGTCAAAAAAGAAAAAATCAGGAAGAAAGGAATCTTCTGTCTTGTAAACTACATAAACTTCAGGGTGGGTTTTTTTAAAAAAATTTGCAGATTTATCCATTTATTCTTGGTCAGATTGCTGCAGAAAAGTTCAATAAAATTATATAACGCTGATAATTGCAAATTGAAAAGATTTATTTCACTATTGCAACCATTTGGGTCTTAATTAGGAGCCTGCTAACTTCTGCTATGTTTTCTTTTATCAACTTAGAGTACAGGTGTTAAACCCGCGACGTCACGTGACATGTCACGACGTATCTCGACTTTTTTCCCATTGCTGGCAATGGGGTGGGTGCGATTTTGGCATGACGCATCTGACTCATGGGCCGGCACTTTGACACCCCTGACTTAGAGGATGGATCTATTATTAATTTAACTTTTACAAAAATACATACCTAAGTGTCTCTCTTATTACTTTCTGTCTGGCACTAGTTTTTTGTTTCATTCTGGGCAAATCCTGAAACAAGTTAATAGATTCTTCAAGGATATAAGGGATTTTCTCCATTGAGAGATCCTACTAAGAAGTCAGATTATGATCAGGTTAAATTCAGTCCTGTTTTCTAGTAACTTGGCTGTTTAGCTCTTCAAGCTATTGTACAGTAATGGCTTTATAAAGTTATTAAAGATTCAAGTAGAATAATTCTGTTATAAATGTTCACTTATTTATTTATTTATTTATTTATTTATTTATTTATTTATTTATTTATTTATTTATTTATTTATTTATTTATTTATTTATGGGATTTGTATGCCGCCCTATCTCCCAAAGGACTCAGGGTGGCTAACAACGATAAAAACACAAAATACAAACATTAAAAGGGTCGCCAGTCGACATTGTCTGGCCGATGGCACCCTGAGGAGGCCCTCCCTGTGTGAGCGCACAGGGCGATAGGCAGTCGTTCCTGGCAGCAGACGGTCCTGCAAATATCCTGGACCTAAGCCATGTAGGGCTTTATAGGTAAGAACCAGCACCTTAAATCTCACCCGGAGGACAACTGGTAACCAATGCAGCTCTTGCAGAAGGGGTGTAATATGGGAGTATCAGGACGCTCCCATCACAACCCGCGCAGCCGCATTCTGCACCAGTTGAAGCCTTCGGGTGGTCTTCAAGGGCAGTCCCATGTAGAGAGCATTGCAGTAGTCTATACAGGAGGTAACGAGCGCATGAGTGACCATACGTAGGGCATCTCAGTCCAGATAGGGGCGCAACTGGTGCACCAGGCAAACCTGGGCAAATGCCCCCCTGGCCACAGCTCGTATATGATCTTCTAAACTGAGTCGTGCATCCAGGAGGACGCCTAAGTTGCACACCCTTTCAACTGGGGGTAACACCTCTCCCCCCATAACCAAAGATGGAATATCCTGGATTACCCGAGATGCCGGTATGTATAGCCACTCGGTCTTGGCCGGGTTGAGTTGGAGCCTGTTCTTCCCCATCCAGACTCGTACCGCTTCCAGGCAATGGGACATCACCTCGAGGGCATCACTGGGTTGGTTCGGGGTAGAGATGAAAAGCTGGGTATCATCAGCATATTGATGGTACCTTACTCCAAAACCACAGATGATCTCACCCAGCGGCTTCATATAGATGTTGAACAGGAGGGGAGAGAGGACCGACCCCTGAGGCACCCCACAAGTGAGGGGCCTCGGGGTCGACCTCTGCCCCCCTGCCAACACCAACTGCGAACGGCCCAAGAGGTAGGAGGAGACCCACCGTAAAATGGTGCCTCCCACTCCCAACCCCTCGAGACGTCGCAGCAGGATACCATGGTCGATGGTATCAAAAGCCGTTGAGAGATCTAATAGGACCAGGAGTTAATATTCACTTAACATTATTCACTTAAAATTCACAAAAAAGTATTAAAATTCAATTCACATACAATAATCAGAGATATGAAAACCACATAACTGATTCTGAAAAATGTGGGTTTATATTTGGCAAATACTGTAGTTGAAATACTTCAATTTAAATTAGACAGAAGAAAGGAAAATACTTCTCTATATTATTTGCTTTGGGCCCAAAATAATTTGAGCAAGAGCATTGTGCAATTTATAATCCTTCATGTAAAACATATTAATATCCATGCCTCTCTCCTCAGAGGAAAGAGGCTTAGCTACCCATATTACCTTATGTACCTTTGAGAGGAATCAACTTACATACATGCTTTATGGTTTTGACTGCCAATTAATAGTATCTGTGATTCTTACACCTGATACTCCCCATACCTTAGAAGAAGAAGAATTCCTTCAGGTTGTTATATATTGTAGCCAGTATTCAGTGTTAACAGCAGTACAAAACCATAGAGGAATAAAACCTACAAAGAACCAGTTAAATAATTCACTACGTGTCAGGATGCAAAAGACACATAAGTATAGAATAGAATTTTTTTAAAAAAACACACTGTGAAAGGATTTTAAAACTTTCCTACAGTATCAGAAACATTGCTAGGTTACTAAATGAAACGTGTTGCCTTAATAGTCCTCAGTTCTGTGGCAAGAAGGATTTTTTTCTTCCAATTATCATATTCTTAGATCATGTGTTCAGCAGTAACCACTTCCATAATGCAAGATGGCATTCCATTTCTTTTCTCTAAATTACCCCCAAGTATGTGAGGTCATGTCTCACTTTATAGGAAGTCAAGGCACATGCAAAACCCCTCCTTCTGGTAACTCCACTTGTCAAGACAGATCAGGAAGGTTGCAAGTGTGAGTGACAAGAGGCAGCAGATCTTTGTAATAAAGATACCTCAGCCCTACCTTTCTGAGTAAAAATCAATTCTGCAACATACATATAATATTATCGCAGCAGTAACTCTAGCCCCTCTCCTATATAATCAGTGTTTTTGGAATGCTTTTAGGAGACTAAATCTATGGTGAGACCAACATTTTAGATCAGTCCTTCAGATAATGCTGGAGCTCATTTCTCATGAGCACATGTCAACATGGGCAGCAGTCATGAGAATTGTACTCCACAAATATCTGAAGGCACAAAAGGTTTTGGAGGGCTTGGAGACTGTATTTTCTGACACTGCTTTTTCAACCAACTAAACTTATTATTAGTCAGGATAAAAAATGCCCTAAATAGTAGATAAACATATCCAAAAAAAAACCCTGCTGCTATTTTTTTCTTGATCAATTGCATAATAGTTGAGTCCTATGGGAATAGGGCGGTATATAAATTTAATAAAATAAATAAAATAAATAAATAATAGACTAAATACATTTTAAATAAAGGGACAGCATTCCAGAGAACAATTAAGGGAGTATCATTTTGATATGCCAAGCAAAATGAAGGATACTTTGCAATTTAATGGGCAAAGTAACAGCTTTAGCAGATTACTAACAGATTTACACATAACAGGTAACAAGTTTAGCTTATAGATAAACCTTACAGTTTGGTTACATCTGTACACTTAATATTTATCTTCAGCAATTAATCAACACTTCTTTATTTATGAAGCAGTGGTTCTGCATCGGGAGCACCATTATAAGCACAATTTGTCATTGAAGTGGGTAGGAAAATCCAGAGATCATCCAAAGATCAATAATGGCAATAAATTGACAAACAACAAGAATTATTAGTGCATAATTACAACTGTAACTTCATAAATATTTCTTTCCTCAAAGTTGTTAAATTGAAAAGGAAGTTTTCCCTCTCTTCAGTTGGGTGAAATGTTAAGAAATGACTGCATCATTTCTTTTTGATTTTGATTTTTTAAGTGCACTTACATAATGTACTTTGGCTACATTTGTCCACATCCATAACAAATGTTTGTATGTACAGTATTCTGTTCTAGGAGAAAATGGCAGAGACTAGCAAAAAGTTACCGTAACAAAAACAAAACAAAACCCCAAGCTATTGTTATTATTGGAACAGTGATTTGCCATGTTCTGCAAAGAACTGCCAATTGATCATAATCTACAAGAAAGAGCATTGCATTGATATAACAAGTAATTTCTTTCTCAATTGTTCCTGTCTGGGCTATTCAGTGGAGAACTAAAATGCCTGTCCTTTGCTTACATCTACAGGGAAGATGGAAGTCAGGCAAATTAAATTAAGTAATTCTCTGTCCTAACTTGCATGAAATCCTCTGCATGGCAACACTGGCGGAGGGAAGCTAAATCTAATCCTTTGGGTGGCAGTTCCATTGAATATCTAGCCAACTTCTCTTCTCATTGAACTTCTTTGTTTCTTAAATTTTATTTTCAAGTTGTGATGCAATAGTTCTTAGGTAGTCTTGGGTGTGATCATTCTTTGAAAAGGTCACCTCTGGGCCAACTGTACTCTGTCTTACAAATATCTCAATAATGCACTGATTGTCACTGCCTAACTGCTTAAGATGTATATAGTGCATTCATTGTTTTTTTCTGGGAAATTCTTTCTCTTGAAGCCAGTGAAGGCTTCTTTGATGCAAAGTACAAATGCACTGTATTGTATGTCTGTATATAGTAACTGTAAAATATATTCCTATATCAAAAATTAGACTTTAAATCAGTTATACATAGGCAGGTTAGAAACTTAATTTTTAAGGCCGTGTCCTGAATTGTCTCATAAAATGGGTTAGTTTGACTATTATAAAACTCACGTTGATTAAAACGTGAAGTGGTAGAATTGATCCTGCGTACCATCAGTAGCCTCACAGGATGCTCTACTATCCTACCTTGTGCTTGTAATTTTTGCTTAAGCATACAGCTACATTTGCAAGCAAACTACTGGGCTCCAACTACTCATTCGTTATATTTTTCAGTAATGCTTGTGGAACCCTTGATTTGCTAGGTTGTAAGTATAAATAATAGAAGATGCAGTAGATGCATTCTGCAACATATCAGCTTCATGTTTATATTTTTAATTAAAGCAATATTTTTGAAAAGTTAGCATGGACAGCTAAATTCAAATGTTAAAAAGGGAGGGAAGAATAATAATTTTAAAGATGCTGTTCTGGTGGGGACCAGAACAGAAAACCACCTCTCTTTATTTCCATACAGTGGGAAATCTCTAATAGATTTTGCCAGGAACATATACCAGACAAGCCCGTTTTATATGAAAAACTTGGTCCTACATATAATTTTTGTGCCAAATCATGTAAGACTTTATAGGATAAAATAACAATTTTCATTTGTCTTCATTTGAGCCATGGCATTTGGAACCAAATATAGCTTCCAAAGGATCTTCAAGGGTGATTCTATGTAGAGTACATTGCAGAAGTCTTGTTGGGTGATAGTCAGAAGATGAGTCATAAATGTTTCCTTAAAGTTTTGTGAGCAATTATTCTAGATTAACAGCATAAAGGACATTTTAATTGTGACCAATCTCAAGTAAAAGTTCATTATTGGGTCAAAGTAATGGTGTCCTGAGAGAAATGTTCAGAGGAGCAGTTATGAATGATCCAGGATTTGCTTTTACAAAACCTGTTTGTGTGTGTGCACACATACATGCATGCATGTATGTGAAGCCTGAAGCATATCAGGAATTGTTTTCAAAGTTGTTTAAGAGAAATACTTGCATCTACCTTGACTCAAATGCCATTAATTCTACAGTTCAGTCAGTATTGTATTCACAGCACCCCTTAGTCTATTTCTACAATAATATTCAATTATTATATGAAGACATGGAAATGATTGTTGGAAGTACGCAGATTATAGGTAAATTGCTACATTTTTGCAAATTATAACTAATAATAAGTAGCACCATAGTGATACCAGTTTGGTTCCATGAGAGATTAATGGCTTTTAAGAAAAATAATTGATCAGACTCTGTCAAAATAGATAGGTATGTGCTACATTTCAAGAAGATACCCAAGAAGTAACAAATATAGCTGATTATCTTGAAGTATTTCTTCAATTATCACCTTTTTCCATTTGGTTTTGGTGTAGAGAAGACTTAATCTTCCTAATGACATAGACCAAAATTTTGCAGGCCTAATCCATTTACTTCAATCACTCAGTAATTCACAAGACCATCAACCAGGGCATTGCTAATAGGTGACAAAAAGGAGAAGGCTGCTTGGCTGGGTTTCTACTCCTGCTATCATGTCAGCCCCAGCCACCAACCCAGTTTAGGACATGGAGAGGAATAATAGTTAAATAGACAGTCCTACAGCTGTAGAGTTTTAGGGATAAGTCAGGAGTAAAAGAGAAAAAAAACTTAACTGTTCATTTTGTATAATCAGTTTCTATCTTCTAACCAGAAATACATTGAAAGAAAAAATAATAATCTGACTGAAGCTGAAATATAAACATTCTGGGAACTGTATTTATAAAAGGTTTCTATTAAATGTGATGAGCTTGCAAAATTCTATTGGGAGTTTGGCATTAAGCCATAAGGTGTATACCAAGTGACTAAAAAAAAGACAAGTGCTTTGTTTGAAAGGGGTTTGGATTTCAATGTAATCCCTAAAACAAAGCAAAATACAATAAAACAAAAAGTGGGGGCAGTGACGAGAATTGCATAATTTGTTTCTCATAACACTGAGGTTTGGGGCAAAAGCTAAACAGGTTGTTTTAAGCCTGCTCAAACTTTTGAGAGTGTCATTCTTTCAGGATTATACCTAATGGGGCTTTTTGCATGAAACAGAAAAAGAAGATTTGTGGTTTTGATTATTATAAAAAAGTGGATAATAGAAAAAAGTAACTTTTTTGTAATCATAAGAGTTCTGTAAGAGATAATTTTGTAATCGTATTTGTATTTCCTGCAAAAGAAATGGGAAGCTTCTATTTTTAAATCTTTTTTCTGTATTTTTGTTTCTTTTTAAATTCTGTATTAAGTTTGTATTAGTTTTGTTTTCTTTAAAACTTTGAATAAAACATATATATATATATATATATATATATATATATATATATATATATATATATATATATATATATATATATATATATATATATATATATATATATATATATATATATATATGATAATATTTAGTAGGGTACTCAATGACTAGGATAAGAGCAAAAGAAGGCGAGGACTTCTATTTTACTTGGACACATCTCTTTTCCCCTCTTTCTGATACAACCTCCCCTTCTACATTTGTGTGTGTATGCACATACGTACCTCAAAAGAAGGCTGCCAGGAAGGAACAGATATCTTTCACCAGAAATCTGAGCTAATCATTTGCAGAGGGCTGTCCAAAATAGGTCAAAAGTTGTATGTTGTCCACCTCTGGTTTAGATAGATTTCTAACTTGGACTTGGACAGACAAATTCTTGGGCGATCTCAAGATAAATTGATTGCCTCTTCAAGTTTGTAGAATGATGGTGAAGTTTCATGGATAATATTTTAAATAAGTAAAAAGATCTTGGATTACAAATATTTTGTGAATATGGAGTTTTGAAACAACGCACTTCAATGTTCAGTCTTGATTCCAAAGTACTCATGAAAATATAATTCTTTGGGCTCAGATCTGCGATATGGAAGTAGTTTGAACAAGAAAAATGGAATTGAAATAAAAGCATTTACAATCTATATACAGTAATCACTATCAATTTTGTTAGGAGTTACACAAAAATTAATGAATTATATAACATGTAGTTGCCATTTGTTTGTGCATGTATGTATGTATGTACGGTATGTATCTTTCTGTATTATTTCACTACTAATTGAAAGTACTTTCTCATTTTGACTAGGTGGTTGTTTTACATTGGGTTTCAATGTTGGTCTGCTGGATCACTTCATTTCTATTTATAATTTCAGATCTGAGTACTTTGTTTTTTATAACTGATTCATTTAGATAATTTTTTTGCAATTAGTAAATAGGGATTGTAATTCTGTGTGTTACTTGCACCTGCTAGTTGGAATCGGAAGTAGCTATTTCTAACTATAATTAATCCCAAGTAACTAGCCCTGAAACACCATAAAATAGATAAAGAACACTAATTGTCAGCTGAATTGTGTTTTTACATGTTTGGTGTAAGAAATGATATAGTCATATAAGGAACAGGTGCTTTATCGTAAAACCAGTTTCTCTGATGTCACTTCAGCACAATCCACTATGCTATACATGTGCTTCCAGCCCATGTTTCAGCTGTGGGTTTTACAGAGTTCCTCCCCAATGCTCAGAAATGGTTAGAAGGTTATTTAATGCTGTTTTCTCTGGAAACTGTGAATGACCTGGGCACCTGTTGCACCAGGACTACTAAAATTCAGCGGATGAGAACCTTATCAGACTCCTGTGAGCCCCATATAAAATTATGACTTTAGGATGGTGGATGGCATACAGTACATGTGCTCATGCTCACAAATATACACAACCTTTTGTTGTGTAGCTTATTCTGAATAAAATAAAAACAAGGATTTTTTTGCTAGACAATGCATGAAAAGGTTAATATTCATTTGTGACCGTGTATGCCATCACTAGATGGCTGCTGAAAATTCCAGTATTCTAAAGGGGATCCAGTTCAACCAGTGTGTGGTTGGCTTCCAAGTAGCACGCTTGGCAGAGAGATAGATAGGAAAGAATGTAAAACTGTTCTTATCTATGTGACTTTTTTTTTCTTTTAAAGAGGAAAAAAACCATCTTTTTGCAGGTATTCTTGGTCATCCCTTGGTCTCTTTGTATTTGTTATAATTGCACAAGCATGATAACAGTGTCCAACTTGAATTTCATTCAACAAGTATTCACTGTATTCATATGTATTCATGCAGAGTAATTTAAAATAATATTTCCACAGGTTATCAACAGGAAATAAAAAAGGATAGTCTGTAGTGTGATCTTATCAGAATTCCAAGAAATTTTGTTCATGTTTGTCCCCGAGAGGCTCATCAAATCATACAATACACATAGCATAAACCTCATATCAGGAAAAAAAACCTAAAAATAAATAGATATTGTTTATAAAGAACCTGGCCCCTCCCTAGTGTAAATAGAAATGTTAGTAAATTTATATCATGACAATGCATGTTTTCAGCTCACTCCATAATTCACTTCTCAGATCTGACATATTTGAATAACTTTTTGAAAAACTTCATAGTTTCTTTTTGGCATGGCTCTTCTGTCATCCCAAAATTCAGATTATGAATCTTATGTCATCACTATCTATTCCCTCAAGGTGTGTTATTTAGCTGTGAAAGGGTACTTCCTGCACACACACACACACACACACACACATCCAAAAATAATAAATTATTTCTGCTCTACTCCAAATGAGAAAACGCCTGAGCCTCTTTAATGAATATGAATTACAATTAGATTTATAGATAATAATTTACATGCTTAAGCTTCTCGAGGTGCGCAGCCAAAAAGCTGTCTGCTTGCATATATTTTTACACATCTTTTAGCTAAGTCAGGAAGCCAAGTGTAAAAACTACCATTCTTGTTAAATAATGTAGATTTGTGACATTCCCAGGAGAACTTTGAGTTTATAAAATTAGCTTATAGGTCACACTGATTTACCTTGCAAGGATATTTCCATAAAAAGCAATATATTTAAATAGAAATAAATCTTTATGATGTGTTAATACAGATAAGAAGCTTAAGTATTGCTTCTGTCATGCATGTTAAGTCTAGAAAAGTCCCCATGGTTTATAAGAGCTTTGTAAAAAATACATTTTAAAATACTCTTTGTTCATATCTAGCATTTAGAAGTGAGTGGCAAGGTAGCCAAAATAATCCTGAACAATCTAAGTTTGGGAGGATCTCAGAAAGAAACTTTTCTTTTCTAGGAAAGTCCCATAATGAATAACTGAGAAGATTTGCTTGCTATTTAATGAAGACTTGTATTGGGTGAAAATATAGAATACCAGAAGGGAAAAAAAGACCTGAATATCCAAAGGGGTGGGGGTAGAATCCAAAATATTGTAGACCTTATTTATTGTTTTAACATTTTAAAATTGCCAAAAAATACTCTAATAAATAACATAATGGGTTCAGATTGCAATCCAGTATTATATTAATTGCAATTGATTTAGTTCTAATACTTTCAGTGTCTGAAATTGGAGAAACATGAATTTGTACTACTAACAATCCTGCCAAATATATTTATTGGATCATGGAATATAGTTATTTGAGAACATGAATTGACAAGACATAAACGAAACCATATGAGAGTATATTGTAGAAGTTGCTTCAACAGAGAAGTGAGTATAGGTAAAAGAAATGAAATTAGCTACGTGAAAATAACTGCATTGTTTGGAATAAATTTTAATATACTGTACATACCAAAATGCTTACTATTTGCAAGTTTATGATACTCATATAGAAAAAGCTGTGTACAATCACTTTACTATTGTATTGTAACAATGTGTTTGTTTATATGTTGTAATTATGTGATTTTAATACTTCGCTGCAGTTTGTCATCTCATGTATCTGTCACATATTGTAGTATTCTTTTTGTCTCATTTAGTGGCATATCAACACAATTTCTAATTTTAAATTTTGCAGTAAAATATTTCTGAACTTGAATTAACAAAAAGTTACTGTAAATGCCATTCATCATTATCTATCCCTAAATACCAGGAACTTCAAATTAACTTTGTAACTTATGAGGCTGACTAGAAAACTTTTTCTAGATGTTTTACTTATGTATATAAATACATGAAAAAACATGCAAATATATAAATGGAAACCCTACACCATTTCAGACAAATGGCTGTCCAGATGGTTTACGTGGCTAAGGCGGGACTAGAACTCATGATCTCCTGCTCTCCAGCCTAGTGCCTTAACCACTAGAGCAAACTCTCTTTTTTCTAATTTTTAATTATATATTTGGATTAGTGCTGAAAAAATAGAAATGAGCAATCTTTGGAAGGGTCAGGCACTGAATATTGGTAGAAGCAGGCAGAATTACATAGTGACAGGATTGGTCATGTTCTTAATAAAGATCTTAACTTTTTCATGTTACTGAAAACATATGACTTTAATTACCAAAGTAAGCAAATTCCAAAAACAGGTCCTACTGGAAACCAAGCTTTCTGTTTTGCTGTTTATTGAGAAAAACATTGCAATATCAAATATCCATCAAGGATCTCATCTGCGAAAAATAACTGTCTTTTAATAGTTTGAAAAATCAATTTGGTTCTCAGTCTTTAAATCATGCCTTAAACCTTGGCGGCAAACCACAGAACTTAATGATAGTTTCCTGTATTTTGTTAAAACTCATTCTGATAATCAGTGGCCCATATTAAACAGTGGTTTGTGGCTCTGTTGAGTTAAACAATTATTTGGGTTATTTTATATGGTCCAATTTTCATTATGGCTCACTGCAGAAGAGGTTTATTACTTAAAAAACATATGGCACTAACGTATAAATCATCTTCACAACAGTCTAAATTAACATTTACTTATTCTAGAAATTTGTAGTATTCCAGCTACTGTAAACTGGATTCGTATATTGCAGACATGTCAAACTCAAGGCCAGGGCCAGATCTGGCCCGCGAAGTGGTTTCATGTGGCCCGTGAAGCCATCCTGGAAACAGTGAGGGAACGGCCCCCACTGCCTTGGCCCTGGCCCAGAGACCCTCCTTCTGCCAGAGACCCTCAGATCTGTCCCACTCCTGCCCAGGCCCCCATAGGCACCCTTGATGCCAACGATGCCCACCCAGTAGGCCATACACACTGTAGCCACGCCCACCCAGTAGGCCATGCCCACCCTGGCCATACCCACCCGGCCCCCTGAGGGCAACCACAATGCTGATGTGGCCCTCAATAAAATTGAGTTTGACACCCCTGGTATATTGTGTGGCTTAGTTGTGCATCTGGGCAAGCTATGTACGGGCCAGATTTAAGAAGTGATTAATGCTTCTTTGACAAAGAGTGTAGAACTGTCTTGAAGGAAATAGTAGTAAAAGCCTGCTCTTGATCCAGCCTCTTTAGACAACAACAAGCCAATCTCTAACCTTCCTCTTTAGGGAAAGTATTAAAGAACTGGTAAGGCTTTGACTATGGCGATCCTTAGATTGAACACATTTTCTAGGTCTCAGGTCCAGCAAGGGATAAAAAGTGCAATGGTGAATTACTTTTTTCTTGTGACTTGCCTTCTTCCTGGTTTTCTATACCTCTCTTTAGTGCTTTCTATCATCAACTTTTGCACTCCTCTGTATCTGTGAAGGCTGGGAATCGGAAGGTCCCATTTTATTGTTCTGGTTTGGTGTCCATGGTAGAAGAGCATTTGAGCTCTCGGTGCCATAAATTCCTCAGATTCTGAGAAGAATCTGGCAGACTCTTGTCTGAAACTGAAGAGGCTTCAAGTTGTCATCCACTTGTAAATGATGAGTCAGACTCAGCACAGTTGTATACAAATTCAGAGAGCAAGGACTCAGAACCTGACTTTGGGAGAAGGCCAAACCTTATAAACTAAACTCAGAAGGCTGAGCAGCAAAGATCTGCTGGTCTTCAGAATAGAAAGTAGCATTAACTCCTTTAATTAGGAGCCTTGGTTATATAACAAGTGTCTTTTAGACCTACTCCTCTTGAAAGAAACAAGTCTCATGTTTCCCGATACGTATTGCTGAGACTACCAAGTTCTTCCTTCCTTCCTTTGCCCTATGATCAGGGTTCCTGATTGACCTTTGGTTGGCTTTCATAGAAACCTGTAGTTCTGGACCCATTGACTCTTTTTAGACAACCTGACTTTCCTGCCTTCAGAATCTTCATGGTACAGATATGGCAAGAAACCTTTCATTGATTTCTCCAACCTGTATTCAGATCTATCAGCATGTCCTTATCTCTGCTTTAGCTACTATCAAAAGATTGTAATTCAACAAATCTTACTTTCTGTTTGATCAATCTAAGGTTTGCCTAATGCTCAATATGGGGTGCTGGAGGACTTAGTTCTCTTCCCCATTTTATTTATTGTCTACATGAAAGCTCTGGGAGAGGTTTTTCTTTAGGGATGTATCATCAGTTCCATGATGGTGTACAGTTACCTGTGACTACGCTGAGTCACACTTGCTGCAGAAGTTCTAACCTGGTGCTACAAAATGGAATGACTGCCTAATGGTAATAGAAATGGTCCTATTGCAGCTCCAGTGTTGGCTTTGGATGGAGCTGTACTTCTCTTAAAGAAGCAGACCTGAAATGTTGGGGTTCTTCTGTACTCACATCTTCTCTAGACCAGAAACTATAATAGGCTGTAGCCAGTGGTGCCTTCACTCAATTTCAACTTGTACACTAACTATAAACCTACTTGGATCAGATGCCCTGACAACAGTACTAATGCCTTCATCACCCCCATGCACTGGACATTAATTGCTGATTTAATTACAGATCCAATTTTGATACCTTGACTTCAGGTACTTGCAGGACTACATAACCCAACAAAATTGAATTGACTTATGGGTTCTTCTACAGAGAATTTACTGAGGATTTCCACCCCATGTGAGATGAAGGAAATGAGTTTCTTATGATCACTTCTATTTCTGTTTGAACACTTTGCCTCCAAACAAAATCCCAAACACTCTTACCTTTAGAAAGCTTCTAAAGCTTCTATGGCTTTTCCACAAAATATTAAAGTGCCAATAGTATGGGCATTCCCTGTAAACTGAATGTTCCTTATTTTATGAGCTATGCTTTGTTTTTGTGAACTATTTTGAATCTACAGAAGGAGGCAGCCTATCAATTTATGTAATAAATACATAGGCATCTGTATTTCATCCAGTGGAGGCCTAATTTGTTTAATATACAATGTTAATATATCTCAAGGGGTAGCTAGCCTCAAATTATCTTATTATCTGTAAGGAGATAACATGAAATGTAAGTAAATGGAATATCTCTCCCACACTCAGCCAGCACACGCTGTTTAAAATCCTAAATAGAGACTGCTTCAGTGTTGCTGATTCTTCTGAATCTGAATTAAGCTTGGCAATTACATGAGAATCATTTGGAAATGATAGCTTTTCTTTCTTTTCCCCCACATTGCTGCAGGGAGAATTAATCAAGACATTTTTAACAGTG
This sequence comes from Vipera berus, assembly GCF_964194415.1. NCBI lineage: Eukaryota > Metazoa > Chordata > Lepidosauria > Squamata > Viperidae > Vipera > Vipera berus. The sequence goes on from NC_138204.1 coordinate 143,320,938, forward strand.
GATCAAAAATGTCTTTTTCAGTTAAAAGTCCTTGAGCTTAGAAGTTCATGAAGGGGACAGGGTAGCACCAGTACTAATTTCATTTGGCCCTGATATTTGTTTTGGTTGTTACATATTTATTATATTTGGATATTGGCTTCTTTAATCAAAAATATATTTGTTAATAGTTAATAGACTTCCTGTAGCCTTTGAAAGCTTTAAATGTTATTAAGCATTTATGCGCATAAAATATTTTCATGCATTTCATGTATTATCATTTCATGATAATGGCCTGAAATTAAGTGGAATATATAGATATTTTAATAATACATATTTGTGAGTGTATTCTTGAGCCAGGCTGAGAAGAGTCTTATTATTTTAGCAGATGTAACTGTACCAGTTCATTTATAAAATGTAAACAATAAAGCAGATTCCCTTTTGACTGTCCAGTATCTCCATATTAAATGTAAATAGAGGAACAGATGTGATTGAGGAGCAATACGTGCTGTGTTGCACTGCTTTAATTCCAGCATAGTCTATTTTGCTTTTATGTGCCACTGGAACAAGCACAGACTACAAAGCCACAATATCTTTCAGCTTGCATGGCCCAAAAAAGGTTGCCAGGAAGAAAGCAGAAAGAAAATGGAAGCTACATAGACCTTCCCAGTTCCATGAGGCACAAAAATATGTCCATGAAGACATAGGCTAGAAAGCTGGACTTCAAATTAGAAAATTCAAATTAGAAAAATTCAAATGCCAAAACCCTTAATAAGAAGTTATGATACTGAGAGACATCCATGTCAAGCTGAGAAAAAAAGGTTGTAATTGGTCTGAGAAAGAGGAGGCGGGTAAATGTGCAGAAAACGAAAGAGCAGTGATAAATGCCCGCAGTCTTTCTGAATCACATGTATAACCATCTACATCAGGGGTGTCAAACTCAATTTCATTGAGGGCCGCATCAGCATTGGGGTTGCCCTCGGGGGGCCGGGTGCGTATGGCCTACTGGGTGGGCGCAGCTGGAGTGCATATGGCCTACTGGGTGGGCATGGCCAGCTCTACATCATTGGCATCAAGGGTGCCTATGGGGGCCTGGGCAGGAGTGGGACAGATCTGGGGGTCTCTGGCAGAAGGAGGGTCTCTGGGCCAGGGCCAAGGGAGTGGGGGGCCATTCCCTCACTGTTTCCAGGATGGCTTCGGGGGCCGCATGAAACCACTTCGTGGGCCGGATCTGGCCCCCGGGCCTTGTGTTTGACATGTCTGATCTACATTTATTTTATGCCCAATAAAGACTACAATACAGGACAGCTAAAAAAAGACATAACAGACTAATTGGAATAATCAGTTCCTTGTCATTCATCTTTGGCTTTTGGCAGTCTGTGGTTTAGAAACATCTCAAACATGGCTACACATGCCTTGATAATCTTGACTAATTCTGACTTGCATTCCTGCGCATTGTGAATTGGTCTAGCTCTTTTTGAATTGAAACAGAAGTGTTGCTTAGATGGTTAGAGCTTGTTTTGAATCGGCTCATTTTCTAACATTGACTGTCATGTCTAAATGCTCACCATGTCTAAACAGAAGTACTCATATAGACCCTTGGTACGTAAACATTGCCATTATAGAATCAGGAATAATGAATTGTAGGAACTCTTAAAATCTCAGTGCTGGGATGATGCAAAAAGGTGTTTAAATCCTGTAACACAGGTTTTTCAAACTTGACAACATTTAAGGTATGTGGATTTCAGCTCCTAGAATTCCTGGGAGTTGAAATCCATACAACTCAAAGTTGCTAAGTTTGAAAAAACCTGTGGACTAAATCCACAAAACTACACTATATGTAAACGTTACTTTGCACCTGGTGCAGTGAGACTCACTGAAATGGCTGTATATACATAATATAAATCACAATTTCAGCCTGAAATGTTAGAATGCTGAACCTTCAAAGGCTAAGAATTGGCATCATGTATCAACCAACCAAGGAGAAGGTGACTACATCAGCTGGACATATATTTTTTTTTTAAAAAAAAGAAGGCATGAAAGAGACAGAGAACTGATATTCAAGTCTTGATAGAAGGAGAAAGAAAACAAGAGAGCCAAGTTCAAATAGATGTTTTTGAAAGAACTTTTTTAGGGCGTGAATCAAGTACTCTCTACCTGCTCAAGAAAAGAGTAGATAAATATATTCTGGATGTCTATGTAAGATAACCAAGCAAAAGTGGGTGCAAAATTATAATTGAGTGGGAATTTTACACCCCAAAGTTCATTTTCAATCTCTGGCATTATAGGTATAACATTTTGGGTTAATGCTACCAGTCCTTTAATGCTCTCTATAGAGCTGTGGGAATCTTAGCTAAATCCTTGCTGTTTAAGGGTTGCTCTTCTTGTATCACTCACAGTGAGTTAATAACCTGTGAAAGACTTTATATCCTGCATCTGGAATAACCATCATTATGTATTTCCTAGTTATTGGGTCTCTGGTAGCAGACCTACATTTTTTTTGTGACCCTTTGTGAGCCAGTGCTGAAGCCATCATGAGGTACGATTCTTTTGGAATGGTGTCCAACACAAGTGCCCAACAGATGTCAGGAGTGCTGTTTTACCAGCACCCAGACATTTTCAGAACTGTTGCAGGAAGTGGTCAGCTATGATTATATATAAACTGCTTGAGGTGGAAAGCTTGAATTCTTCTCTCTGGCCAAAGCTCAGTGATAGTGAAAAGGAATCATTCCATGTTGTTCCTAACTCATCTAAGTTCAAGAGTAAACAGGCATGCATTTCATGCTGCTGGCTCTTTTCCTTTTTCAGGTTGCCGACCCCTGGTATAGAATAAAAGCATCTAAAATACATTATAGAATAAAACAGCATGAAAATATAGGCATACACATACATGAATTTCTTTACTTAATTATTTATTGTTAGGGCTAATTGATTTAATTTTCTTTTTAACTTTTGTATGTTGCATTTTATTGCCCTGTACACCGCCCTGAGTCCTTTGGGAGAAGGGCGGTATAGAAATTTAATAAAATAAATAAATAAATAAATAATATATTCCTTCTAAACTGAGTCAGTTTCAACTGAAAAAGAGCTGGCCAGCCTTATACTTGGACATTAGTTAGCACAGTTATGCTAAACATGAAATGCAGGGTCAGAATTTTACTTGGATTGTATTTATTTGGGATGTCACCTCTACAGAATGGTGAGCAAAAGAATTCTCTTAGGGATGAAAGGTATGCCAAGACTTGCAAAAGCTGTACTGGGAAGACACATTTTGCTATAAACAAGCACCTGCAAAAGGTTATTCTTTGGAGTTGTCCTACTTGGACTCACGTATTAAAGCTGTCATCAAAGTAGATCTGATTATTTTGCACATGGCTTTCCTGAAAGGATGTTATGATTTTCTCGATGTTTGGTGGCTGGTGATAAATTAAGCTTTTATGATGTCATGTGAAAGGCCACCGCTTGGATTTCCTCTCCTGTAGAGCGTGCTGAGGGATACATTTAGAGACCTGCTTCAAATACAAAACTGTCCAAGCTCCCTTAACTCTTTCGTTCACCATTTGTTTGTAGAGTCTCCTACCAAAGTGAATAGATTAACACATATTTAGACACAGCTTAATAAAAGATACATATTTTGTGTTTACGGAAGGTCAAAGTAGTGCGATGAACATAAGGAAGAAAAAAATATGCCTGAAAGGGCAGTACAAAACAACTGAAAATTTATTGAACAGAGTGTGAAGGTTCTCAAATTCTTTGGAATTCTTTATCAGGCTACAGCAGAAAGGTTGCACAAAAATCGATTCTAAAAACCTGGGGTGTGAATATTGCCACTTTCTTAAGATGACTGTAGACATCAAGTGATGCTCTTCCAGATGTTGTGATAGCCTCAGGTTTTGTCTTGGAGCCTCTGTTTTACTGTCTTACTTAAAACTGCTGGATGAAGAATTAGCAATAGCAATTGCCAGTGCTTTTTTTGTAAAAGAAAAAGGTGCCGGAACTCACACATGTCATACAACCCACCTTGCCTACCCTACAAGGTTCCATCCAAAAAAGGTGCTGGAACTCTGTTCTGAGCGTTCTATGACAAAAAAAGCCCTGGCAATCGCACTTAGACTTATGTACCACTTCCAGGAACTTTACAGCCCTCTCTAAACGGTTTACAGTCAGCCTATTGCCCCCCAACAATCTGGCTCCTCATTTTACCGACCTCGGAAGGATGAAAGGTGGAGTCAACCTTAGTGATTACGCCCCCATTTTTGAAAATATAAAATCCTGTTATGCTGAAAACCATTTTCCTCCTAGGCAAGGCAGACAAAATCCCTTTCTATCTAGAAAAGAATATATATTTTTTATTAAAAAGTTTTACAATACATTTTTAAATACAATAAACTCCCTCCTCCCCCTCCCCTCTCCCCAACCCTCCCCTAACCTCCCCTCCCCCCTCCCCGACTTCCCAGAGCTGAATACAGGGTATGATAATACAAACATAAACTAAAATATGCTAACAACAAAAATAAAACATTAAATTCTATCGGACTTTAACTCTCCATAGTCATAATATTAATAAAGTAACAAATAACTAATCATACATCATAAAAATCCACTACTTATTCAAATGCTAAATGAAACTTTAGTCCCATATTTATTCTGAATATATTCAATCCATCTTCTCCATTCCACGATATATCTCTGTTGCGATTGGTCTTTCAAATATGCTGAAATCTTTGCCATTTCCGCCAAATTAGAAACTTTCAAAGTCCACTCTTGTATAGTCGGCAATTACTCCTAGAAAAGAATATTAACAAAAGAAAGAAATAGACATTAATTTAAATGTTATATATTAAGCTTTTTTATTTTTTTTAAAAAAAGATCAAATTTGGAAAGGGAAATACCTCCGAGAATCAAGCCCCAGTTTAGATCATACTAGACAAGCCACAACACATTGGGTCATCATTTCAGAGATATTTGCTTACCTAAACAGAGAAACAAAATGACCATGGGTGGGCATAAAAAGCAGTGGGAGTGACTTTCAACTTCCTTGAAAGCATCCTTGTGGAAAACTATCAGTAAGCATTGGAAATCTTCCTCCCTCTCTCCATTTTCCTTTCCTCCCTTCCTCTCTCTTCCTCACTCCTTGCCTTCCCCCCCCCCGCCTCCCTCTCTGTTGCCCATTTGCTTCTCCTCCCAGCAAGCAGGTTAGTGGGTGCTGCTGGGGAAGAATGGAATGAGGGAGTGCACTAGTGCAGGGGTCCTCAACGTTGGTAACTTTAAGACTTGTGGACTTCAAGTCCCAGAATTCCTCAGCCAGCTTTGCTGGCTGAGGAATTCTTGGAGTTGAAGTCCACAAGTCTTAAAAGTTGCCAAGGTTGAGGACCCCTGCACTAGTGGCCAGCGTGATACAAATACAGAGGGATTGGTGGAGGGCGCTTCATATTTCCTTTGATTTTCTCCCTACAGGCTTCCCACAAGCAAAGACTTTATTAGTAGGAAGGTGACAAGGATTGTCAGCTATCATATCAGTTCCTTCTGGATTCTCCCTCATGGGAAGCCGTCAGGGAACATTGAAAATGAGGGTCATGTGTTTACGACTGAGTAGGGCAGTATGGACCATAAAAAAAGCTGAGCACCAAAGAATTGAGGCCTTTGAACTGTGGTGCTGAAGAAGACTCCTGCGAGTCCCTTGGACTGCAAGGCGATCAAACCGGTCAGTCCTAGAGGAGATCAACCCTGACTGTTCTTTAGAAGGCCAGATCCTGAAGCTAAAACTCAAATACTTTGGCCACCTAATGAGAAGGAAGGACTCACTGGAGAAGAGCCTAATGCTGAGAAAGATTGAGGGCAATAGAAGAACGGGACGACAGAGAATGAGGTGGCTGGATGGAGTCACTGAAGAAGTAGGAGTGAGCTTAAATGGACTCCAGAAGATGGTAGAGGACAGGAAGGCCTGGAGGAACGTTGTCCATAGGGTCCCGATGGGTCGGACACGACTTTGCAGCTAACAACAACAATGGCAATGTAGCAGCAGTATTAAACTGCAGCAGCGCAGGGACAAAAATCCCCAAAAAATCATTCCCTCCAAAGCCATAGGTCCCAGCATTATGCAAGTTAGCCCTTTGTGATAACTTTGTTGACAACATTTTGCCCTATGATGCAGCATTTCAGCCAATTAAACTTGTTACAAAGTTTCAAACACAAGTGTTTTAATAATATATATAGTCTTCCTCCTCCTTGCAAAGGGTCTGCAATATTGAATGGTAAAATAAATCATACAAAAATAAAATAAAATAATGAAACCTAGTTAAGACATTGCTCTACTACAGATTTAGGAAAGGTGTATAGTTTATTTAAGGCCAATAATATTAACTTAGTTTTTTCTAATATTTTTTCGGATGGCCTAATTAATGTAATGCCCTATTGTTCAAGATTTCCCCCTCATCCTCCCTCTTCACTATAGGTAGGCACTGTCTGATGACCTCATGTAGTTTCATTAAGGACAGCCAGACTTGTGACTATTCACCAGAAATGTCTCAGAAAAACATTTCTTGCTCTAGAAAGACATTGCTACAAAATATCCATATAAATCACAGCCTTGTGAGTCTTTCTATGTGTTTTAAAGTGCTTGCAACCTTCAAAAATGGGCTATTTTATGCATTTGAGTCTTCCAACAGACAAAGTTTTATGAGTACAATGAGAAAAGTTCAGTGACATCATTTATCATCTATTGAAAACTTGAGAATCTGACATTTATCATTGACAAAGTGCAATGTCAGGGGAAGGGTGTTGGAGATTCATAAGAGCAAGGGGCTAAATTACCTCAAAGTTAGGCAGGATGAGGCATGAATGTGTATGGGGAATATTTTTAAAATTCCAATAAATAACGGGGATTAGAAATAATGTTAGATAAGTAAGCTGCCTCTTGCCAAGGACAGACTTATGGCATGCCAATTACACTTCCTATTCCAGTTGGAATAGACTGCAGCTCCCATCTCAGCATTGAAAAACCATAAAGATTGGCTGTTCAGAGGTTATAGGTAAGAAAATTTAAAAAAAAATACTAGAAAATAAAGAAGCAAAAGAGATAGGGTTGCAGTTAGATGCCGTCATTCCAAACCAAATGAAACTATTATGTTGTGCATAAATGTTGGTATGTCATCTCAGAACTGAATAAATATGAAGTCCTGTGAGAGAGGTAGAAAATACTTATGTAATTATTTATAAACCTTAGAAATACGCTGTTTTTATTGGGGTTTTTTGTTTTCTTTTAGGATTTCAAATGGAATCCTTCTGACACTTTTAAGTCTGCTGGTACTGCGATACCTGATGATAAAGGACTTAGGTCTGATTTACACCATACGTTTTAATGAGAACAAATCACCATAAATTGATTTCACAGATCAGTTCCATGCAGTTAATATGTTTGAATAAATGAATGCATGAGAGAGAATTATGAGCAGACCTCAACTGCCAGAGTTTCTTTGTAGTGGTAAACGGCTAATTGTTCTCATATGCCAGCTTAAAAAAAATGTGCTCAATTTAGAGAACTAACAAAAATAAAGCTAGGCTATGGCGACTTGAAAGAAAAGTGTATTGCAGTAAAGTTCCACGCTGAGAAGATTATCCCACTAGAATGTCTGTAAGGGAAAAAAAGGTTAAACCAACTTACGCCTCATCTATACTGGGAATATATTTCAGAATGATTTTCATCTTTCCCCCCCTTCCTTCTACTGTAATGCAGAAGGGGAAACAATCTAATGGGCTAAATCCAAACCCTGTTGAAATTAACATTGACTTTCGCTGTCTCTGGCTTAACCTTCCCCCAGGAGGGTTATCTCAATAACGAACCATTTTTGGCAAGTGAGGCAGTCAAATAATTTTGCCTGTATTTACATTGTCAGGCATGTGGTTTGGTTGACATAAGCAGACCGATAAAGCCTGCATATGCTTTATGTCCTTGTGTTGATTAACTTGCGCACTGTTTCCATTAAAGCAATTAAGCACCATATTACACAGCACGCAGGGCCCACTCCCGCTGTTTTGTTCCATTGGCCCTTTTATCTCCATGGTCAATGTGCTTGTCAGAGCCCACGCTGATGGACTTTTTTTTTCCGCCCCCCCCCCCGCCCCCGAGATTGAGCTGAAGTATTGTTTTCACACTGACAGCATTCTCTCGGTCCCCCTCTTGACAGACAATGCCACCAGTCCCAACTTCCTGGACAAACCAGACAGTTGACTTGTTTTCTTCTTGTCTCTTATCACTCCCTGTCACTGAAGCAGAGCTCTGGATTCAACTTCATTTCATTTATACTGATAATCCTGCAGTATAGTGGGAAATGTATAGCCACGGCTGTTCATTATCTTTATCATCAGCCTTTTTTTGTTTATTACTTCTTGGGATCCATGTTTTTTAGCTTTTTGAAGGCATTAGATGGAAGAATAACAGACAGGTTTTTAGTGGATTAGGGAGGAGATTTGGCTGAGATTTCCTAGTCTGTGACTGACAGATGTATCTTGAAAACGTTTTTAATGGGTCTTATCCTAAGATGTGCTGAGTGTCAACAGACTATGAAAGCAACGGAAGACTTAAGAGCTCAGCACCTCTCAGAATCAGCTCCTAGTGGACAGCATCGAAGTTCTTTCCCCACCCTGTGCCATGTTTAAAGTGATTTATTTGTGTACTTTTAATATATGCAATGCTCATTTGCTCAACTCTAGGAGATAGATGGCCTGTTAATTGCAAGTGAAAGTACTTTATACTTGAGTTCAGTAGAAAATGCATGCATGAATTTCTCACTGTTCGTGACAATGCTGCCGTAATAATAAAAACAGTGGTGATGATTATTACATACTGTTCCAAGAATTGTGGTTAGCTAGTTTTTATAACCTTTAGAACAAAATTTACTATATTCTTCTATGTCAACTTTGCTTTCCTAAAAATACAAAGAGATTAAAGCTGAATCTAATTCATAGATTCCTTCCTCAAATGTATAAAGATAACTAGCCTCTATTGTTGTTAACTCTTGTCTTGTAAGTTGAAATGCATTGATGAAGTTTGTAGTCTGCTACATCTGAAGAGGAAGTCATCAGTCTTCATCCTCATTCCATACTGACTTCCTTGGTTTTCCCTTCCCCTTATGCCATTAAACTCCTCCTTCATATATTGGTTTTACAATTTATTCATTCATTTTGTATAGCCATCCATGTCAACGAGTGATAGTCTTGTTTTATCATATAGTCTTAACATTTACTACAAATCATTTCTGGTCTTAACTAATTTCACAGCATCATCTGCACACAAAGTATACAACTAATATCACACTAACATCACCACCAGCATTCCCTAAGTATTTATCATAAATGCATTAAATAAACAAGGGGATATTTATTTTCTTACTTACTATGGGCAGTTTACATGAAAACGTGAAAGCTATGAAACAATTTAAATGTAGCAATAAAGGAAGAAACCCCCAAAACAAAAATTGCAAAACCGGGAAGTAACATACCAACTCCTTACAAGGAATTACACCAATCCTAACCAAAGGCCTGTGTGAAAGCCAGGTCTTCATGGCCATCCAAAATGCCAAAATGTAGAGTGGGAGTCACCTGGATCTTGGGGGGAAATCCCATCCAGAGGGCAGGAGCTGTGACAGAGAAGGGGCACACAGGCTCCCAACAGATGACATTGTTTAATTGAAGGAACCTGCAGTGCACAAACCCTGTCAGATCGAAATAACTGGACAGATGTCACAGATTCTTCCTTTACTTCCTGCTCAGTGTGAACTATTTACTAAGCATTGAGCTTCTTCTCACGCATGCTCTATTTTCATCACATACTTCTCCCAGCTGTATTCAGCAACCAAACTTCAGCGCCCTATTTGTACAAAACATTGTGTTATTTAGGCCTAATCAGTTTACCGTGTGCCTTCTCTAAATAAAATAATTTGCAATAAACTTTCTTTCTCACATTCGTACGTTTCTCGGTGGCCTGCTGAAGATCCAAAACCTGATCTGCACATCTCCTACCTCCTAGCATAAAGAACAACTGCACACCCCAAGTGTTGCTCATTGACACCAATCATATTGGTCCCATCAGAATTCTGCCAAACACTTTCCCATGCCCACTTATCAAATTAATTCTTCTTAGTTTTTTATATTTCTTCTTACTACCATTCCCTTTGATGAAGTTTGTAGACTATAGAAGAACAATAACTACATTTTCCAATTGACAGCACAAGTGTAATATTTGCACACATGAAGCAACTCACACAACCAGCAAACTTAGTTTAGTATTTATTCAGGTATACCACCTACATCTTCAGCATTACAGTTTTTCAATATACATCACAGCATTTATTATTTTCTTTATCAATATCCTTTTGACATGAATGATAACAGCATTTATCTCACAACAGCATATCAACATCATCCCCTTATCAGTCCTAAAATACTCCTTCTAGCATTATCTCACTTGATTTTCATCCTAAATCATTTCATTCAATTTTTCTTAATTCCACTCGTTCTACTGGAGTTCCTTGTTGGTCCTTTCTAGCTATTTCTGAAACAATTGTTTATTTGTATAATAATTGCTGCACATTTTCTCAGTGTTTCGTAATTTTAACCGTTCTTTGCTCTCTGTGCAGCCACCTTTTTTTTTTGCTATATACACTTTATACAATATCCTTTTTCCATATTTGCATTTTCCAGTTTGCTCTGCAAAAGTAGTATATTTTAGTCTTTTTTCCATGCTGGACTCTCTTCCTGAAGTCATGCCGAAATAATTTCACTTTGGTTCTTTCAAGTTTCCTTATCTTCCATGTCCATTTCTGTTAAGATCCATTTTTTATATTATCAAATAATGATCTATCCCCCATTCAGAACCTTCTATGTTATATCTGTCAGGCACGAACAACCAGATCCACATGTCAAGAATTCAGTTGTTTTATTACTCAAGTCAAACCTATCTTGAGCAATCTTCTCAAATCCAAGTTGGCACCTGCGTAATACTAGATAAGGTTCAACGGCATGCAACGGGGGTCATACTTCACCTTTTGCCCACATAGGGATTCCAGACTAATTTCCCATTAGACTTCTCCACTTGGCTCAGTCAGTCAGTCTCTTTCCAACAATATCCTTCATTAATAACGTAATCTTTTATCATAAATAAGCCAATCATATTTTAATTAAGTCCTTTTCTGTGTGTAGATATGAATGGTTTAAAGGGAGAAAGGCATCCAATTAAATGCTACATTACTGTTAGCTACTGTAGATCCTTGATATATACTGGAATATAAGGCTGAATACGAATACACTTCACTTCTTCTTTAAGCAGATTGCGCTGTTGATTTTGTTATTTCCTAAATATAGTTACAATAGAAGAGAATATCTGTAGCTCAAGGTTGAACAGTGGAGTTCTTGGTGCGCTCTGAGCTTGTTTGCTTGCAGTTGTTTCATTATCCAACTAGGCAATAATTAATTAAGTGTGTGTGTGTGTGTGTGTGTATAATAAATTTAAAAACTGGAATCCCAGGTGTAGACATTTGAAATCACACACACACTATGCTATATATATTAGCTTGCCCTACCAGTTTTGATGGGAGTGTGGTTTCCTTGATTGATTGGAGCATTGTTTTCTGCTTTAATGTTTGTCTAGTGTTAATCCCTGCATATCTGAAAGTTGACTGGGTAAATTCAGTTACTCTGTATGTTTGCCTGTGCTGCTCTGTGAAATATAAATACATGCTGTCATTAATTCCCCTCTCTTTCTGTGTAGTATTTAGGATGTACCTGCTTATGGGATACCTATCTTGTCTACTCCAGGAATCACAGTTTAAGTTTAAAACAAGCAAACAAAACCTATTATCCTTTTTTTGAACAATTCTAATAAATTCCTGGCCTTGTGCTATGAAGCTTTCTAAGACTTTGGTAAAGAAAATTGAATTAGACAGTAATATGTTGCAGAGTGAAACCAGATTATTCATCTAGTGAGCTAAAATAAAGATGATGATGACACCCAGAAGCAGCACTCAGGAAATAGAATATTTACACAGAAATTGTTTGCATTTTTCCCTCTGGTTTTCATTGCTTTTAAAGAAACATCCAGACCACACGCTGCAGATAGTTCTTCCATGTGAAGGAGTATGCATTTTTTAAAACTATAAAAATGAATTGCCATGTGTTCTTGTTGAATACATGTAATTGCACGGCCTTTGACACTTAAACCTACGATTACAAAAAGGGAGGGGGGGTTAAAAATGTCTCATTTGATCAACTCATGCTTTTACCTATGAGAGATCATATCACAGCTAAGTGAATTTAAGTCTGTGGGAGAGAGAATTGTACAGTTAAACAGCCACAGTTTGACTGTTGGCTTTCAGCTCCCTCATCAAGAGTTTGCTTTTCCAGAAGCAGGAGCAAATTGTAATTCGTATTTTAAACTCACAGTGTAGATTTTATTTTATTTTATTTTACAGGTTTCAAACAATATGCAGATATACCGATTTTACTCCGGGTTATTATTATATTAATATTAATATTACATTTACACACACAAATCTACCGTCTGCCTGTCTGTCCGCCTTGATTTGCTTTATTTTACCTGAAAGCTGTGTTGAAGACTTACACCACATCGTAAGAGCGTAGAATGTTTTCCTCTCCCCCTTCCTTGTATATTTTTACAGCCCAGTGGCAACAAAGAAAAAAGCATTTATAGAAAAAACAAACAGTAACCTAGATTGTGCTTTGAACTTTGATTTCTGCAAGGCTGCACTCCAGCAGAAGCGGAAAAGCAGCAATGCTCATGTTTGACTTAGCCAGTTGACTTTTGATCATTTTGATCTTTTGCTTTTGTGGGCTCATCCTTAGAAATGTTCAGATCCGCCTAAGGCTGTAGGACGGTACCTTGGAGTAAGTCTCATTGAGGCCCATCATGCTTCTCCAAGTAAACTTTCATGGAATTACATAGTTCAGAAAACAAAAGATCTGGCACAGAGTTCCAGTCTTCGCCAGAAATAGTTTGTAGTTCAGACTCTGTCTGGAGGCTGAATAATTAGATATTTTATTTCACTCAAAAAGGGACGCGGTGGCTCAGTGGGTTAGGACACTGAGTTTGTCGATCAGAAGATTTGGCGGGTCAAATCCCGAGTGCCGCGTAGCAGAGTGAGCGCCTGTTACTCGTCCCAGCTTCTGCCAACCTAGCAGTTTGAAAGCACGTAAAAATGCAAGCAGAAAAATAGGAACCACTACGATGGGAAGGTAACAGTGTTCCGTGCGCCTTTGGTGTCTAGTCATGCTGGCCACATGACCACGGAGACGTCCTCGGACAAGCGCTGGCTCTTCGGCTTTGAAACGGAGATGAGCACCGGCCCCTAGAGTTGGAAACGACTAGCACGCATGTGCGGGGGAACCTTTACCTTTTTATTTTACTCAACAGTTTGAACAATGTAGCTGAGTAGTTTCTGCTCCCAGCTTTATTTTTAAGCTGCACTTTTTAGAGAGCTGTATTTACTTAGTTTTTCATTGCATGTAACTACTTATAAAAAAAATACAGTCCACATGATTGCAATGCTTCCAATTTCATTTGCAAATGATATTGTGAATTTTTTTTAAAAAAAAAAAACTCTTGCTGAGCCCAAAACTCAGCTGCAACCTATGGCTGTTGAACAGATGGAATGTGCCATTCTCCATTATTAAAATTAGTCTGCAAATGCAGTAGTACGATTGGCTTACAGTAAAGATGGTCATGTGGTGGGGTTGTGTGTATGCATGCAGATGTACAGCCTTAGGCCTTTTTATAAAAGAGGTTGAGATTTTCAAACACTTCCCTATAAATTTAAAGTGAATGAAACACTTCAAGCATTTTAATTTTACTATTTTCTTCGTTCTGTCTTGTTCTGTCATTACTAATATTTACAGGTAATGCTATAATTTTATAATGCCCAACTCTAAGCAATACTGTCAGTGATGAATATGAAATTCAGAATAATTCATTTGGGGCGGGTTTGGGTTGTATCTCAATATAGCACTTTGCTGTGGTAATTGTGTGTGGATCTATCTGAAGAAAAACATAGCTTTGGGTTTGTTGTTTGATTTGTTTCTTAAATGTAATTAAAACAGGACAAAATCAAAGTACAGGGCACTGATTTTAAGTAGTGTGAAAACCAAACTTAGGCATGTATGATAACCTAAAATAAGATTTTTAAAAATTATGTGGAATACTTTATTACAAAACAATTCTTTCAGTTGGTACGGTAAAACTTGGAAAGATGGCTTCGTAAGAATCACTAGTAGGTTTATTTATCTGGCAAATTTATATCATTGTGGTTCGTTACAACAGTGGAGCAAAATGCTTTTTCTATCAATCTTTTCGTAACCCTCATTCTGCATTTCAACATTCAACATAACCTGGAAAGGAATCAGGCAGACTTTCTTTAGCTGAGGCTTTTCTTTCATTTTGCTAAAGATACAGTATTAGTTCTTTTCTCTCTCTCTCTTTCTCTCTCTCTCTCTCTCTCTCTCTCTCTCTCTCTCTCTTTCTGTGTGTGAGAGAGACAGAGAGAGAGATTCAAGTTGGTCTATGAACAGTGACCAAAAAAACCCCACGCAAATTACCCTACAATGCTAATTTTTTCTTTTTATTTTCCATAGGATTTTCTACAAGGCGATTGTACCAAAGCAAAGCAGAAACTCAATTGGAAACCTAGTGTCACTTTTGACGTAAGTTCTGTTTTTTTTTCTTCAAATACTTTATTGAAGACCACTTTTAGAAACAAAAAAAACCCCAGTTTTAATTTGTAAATAGCTAACAAAAGTGAACCTACAAAAACAACAGTTCAAGAACATAAGCGAAAAAGGCATCCTGTAATTCTTCAACTTTTACTGTGATGAGACTAATTTCATTATTCTAAGCAATCAGGGGATAGTAGCCGACCACAGAAATAAACATTTTTGTATGTTAAAATGTATGTTCTACATTTTCTCAAGTACATTTTTCAGACTGAATGTTACAACTTTGTGCTGTATTCCTAAAATAAAAAGAAACGCAGCTCTGAAAGGAAAGTGAAAGGGTATATATAATTCAACAAATGAAAAACAAATGTGTATTCACGGCTGCAGTTATCAGCCCAATTTTTTTTTTTTTTTGGTGTTTGCAGCCAACAGTCCAAATTTTACCCACCCTGGTGATAAAAGGACCTTAATCTAGTTACTCTCCTTTTAAACTAAGTGCTAGAAGTTGCATCCTGATTGTACCTCCAATTCTCATCCTAGGAACTTTATGAATACGTTTCGGAAAGCACTTGGGTTTGCAATCCAATTAGGAGAGAAAAAAAATTAAGTACAGTGGTCCTGGGAGGTGAAGAGGTCACAAATTTAATAGGCTTACTCTAAATAGTGAGTCAGGCCGTTTTCTCTAACTTCGTCTGAACAGAGCGTCTAAGGCTTGTTTATGTATGTCTCTTTCCCTTCTCGCAGGAGCTGGTGAATGAGATGGTGAAAGCAGATGTGGAGCTGATGAGAAACAACCCCAATGCATGAATCTGCCCCTCTTTCTCTAGCTGCTCCATCAGTTTTAACTGAAGCTCCCGGGATGAAGCCTAATGATGAATCATCCAGAAGACATTGGTGGGGCTGGAGATGCTAAGCTTCAGTGGTGTTAGATGATTTGTTGCTGCCATTTTATTTCCCTCTGCTTCCCGCAATGGATCCCTTCTTTTTCTTTTTCTTTTTTTCCAAATTAGAATCCTGCAAATCATGCTTTTTTTTTTACGTTCCTTTCTGAGGGGGAGATTTAAGCAGGGAGGACAATTTGCAGCCTATAATCAAAATTGATCTTGTAATTTCAGAACATTTTCTTTTGATATTAAAAATATATTTCCATAAATGGGTACGTGATGCTTTCTCCATTTTGAATGGGAAGTATGAATGCTGTGTATTTTTCCCAAAGCCTTTTACAGATACAGCCTAAAAGGGGTGGGGTGTGTGTGTGTGTGTGTGGAAATAGTGAAATTACATTCACTGTTTCCCAATATATTCCGACTAAATTCTGAAGATACCTTCAGATTAATAAACTCATTCAGAACGAGGTTTTGATGTAAAATATATCTCACATGAGCCTTACACAGATTACATACAGTTTAAACATCTATACATGCAAAGGGGAATTACAGAGGTTGTGATTTATTCAGTGTTACTTCTAAAGTAGCATCTTTGGAATGTTCCACTGAGGTTATTTGTTCAAAGA
Source organism: Vipera berus (assembly GCF_964194415.1). NCBI lineage: Eukaryota > Metazoa > Chordata > Lepidosauria > Squamata > Viperidae > Vipera > Vipera berus. The sequence continues at coordinate 143,337,148 of NC_138204.1, forward strand.
GCCAAGAAACATGAAGAGACAATTTGATTTCTCCCTCTATGCCCATTGCCGTCCTGAAAAGCTTGCCTTTCCTGCAGTTGTATGTGGTAGGGAGATCTAAGGCAAAATTAGCACCTAATTCTTGCATATCTACATATACACCCCATTCTGTTTCTGCTTGCCATAAATTAGCCATGTAGGAGTCTAGAGCCTCTAAGGATGGCCTTAGGAAGGAGGGAGAAATCCAAAGTTCAAAACGAATGTTGTTCACTTTTTGTGCAAACGTAGCTAATTGAAGAGAAGTTTGGGGAATCCCATAAATTCGTCTTCCAGCCAATAACCCCTCTCTTTACTTTGAAAGAAGGGAGAATTTCCAATTCTTCTGCTAGATCCTCAAGGTGTATAAGTTGCCCACAATTCCAACCGGGGTGGGGTGGGGTGGGGGGGCTGGTCGAAGTCGCATTTCCCACTCGCAGACCTGCCAACCGCCACTTGGGTAGCAGCCTATATTTTTTATTTTATTTTTTTAAATCCCATTTATATCCCGCCCTTCTCCGAAGACTCAGGGCGGCTTACAAGCTTAGCGGTATAATGTTAACATAATGTATTATATTGCAAAGCAAAAGGCGAAACGGCCCGTGTGAATTTCCAACGTAGCCTGGAACCTATTTAGCTTTTTGCAAAACGCGTGGAGATGAAGGTAACCCTCCAACCCCGTCCCCCCCACCACCCCACCCCACCCCACCCACCCCCCGAGACGGGCCACTCTTCCCGCGTGCGAGCAGAAGGAGAGCAACCCGGCTTGGGGGCCGAGCCGGACCGCTGCTCAGAAGGACCAGAAGGGCTCACCGGGGCGGCGGCGGCGGCTCCCAATTGGGACCAGATGTTTCCGCAAAGCCGGCCCCGTCTCGCCATCCCCGCAGGTGGAAGGAAGGAAGGGGACCCGGCAGAACCGGGGCTCTGGCTCAGCAAGGCGAGAGCGAGCAGCAGCCCCCTCTGGGCTCGCCAGCCAGGGTGGGGTGTCCCCGACCCAGACCCGGTTGGCTTTTCGGCATGGTCTTCGCCTGCGGAAAGGCTTAATAAACGGCCTCAGGATCGCGCTTTCCAAAGGGATCCCTGCAAAAGGGAAAGGAGAACGAGAGAGAGAGGACGCAATCCGGCCAGATTCCCCAAGCGGAGAAAAGGGACCCCCCCCCCTGACACTTTTTGCATCCCCCCCCTTTCTCCCCCTCCCCGCGCGCGGGGCGAGGGGGAGGTCGAAAGGCTTGGGCGGCCCTGCTTCTTCCTCTTCTTCCTCTTCCTCTTCCTCCTCGGGCTGCTTGCTTCTTCGCTTCCTTCGACGCCTTCACACGGGGGTCGACTGGAAGTCCAGCCAGCTCGGCGCTGTCCCTCGCCAGGGCAGCTCAAAAGCCTGCAGTTCCCAACCGGCTCGGCTGGCAGGAGGCCGTCGGAAAAGCCCCCTTGGCAGTTTGGCCGGTGCCTTCTCCCCTCCCCGCTTCCCGATCGCCGACCTGGCCGAAGGGTTTGGGGGGAAAGCACCGACGCTCCACGAGCCCCCCCCACTCTCTCTCTCTCTCTCTCTCTCTCTCTCTCTCTCTCTCTCTCTCTCTCTCTCTCTCTCTCTCTCTCTCTCTCTCTCTCTCTCTCTCCTCTCTCTCTCTCTCTCTCTCTCTCTCTCTCTCCTCTCTCTCCCTCTCCCCTCTCCCTCTCCCTCTCTCCTCTCTCTCTCTCCCTAAGCTCCGCGGGGCATCTAGACGCCTCGAACGGCAAGCCGCCCTAGTCGCCACCCCGCCTCTCCGTGTAGCGGGTACCTCAGGAGGTGAATTTCGCTCCAGAGAAACCAAACGGAGAACGGGGGCGGGGGGGGGAGGGAGCCACCACCCACGGGTCAGCCCTAGATGCGGCGCCTCGGGAAGTTCGGGACCGAATTCCCGGCCGTCAACGCCGCCCGCGCTGGTTGCCTAGTCTGGGCGAGAAGGGCTGGGGTGGTGGTGGGCGGATGGGGAATCAAAGAAACTAGCCAGGATCGAATCGGCCAGTAAAACCGCTGCGCCTGATGAGAGGAGAGAGAGGTGAAGCTTAACTGCAAGGGCGTCTAACTCTTTTTAGAAACCAGGCGCAGAAAAAGGGGCCTCGCGTTCAGGCTGAGGGCGCGTCTTTGCGGGACAGGAGGGCTTGCCATAAAATGCGGTCCCATCGCCTTATTTTTTTTTTCTATTCGGAGTGGCAAATGCCAAGCGAGATCTTCATTGCAACTAACCTCTTGCAGCGCTCTGGTTATGCCTATTCTCTCTCTCTCTCTCTCTCTCTCTCTCTCTCTCTCTCTCTCTCTCTCTCTCTCTCTCTCTCTCTCTCTCTCTCTCTCTCTCTCTCTCTCTCTTTCTTTCTTTCTTTCTTTCTTTCTTTCTTTCTTCTCTTTTTCCCCCCAACCGCTCTCCAGATCCATTGTGGGTTTTGCTTCGACCAAACGGCGCAGAGGCGCCCTGTCTCTAAGCGGAGCTTAGCGGGGGACAAGAAAGAGCCGCCCTTCATCCCATCCAAACCAGGACTTCATCCCGGCCCGCTGCCCGAGATGCCCTCGACTGTCCCCGGCTCCTTCCCAGCCCTGGTAGGAGAGTCTTAAACGGGACTGACGCGCCCAACCATCCCCCGGATGGAGGTTCATAGCTGGGACGGGCTCCGTCTTCGGTTACTCGGACGCCGCCAGTGCCAAAACGATACGCCACCCCTCCAGGAAACGGGAAAACCCCGAAATGAACATTGGAGGGGAAGGGAGAGGCTCTGGCCGAGATTAGCTGATCTCTTCCCCGCAGGGTGGGGTGCTCCGCCCGCCCGACGGAGGAACAGTTTGTTCCCCGGGTGCTTTTGTGGGCCGCCCTTCCAAGGCGGAGGATGAGGAAGGCTGCCTTGCGCAATCCTGAAGTCCCACAAATGCCCAACTCTCCTTCCATCCCGCCCATCTGAACTGAGGCCTTGTCCGGCAAGAGGATTCCTCCAATCGCCTGCCTTCCTTCTCTCTCCCCCCCCAAGCGCCTCTCTTCGCTGGCCCTAGTTAGATCTCTTGCTTTCGGGGTTGGAACCCCACCCCCACCGGGCTTTCAATAAATTTAACAGAAGAAGGGGGGGGCGAATGAAAAAAACACAAAAAAACCCAAAAACCCAAGTACACGCTTACTGATTCCTGAAACGGTCATCCTTTCCTGACGCCTTGGACTACAGTTTCCATCAATCTCAGCAAGCCTATGGGCGAGTGAGAGTTTCCCACATCTAGATGACGAGCCCGGGCAGAGATTCCGGGAAACCAAAGCGGAGTGGGGGGGGGGGGAGACTAAGAGACTGCTACTATGGTTTCCCTCCCTCACCCCACCCCCCCACAACCACAGAAAAACAAGCCTGGCGCTGTTTGCTTCAGTTTAGTCGAGGTTTCAAAATAACGGAGCAGCCTTGCTTTATCCTCGAGCATGATGAAAAAGAGACGCGTTGTTGTGACAAATACTGAGAGGCACAAGTGGCGGTTCCCTTCTCTCTCTCTCTCTCTCTCACACACACCACACACACACACACACACACTCAGAGAGAGAGAGAGAGACCTGGCCC